>NC_060062.1:44330499-45067464 GCF_020283565.1 Trifolium pratense | reverse complement strand
AACGGAGACCAAAAAATGCAAAAGGGGGCAAATGTGGGGGACTAAAATCGCTCGTTTGAAACTAGGGGGACCAAAATCGCACAATTATGAAACATGGGGGACCAAAATTGCTCGTTTGAAACTAGGGGAACCAAAATCGCACAATTAGAAAACGTGGGGGACTAAAACTGCAATTTAGCCTTTTTTTTTAATCAATTATAAAGTGGTATTAATATTAATAAATGTAAAAGAAATAAAATTTAAAATGTTAACAAATGCTCTTTAATGTAAATAAATGGAGTGTCTGTGACATCGTTTTAAAAATCGGACTGGACCGGCCGGTCGGACCGAGAACCGGTGGGGGGCCGACTCGATTAGCATGCAGAACCGGTTCTGCTTTAAAACCGCCGAAAACCGTTGTGACCTGGCCGGGTCGGTGGTTGAACCGGGCTAACCCGCACGCGTGAACCAGACTGGTTTGAAGAGGAAATCAATTATTTCAAAAAAAAATCTAAATATGTTGCATGTGGGAGTTGAACCCAGGTCACTTGGTTACAGCAGCATCACTACTACAACTAGGTCACTCGCATTTATGTGATATTCTAAATAACTGAAATATATTTAATACAACTATACTACTATATTAGTTATAAAACATTATGGCATGTATTAATAAATACAGTGATATTTTTTTTCCTTAATATTTTTAATTTAATATATATTCATTGTTTTATTTTAATATAATATATTAAATTATGTATTATTATTTTTTGACTTATAAATTATGTTGTTCTAATTAAAAATTATGATATCCACGTTTGTTATAACTTATTTTAGAAAAAAAATCATTTTTTTTATAAAAATAATCACTTTTAATTGTTTTGCATCTGTTTGTTATAGATTTTTAAAATAATCAGAAGCTAAAAATAATCAGAAAATAGCTAAAAATGATAAGCTACTAAGAGTAGCTTATAAAATAATAGATTTTTTTTAGAGGAGAGAGAAAAGAAATGTTAAAATAAGAAAGTTATTTGTAATTAAAAAAATCACTTTAATAAGTTGTATCCAGACAAACTAAATATTATTTTATTTAAAAAAAGTGATTTTTATTATAATAAACAAACACAAAGTAAATTCAACTTTTCTAAAAATCTCTGAAAACTAATCTCTAAATTATTTTACATCAAAATCACTATTTTTTTAATCTGTAACAAACGGATAATAATACTTTTATTGACTAAATTATAATATTATATGGTTAGATATGTGAATCAAAATATAAATAATGATGAAATGAAAAGCTTTTGTGTTTTTTCTTTTAAATATATGAAATTTTATTAAAAAAGTTTGAAGGAAATTTTTTTGATTAAATTTTATTGTTATGAAATTCAAGTTAATATATTTAAATTTTTTATATAAGTCGGGTGCGGTCTGACTAGTGACCCACTGGTCTGACCAGTGAACCAGTGACTCAATGTCTTGACCGGATCAATCACTGGCCCGAGTTTTAAAATATTGGTCTAGGGTTTGAATCCCAACCCTGATATATATGAAATATGATAGTACATATCAACTGAGTTAATCTCACGTATACAAAAAGTTGAGTTTCTATCTACTAATCTATTTAACAAATAAAAAAAAAAACGAATATGCACGTTGCAATATTTTGTGATACTCGCCACGTGAGTGAAATAAAATGCAAAACTACCCTCTTTCATAAGTATTTATTTCTCGAACATGTTTTGTTGGTACACATTACCTTTCAAACACTAGTAATTTAGGTGATTGACCGGAATATATAGTTTTTGAAGCAAGTAATTATTTCAACAGTACTTTTGTTAAATATATTCATTCTATATTCAGATAGAGTTTTATATACAGTTAAAATCATTATTAATTAATTACGTAATCGAAAAGTTTCCTTCAAAGATTATCCTATCTTATATATTTGTCTCCCCAACTTGAGGAGGTATAGAAAAATCCAATGATCATATTCACAATTCATACGCATGGTTTTCCTCAAGCTAGGGAAGGAAATGCCAGAAGTGTTACAATTGTATCACACACTTTTATATTACTAAACTCATCCATGGGACTCTTATCTTATTCACCAAAATAGAAGCAATATTCAAGGGGCGCACACAATGTACTAAATTTGGAGGAATGTTGCGAAACATATTTTCAACGTTCACTTTTTTATTAGGTAAAATTTTTAGGGGTCTCATATTTTAGTGTCAATTTCTCATAAATTTTATTATTAAGAGAGTAAATAAATGTTAAAACATGTGTTTCTAAGAGTCTTCTTATCTTAAATTCTTAATTATAGTTTATCTCAACTTACGGAATCATAGTCATTTCAAAATAAACATTCATATTAAAAAAACATACGCACATATGTCATTTCCTTCCTAACGCAATATTGTAATATTGTATATATACCAACTTATTTGTTGTTTTTGGAGTACGGAAGAGCATCGGGAAAAACAACGAGCAAATTTTAGATCATAAAAGAGAGAAATATCACGGCTAGTGATATGAGTCACCTCAATCTCTTATAAATCCAACATTATTCATTCCCATGTGAGGCTATTTACACTTGAAACCAGCAATCTCCCCTCAAGTGAGTTCCAACATATCTCATAGTAGATCCAATATCGAGAACCACTCCCGCACCAAGTCAAAATACGACTCTAATCAAACATTCTTCTTATATATTTATAGTCGATTTGAAACTTAAGCACTTATAATTGAAACTCAACCCTTGTGAGTAAAAATAATATTGTTAATAAAAATAAAAGAAGAAAAATACAAAATCATGAGACAAGAATCAATATCCATGTAAATACTAGTCAAGACTCAAGACTCTAGGATCTAACATTACACTTTCTCTATTTAATCTCAAGTGATAATTTTGAACTTCAAATTTAAGTGGCGTGCATTCATAATCCCTTTTTACATCAGAATTAATGTAATGTCATTAGCCATGACTTGAAAATGTGAGAGAAAAGTCTTCAATACATCAATTATACACCATCTTCAATTTCATCATCAAGTACTTGCCCAAAACTAATAAGTAGAATTTGGAAATTCTACCAACTCAGTTGTGTCTAGGACGTCAACATCAAGAATTAGGACACGTTCAAAAATTATTAAAACATAATTATTGAATATTTAATTATTTGTTTACGAAAACTGATACTACTAATCAGTAAGGGTCCGTTTGGTGCGCAGGATAGCATAGTGACAGGATATGATATAAAACAGGATAAGGATAGGATATGATAACAGCAGGATAACAGTTATACTCAGTTATCATATCCTGTGTTTGGTACACACAAGATAACCAACATGATAACTATTATATTTTGTTTTTAATACATACTTGCTTATAATAATACGATAAGATATATAACATATTCAAATGACAAAATTACTCTTGTAAAACAATTGTTATTTTTTAAAAATTATTTTGTAATACTTTGAATTTTATAAATAAAAAATATAAATAAGTAATCAAATAACTTTATATAATTTCAAATAAAAATCATGAGAAAATAATCAAGTTTAATTTTTTATATGAATCATGATCAAATAAATAAGTCAATAATATATACATGTTAGATAAACCAAATAAATATATTATATATCTCATACGTAAATAATAAAACTACTATTGCAAAATAATTATATTTAATTTTTTATAAAATTTAAATTAATATCTCTATTTGTCAATTTTTTAATAATTATTTTACTTTAAAATATTGTAATTTTAATAAAATTTTGATTTTTTAGAATATATAAATTACAAAATTACCCCTGTGAGAAAATCACATATATATTTAAAAATTAATTATTTTATTATTTATATTTTATTAATTTTATTTTATGTATTTTAAAATATATTTTATAAAATAAATCAGTAATTTTTTTTTTCTTATCCTATCCTGCTGGTAACCCAGCTCAAATGCAGGATAAGAATTATAACTAGAGAGACAGGATAAGATAAGCTTCAGAATTAACTTATCATATCCTGCTGTATCACTAAACACTGGATTGCGGCAGGATATGATACAGTTATCATATCTTGTCTCTTATCCTGTGCACCAAACGGACCCTAAATGTATTTACAAATTTTTTAAATGAATGCACTGTTGAACAACCACAAAAATTAATATTTGTTAGAATAAAAGAAAAATACACGTATTGTACAAAAAAAAAAAGAAAAGAAACACACGTATATATTAATTTGAAGCTTAAAACGAAAATGAAATATACTACTAGTAGCTAGGAAAATTAATAGATCGAAAATTTTATGTGGGTACTATAAAAGACATTGACCTGCCGTATATTTAAGTCCAAAAGAAAATTCTTTGCTGTTAACGATAGCTTTCATTGGATATGTATTATTTCAAAGTGATCCTATAATATTACTACTATGTGCTTATTTTTTTTAATTAAAAGTTATTATTGTTAAATAATATTTGTCTTTTAGTCCACATATCTCAGCTTAACTGACAAGTATTAATATTATTAGTTGAACAACTTTATTCGAATTCAAACCAAAATTGTAAATTTTAGTTATATTTATCACTTTGTCTAAGTCAAAAATAAAATAAAATAATGACTTTGAACATAAATCTAACTAAAAGTTCAAATTGAATAGATAGACCAACTACAAAATTAATTTTGATTTTGTTAAACTTTTCATTGCCAAATAAATTGGATCTTACTTAATCAAGAGGTTGTGAAATATCACATTCGTTTGATTATTTGAGATGGTATATGCAAGACACTATAATTTCCAAGAATAAGTGTAAAGTAAGAGGTAGAAAAAGATAAGATACATGAGCCCTTTGCATAAAGGAATATATATATATATATATATATAGGATTCCGTCGTGGAGCCACGATCATCAATGAAACGATGAGAGATTCGGCCTTGCCATTGATGACAAAATGAATCATGGCCTTCAACGCAATGACTAGCAAAATATAAATTAAAGTTAAATTGTTTTTGTATAATGTCTAAGCTATCTTAAATAACTTATAAAATATAGTAAAAATATTGTAAAAAAAAATATAGTAAAGATAAAAATAACTTATGAACATTATAGACTTTCAATATAAGAAGTTGTTTTCATAAGTCATTCCAAATAGAACTTAGTTTTTAGCATTGGAGTTTGGAGATACTCATATAAGTTTTAGCTTATTTATTTCAGTTCCCTAGAATAACTTAAGAAAATAATTTACGGCATATATAAAAACAGTTTCATTTTATTTTTTGTTATAAAAATACTATATACATAAGTATTTATATTGAACACTTTTATACACACATAATTACGCTAATTAAAGTGATATTAATAGTTATTTTGTGACCGGCTCTAAAGATATTTAAACTTAGTGGATTTCATCATCAAAATTTTATACACAATAATTACCCTAAATTTTAATTACAGTTTTTGTTCCCTTATTTTTAACGCATTTATAAAATTGAATTCTATTTTAAAATTTCTCAATTTTGGTCTCTTCCATCAAATTTTTTATTTAAAAATTATGATTTGATATATGATGATATAAAATGATCAACATCTATAGATTTAAGAAAACTCCTTAAAAATATTTTTATTATTTAATTAATAAAATATAAATAATTAATCCACATAAATAATTACATATTATCATATTGTGTCTCATGTCATTTAAAATACTCACATTATCATTTGAACCCAGAAATTGGAGAGAAAGATCAACACTGCATAATTTGAAAATTATAGATAAGTCTTATACTCATTATCTAAAATAGGTTAACATTGTCCATAAATCCTACTGAAATGGCTAGTATCAGACGTCATGATCAGAGTTCGAACCCTGGTCATTTCACTTTGAATATGCGAGTTTTCAATGATTTTATCATCTTGTCTATCAACTAAAAAATGGCTAACATTTTTAATTTTGACTAATAAAAATGTGTCATTCCCGTAAATGCATTTTTTTTTGTCAGGTAGCCTAGTGGTTAGAAATTTCACCTTTTTTTAAGGTGAATAAGTGGAGTGTTCGGAATTCGAATCCCGACTCCTGCATATAAAATGTTGTTCCTACCAACTGAGTTAAGCTCACGGGACCCCTAAATACATTTTTCTATACTTAAGAGTGTATTATTTTCCTTTTTATTTTGAGAGGATTAAGAGTTTGTTATTTGTAGTCATATATATTTGTCAGGTAGCCATGGAGGAGTATGACACGTTGGATGTCCCCACATTGGCATTAACAAATCTAGACCGTTCATAGCATTCTTTGTTCCTCTATTTATACTGAATACTTCCACACACTCTGTTTCATCATTAAATCTCCTTGTCTTCGGCTTTCATCCAAATCAACAACCTTCTTCCTCTGCTTCACTACTTCTCTCTCACTTTTTCTTCATCCTTTTTGTCTTTCACATCATCACCAATGGCTTGCTTAGAGGTTTGCAAAGAGGTAACCTTAAATATACAACCTTATTGGTTCTTGCCATGTCCCTTCAATAAACTCATACATTTGCTTGTTTCCGTTCAGAGTATATTTTTATCTTAAACTTTTGTTGTTATGATAAAATATAATGTTCCAACATTACTAAATTTATGTCCTATCCTATTGGACCTCATCAAAGCAAAACTCTGTTTTACTCTGTTCATGATCACTGGCAAATAAATATTCAGTTTTTAGCATGCCCTTTAGGATTATTAAGTACTCCACTCAATAGAATTATTATTAAATTATGGATATCTTACAATAATTAAATTATAGTAAGTACTAAAATAGTGTCATTTTGTTGTGTGTAATGAAAACTATTTATTTACAGGGGAAATTCAAAGAAGAAACAGAAGAGTTAACTCTTGATGGAAGTGTTGATTGGCATGGTCGTCATGCAATCAGAGCCAAATCTGGGAGATGGTTCGCTGGAACCATTATACTATGTAAGTTCCAAACATATATATACACACAAATAGAGTAAAAAAAGTATCGAGTTAAAATAATTTTATACTGTCAACCAATGATAATCATGTTTTCTGTCAGATTACTCTGTTTCATTTCACTTTCTTAGTATCATATGTCAAATTGATAATATTTTATTAAAGGATCATATAAAACTATTTTATACCGTTAGTGTATCTATATTAAACTCGTAATTTTTCGTTGCACTAATTTTTTCTTGGTTTTTTTGTTACATGTTATTGCACTATTATTAAATCATATATGTGGCCCTTAATTTATGACAGCATCATCTTATGTGTGTCCCTGTGTAGCAATAAAACTGTATTTTGCATGATGTGGATTAAGGTTTTAAATTGGGTCTCAACTATAGTGTAAGAGGTCAACTTTGGCATATGCACTATTTTAATGATTATATATGTTAATAATTAAATTGTTAATAAAAAAATATGAGATTCCTAAAACTAATCTTTATTATAGAGTTTTTAGAAAACAAAATTTATTTGCATTTTTTTTGTTGCTGTTTTTATAAAATATCATACAAAAATGTTTAATAAGTCTTGTATTTTTTATTAAGTAATTTAGTAGCTAAAATTTACTAGTACTCTTTGAAACAAATAAGTAAAGAATCTTACGTTCAAATACTAACTGAACTATGTTCACAGCGATCAATATTTATTAACAATAAAGTTAACACAAATTAAAAATAAATTATGCACACTAACTCTAAATTCAAAGGGCCTATTTCTTAAATTCATTTCTATGTCTTTTAACTCATAACTCATCCGATAAGTTATCTAGCTAGTTGATATACATCAACTTCAACTAGTTAAATATTTGGATAACGATACTTAACCGTGATCATAATATGTTATTTTAAACTAACACAAAATGTTAACTTTTTATCCAAAAAAAGTAACACAAAATGTAGTTATATTTGGAGATGTATTTTGAGTGAGAGTAGTCGAGTGATACGTCTACGTATAGTTGATGATGATAGGAATAAAAAAAGAGTCGTGGCAAAATAAAGAGCCGTAGAAGTTTCATGAACCTTGTCCAGCTATTATTGAATAATATGAAAAATAATGAATCGGTGGTTAATATAGACTATGATAGCTTATCACACTACGAAAAGAGTTAGTATTACTAACTTTAGAACTTTTTGTCCATATAACAACAACATGATCTCTTGTTCATCTTATCATCACTTTTTACATCCTTGAAAATTTTAAGAAAACGACAACTTTAACATTGTAAGCATCATCATCATGTGCTTCATTCACTTCACATTTCACAATGAGCTAAACTTCTTTTTATTTTATTTTTCATTATAACTTTTATGATTTTAGGAGCAATTTGGTGGCTGATTCTTATACGACCGTTTTGTTTATAGAGAGAACAAAATAATGTGATACATATTCTGATTCTGAATCTTGATAAAAAGATAGGGGGGGACAATAAGAAAAAAAGGGAGTTTATTTATTGAATGTGTGAAAAATTGAAAATTAGCATGCAATTTTGGAGATGAATAATTCGTGGCCGACACGTAAGTGAAAATAGGATTTTTTATGACGTGGGTTGTTGCCACGTGTCATGATGCATACATGCATAAGCATGATAACCATATGGATTTTGTACACTACATGAAGGAAGAGTGAAATTCTAAATTTAGTGCACTATAATTGAGTTGAGGACAGCCTATAATTAGCACATTAGTAATACTAGCTTTTTAGATACGACAATATTTCCAAATTTTGTCACTATTTACTTTATCTTTATTTTTAAAAAAGAAGAAGAAGAAGAAGAAAAGATTACGATAATGTTATAAGCCACTCATTTTCTTAATTAAAATAAGGCTATTATTCTTGACCAAAAAAATAAGGCTATTATTTTATTTTTAATTTTAATTAAAACTAAGTCGACTTATTGTACTTAATTCTAAAAATACTTCATGCTTTCTGAAATTATAATCCCAAGTTCAAATAATAAAGACCAACCAACCGATTAATTCAAGTGGATATTGAGTTACAATATGAAGAAGAATAGTTCACTGTAATTCAAATTCATATTTTGATTGAGTGTTTTTGAGAGACACTTGATTTATCTCTTAGTTGAACTTCAGGGTATAAAGCCTTTGTCTTTCAAAATCACTATGTCAATTTTTTGTTGAATTCTTATGAAATTTGACATGAAAATTGTTGTTGAACTAATTCTTAATGGTTTCAAAGATTCTTTTCAAATCAAGAAATATTTTTTGGTAACAAGTGTTCTAAAATAAAAAAATTATATATTAAAAAAACTAAAATCTAATTATTTTTTTTAAGATGTTGACTGCACAATATTTTTTTTTAAAAATGAAATTAAAATATTAGCAACTGTCCCTATGACAAAAAATGAAATTAAAATATTAGTATTTTCTATATTACTTTTTTTTTTCCTGTCGACCAATTGTAGATGATGTTATAGGCTAAAACAAAAAAACATAAGCCCATAAGTCCTATTAGTTAGGTCAAGAACTAAGATACCAAAGGTGAAGGAAATTTGGCAGGTCACAATCAAAAAAATATCAAATTAGTCATCAGTAGGATATTTCTTTAGCTTTTCGCGTGTGCAAAGAAAAAGTACACAATAACAACGTGTGTGCATGTACATGTGCTCAAGTGCGCCTCATTAATAAAATATCATTTATGTCTACAAATTTTAACTCAACTGGTAGAAATGTCGTCAGATGTCAGGATCGGGATTCGAACCGCGGTCATTCCACTTTTTGTGTGTGTTTTCAATGGCTTTGTTATTTCGTCTATCAACAAAAAAATAAAAATAAAAGACCATTTCTAATAATTAATTTAATTTTTGCTCAAAAAATTTAATAGTTAAATAAATAATTTAATTTTACTTTATGAAGAAAAAAATGTTCATAGGTGTTCATGGATAAATTAGAAGATTAGTTCTATTTTAAAATCAATGAATGTATGGAAGTGGGTGGGTTGGGTAGCTCAACTGAATTAAGTTAAAGGTTGAAGGAGTTCAGGTATAAAAGGTCCTGAGTTTAAGTCGGTTGAAAAATGAATGTATGGCTGTTGACTTCAGTGATTTTTCATCAAAAAACAAAATATGTCTACATGCAAAACCAATGCTAACAATGTTTATGTTTATGTTTATGTTGAACCAGTGAACCAAGGTCTTGCAACCTTAGCATTCTTTGGAGTTGGAGTGAACCTAGTTCTCTTCTTGACAAGGGTAATGGGTCAAAATAATGCTGATGCTGCTAACAATGTCAGTAAATGGACTGGCACAGTTTACATCTTCTCTCTTGTTGGTGCTTTCCTTAGTGATTCCTATTGGGGAAGATACAAAACATGTGCCATCTTTCAAGGCATTTTTGTACTTGTAAGTAACATAGTACATTAATTTCTTTATACTTTATAGTAATCAACAAATTTAAATTTAAATTAAATATTATGGTTTTATGTGTAACAGGGTCTAGTGTCTTTGTCCTTTTCAACATACCTTGCTTTGTTAAGGCCAAAAGGTTGTGGAAATGGAAAACTTGAATGTGGGAAACATTCAAGCTTTGAAATGGGAATGTTCTATTTATCAATCTATCTAATTGCATTAGGGAATGGAGGGTATCAACCAAACATTGCAACATTTGGTGCTGACCAATTTGATGAAGATCATTCAAAGGAAAGTTACTCGAAAGTGGCGTTTTTTAGCTACTTTTATCTGGCTTTGAACCTTGGTTCGCTTTTTTCAAACACGATTTTGGGCTATTTTGAAGATGAAGGATTATGGGCTCTTGGGTTTTGGGCTTCTGCTGGTTCTGCCTTTTTGGCCCTTGTACTATTTCTTGTTGGCACACCAAGATATAGACACTTTAAGCCTTGTGGCAATCCTCTTTCAAGATTCTGTCAAGTCCTTGTTGCTGCTTCAAGGAAATTAGGAGTTCAAATGACATCAAATGGAGAAGACTTGTATGTTAGTGATGATAAAGAATCTTCTAACAATCCCAACAGAAAGATTCTTCACACACATGGTTTCAAGTAAGTCATAGAAGCTAAATTTCAATATAAACCACATAATTCAATACTTCCAATTAAGGTGTTCAAACTTAGTGTTAAGAGTGTTAGCTTATAACCTTAAGAGACAGAGTTCAAATCATCTCAGAGAGTCTCACTTTAATTAATAATAATAATTTTTTCTTTTTAAGGTTACCCTAGAATTGAGAGTTGGGTCAAACTCAACCCTACAAAAACGGTTTGTAAAGTGAAAATTACCTCTACTTTATGCACATACATTCAGGTCATCTCGCAACTGATGTGGAAATTCTTAATAGTTAAATTGTGCATTTAGAGAAGTTTATCTAATTAAAGTGCCTTTTGATTAATTTTCCATTTATGATCTATATTGCAGGTTTTTGGACAGGGCAGCTTTTATAACTTCAAGAGATTTAGAGGTCCAAAAAGGAGGCCAAAATAATCCATGGTATCTTTGCCCTATAACTCAAGTTGAAGAAGTAAAATGCATACTAAGACTTCTTCCAATCTGGCTCTGCACAATAATATACTCAGTTGTTTTCACTCAAATGGCTTCACTTTTCGTGGAACAAGGCGCTGCAATGAAAACCACGATTTCCCGTTTTAGAATCCCACCAGCAAGCATGTCTAGTTTCGACATCCTCAGTGTAGCCGTCTTCATTTTCTTCTACCGTCGAGTACTCGATCCGCTTGTCGGAAAGCTAAAAAAATCAAGCTCGAAGGGACTCACCGAACTTCAAAGAATGGGAATCGGTCTTGTCATAGCTGTAATAGCAATGGTTTCAGCTGGAATAGTCGAATGCTATAGACTCAAATATGCAAAACAAGGTGGAACAAGCTCTCTAAGTATCTTCTGGCAAATTCCTCAGTATGCACTTATAGGAGCTTCAGAAGTTTTCATGTATGTAGGACAATTAGAATTCTTCAATGCTCAAACACCGGATGGATTAAAGAGCTTTGGAAGCGCGCTTTGCATGACGAGTATTTCACTCGGTAACTATGTGAGTAGTTTGATTGTTAGTATTGTTATGAAGATTTCAACTGAAGATCATATGCCAGGATGGATCCCTGGAAACTTGAATAGTGGTCACTTAGATAGGTTTTTCTTCCTATTGGCTGCTTTGACTTCTATTGATTTGATTGCTTACATTGCTTGTGCAAAGTGGTTTCAAAATATTCAAATGGAATGCAAATATGAAAACAAAGATGAGCCTAGTAGCTGCAAAGTTTAATCATCTGCAATATGAACAAGTATTAACATTATATAGTATATGAATAAGAGAAGGAAATGATCGACTGCTACTAGAAGAAAAATGTGATGGTTTGGATTTAGAGAAGGGCTTTTTAACATGAGTCTCTTGTAACTGTATTCAGTATAGTTTTAATTCTGACTAAGATAAGATTTTTCAGTTTATGTAGTTAAATCCATGGTTGTATAAACTGAACTTTTTGAAGAGACAGTGATAGTTTCAAGGCCTCTCTGAGCCTTCCTTCTTTCATTTTTTGTAATTTCCATTGCTAATAGTGGATCTGTTATTTTGATTTATGTGTGAAATTGCATATGTTCCTATTTCTAATTGTTTAGATATCTTACTCACAAAATGTTTCTATTGTTAATATTTCAGTCAAATTTCATTGTACATATTTACGATTGAACATATTCAGGCAATCTCACGCAACTTCTATTTTAGAAGTGAGTTTTAGTCCTAACTCAATTCTATAAAACCAACTTACAAGATGGCGCTTATCTGTACTTTATAAACACAAATTTAGGTCATTTCGCAATTAATGTGAAACTTCTTAACATGTTGTCTTTGTCACTGCAATGTGATTTTAATTAAAATTGTACCGGTGACATTTGACTGGCTCCAATTCTATACAACAATAAAAAAATTGAGCATTGCTGCTATCAATTACCAAGTAAAGCACTATAATTTCAAAAAGAATTGGATGGTTAACTTGGTGGGGAATTTCTTATGTACTATTGTTATATGCACAGACATCAAAAGGATAAGGATACATTTTTGGGTCTCACAACCATCTTCAACATAACTAGAAAAATCTGAATTGTAGATAGACTTTAAAAGAGAGAATATGTTCTGCTCAAACATTTGTCACTAACAGGTCAAACATCAGACACGTTTTTTTATTTAGTCAGAATTTATGTATAGACGAACAATAAAGACAACTAAATTCTGTTTCAAATCAATTTAGTCTCGAGATTGAAGGTACAAGAAAGCAAAGAGAGGAGTTTGAATTATGTTTAGTCAAGATTGACTTGTTAAAATTACATCAAAATTTAAAATTCTACAATTGTTTTATTTTATTGGTCGCTATAATTCATTTGATTTTACCTTGTGAGTTACCTTGTTTGGGAAAACAAAGAGAGGAGTTTGAATTATGTTTATTGTTCTCTTGATTGAGAAGAAAATTTCCTATACATTAAGTTGTTGGTAGAGGTGACATTCATGGTATGCGAATTTGTCGAGGTGTCTTCTCTCTTATTTGCAGATGATTGTTTTTTACTTTGTAGAGCTTAAGAAACTTGTTTTCATTTGTTCCTTTTTTGTATTGTGTGTTTGCGGTTATTTGGTCTAGGGTGATTAATTGGTTAGAAGTTTACAAGTGTTTTTCCTAACTCTATTAAGTATCATGTTCATGCTACTCACTTTGGCGGGTCTTTTGGTTTTTGGAAAGATATTCGGCAAGGAATTCAGATTGTGTAGGTAGTGTGTTGTTGTTGGGTTTTTGAAAGGAAAGAAATAATCGATTGTTCACTAACGTCGAGATTTCTAATGATCGACCTTTTGATCAGGTAAAGACGACGTCTTGGTGGTGGTTAAATGCTATGAAAAAAGGGTTTTTGTTCTAACATTCATATCTAACTAGAAAATAGGTAGGGTGAAAAAAAAATCTTAAAAAAATGACATGATAACATACATCAAACCAAGGTTGTTCAAAAAAAAAATATAGCAAAACAAAAGTAGTGAGATAATAAAATAAAGCTTTGGATTTATATTTGGAAGTTTCCAAAATAAAATAAAACTAAAATATTAAAATACATCCATTCTCAGTTTCTCACATATTCATGTATCTTTTTAATTTTATAGGTAATATATCTGAACATACACACACATCCATTCTCGCAAATACATCCATTCTCACATATTTATGTATCTTTTTAATTTTATTACAATTTTTTTCTATATTTCCTAATTCAATTTTTTTATCAAAAATATCGTTAGTTTCCTTAACTTTATGAAAATAATTCCATAAACATAAATGCAATTTATTTATTTTTTGACTCAATAAATGTTATTCGATATCTGGAAATATTCTCCGTCCAAAAATTAGGAGGACAAAAATGAATTTTTACTTTCTATAATTTAGAAATAATCTAAAGAGAATAGAACTAGGTACGGTTACTCTTTTATTTATTTATTTACAACGACGTCGCAGAGTGGTGAGCCCAACACATTAAAAAGCCGAATCTCTCATTCTCTATTTCTCTCTCTCTCACAGACCCGCCACAAGCAACAACAGAGTGAGCACTACAATCGCTCTGTTCTGCTCTCTCTTCAAACCGAACAAACCAAACCCTAAACCGCGACACGTGTTGTTGTAACTCTGAACAAAACAAATATGGCTTCATCAATCTTTCAAGTTCAACACACGTCGTCGTCGTCATCAACCATCATTCCTTTTCATCCTTCTTCTCGCAGCAGGAACGGCGCCTCTCATGCTCTAAATGCTCGAACATTAGGTTTTGTTGACCTTCCCCGCACTCGAATCGTCGCGTATAATTCTGTGGTAATAATATTCTTTATTTTTTGTTGGCTAGTATTGTTTATTTTATTATTATTATTAATAATATTCTTTTATTGTATTTTTGTTAGAAATGTGATATGACCGGACCGTCAAATTTGGTTAACGGGAAACCGATTGTTCCCGTTATCAACGATAAAACGCTGCCTAAGTTCATGGAATCTGCAACTACTGACAAAATCGTTAGTAGAAACGCTAGCAAGCTCAAATTGTTCTCCGGTACCGCTAATCCTACTCTCTCCCAGGTACTTCCATTTTATCATTTTCATTTTAATTATTATTTGTTTGTCTTCCACGAAGTGACAAGTACCACTGTATTAGTCCAACATACGTAGCAATATCACCATTGTTAGTTGAGCCGAGACTTAAAGGTATGTTTGATTTGCAAAATATAAGTACATGACAGAACACTACACGACAAATATAACAAATTTTGTCTTTGTACAATGTTTGGCGGACAAAAGGTTATTTTGGTATTTTAGACAACTTGTGCGGAAGACAAAAAGTTGTCCTGTGGTTTAGTATGGGACAAGAATTTAGGTTTTTGTCTGGTCCCTTGGCCTCCATTTTGTCCTGTCCTAGGAACAGTTTTGATATCAAACACAATGCAACTGAAGTTGTGTCAAGTCCCTTTATTTTTTAGTGCATGCTTGACACATGTCATCGATGTGGCAAGAGAAGCCTGTCCATATCTCATTCCATATTTGGTCTTCTTTAGTTTATCCATTTGTCCCTTGGCCAAACCACTGCTTGCTATATCTCGATGGAGGCCGCCCTGATAAGCAGCAATTCACGCTCTCGGATGAGAGCCCTCCTTTGTTCTTCCAGAGCACGAATGACGTCCCAGAATCAAACGCACCCTGATGGACTTTTTTTTTGTCTATCATATGCATGCATATTTACTTGCTAGATGTAGGTACAAACATAATTTAGTCTTTTGAATTGTATTGAAAGTACAAAGCATCATGGTAGGTAGGTAACAGACATGTTTCTTAAATTCAGAATTTTAGTGTTAAAATGGACCATTTTTGTCCCCTTGTAATGAAACAAAATTTGCATGACCCGTTTTTTCTGTTGGGTTGGTTTCTGCTGAGAAATTTTTGGTTTTTATTTTTTTAACTTTGTGTTGCTTTGACTTAGGAAATTGCGCGGTACATGGGGCTGGAACTTGGGAAAATTAACATAAAGCGGTTTGCTGATGGTGAGATCTATGTTCAGTTACAAGAGAGTGTTAGAGGTTGCAATGTATACCTTATACAGCCGACTAGTCCTCCTGCAAATGAGAATGTCATGGAGCTTCAGATCATGATTGATGCTTGTCGAAGAGCGTCTGCCAAAAATATTACTGCTGTCATTCCATATTTTGGATATGCCAGAGCTGATAGAAAGGCAAGTATTTTGTATGTAACACTAATACACGGTATACGTCATTCTCTTAGTTAATGGTTTATCACTTTTTTATGTGTAATTCTGTTTGTTTTCGAAGTGACTTGTCTTGTTTATAAGCAATTACTTACTGGAGCATCTTTTTTTGTTCTTCCTTAACAGACACAAGGGCGTGAATCGATTGCAGCTAAACTTGTTGCAAACCTTATTACCAAAGCTGGGGCCGATCGTGTTCTTGCTTGTGACCTTCATTCAGGGCAGTCCATGGGCTACTTTGATATTCCTGTGGATCATGTACATTGTCAGGTATGTTATTAGCTCTGAATTAGCTCTGAATGGTTGTAATCTGTTTCTTCGCAGTGTGTTTTCTAATACTACTGTGTATGATTGTCCACTAGCCTGTGATCCTTGATTATCTTGCCAGTAAGACAATAAGTTCAAATGACCTGGTTGTTGTTTCCCCTGATGTTGGTGGCGTTGCAAGAGCACGTGCTTTTGCAAAGAAATTATCTGATGCACCATTAGCTATTATAGACAAAAGGCGTCACGGACACAATGTAGCTGAGGTAAGGATAACATTTCTGCATTATCCTTGTCATATCTATATCTTTTCGAAATGTTTAAGGACAACATTTGATTTTGACAAGGTTATAACTTATAAGGATTCAAGCTCAAGAGGGATCACGAT
Organism: Trifolium pratense; assembly: GCF_020283565.1. Lineage (NCBI taxonomy): Eukaryota > Viridiplantae > Streptophyta > Magnoliopsida > Fabales > Fabaceae > Trifolium > Trifolium pratense. Next base: position 45,050,574 of record NC_060062.1, on the reverse strand, counting down.
AAGTTACATTGTTATTTGCTGAGGGTCTGGGGTCCTTATATTTGTTGTTATTTTTGTATGTGCACATGGTTGAACATGATATACTATTACAATGTACTGATTCTCCTCAGGGATTAATTACAGTTAATGTTATAGAAACAATTTCTGTAACAGTTAACTATATGGATCGTCAAGTATATTTGTCTTATGTTTCCCTTGCAGGTGATGAATCTGATTGGTGATGTAAAAGGAAAAGTTGCTGTAATGGTGGATGATATGATTGACACTGCTGGTATGCCTTCTTCAATTCACAATTTACCATTTGAAAAGATTTTTCATTCGTTTTTGTTTTGTTGTATTTAGTGTTTTTTTGCCGGGTCAGGGAAATCTAATTATAAAAATAATTATTTATCTTTCATTTATTGATTAAAGCTTTATTCATGTACATCCTAGACCTTTTTCTTGACACACATGCACACTTACAGACTCTGTAGTTCTCTGCTGCAGCTCTGCTTATATATTTTGTTTAGCATTTTACATGACGGGCCATGTCTTAAGATTGTCATTTTTTTTTTATGAACATATCTCCAATAGATCCCAAATGTTTCTGTAGCATTATTTTGGTATTCCTTATTTTTTATTTATAGTATTCACATCAGTATAAAAAGCATTTATTCTTACAAAAAATTTGATTGATGTAATTGTAGAGACTGAAGTTAATTATTAAATAGTTAAAACTATCTTAAGACAGTAATTGAGATTTACAATCAATCTATGATTCCATCCCTTACATTTGCCTGAAAATATATTTGGCTGCTGCTTGAGAAGGTTCAGCTTTCATTTCCTTAACAAACTTGCATGTTGTTTCCCCGTTATTGTGCAGAAACCATGATAGTCTGCTGTTTGTGTCCCCCCCCCCCCCCCCTTTTTCTTGACTAATATGTTTGTTATTTTGGATCTCAGGAACCATTGCCAAGGGTGCAGCACTATTGCATGAAGAGGGAGCTAGGGAAGTTTATGCTTGTTGCACACATGGTGTTTTCAGGTATTGCTGTCCATTCTTCAATACAATTTTATTCTCAATCTTTTGTTCGCAATGTATCGGATTCTACCATCTGCTTCCTAAATCTGAAGCATGTTATACTTGTTACTTACCATGTTCTTCAATTTCCATTAGCTAACATACTACTTCAATTGTTAACCGTGATCACAATATGTACCTAGGCACTTATGTTCTGCATTATGGATGAAGCTGTAGTTAACTAGAGTAACTAATGTGTAACTAACTTTTATCGCTAATAATAGTTTTATTATGTTTGCATTTTTGCAGTCCTCCTGCAATTGAGAGGCTGTCCAGTGGCTTATTTCAAGAGGTGATAATTACCAATACCATTCCCGTTGCAGAGAAAAACTATTTCCCTCAGTTAACTATCCTTACAGTAGCGAACCTGTTGGGTGAAACTATTTGGCGTATTCATGATGATAGTTCTGTCAGTAGCATTTTTCAGTGAACAATTTAAATTGCCTTTTGCAGTTAATGTCAATGAATAAATGTAGTTTATTATAGGCCTATATCCAATTTTCATATATATCATTTTGGTTTCAATTTTGAATGTCATGTAGTGGACCTTTATTTTTATATATAATAAAGTTTTAAATGTATTTTTGGTCTCTTAAAATTTATCTACTTTCACTTTTGGTTTTCTTTAGTTTTTTGTGTTCGTTTTGGTCATGTTATGTTAAAGAGGCTCTTTATGGACAACGAATTTGACGTAGCTCCCACATGACAAATGTTTTTGGCGCCATTTTATGTATGATTTAAACCCTTGCAAAAATTTGATGTTTTTGGTTATATAGTCAAAGATTTAGTCTTTTCTGACATTTCTAATATCTTCATCCATTATCCACTTTCAATATCACATAAAAATTAGAGTGTTTCTTTTCGCTCCCTTCTCGCATGTCTATTTCAATAATGCCCTGTTCACATTGTAGGGTTTGAGCATTGAAAAAACACAAATTTTGAAAAATACGGTTCACACCCTAGAGTTTGAACATAGTTAAAAAATTAAAACATGGTTGGTCGTCAAAATTTTGGACGGTTGCCATCGGAGAGGCTGTGCAATTTTTTTGGCTAAAAAGTTTATAAATTGAAACTTTGCTACAGTTTTTATCATTCAATCCTCCTCTTTTCTATGAATTACTTTCGTCTATTTTTAGTTACTTTAAATATAGGTAAAGAGGTAAAATAATTAAAGAGTATATTGGTAAAGATATAATAAATTTGGCTGAAAATTCAAAGAGAATCTTACTACATGAGTTGGATTTGTTGGTCTTTAGAGTTATTTTCTGTAATGCGTTAATGAAAAACATTTTTTTTTTTTAAAATTATTGTAAATCATATAGTGAATATATTAGAAGAAAATAAAAATAAAATAAAATAATTGTTTGGAGGGTCGAGCGGATCCGACAACCTGCCAATAAACACTATAAACATTTTTTTAATTTTTGTGTTTTGTTTCTTTAAAAACAATAAACTTTATTGTGCAAAGTAAAATACAATATAATTTTCTGATGATCAATTTAATGCAAGTATTAGTTCAAACTTAATTATTAATTATTTCGAGTCACTTGGTACATGTAAATACTATGAGAATAAAAAAAGGCTCCAAGGGATACATGGCCGTGAAAGTTGATCTTGAAAAGGCTTATGACCGCCTTCGTTGGGAATTTGTCATTGATACTCTCAAAGATGTTGGTTTCTCTGGTGCTTTTACTAACCTCATATACCATTGTATTTCATCTGTTGATATGCAGGTTCTTTTTAATGGAGGCCAATCATCCAAATTCACACCTTCTCAGGGCATTCGACAGGGTGATCCTCTGTCTCCTTATCTGTTTGTGCTGGCTGTTGAACGTCTGTCTCATCTCATTATATCAAAAGTGACGAACAGGGCCTGGAAACCTATTTTTCTATCAAGGGACGGGCCACCTATCTCTCATTTATTTTTCGCCGATGATCTCATCTTGTTTGCCGAAGCTTCTGTATCACAGATGAAGATTTTGACGGACTGTCTTTCACTTTTCTGCGAAGCATCCGGGGAGAGAGTTAGCACCGAAAAAACAAGACTTTTAGTCTCAAAAAATGTGCAATTCCAAAGAGCGCAAGAACTGAGTTCTGTATCTGGCTTTGGCTTAGCTTCAGATTTTGGTAAATACTTAGGGGTTCCGATTCTACATTCAAGGCAGCGGAAAGCAAACTATGATTTCCTAATTGATAAAGTCCGGAAACGGTTGTCTTCTTGGAAAGCAGCTAGCTTATCTTTTGCAGGTAGGGTCACATTAACACAATCCGTGTTAGCTGCCCTCCCAACATATGTTATGCAAACTACCTTACTTCCAAAAGGAGTGTGCAAGCAGATTGAGAAACTCATGCGTAACTTCATATGGGGAGCTACAGACATCAAACGGACCTGGCATACTGTAGCATGGGAAGACATATGCAGACCCAAGGATCAAGGCGGATTGGGAATTCGTAATGTTCATCTTTACAACAAGTCTCTTCTTATGAAGGTAGCCTGGAACATGCTGGCATCTCCTTCAGCTTTCTGGGTTCAGGTTCTTAAATCTAAATACAAATGTGGGACTGATTCCATCCCCAATGTAAATCCGAAGCAAAATTGCTCCATCACTTGGAGGGGTATTCTCGCAGTGTGGAAGGATGTCGTGTCTGGAATGCAGTGGAACATTGGAAACGGGAAAAGGATCCGGTTTTGGACTGACCCTTGGCTTCCATCAGGTGTTATTCTTCAAAATCTAGCAATTGCACCTCTAAATCAGACTCAATTGCTAGCTTCGGTTTCAGACTTATCCAACGAATATGGCACTTGGCGTCTTGATTTATTCAAAAATTTTATCCCACCTCAGTTTGTGAATCAAATAGATGGATGTGCTCCTGCTAACCCTCTTCTAGGTGACGACTCTGTATCCTGGCCTTTGACATCCAATGGTATATTCTCCACCAAATCGGCGTATGATTTTTTACTCTCTCACATTCCCACCAGATCCGCTATTTGGACAAACGTTTGGAAGTGGGAGGGTCCTCATCGAATTAGATGTTTCCTGTGGCTATTGTATAATGACGGCTTGAAGACCAACGATAAAAGAGCAAGGTGGAGTATGGATGCTAATGATGTCTGCCCGCTCTGCTCTTCTCACATCGAGACACCTTTGCATGTCCTCCGTGACTGCGACCGCTCCAAGGAAGTTTGGCAGAGACTCAATTTCTCTTTCGGGAACCAAAACTCTCAAACGTTGCCAACATGGCTGAATCACTATCTCAAGCCTTCCCATGAAAGAGGTAAACTGGGAGGTCATATCTCCTTTGGTATTACTGTGTGGTTGTTGTGGTACCATAGAAATCAAATGGTTTTTGCCGGTAGAGGTTTTAATGTGCAAGCTATTGTAGCACAAGTTCAGAACTTAATGGCGGATACTAATAGAGTGAATATAGAATACCCGCACATGCAGAGTATGTATTCAACAATAGATATTGCTTGGCAGAAACCCACTGGAGGAAGTGTTAAATGTAACACAGACGGAGCAGTTAATCGAAGGTTGTGTAAGGCAGCCTGTGGTGGAGTAATCAGAGATGACACTGGTGCTTGGATCGGAGGAGTGGCTCGGAATCTAGGGTCGTGCACCGTGCTTATGGCTGAACTTTGGGGTATCCTAACTACTCTTCAATGGGTTTGGGATAAGGGTTACCAGAACATTTCTCTAGAGTCAGACTCATCAGTCGCTGTGGCGTTAATCAATAAAGGGTGTCCCCCATCTCATCCTTGTGCTACCATTGTCTCCCTCATCAATCGCCTTAAAATGAGGGATTGGCAAGTTCAAATTTCTCATATCTATAGGCAGGCAAACCAAGTTGCTGACTGGATTGCAAACTATGCTCTTTCTATACCTACGGGTTCCATTCTTCTTAGTCACCCACCTCCGGGATGTGTGAATCTTATTTGGCAGGATGTTGCCAATATTTACTTTAATCGTCGTGTTCGTTTGTAATTTGGCCTAACGGCCTCCCTTAGAGCAAAAAAAAAAAAGTATGCATTTTAATTTTTGAATGACCAACTTTTTTTTACGGGAGCAAACTTATGGTATTTCATTTCATCTCTTGTGATCAACTTTGTCCTTATTACAACTTCAATTGTTATATATAATATAATTTTAGTATTTAATTTATTTGTTATAATTTTTCAGTGGCCCACCTAAAAAAAAATCCTAGCTCCGCCACTGGTTCAAACTCCTCGTTAGAGCCACCCATCCCACTATTAAGGTGGATAAATGAAATGAACGAGGTTAGAACCTCGACCCCTACATATATATATAATGCAATGTCCTGTCATTTGAGCTAAGCTCACGAAATAATAAAAAATACGATTCTATTATTGAAAAAATAAAAAATCTGTATGATAATACATTATGGGCCAAATTGGGCAATGATGAATTAAGCCCGTGAAATAGAAAATCTACCCGATCCAACTGGTTCTATATCTTCAGAGCCGAACCCTAAAATTGATAAAACCCTAATTTAAACCTATAAATAATCCCCAAATTCAACATCTTCTCTATCGGGAACAATTCAGCCGCTAGCTAATTATTCACTCCCCTAATTTTATCTCTTGCTCTTTCCTTTTTATTTCCTTTATTTATTATATTCAGTTCATGTTTGTTCAATTTGTAGAGGAACTATTCATCAATTTATGAATGTTTTTACAATTTTTTCTTACAAAACTAGTTATTTCATTGAGCTTTGATGAAAAAAACTGTGCTGGAGAGAATCGATGATGGCGCAATCCTCTAAGAAGTTCTGAGCTCTATAAATCAATTATTTTACTTTTTTTTTTAAAATATTTATTTGCATAAAAAATTTGGTTTTGATTGAAGAAAAAGAGAAAAGCGAAGTGATGATAGAATTCATTTGTCTGTCAATCCTCTGATATTACTATTTGATGTTATTCATGAATCCCGACAGGTTCTGATCGCTTTCTTAATCAAATTCACTCTTTTTCATTTATTTTAACAAGATTGTTGTTTTTTATCAATTATTTATGATTTTTGAATTTATTTGATCAACGATATGAATGGGCACATGATGAATCTGAATATGTGTAAATGGGTAATTTGCATCTGATATTCATTGATGTTAATATCACCTTGGAGAACTGATGCCTATGAATTATGTTGAAAACATATTATGTTTGTGTTATTAGATGTTAAATTTTGTGTTTAATTATGTCTGGGCATATGATGAATTTAAATATGTGTAAATGGGTAATTTGCATCTGAATTTTATTTGATGTTAATATCACCTTGGAGAACTGATGCCAAAACTCTATTAAATGTTTGAAATATATTGTGTTTGTTTCAGTGTTATGTTTTCTGATTTTATGATTGAATCCGGTTCTGCATAATTGATGCTATTGCATTGTACGAACTTCTTAGGCTGGTGGATTAAGTTAGTGACGAGGGTGGACAGAAATCACATTTCAATAAAATAAAAAATAAAAAAGTTACAAATTATACTAACCCATATTTCAAAAATATGGCCCAAGCCCATTATATAACCCTAAATATAAAATAGAACTAATTGATATGCTAAAGTCAAAGAATAAAAGCTACAACATAGCAGCACAGCCGCCACATGCTTCTCTTCTGTATTATCTTCTTCAAACATGGTTATTCTCTTCTTCAAGCTCCCTTCATCTCTTTTTTTTCTTCTTCTTCTTTGTATTCTCTCTCTCTTCTCATACTTTTGAGTGTTTGGATTTTATTTTTTCAAAATCAACTCAATTCTTTGTTTTGTTGATTATTTTTTCATCCTCATGTTCTTGGGATTCCTCTGTTTCATCATTTTCGAGATTCTTCGAGTTTGATTCATCAATTTTGAACAACATTTTCTTTGTTCTAAATTAGGTATTGTTGTCCCCATTTATATTTTGTTTTATTTAATTAATAGCGCTTAATAAGATGTTTTTCCTCTAATGCATGCTTCTAATTGTTGTTATTAATCACCAAGATGAAAAATTTGATTTAGTTTAGTTAAACATAATTTTACAATCATCTTTTGAGTGTTTGATTTTCATTTAAAATAAATTTACCCAACCATTACAAATCCATTGTTTCATTTGACTGGTGATTGATTTTAGTTACAAAATCAATTCTGTTTAAAAATTGATATTTTAGATCTGAAATATAAAAGAGAGTTTATTTCATTGTTCAACATTTAAAATAATAAGACCCAAAATTAAAGAAGGAAAAAAATGAAAATATAACAACAGAACAACTTGAAGGAAAAAAAAAAAAAATTCAGCGCAAAAAAAAAAATTGGGGCTTCTCAGCGCAAAAAAAAAATTTAAGTAATCAAACCGGCGGTTCAGGAAAACCGCCGGTTCATCGGTTTTTTCGGTTTTTCCGGTTTTTTCCGGTTCCTACCGGTTTAACAGCATGGCCGATCTAACGTCTGGACCAGACCGGTCAGCCTCCGGTTCGCGGTCCGACCGGTCGGACCGTCTGGTCCGGTCCGGTTTTAAAAACACTGGGACAGACAGATTTGTATGAAAGGATATGACTAAATTTCTACTTTAATGACCAATGTAATAGGAGATAAATGAAAATATGAAATCTATTTAAGTTATAGTATGGACATGAAAATTGAAAACTTTTTGGTAGCATTGAAGTATGAAGAAATATTAGAGGTCCCTAATAAATCCAAATGGAAATGTAGAAATTTATTCTTAAGTGCTCCCTTAAACATATCCAACACACCTTATGTTAAGTTCTTTAACACCGGCATAATCACATAACACCTGTTATCAATGGTTACCGGTATGGTGGATACTGCCACAATTGGGAGTCATAACTACTGAAGTAGGAAGTGGTCCAAAAACCCTTTCCGTGACTGATATTGAAAAAGTAAATGGAATGCATGCCACATAGTTGATGTATTTAGTTGATGTATTTAGTCTAAATTCTTAATGATATATAACAGCTTTTTTTTATTTAATCGCCTTGAGTACAGTCTTCTCCTTCAACATGAATTACAAAGCAATAGGAGATGCCTAACCGTGATATTTAACTTGAATTCCCCTATTCCATATTTGCAACGTGATTGTATACAACAATTTTCCTCCACAGCTAGAGACTACAATCTTCTCCTTCAACGTGAATTACAAAGCAATACAATTACAGCTCAAATCATCTAATTCAAATGCTAAGATTTATTACGGGGATCTAGATTAACTGCAGTTGTTAATCCCTACAAACAAAAACGGGGTTTGCCATTTTGTGCTAGTTTTCCAAACCTTCATCGAACAACTATTGTCAAAGCTTGTTCTGCTTTAGTAAAATGCTTCTTATGCCTTTGGGTGTTAATATTCTTGGCGCAGCATAGGCTCAAGGCAAGAAGCATCAAACACACACTACACAATATGCATAGGCAAGGCAAGCCTATGAGTAAGAACTCTGTTTCGAGCAATTGTGCTTCTAAATAGATGAGTGAACTTCGAATGAGGAAGGAGAAGAATACTCTAGATTGCTAATGAAGAGAAGAAATAAAATTATTCTTCCGCTAATGGGCATGTAAAAGTTATATTACAGGTGATACACATGATCTTTATTTATACAATCTAAAAGCACACTTGCTTTGAAAGCAAGTAACAAACTTCCTAACAAACTAATTAACTTGATTGTAACTAACTCACTTAATTAGTTGTAACCAACTTTATTCAATCTAACAAAGTAAACTTCTAACTAACTAAGTATCAAAACATTTGAGGATTATATCACATTCTAACAAATATTTCATCGAAGACAAATTAGCTTCCCATTTCGACTCCAAAATTTTAGTAATTTCTAGAACATCCCTTCCTTAATTCTTAAGCACACACACTACTTTAACTCAACTTTGAAATTTTTTTTTTTTTTCTTTTTTGAATGGCAACGACTTTGAAATCACCTTCAAGTTCTGTCCCAAATTACCTTCAATTTCGGTTGAAAATTGAGCAATAAAATCGGTTTTGCAGTTTTAAAACTCTTGTAGTTTCAGAGAGATACACAGTATGATAAAGTTGAATTTATAGCCACCGGCGATTCACTACAATCGGCAACGAACCTTGGTACCGGTGGAATCGTCCAATCATCACTGAAGTTGCGGCCGTGCCAAAATTCAAAGTGTTTTATTGTTTGAACGGTTGTTACCCAACACACATACCTGTTATCTAGCTTCCATAGAAATTGAAAAAAGACAAATTGAGGGATGAAATAGAACAAGTTGAGGTTTCAAACTTAGGCCGTGATGGAGAACATTTAGGGAGAGAGAAAAGAAGAAAATTAATGGTAATTAATTGTATTAAAAAATGTAATGATAATTTTAGTTAGGGTGGGGTATTGAAAGAGAAACGATATGAATCGTTTGATGCAAACAACGGATCATCCGAATCAACCATCCACCCAAAGCATTCCCATTTTAGAACAAGTACATTCCATTTTATCAATCTTCAACAACACCTTGAGACTACCAAACGACATTCAAGATTACCTCGATTTACTTCAAATCAATGTATATTACATTGACATATATGGAGGTTACACAACTATCCTATCATCTATATTGTTGTAAATAAATTTGATGTGATTGATTTTATGCAGGCGTGCGTGCCTCCATGTGTTAAAATTGTCTCTATTTGTGTGTATGTGCATGCACATCACGTGCGTGCGCCCATGTGTTAAAAAAATAAATTAAATAATCATTATAACTAAATTTTAAAATTGACTTAGACTCTTATGATTATGATAGTAAAATCCAAAATTATTGTACTCCCATAAGTCAATGTATCCAAAGATTTATTTCCATCCATCTCTAACCACCCTTTAGGATTTATTACACTACATAGGTTGGATTCCATAAAAATTGTTCTGTGAAAAATTCCTCCAAGGTCTCCCGAGATATGTTTGAGTGGTTGGTTTAAGATCAAAGTCGGCTGGAATGTTACATAATTAGAACGAAAAACCTATTGGTTGTCCCGGGTCCGTTCTTCCTTGATCCGTAATAGTGTTCGTATTTTGTGTAGGCTTCCCTTGCGTGACTAAGATTTGACAATTCTAAAACACAGTCGTTGCATCTCCAAATATGAAATCTACTGTACCTGTTAGAGTGGGGATATAGGCTATCTTGATAACCGTATATCCCACACCGATAAAATATAGCGAGATCAGAATCAGACATTAATGCTATTGCCATATGTCCTTCTCAGGTCCTGTAGTGTTTTGAAACAAAATGTTACAAGCTATAAACGCTACTGCATCAACAGTTGCACATGTCCATACATAAAAGAAGAAAATTAAGGCATGAAAATTGAACCAGACTTAGATTTAAGAACATCAAGATTCAGAAAATTATGTTACTTAAATTTATCGAATTATCGAGTTATATTTTATTTCAAAAAAATTAGTAGTAACAAGTGTTTTAAAGGATAAAATGTTCTCCATTTATGAGAAACCGGTATGTAATGTTCTTAAGAATGGAATATCTACATTATAAAAAAATATTTTTAAGGATCCAAAAGCAAATTTATTAAATAAAACATATTATTAGATCAATTATAACTGGTTAAAGCCATGTACCAAAAAAAATATGGTTAAAACCAAATAAATTTCTTCATAAAAGAAACACAAAGTAAATTTCCAATATATTGGCCTAAAATAAAAACAAGTTATCAATTTATCATGACATCAACCTTAAAAAAAGTATTCCCAAATAAATTGTATTGGAATGGTGTGGATCCAGTGTGGATGTGGCAGCGGCGTGATACACTGTCTGATATTTAAAATCGACAGCTACTTGAACTTCAGAATTTGCTTATAGGTATTTCGTTACATCCGAATGGTATTGACAGGTGGAGGTGGGTGCCGAACTCGGTTGGTATTTTCTCAGTAAAATCTTGTTATACCTTGTTGCTTGAATTTCAAAACTTTGCTAGTTTGAATTCTAATTTGTTGGACGCCATTCGAAACTTGTGGTAAAATGATATTATTATTACAGAAATTACCTACCAGGGCAGCGTTAAACCACAGAGGTATTTTACTCAATCTGCATGATCTCCCTTGTATTTTGTTTGTGGTTTATGGACATTGAAGATTGTTCCCATATTTTCTTTCGCTGTTCTTTTATCAAAGATGTGTGGAATGAGGTTTTTAGATGGGTAAAATGTAGTTTGACACCAGATTTGGAAGGATTGAATCACTTTATGCATTTTAGAAATATGATTAAATTTAAAAAAGGTTCTCATATTAGACACTTAATTTGGTTAGCTACCACTTGGTGCATATGGAAGCTTAGGAATAATGTGATTTTCAATGGGACTTTGCCTAATGCGGTCTCTTTATTGGACGATATTAAAGCTATATCTTGGGTTTGGTTTAGTGGTCGATCCGGACACCATTCTTTGTTGTCTTTTTCTGAGTGGTGTTTTGATCCTTATGGTTATTTTCAAAGCATACTATAATTTGTTTTGCATTGTAAGGGATTGAGTACCCTTTGTACTTCCTTATAATATTATTTTGCTTATAAAAAAAAAACTATAAAAAATTTAACGAATTTTTTTTTTAGGGTAAAAGAGATTTACAGTATTTTACATCTTTGATAAATTGCCGGTATAAAACTTTTTACATTATCAAATTCAACGTCTTCTCTGTCGGGAACAATTCATAAAACCCTAAAATTCAGAGCCGAACCCTAAAATTGATAAAACCCTAAAATCCGAACCCTAAAATTGATAAAACCCTAATTTAAACCTATAAATAATCCCCAAATTCAACGTCTTCTCTATCGGGAACAATTCAGCCGCTAGCTAATTAATTATTCACTCTCCTCATTCATTCCTTTGTTTATTTCATCTTTTGCTTTGTTGTTTTTATTTCTTTTATATTCAGTTCATGGTGTTCAATTTGTAGTTGAACTATTCAGCAATTAATTTTTATTTTTATTTTTTACTAAACTAGTAATTCACCGAGCTTTGATGAAAAAAACTGTGCTGGAGAGAATCGATGATGGCGCAATCCTCTAAGAAGTTCTGAGCTCTAAAATTCAATCTTTATACTTTTTTTAAAAAAATATTTATTTGCATAAAAAATTTGGTTTTGTTTGAAGAAGGAAAAGAGTAAAGCGAAGTGATGATAGAATTCATTTGTCTGTCAATCCTCTGATATTACTATTTGATGTTATTCATGAATCCCGACAGGTTCTGATCGCTTTCTTAATCAAAATCCCTTTTTTTTCAATTATTTATGATTTTTGACAATTATTTATCAAAATCCCTTTTTTTGATTTTTGAATTGATATGAATGGGCATATGATGAATCTGAATATGTGTAAATGGGTAATTTGCATCTGATATTCATTGATGTTAATATCACCTTGGAGAACTGATGCCTATGAATTATGTTGAAAACATTTTATGTTTGTGTTAATGGGTAATTTGCATCTGATATTCATTTTATGCTGTATTCGACGTATATGTTAGCACAATATATGCATGGCCCGAATTGGGATCATATTATTTCTAATGAGAGGTTTCGACTTAATATGAATGGCATAACCGTGAAGGACCTAGGGCATAGGTATAATGAGGATGCAGTTTTTAAGCCTTTGTTATTATAATTGTTTATTAAGATGCTTCTTCGATGTTTAAATTGAAAATAAAGTAAGTGAAAAACTTCAATATCTACTATCTCTCTGCAGTAATGTCATTGCAGAGGATCCATTCTCCACCCTCAATTATGGTTAATGTTAACCTTTTATAAAGGAAAGCATTTCATAAATTCTAAATTCGATTTCTGATAAAATATTATGCTGCATTATTTTCTATTCATTGCATTAATCCTACAGGTTATGCAATATATGATGTATCTATATTTTTTATAATTCAATGCATTCACTCATATCCCGACGCTGGCACTCAGTGGTTGAATGAACACAGTTGGACTGAGATAGAAGATGGATTCCAAAGTAAAGGGAGAGAATATGAAATGAAGTATACATAGAGTATGGAGAATATGGTATATATCATGACAAGTCCCCGTTGTCTTGAAGGAAAATCTCCGGATGTACAACTGCGCTTGCGAAATTTAGAGCTCGTTGTAGCTTTCGGTGGTCAATTACTTCAACATCAACCAAGAAGATTGAACTAACTGGTCGATGATCTGAGAGCTTATTTTCAGCACATTGATACTGAAGTTGCTTTATTCCTTTTCCTAGCCACAATATGCGATCACACCTGCATAATCTCATACATTAATAAGCATCAAATTCATGCGCTAACATAAATTAATAGCCACAAAACATTCATAGAATTGCAATTACCATGCTGGAGATCTCCTTTTTTCGCCTTCTTGTGTGTTCTCGCCCGCATATTTATCAGAGTTTAATTCATACTTGTAAGTGGGTGGAAAGTTTATCAACCCCTCTTTCCATCCCTCAAATACATGTCCATTACACAATTCATTGCTTAGCTGCAAATAAAGTGAAGCAATAAGAAATTCTTAGTATGAATTAGGAAAAAATCTATATAACGAGTTGAAAAGAGAAGTCCAACAATAGTACATAAAAGAGTGACATCTTGATATATCAAGTCTAATAGTGTTGGAAGTATACGAAAATATGATCGTAATCAAATGTAGATTACTAATGAGGTAGATCCTTGTTTGGTGACAGCATTTGCAATCCTCTTTGGCAACTCTAGGCTTAGGTCTTGATGAAAATCAGAACACCATATTGGAGACCAATAGTTGAGTCTAAGTTTCATAATTTTTACCTGATCATAATCCATGAGTTCATCCCACTTCTTTAGAGCTATTAGCTTCCGAACCTTGCCATCCCACATATTGATACGATAATTCAAGTCTCCGAACCAGAAAATTTGACTGTTAGCAGAAAGCAACCCGTCAGTGAATCCGAGATCTTCATTCACAACATTGATAGGCAATATTTCTCACTCAAAAAGACATGTCAATAAGATGATTGTAGTCCCAAGTAGACAGCCCAGTTGGTGAGCTAAGGGAGGAGGTTTAGGGTTCAAACCATTAAAAACTAACAAAACCACTAACTGACCAACAGTTATCTATCCATAAACAAAAAATGATTGCAAAGGACAACTTTCTAAGTAAGGCTAAACTTGCTTACTCGTGTGATGGAATTGTTTGCGGTTGATCTGTATCCAAGACTGATGAGAAACGAGTACGTTGTACAATTTCATGAACATCTGAGTTTCGTCTTTGTTCTGCTCCATCTTTCTGACCCGAAGCTAGATGGGAACAAACAAAACACATACGTGACTGAAAGACGGACATGCTAACCGAAACAGACCCCTGCATCAGTAATAATCTGTTACCACATCTACTAATGTTAAAATGAGCATGATCATATTATAAACAAATGCACACATATAGTTAGTCTTATGATCAACATATGAAATTGTCGATTTGATATGCTGTCATCGATAGATTTTACTCATTGAATTAAGATTAGATAGTTTGTATTCTAATTTTGTATTACAACATTACCTTGTTTCCCATGTAGCCCATAAGACCAACTCCAACTTGAGAAACTTTCAAATGATGAATGTGCTTTCTCAGCTTCCTTTGCACCCAAACAGACACATATATTCCTACCATTTGCTTACTCACAATCCTAACATACTTAGGATGTGATTTCACACTAACTATTCCATTAACATCTTTGTCAATAGGTAATTCTAAGAAAGTATCATTTTCTTCATCAGATACATTAACAAGGGAATCAAATACTTGTGGCACAATTTCCTGTTGCTTTTCTCTCCCTAACAAACTCAAATTTCCAGAACTTAGGTGCGAATGTTTCATTCCATAAACATACAAGGAAGCAGAATCCGAAGCGCTTAGTACTCTGCGCAATTTCGGATTGTGATCAACATGATGGATTGTATCTAATGGAAGTTCAGGCCAATCTAGTATAGTTTGAAGATCAATGTCATATATTTTCCTCAATGCAATATTATTTTCTATACCAATCATACTTTTTATCTCTTCCTTCTTTTTTATTTCATCATCATTAATGTCTAAAGTTCCAAAATAGTCCTCATCGACAATATCCAGCGGATTAATTTTCATATTAAAAGATGAATTTGTTCTAACAGGAGAAGGAGGTGCACTGTAGCTTTTCTGTTCAGTTTCAATTTCAGAAGATTTGTTTAAAGTTCTTCGAATGATTTCTTCCCATTTTGAGATTGGTTTATTATCCTCAGCTCCCAATACATTTCCAGCACTCAATGGAACTACCTCTTGAAAACTGTTAAGCGCAAATCATAAGTATGGATTAACTAATCATTGAACTTTAATTGTAGGACTTTACCCCTAGGGGAGCCCTTCCAGAAATTCTCAAAGGCCAAGGATAAACCAAGGCCTAAGAGGGGGTTTGGAAATAGTTTTCAACCAGCAATAGACGCGCCTCGGTTAGAACCTCATTAGCTGCGTCATTGCCCCAAGCGCAAAGATGCTTAAGAATATAGTAAGCTCATTTATTTATAATAACTTGAAACATATGTTGTGTATGAGCTTGGCGATGTGGGACATCTTTGCAGTCATATTGAACTTCAAAACATGTTTTATGTAATGGGAAAATCTTTACTAATGTATAAAACTAAGCAATTAAGACATCATAGTGAAATATACTAACCCAATAATGTAAATGTCTGATGGTTCTTGGATACAAAGCCAACCCTCAATTTCAAGATCATTACATGGAACTATTCCAGCAACATTCCAAGTTCCAATTGTTACCCTGAAAGTTAACCATTTCTAATGAATTTCATTAAAAAATATCTTTAAACTTTATGACATATTACATAATTAAATTAACATCAGACCTCACTTCCTTTGTATTTATGTATTGAGCACGCAAAGTTTCTGATTTTCCTCTTCTGTGTCGTCTCATTTTATAGCCCTTACAAGATATATCTGAATTACAAATATCAAATAGTCAATCATTTGAGTATTAATTCTTTTCCCACAATCATGATCATGACGGTATTAATAATTTTTCTAGTTCACTGCTCTTAATCAAAACAGGCAAGAACAGACCAATCGCTAGTTGGTACAGTGGTGATTGACACTGAACTTGGTAGGGAGCACCACAGTTCGATCTCTCGCAACTGCAATCGGGAGGGGGCTGGAACCACCTGATGTCAGAACTAACCCCCGTACCAGATTAAACTGGTGGTGAAAACAAAAAAAAAAAACAAAAAAACAGGCAAGAACAAAAAAGAATGAAAATAAAAAGAAAACAGTAAATGTAAACAAGAAGAATCTATAGTACAAAAAGAAGCACATATATACCATCATCGTCACTCTCAGTTTCAGTATCTGCTTCATCTTCACTAAAATCATACACCTTTTGCTTTATATTCAACCATTTCTTCATCACTGTGGAGGGCCAAAATACCTACAATGAAACCAAATTACAAGGTTTTAAGAAAATGCATATGATATTTATGTACACATCCACATACAATAGAAGTTTACAAGACATATTGTTAAATCTTAAACCTCTGAGCGTTTTCCCTTCCTTTCTTTCATTGTTCATTAAGTCAAAATACTATTAGCTGAAAAGTACTTGTGTACTACTCTACTGTGCCTTAGTTTCAAAGATGAAGCTCTTAAATATGGAACCTGATCACAACTTTTAGGCACTATAGAAAGGAGATCCTAATGGAATATAATAGAAAAGGACAGACAAATGTGTGACATGACAATATCATCAAGATATCCACAACCACAACTTTCATAAGGTATATATATAGTACTACTGGTCCTCACACACCACAATTGAAAACATACTCTCAAGTCTCCACAATTGAAATTTTGGCCTAAAACCGAACCGGTGGGACCTCTGAATTATAGTTCAATTGTTTTATCAGCGGTTTAATCCGATGATTCATAAATAATAAAAAAGTAGAAAATCAGACGAACCAACGGTACTTCAATCCTAGTTTAATTCAATTCAACCATTATCAAACCGATCAGCAAGCTACCCGGTTCTTGGTTCGCTCGGTTTTTAACACATTGAGTAAAATTTAAAAGGAAATCTAACAAATATCACTTTCTTGATAGATTTGTAAAAGATAAATCAGTGCCAAAAAACAGAACTGTTCATTACAACAATAAAAAAAAAAGTTATATTGTTTTTGATATTCAGTCTTTCAAACAACTAGCTAATAAAAGAAATAGTTACAATTATAAATAATCCAAATGGCTATTTTTTTTTCTATTAATTTAGCACAATAATGCACAAACTAATATCTATTTCATTAGCAAATTCACTACAACCACAAAATGTAGATGTTAATACATCAGCAGTCACAAAATAAGCATACCAAATCCAATTATAAAAATATATACTTGATATATATTATTTTTCACATTCGAGCAAGCAACTAGCTAATAATAAAAAGTAATGTAAATTATAAATTAATCCAAATAGGTATTTTTTTCTATTACATTTTTAAACACTAGTGAAAAAATCAATATGTACTACAGTAGCAGAATTAACTGCTACCACAAAATGCAGAAGTGAATACATCAGCAGAAACCAAAATAGAAATTCATGTCGACTGACAACAAAATCAAGTGTGCAATATTAGGCTATGATCCCCCACAAAGGAGAAGTTTCCATAACAAGTAACAATGATCTTATAATATAATTAAATAATAACCAGATTTGAGACTTTAATAAATGGTTGGTTTGTTCCAATCGGCGTGCCATTTTTTTAACAAATATTAGGCATGGCAATGGGGCGGGGCGGGGACGGGTTGGGCGGGGACGGGTTTTGCCCTCCCAAACCCAAACTCATAAAGTTTGGGTTTCCCCAAACCCATCCCAAATTCAAACGGGGTAAAAATGATAACTCAAATTCATACCCAACGGGGATTGGGCATCCCCATCGGGTTTCGGGTATCATCATTACGTCTCTTTCCACATGAATTTTAGATTATATTTTAGTATTTTTTTATTAAAAAAAAGTTAAATGTCCAAAATTATTTTCTCTCAACAATATTTTTTTAAATAAAGAAAAAAAAAAATAGAGAAAATGGTTTGTTTAATACTCAAATTAAAATAAAAAATAAATATATAAACGTAATTTAAGAGATTGTTTAAGCGTTTCTAATTTAAAATAGGTGAAATCTAATTTTTAGTATAAGCGGGGCGGGTTCGGGGACGGGTTCGGGGTGGGTATCAATGTACCCATTACCCGCCTCAAACCCATATTTTGAAATCGGGGAAAACCCAAACTCAGTCAACTCGAGTTTTCCCCGTCAAAGCGGGTATGGTTTGGATGGGTACCCGCGGGTATGAGTTTTATTATCATGCCTAACAAATATCAGTTGTTACTTGTTGTAATTAATCTGGAATGTTACCTGTTTGATCATGTGTTGGGGGTCTGCTGCAAATACTTAAACAAGAAGAATGATGAACAACATGATAAGGGTTGCACATAAATTCTAAAGCGTGTGTATTACACTAAGCTTTAAGTTCGATTTACCCCACTAGTTTATGTAAATCTGATGCAAAATAGTTAACTGACGAATCCTCTTCAAGATACTTTGGAAACCATAATATGAATTTCACACTCAAATCAAGCATATCAATCAATAATATTTTACATAATAAAGTTCCTTCAAACTGAATGATGATTTGAGAAAGTGAGGCCACTGATGTCGGGCTAGCGCACTACTACTATTATATGTGAATGTAAAAAAGTTTTGGTAAAACTGAAATTGAGCCATAAAATGACAGCAACTTCCTTCCTTGTAAGTCTATCTTATCTTTGGCTATATGTGGAATTCTTAATTCTATAATGCCGACAACAATTAATCCTGTTGGTGTTAAGATATTATTAAACATAAACATATGAATATTTATTTATGCACAATATTTTTTATACTAATTGAATATACAATATGTTGATTGTTGGAGCAGAATACTTGGTAGGACTTTCAAACACTTTCGCCAAAGAAAGATGGAAAGATTCACTTCTAAAAACAACCTTTGTGTAGCATTCTACAAAAAAACCGAGGAGGCATCTTTCATTCCTGTGCTGTGCTATGTCGCTTGCTAAGCATTTTAGGTAGAGATGTATACCTTACTTACCCCTTAGACCATCTATAATATATAATGGGAAGAGCTTAACTCTAAGTATTAGTATTTAATACCCTCTCCGGTCATTTTTATAATAAACACTTTGAAAAAATCACACAGACCAGAAAATACATTGTAAATACTCACTCCGGTCCTTTTTATAAGGAACACTTTGGAAAAAGAAATTGGTCTTTTTTATAAGAAACTTTGACCAATTTTCAAATGTCTTAAATGTTTAATTTCACGTATATCATTATTTATTATGAGAGAGAATATTAAAAATAAGTAAGTTAGTTGAATTAAGAGTAATTAAATAAGGGTATACATGGAATAAATTGAAATTTATAACAATATTAAATGAAAATAACTATGTACAATGTGATTCCTTGGTATGTGTAATTTTTTCAAAGTGTTCTAAAAAGGACCGGAAGTAGTAGTTATTTTCATTTAATACTCCTAAAAATTTAAACTTATTTCATATATACCCTTATCTAATTACTTTTTATTCAACTAACTTACTTAATTTTAATATTATATCTCGTAATAAATAAATGCATAAGTGAAATTAAGCATTTAAAACATGGAGAATGTTAACTTGTGCCCTTAAGGCACATGTTAAGGAAGCAAAAATAGAAATTATTAAATGCTAATTTGTGCATTTTGACTTTTGAAGCATTAAATTTCTTATATCATTAAATGTTAAATTTCTATTTTGGTGTATCTTAACATGTGCCCTAAGTGCACATGTTAACAAAACCCTTAAAACATTTAAAAATTGGTCAAAGTTTCTTATAAAAATGACCAAATTTTTTTCTTCAGAGTATTCCTTATAAAAATGACCGGAGTAGGTATTAGGTATCTTCATTGTGGAGAAAATGCAAGTAGTACCTATTGATGAAGAACATGATTAACAGTCCTAACTATCTCTTGTGCAAAGTCCTAATAATATCTTAACACCTTCAAGTTGCTATAAGCGCTCAATCTTGTGATTGTCCTTTGTGGTTTAGTTGGTATTTGGAACCGGTTTCGGAGACATACAATTTGGCGGATGGGAAATGGTCAACATATTAATTTTTGGCTTGATAAATGGATGTCTGTGGGCACTTTCTCATGAATAGCTCCACATATTAAATCATTGACACTGCAATCAGAGTAAAAGACGCTTTGACAGAATCAGGAAACTGGGATATCAATTTTCTCATGACTCGTATGCCACAAATTATGGTTAACCAAGTGTTGGCCATTCTAGATCCTAAGGTAATAGACGGACCAAATGATCCATTGGATGGAGTGACACCAATACTTAGATATTTTACGGTGCAAAGTGCTTATAATCTCCAACGAAAACACTACCTTTCCATTTATGGGAATTGGAAAAGCTTTTGGAATTGGAAATGTCCACACAAAATACAAACTTTCATGTGGATTGCTATCCATGAACGCCTCCTTACGAATTACAGCATAATTAAACGGGTCTTGGTGTGTCTCCCATTTGTTTTGTTTGCGAAAATGAAGATGACAAAATCCTTCATGTTTTGAGGGATTATGCATAAGCAACCCAAATTTAGATAAGACTAGTGGCTTCTAATCACATTACTATTTACTAATTTCTTTGACTTGCAAAGATTGAATATTCGACGATTTGAACATGAGAGTAAGAGAACAAAATAACAAGTGCGGCTATTTTCACGGTAACTTGTTGGCATTTGTTGGCGTGGGGAAATAAAACCATCTTTGAAGAGGGATTCTATGACCCCAACAATCCAACTCAAGTGATTTTTAAGTTGGCAAAGGAGATTGATAGCTATGAGAAAGCAAACTTGACTCGTATGCCTCAACAAAGGGATACTATTTTTATTGGTTAGAAGCGACCTTGTGATAGTTGGGTCAAGCCCAAATGCGACGGGACACGTAAAAGCTTAGCCAACCTTTTATGTTGTTGATGTCTTCTTCGAGATAGTAATAGTATTAGTGTTTTCTTGGTTAGTTATGCCCGCAAACTTGGAACTTTTGACACACTCATGTGGAGATGTGGGATATATATCGCAGTATGGATTTGGCTACGAGACAAGGAATTTCGCACCTTCAAGTTCATAGCGACTCGAAGGTTTTAGTTGATACGGTAACAAGAAACTACATCATTAACAAAAACATTCCTACCTTGATTTGGCATATATATGATCTAAAAGTTATGAACTAGTAGTTTCATATCAATCATACTTAGCGTGAATGAAACAAATAAGTTAATTGACAAGTTCCTTAAAAAAAAAAAAAAATGACAAGTTAACTAATGTATGAGTTCACATGAATGAAATGATCCATAAATTTAGTTGGAATGTCTGGTTTGGCATAAACTTTAAATTTCAAATTCTAGAATCTAAAACTATTTTGGGGGGTGGGAAAATAAAACATCGTTATTGGGGCTGGATGTAGTAAAATTGGGCCCGATTGATGATATACCAAACATACATACTTTCCCCAAATTGATAAAACCCTAATTCATAACTATAAATAATCCCCAAATTCTTCATTTTCGATAACAATAAATCAGCTGCCGAAAATCTCACTGTTCTGCACTTTGTCTCATGTTTAGTTCTTCTATATTCATGTTTGTGTTGTCGTTTCGTTCAATTTTGGGTTAAATTTTATGAATTTGTATTAACATGCATATTTGATTTGGTTCTCTTTCAATTGTTGATTTTTTAAAATTTGAATGATTAAAAAGTAAAGCGATTATTTTACTTTTTTTTTATTAAATATTTATTTGCATAAAAAATTTGGTTTTGATTGAAGAAGGAAAAGAGAAAAGCGAAGTGATGATAGAATTCATTTGTCTGTCAATCCTCTGATATTACTATTTGATGTTATTCATGAATCCCGACAGGTTCTGATCGCTTTCTTAATCAAAATCCCTTTTTTTTTCAATTATTTTAACAAGATTCTTCCTTTTTTTTTCAATTATTTATGATTTTTGAATTTATGTGATCAACGTTATGAATGGGCATGTGATGAATCTAAATTTGTGTAAATGGGTAATTTGCATCTGAATAATTCATTGATGTTAATATCACCTTGGAGAACTGATGCCTATGAATTATGTCGAAAACATTTTATGTTTGTGTTATTATATGTGAATTTTGTGTTTTGTCTTTCTAATTGTTTTGTGTGAATATGATATTTAAATATGTTTGGGCATATGATGAATTAAAATTAGTGTAAATGGGTAATTTGCATCTGAATTTTATTTGATGTTAATATCACCTTGGAGAACTGATGCCCAAACCTCTATTGAAACTTATTGTTCAGTTTGGTTCAGTGTGTGTTTTCTTGGTTGTGATTGAATCTTATGCTGTATATTATTTGCATTGATCACACACTGGCAAGTCAGGACTCAAGATATTTGTGTTTTATAATTGGAAGCATATTCTAATCCCATTGCTCTGGCTCTCATGACCTGCTTTGTGGATCAAAAGACATTGACAAAGTTGGCTGTGATTGAGGATGGATTCAAATTGATGTAGTTTGTGGGCCAACTATTATGTATACTAAATCTCTACAGTAAAAATATTGGCCAAAGTAATAAGTATGGACATGAAAAATCAGATAAAGATTGATTGAGAAATGTTAGAGCTCCCATTAACAAATCCAAATGGAAAAATTAAAAGAAAATCTTGGAAAAATTAACCCACTTGGGTTGGTGCATTGGTATTGGCCTGGGACCTGGGAGTGTGCTCCTCTTGAGGTCTGAGGTTCGATTCTCTCTGGTGCCAATTTGAGTGGGCAAGAGGTTTCTAGCAGAACTATTCTTATTTGAAAGATATATGAGTGAATCTAATGTAACAGAAAAGCTTACTTTTTACAAGTTAAAGGATATATGTGTATCTAGTCAATATTTGCCTGTTATATATAACTTATAACTACACTTCATGTAACCAATTCATATTCATATCATCACTCTCAAAAAGTTATATTCATGATTCATGGGAGCAAACTTGAGGTCACCACAAATTGTCTCTTTTTCAAAACCAACCTTAAAATCAAAATGTTAACACCCTGCACAAGAATAAACAAATTATTGTGAGCAAATTCTCTTTTAAGTGTTTGCATGTAAATGCTTACAATAATACTGTCCTTCTCATATGTTTCTATACCTTAGTCTTTGTTTGGTATGTCTACTAATAGGACAAGTCCTCATCCTCTTTAAAGAAAACCTCTGGATGTACAACTGCACTTGTGAAATTTAGAGCTCGTTGTAGCTTCCTCTGGTCAAATACTTCAACATCAACCAAAAAAATTGAACTAACTGGTCGATGATCAGAGAGCTTATTTTCAGCACATTGATACTCAAGTTGCTTTATTCCTTTTCCTAGCCACAATATGCGATCACACCTGCATAATCTTACACATTAATAACTGTCTAATTCATGCACTAACAATACATTCATAGGCTTGTATAGTTGTACTTACCATGCTGGAGATCTCTTTTTTTCGCCTTCTTGTGTGTTCTCGCCTGCATATTTATCCGAGTTAAATTCATACTTGTAAGTGGGTGGAAAGTTTATCAATCCCTCTTTCCATCCCTCAAATACATGTCCATTACATAATTCATTGCTTAGCTGCAAATAAAGTGAAACAATTAGAAATTCTCAACCATCACTTATAACAATCAAATCCAGATGAAAATCTGAAACTAAGTTTTATGACAACACTTGAAACATATTGATAAAAATTAGAACATCATATTGCAGACTATAGTTTGGTCTAAGTTTTATAATTCCCACCTGATCATAATTCATGAGTTTATCCCACTTCTTTACATCTACTAGCTTCCGAACCTCGCCATCCAACATATTGATACGATAATTCAAATCGCCAAACCAGAAAATCTGACTGTCAGCATAAAGCAATCCATCAATGAATCCAAAATCTTCATTCACAATACTAATAGGCAATATTTCTCAATCAAAAGGATTGATGGAAATTAAAAGTGAACATGCATGCAACTTTCATCATATTCATTCATTCATTCATTCATTATGATTGTTTATCAAAATGTCCAAAACCCAAAATGCTTTAGTTGTAAATCAAAACTTGCTTACTCGTGCAATGAGATTGTCTGTGGTTGATCTATATCAAAGGCTGATGAGAAACGAGTGCGCTGTAGAATTTCATGAACATCTGAGTTTCGTCTTTGTTCTGCTCCATCTTTCTGACCAGAAGCCAGATGGGAACAAACAAAGCACATCCGCGACTGAAAAACAGACATGCTAACCGTAACAGACCCCTGCATTAGATATAATTCGTTACCTTGTCTACTCAGGTTAACACGAGTATACGCTAATAATATAAAAAAGAAGTTGCATTACAATTTACAGCATTACCTTGTTTCCCATGTAGCCCATAAGACCAACACCAACTTGAGAAACTTTCAAATGATTAATGTGCCTTCTCAGCTTCCTTTGCACCCAAACAGACACATATATTCCAACCATTTGCTTACTCACAATCCTAACATATTTAGGATGTGATTTCACACTAACTATTCCATTAACATCTATCTTATTTTGCAATTCATAAAAAGTATCATTTTCTTCATCAGATAATACACCATAAAGGGAATGAAATACTTGAGGCACCATTTCCTGTTGTTGCTCTTTCCATAACAAACTCAAATTTCCAGAACTTTGGTGTGAACTTTTCATTCCATAGCCATACAAGGAAGCATTATCTATCAAGTTAAAGCCAAGTATATCCGAGCTGCTTAGTATTCTACGTAATTTAGGAGTCGGATCAACACAGTTGATTGCGTCTAATGGACGTTCAGGCCAATCAAGTATAGTTTGAAGATCAATATCATATAGATCTTCTTCCTTTTTTATCTCATCGTCACTGTCTTCATCTACCATATTTGGATTTATTAGTATGCTAGAAGCAAAATTTGTTCTAACAGGTGAATGAGGGGCACTGTAGCTTTTCTGTTTAGTTTCATGTTCCGAAGATTTGTTCAAAGTTCTTCTAATGATTGTTTCCCATTTTGAGATTGGTTTAATATCCTCAGCTCCCAATACATTTCCAGCATTCAATGGAACTACCTCTTGAAAACTGTTAACCACAAATGATAATTATGAATTAACTAATCATTGAACTTTAATTGTAGGGCTTTACCCCTAGGGGAGCCCTTCCAGAAATTCTCAAAGGCCAAAGATAAACCAAGGCCTAAGAGGGGGTTTGGAAATAGTTTTCAACCAGCAATAGACGCGCCTCGGTTAGAACCTCATTAGCTGCGTCATTGCCCCAAGCGCAAAGATGCTTGTAAATGCATTAAGCTCAACTATTTATAATAACTTGACACATATGTTGTCTATGACCTTGGCGATGTGGGACATCTTTGCAGTCATTGAAAGCTTGAAAATATGTATGTACTCAAAACAAAATGGAAATAATGAAGTGTTAAGCAACCAACTACTGACCCAATAATGTAAATATCTGCTGGTTTTTCAGTACAAAGCCAACCCTCAATTTCAAGATCATTACATGGAACTATTCCAGCAACATTCCAAGTGCCAATTGTTACCCTGAAAGTTAACCATTTATAATGAATTTCATTGAATAATATCTTTAATGTTAATGATATGTTACATAATTAGATTAACATCAGACCTCACTTCCTTCGTATTTATGTATTGAGCACGCAAAGTTTCTGATTTTCCTCTTCTGTGCCGTCTCATCTTATAGCTCTTACAAGATATATCTGAATTACAAATATCAAACCACATATATAGCGATTCTAATGAACGTAAAAAGTGATTTTTTTCTTATAATAGTAACCGGAGGCCAGGGAGTATTTCTTATTACCATAAATATTGACTTGAGAGTAAAGCACATAATATTAATTTGAGGTACAATTGGAAAAAAAATATGGATGCAAATTGAAAGAATAAAAAAATGAAAAATGAAAAGAGATAGAAGGACAAGCCAATCAATCTAAACAGGAAGAAGAATCTATCTAGTTGATCATGAAGCACATACCATCATTTTCTTCTTCACTCTCAGTCTCACTATCAGTTTCAGTATCTGCTTCATCTTCACTAAAATCATACACCTTTTGCTTTATATTCAACCATTTCTTCATCACGGTGGAGGGCCAAAATACCTACAATGAAACCAAATTAAAGTTTTTAAAAAAATGTACCTGATATTTATATAAGGATAAAACTTACATAGAGTACTATAGACTCCATTCAATTGACTCCTCTCACAAAAAACAGTTACTTTTCATGAATAGTGATTCTGTCAAACTCACCGCAAATTCAAACATGCAGATAATATACATTTTAGTATATTTTCAATGATGAACATGATATGACATAAGTTGTCCATTATATATATGCTCATAGAAGTTTACAAGACATGTTAAAGCTTACCTCTGAGCGTTTTCCTTGCCTTGATTTCATTGTGCATTAAGTCAAAATACTACAATTGTTACAATCTTAAATATGGAAGCTTACAACTTTTAGCCACTATCTGTTTCTTAATATTATATATAAGTGACTAACTAATATGCACTCTCAGATGGTAACAATTAATAAAACAATGTTTTAGTCTTTTGTATATGAAAAGTTGGAGTTATTTAAATGCACAATAGAAAGGAGATTCTAATAAAACAGAACGGAAAAGGACAGACAAATGTGTGACATGACAATATCTATTTCATTAGGAGATTCACTACAGCCACAAAATGTAGATGTTAATACATCAGCAGTCACCTGAACTGATGAATATTAGGTATTTTGTTCCGTATATATTTATAGCGATTATTATCAATAACTGTGACATTAATGATCATATTACAATTGTTCCACTTTCACATGGAATTTGAACTTTGTCCCTTAAAATTATAAAGTCATACTTTTACCGTTGAACTGACACCTCTTAAACAATATATTCATTGAGATTAGAACAAACATATTATAAGAAAGCAAAATGAAAAAAATTAGTGCAAATCCTAAAATAATCCAAATGGGTATTTTTTACTATTGTTATTTAGACCAATAATGCAGAAACTAGTATCTACTACAGTAGCAGAATTCACTGCAGCCACAAAATGCAGAAGTAAATACATCAGCAAAAACCAAAACAGGAACTGATGATGACTAGTAACTAAAAAGAAAAAAGATACGTACAAATCAAGTGAGCAATATTTGGCCATGATCTCCACAATGGAGATTTTCCCTAACAAGTAACATTCTTATAATATAAATAAATAACCATTGGTCAACAAATTATAATAAATAACCATGTTTGAGACTTTAATAAGTGTGGATGATTAGCTAAAAGAGAAATGTTAGTTGTTAGTATTTTATGTTAGTAATCAAAGTTTGAACTCTGGATGTCAATTCTCAAACTTCATCAAATGTCTCGGTTCAACAACTTAAGTTGCGTTGCGCCTTAGAGACGATTGGAGTGCACTGCTATAGACTAGAGTACGTATGTAGACTATTCTTTTCTAAGTTTTTATATTTTTTCCTATTATTTCCATGCTAAAAAACAGATCTAGAATTAACAACTTCATCATCATATTTGTTTTATTAAATTGACCCTCAAAACTGAATGATGATTTGAGAACGTGAGGCCACGGAAGTAGGGTTAGGCTAGGGCACTATATATGTAAAGGTCATTCATCCACTCATCTTAATCTAATCTGTTTTATGTCAAATGGACAAACAAGTTGGTGGGGGAATAACAACTCTCAGTGTTTCAACTGAACAATACAATAAACAATGTTAAAAACTTTTGGTAAAACTGGAATTAAGGGATGTTGAAGTGGATAAGTGAAAGCAACTTTCTTCCTAGTAAATCTTATCTTGGCAACATGGAATACTTAATTCTCAATGATATCCATCCCATCCGGGACCATGAGAAGTTCCGACCGTGCTAACAACAATCCTGTAGGTATATGCTTTAACCATAAACGTGAATATTTACGGACGAGCCAATAAATATAACGATAAACAAATCATCTGTTTGAAATTTGGATAAAACATAGGTTCGTGCTATATCTCATTCAATTTGAGATTTCTAACACATTTCGAACACTTGCTGAAAATCATTCACCAACACAACTTACAGGAAAAAGAAATCTAAACGAGTATTACAAAAAGGTTTCATCAATTTTTTTTATCACATTACATGTTGCATCTCACACACACCTAACCGCATTACATGTTGCACACAAAAATAAACACCCGAAAGTGATGCATTTTAATTGGTGTGGGAGTAGCTTCACAGAGATACATTCGACTCAATTATAGGGTGATATAAAGCACCTGTTTCGACCCCAAATACTAGTAACAACATTATGATTAACAACTTCATTTACTCCCCTAAACTATGACAATGATTTCTCACTCAACAGAATGTTACACCCAACAAAATGATGTGTTTTCATGTCATGGAAAAAAGTGATGGAGATCCAGTATAGAGTGAATGATAGACAAATTAAGCAAAAGACGTTTTACTGATAAACTTCTAGCCTCAACTTCATTGCCCACAATAACAATCTTTGCAATTCAGCTAGCTGTGACTTTGGAGTGATCACATTATGGTACAACGGCTTCTCTCTTCAGTTGGTTGTGCGTTTACTTGCTGGAACCTGTGTGACTCGGATGGATTGTACGTGAATTCTGATGTATCCAGTCCATACTGTAGTAGGAGCAACATTAGTGTCAGATAAGTCACATACACAATGCAATAATCATTTTACAAAACAAGAACAATAAAGATATGAAGTTTACAGAATGATAAAGATACTTCATAATGCCTCATTATGAAGGCCAGATACTTAATACAACATGGGTACCATGTGACCTATACTAACTATTGATATCCAACATATGGAAAAAGTTGCACTTATATGGTTTGGTCGATCCTCACCTCTTGAGCTACTTTTGGGGTTGAGTTAGGCATAAAACTTATAACATGGTATCAGAGTCTAAGGCTAAACTAGTCTCTATAAAAATTGCAGCCACAGATACAAAAGCATGTGGGTGCGTGAATGGGACCTTCAAACTGAAACTTAGGAGTATCTGAGTAAGCACAAATTAGGACTTTACATATGGATCTGATACTATCTTAGAATTTGAGTTTTAGGCATAACTCAACCCCAAAACCAAGCCCAAAAGGTGAGGGCTGCCGAAATCTTGTAGGGAAAACTTTGGTCAAATCTCTAGGTGATGTGAGATCTCAAACATTCCCTCACAAACAAGACTGCACATTTGCTGCGTGGACAGATGCAAGTGGAATAATAGGAATCAAAACAGATATATTATACTAAATTTATAAATAAAAACAAATAAAAAATAAAAAAAAAAAAACGATATTTACATATGCATAATATTTCTCAAGAGACATTGATATTTTCATACATATATAACACATATTTGATGATGGATGATCACAACATACAACAAGACATGCGGTCATAACAAAAAAGCATAAACACATCTCTTCTAATATCCATTTAAGAAGTATATTTGTTTCCTCGTAAATATGTCACAAAAGTATTTTTCCCTAACCAGCATCAAAATGTCGTAAAAAATATCAGTCCTATTTAAAACAAGCGTTACACTTTATTCAGGTGCTTACTTCATATACCAAGAAACAACCCTGCCCATTCCAAACGTCGATCACCACCATCCTCAAATGGATCACGTACATTTCCACTAACATCTCACACTACCATGTCACTAATTTTTTATTTCTTTAGAATGAATACAGTATGTACTCCAATGATGAAGAACGAGGATAATCCCCTATTTACTAAGTATGAAATTCTGTTACTAAAGACAAACGCTGGTACCTATTTCCACTTGAGCTATACTTTTTGTTAAACTACTTGAACTATACTTTTAATACCGACTAAACAAGGAAATAATCACGAGATATACCGAATCTGCAAAACTAATCCTAATAAAAGTTTCAAACTATTGCAAGTTCCCAAGGGACAAATATCACTAAATTTTAAAAGCATTCTCAAGAAGGTGAGCCAACAGCCCAACAGTTAGGAATCTTTTGCGAGAGGAAAGAAATACACATTTTACATTTGTTATGAAAAAAGAAAAGTGGATCATAAACCTCCTTGTCCCAAAAGGGTTCACCACTGTCCACTAATTATAATAGCACCGCTAAGTTAAGACTTACGACAAGCAAATTAAACATTCCAAACACAAGAATGATAAATAAAGTGCACTACAGAGATAAAAGATTTCACCTTCTCCCTCATCCTTGTACTCCATGCATCATTTCTGCTGGAACGCGCATCAACTGTGCCAGTAGCTGGTACACCTGGTGCAGGGCCTGCTGGTCTATTATTGAGCAAAGGCTGGCGGGATTGCTGCCTTGGATTAATGAACTCTTCATCACTATCGTAATCTGCTGGTCTATTTGCAGCCCGAACAATAAGGGCTAAGATGAAAAGAAGAGCCTACAATTCCATAAGCATAACAATTGACACGTCACATTCACATAATACATGTATAAAAGTAAAACCTTTTATCTTACTGTGTACCTCTCCAAAATCCTGGTGGTAGGGTACATTAAGAGGAGACTTTTTCACTATATTATAAAAAACGTTTAAAAATATCAAAGTAATACTAAATTAAATCGAAAGATATGTTAAGGGTAAGGCACTTTGTATCCAAGACATTTGAATTTCAAAGTTGAAGACAACTGAATTACTCAAATATGCCTATTATAACCTTATCAGTACTCCCTTAACCATTTTGTCCCCCTTTCTTTCTGCTTTCTCTTAGAATTGATTAATAAATGCTCTTTCTTCAACACTTCGCTGCAATATATCCTTATAATATCACTTTTAATCAATATAATATACTATTAAAAGCATGGCCAAAAAAATCATTTACTTAAAGTTGACTCCGGTGTAATAACTAGCACCAGGATGTTGGTTACAGTCAAGCAACTCAGTTGTCTAGCAGGTGTTTCTATCTGTGAAATTAACCGATTATCCCAAAACCTTAAGGTGTTAGGATAGAGCCATATCAATGGTTTTATATTATTTCTAACACGCCCCCTCAAGCAAGAGCCTACTTGGGCTTGAAGCGTGGATAATGCATAGGCCCACCTACCATATGCTTAAATTCCACTTTTTTTAATTAGAAAGTGAGGGGAGCGGGGATCGAACTCTAGACCACTTAGTCATAGAGGCTCTGATACCATGTGAAATTAACCGATTATCCCAAAACCTTAAGGTGTTAGGATAGAGCCATATCAATGATTTTATATTATTTCTAACACTATCAATTAAAAAACCAGTATATTTTCCTGATCGTGAATTCAAAAATATCCAGAATAAGTTATTAGTTCTTAGCATATTTTCAATTATATAACAGTTCTTGCTTACCTCAAAGACAACAATCCCAAGAGCAACCCATTTCACAATAGTCCAGTTCTCTCTCAGAAAGCCATATAGCGTATCAAAATTTCCTGTCTTGTCGCTTGGAATTTCCTGAAAAGAAGATAATTATAAGATGATAATATAACTTCTAGTATTTCATATTATAAACTGCCAATAAAAACTTACCTCTTTCCAGTTTTTGTCAAAAAATATAAAGGCTGCACATCCAAGCTCTACTAAGATCAGCAAGATTACCAAAAATGAATACTTTGCTGGCTTAAGGAAAACTAAAATAACGATTCCAATAAGATTAATGCATGCGCACAGTTAAACACAAACGAACACATAGGGGAGGTAGAGATTAGAGAAGGCGGAAGAGATACTTCAACTCATGTTTTTTTTATATTAGTAGAAATATTATGAACACATGAAATATGTTAATAAGACATTCTAGAAGGATACACAGCTCAGGCAGCACCCATTCCGTGTCACCGATGCAATACAACCAAAACAAGAAATGACAAAGAGAATCGCCCCAACTCCAATGAATAAGTAAATAAACCTGACATACATGAAATACACAATCAGTGTAAGCAAGCCAGAAGATAAAGTAGCATGAGACGTATATAGAAGTAACAGTTTGTACTTTTGTAGTTAATATAATCCATTAAGTTTGTTTCTTCAGCACTAACAGCAATAAGTAATGCATCAATTACACCAAATAATGAAACATGATTCCAACTATCATATAACTACGATCAATTGGCATTGGCAGATCTTCACATGGTTGCTCAAAATAGAAACCTTAAAGGTAACTGTAGAGGTCTGATTCCTATGACCTAAGTAAATCTGGCAGGAAGACCCAAATGCATTTTACCCGTTATTTTTTCCAAAGCAAGTTAGAATAGTTTCTTCTTTTAATTGTGTCGACTTTCATCATAGAGATAGAATTCTAAAGAAAATTGAAACCAAAACCCTAGCTCATAAGCGCACACATATTAATTTCAGCACAAATTACTTCATCAGATAAAGCTGAGTAAACTCTAATTGTTTCATGTACACTCTACAAGCAATCAATAAATATTTCTCAATCAATATGCCCCAAACAGGCAAGAGAGGATCAGCATTCATACCAAGCCTTAGGCAAATCATCAAAAATATTGTCGGAAAGAGGCAAAGCTATAAGCATGGGTCGGCCAAGTTGAACAAGAGTTTGATCATCACTAACAGAAGAAAGCGTGATAGAATTGTCCGGAGCTTTACTGAATTGAACGAGCAGATAAATCCCGTAACCCACCATTGCGAGACCAGTAACGGTCAATAAAAAGTTCAAAAGCTTCAAAAGACATTCCCAGAAACCCCTACAAGCCATCCTCCTCTACTCACAATCCCACTTGAATCCTTCAACCAGATATCCAATGCACAATAATTTTTTCTCTGCACAAAAGACCTTTCTATAAAACATCATCAATACCAGCAATTAGAGGTTCAATTGTAACAATAGAGGTTCATTTACAACATTAATAAAAGCCAGAAAAATAATAAAAGATTGGTTTTTTTCATATATATATATATATATATATATATATATATAAACATGAGGGGATTCTACAAGACAATTGAGCCATGTGAATTGAGGTAACAGATTCAGAGTCCCTAACCTTAATTTGATGAATATTTGTGAAATTGAGAAACCCAGTAGGAAAAAAATGGTGGATGACTTAAAGCATTAATTTTTGTGAATAATGAATAAATCCCCTAAATTATTTTTTTTGTATAATTGATGATGATGTTGTTGTTTTTAATGCAATTGATCGTAATTTTGAAGAAAATATAGTAGCTCATAAAATGAGTGAGGAATTATTGGAATAAATAAATATATAGATTAGGTAGAAAGAAAAAAGCAAAACGGGAAATGGTAAGAGAATCGAAAATGTATGTATGTATGCATGATTGATAGATAGAAGGTAGAATGACTTACAGAAATAATCGATTATTATTTGTAGGATGATCGAATTTGAGAAGTTGAAGTTTTTGTCTTTGGGATTAGTCAAAAAAGCACCGATGATGAGAAAACTGGAAAGAGAACGAAAAAGAAACAATGACTGTCTGTCATTTTTTTTAAATTACATTAATACCCTTATCCGTTGTGCGTGCGTTTCGTACAGCTAAACGACGTTATCGTTTCTAGACACATCATCAGATAATATTCATTTTCTATTGAGAAAAAAAAATACTAGTACTAAAAACTTTGACCATTTTTGGTGTTTACGCCATGGCAATTTTAAAACACCATGAATCTAATCTAATGATGGATTAATGTCGTATCACATGTCACAACTCACTAGTAGTCCAGATCCCAAAATAGGAAAATTTCTTTCCCACCCTGTCTTTTTTTCACCTCTGAATTTCCAATTTTATCCTTAAAAAAAAATTCGGTTTCTGTTTATCGAACTTTTTTGCCTTGAAATTTTTTTTGGTTTTTTTTTCTCGAATTTTTCCTGAATTTGAAGTAGAAAAATTTCGGTTTTTTGTTCAAACAAATTTCGATTTATGCGTTTCGAAATTTTTTTCAAGGACAAAATTAGAAATTCAAGGGGTGAAAAAGAAACATGGGGGGCGTAAAGAGAACTTTATAAAGATGGAAAACAATGTATGTTTGGCCTCTTGGACTCATATTGTACGAATTTGTTAGCATTTTATAAACCTCAATGCCCGAGAACCAGGCAGGATATCGATCTGGTGGAGGAAGTTGAGGATTGGACGAATCAGTGAGATTATGGAAGATTGTTTGATGTTACCTATTTCAAGTTTAAGAAAGTCTTGTATAGGATTACGCCATATGTACATGTATTTATCAGTTATCACGGCTCTGATGTAAAGTTATTAACATTTACACTATGACAGTTTAATTCAGTTTAGTAAATCATGTATATTTGGTATTTCCTTCAGACTACTCATGTATAAGATCAGAATTATTTCCGCAATTTTAATGTATCCCGATTCAGTTACGAATGCTCCTGTTGATATTCTAGATAAATCAATATTTGGTGTTATAATTGGTGGATGTTATAAGTAATTTTATTAAGAATTGGAGTTTTTTTTTTGCACCCCTTGAGTTGCCAATTTTACCCCCATTGTTGGTCAGGTAGCGAGTGTTGAAGGATGCAAAATATGTGGAAAAACACAGTTTACTACGTAAGTAACGAACTTAGTTCGCACTTTAACTAGAGAATCTTATAAAAATATTTTTATAGGGGTGAAGGAAGGGTGGGGAGGACAAAAATATTAGATTTTCTAAGGTTTGCATCAGTTCGCTACTTAAATAGTATACTGTATTTTTTCAGATTTTGCACCCTTGAGTTTGCTACTTAAGCAGCAAACTATGTTTTTTTTTTCTTCAGATTTTCACCCCTTTTAGCACTCGCTACTTAAGTAACGAGAGGGGTATTTTTAAAATTTCTAGGGGCGCACGAGAAAATCCGGGGGTACGCGAAAAGAAGAATCTAATAATTGATGAGATTATTTAACATGTACAATGCCCTTGGCAGCAAATATGGACATATGGGAAAATAAAATTCATGGGCCATTACTAAATGTAAATGGAACAATAGCCCAAAACAACCGCAAATAGATGGAAAGCATCTCTTCTCACCCCACGTTTCTTTTCTACTCCAAAACATGTAGAAAACTTCGGTAAATTGAAATCGAAGTTTTTTTTAGTGTAAAATTTACACTAAAAGAACTTTGGGAAATAGAAACTGGAGTTTTTACATGTTTTGCGGGTAGAAAAAGAAACGTGGAGTGGGAAGAGAAGCTTTCAAATAGAAGTGAGAAATAGAAACTAAAAAGACAGGAGAATCTGTGTATATATATGAGAAATGCAACTGTGTTAAATTAACCGCATAAGAATTTTTGTCTCTTTTAGAATGAAAATTTTATATTAAGAGAGACACACCTCATACAAAGTCAAGTAAAACCACTAATTGGATTTACAATGAAATCTGTGTATAACCAATGAAATCTATCTATAATCAACCAGATAAGAAATTTTAGACTTTGAAATGAAGTCATAGTTTTATGAACGAAAGATTATGATAATTGATAAATGATAAATGATAATCTTATTTAGTTTTGTACAACTAGTAGTAGTATTTTATCATTCCATGCAAACTAAGCTTACTTTCTTATCAGGACCTGGGTATCCTGCGGTGAAAAATAACACAGTTTGGTATTGTTTGGTATTATAACCTTTAGATTGAAACTGTCACATCATTATAAATTGATCCAATGGTTTATATCAAAACTGTGTGTTTACTGTGTGCTATTATACAGCACCAAATCCTTTTCCCAAGGAGCTGCTCTCTCAAAACGTTACTCTTCAACACACTCTCGGGGGAGAGTAACCAATATGCAGACTTCTTAGCTAAGCTCAGTTCATCATCAGATATTGATTTCTTAATCCATATTTCTCCTCCTTCAGGCATTCTTAATCTTCTAAGGCGCGACACAGCTGAGACCTACTTCCTTAGGAAATAGTTCCTAGTCCTTTTTGTTTATTTTTCTTTTTGCTCCTTTTTTTTTTTTTGTATTCATAGGCTTGTGACCTAAAAAAAAAAACTAACTACATACAATATAATATATAATTGATATTTTCTAAAACGGGAAAAGATGCATATTTTTAGTTGCAAAGGTCTGAAAAACAAATTGATACATAGAGAACGATGAAACAACTAAATTCTTAATTTAGCAAACAGCTGAAAAAAAATTCAACTTGAAAAAGAAGAGAAAATTAGCATCCGTCAAGGCTTTGAACTCATCTTTTTATTCACAACATTGTTCCTATCCTTTCCATTATTAGATTCCCACATCCAAAAGTACAACCCCAACAAAACATACCTTATCACTGTTTTATGCTTCCCAAAAGTACCTCATTTACAACCATATCAGCATCTATTTACAACCACATAGTTTTGTATAGTGCATCAATAAATGTGTGGCCAATTCTTAGCCGTCCAAGTCGCCTACCTGGTGTCCCCCACCTGACATTATTTTTGTTTTCATTTTTTGCTTTATTCTGACATGTGGAGATGGATAGGATCAATGTCTACTACTCTATGAAGATCCGATACAGACATAGACACCAGACACGTGACACTAACATATCGACATCAGACACATGCAGTGGTGTCTGGTACCAGATATGTCTTCAATTTGAAGTATCGATACTATATAGTTACTTCTTGGTTGTTGCACTATGATATCGCGTGAAGTGGTTGTTGGTGGGGTGATGTGGGAGCAGGGGTCCTAATATGGCAAAACAAAATGGTCCTAATTCGATCTCCTATTCCCGGTCAATCTACTAGTTGGAATTTGATAAATTTGAAAAACTAACTTGATAAATTTGAGAAACTAAAAATCACAACAGGGTCTTAATCTGGTGGACCCTTTGTATAGAAGTTTGTCACCATCAGAACCCACTAATGACTTGTACATGTCAATTGGGAATATAACCATTGTTGCTTGGAGGGATGTTGGAAATGCCTTGCCTGGAAAGCTCAGCCAATACACTATCTGTGGAAGGAGGATTGAGGCCTATCGGCAAAGGTAGCCATGGCTTACTTATTGCCTCCGTCACAACATTGTCAATAACATCCTCCGCCTGCATACATATGGTAAGAGTTCATGGAGAGTCTAATAGTACTAATAATATAAAATAATGATTTCATAGACACATGTCATCTCCTTTTAATTTCGTTCATCGCCCAAAATATTTTAGGATTTGTGTTTTTACACAGGTTCACCGCTACTAGTTTGAATTTAAACTGTTTTAAGGTCACTGTAATTTGCATGCAACTATTATTCAAACATTCAGTAAGTTAGTGAAGACTCGATTGAGGCCTGATTCCAGTGCATGCAGGTTTAATCAATTAGAAAACTATGTGATTATATTCAGCCCTTAAAACCATTAATCATATTTTTGTCAAAAATAAAAAAAAAAACCATTAATCATATTGATTAGGCACAGGATACATGGTCTTTTCATAGTGTACAAAGCATTTAGATACTCAGCATTTACAATTATAAGTTTAAAACCATGGCTTTCGTGAGATACATGCTTGGTAGAAATTAGAAAACATGTTAAATATACTTTCTCAATGTCAATGTACTCAGTTATTTGTTGCAATTCTAATTCTGTAACTCAAGTTAGAACTAGAACTACTAAGTTTTCAGATTTTTAATGCTTTTAAGTAGGACTGCAATTACATTACAACATTTACTTCCATTGAGTGCCAATCAGAATGTAAAAACCGGTTACTTGCTTATTGCTATTATGACCAATTAGAAAGAAACTGAAAGTCAAAGTATTGCATTACCGGATAATCGTCAAAGGAACTGTGGGGCATGCCAAACATGTAATCCACTGCATTAGCGTTACTCACTGCAGGTATATTCTGCGGTTTGATGAAAATATATGATTAGAATCACTCGTAAATAATTTAGAAAACTAGCAAATTACATTATCAAGTATTAAAGTATTAACCATCAACACACAGAATAACAAAGAGATAAAGTTAAGATCTTCAATTTAATACTCACCTGAGAATAGGAATAGCAAGGAGGTTGAGGTGGTGGTAATACCGGGGTGCCCCATGTATCTGCATGCATCTGCAACATCAAGTGATCACTTGTCAAACTGCAACCATAACCATAACTTCTACATAACAAGCAAGAGAGAAGGGTTGCTAATGTGACTAAAAATTTCATATCCTTGAATTTTGTACAAATATATTACCGCTGGAAATGGTTGCCAGTGCCAAGTTTCTGCAGGCTGCCACAAGGGATAACCAGAAGGTCCCCAAGCCTGCATTCCAGCCATTTGAGTTCCAGATTGTCCCCACATAGGATATAAAGGAGGTGGAGGAAGGGTATGGTTAGAATAATATGATGGAGGACCAGGCATAATTGGCCTTTGAATACAATAGCTCCTTTGCGTTGGATCTCTTTGATTTAGCCATTTCCGATCTTCTTGCTTCGGCAAGATATGTCTCTTATGCATTCTATATTTCTGTTTAAAGTTAAACAATAAAATAAGTTATGTTAGTATGTATTGCCTAAGAAAGTACATGAATATCCTTGTATTAATATCGACAGTTCAAGATGAGGTATCGCAAATTCGCAATAGTTTTGGAAACCGTGGCAAAGTAGATAACAACCTGAAGATGGCTTGCCACATTATGCCTTGTCAAGCCCTCCACTTTCATTAGATCCAATATTCGAGAAGGAATTGCGTGATCAATGCCTAGTTGTTCCACTGCCTTCACAAATTTTTTGTGTAGCTCAGCCGTCCAGTCTACCTGAGACCAAAGTACCAAAACTGTATTAAGATAAGCAGGTTCAGCAGATTACTAGTACATAAAATGAATACCCTTATACAAAAACAACATGGACAAACAATGAACGATGCAAATATACAAAAATATCGACTAAAGCTATTTAAGAGCATCTTGATCTCACATTAGGAAACCTGTTTTTAATGCGTGCCATGCAGTATATTGTAATTTGTAATAAAACTGTGAGGGAAAGATGGTTAAAGGAACAGGAAAATTGTGAGAAAAATGAATGGACAGACAGCAACTTACTTTCATTTTCTTCCGATTAGCTTTTATCTCGCATTTATGACTACGAACACCTACTTTATTCACAGACATTGTATTACTTTCACTATTATTGAGAACCTTCTCATTTTGTGGACGTGGTGAAACAACACTCTCACACTTAGAAGCGTCGGCAAATTCCTCGGCTTCCTTTTGAACCAGAGTAACTTCAGATTTATTTTGTTGAGGAGTACTTTCAGCATTCAAATTTTCACAAGTAGTTTCGACGAATTTAGATTCTCCATCATGTTCCCCACTTTCTTTTTCTGTGGAGCAATTAGTCTGCTCTTGACAATCCCCATCATCTAGTAATCTTTCCACCTGTTTCAATTGTGGGGTTGAAGGAGCTGGATAATGCTCATGGTCATTGTCAGAAAATTGGGATACTTTTTCTAACTCAACTGCGGCTCTACTTTCGTGTTGTGTGTTTTCCGTTTGGAGCTGCAAGATGGAGACTACAGATTCCTTGACAGGTTTCAGTGATTCAGAGACCGCACTTGCCCCAGCATTGAATGCCTGCGTGAGTTAAACCAAGTAAGAATTATTTTTCTCATCACATGTTTAGAGTAAATGCACGTGGAATGTCGCCAATATTATTAACAGACCTTGTGAACCACATGCTGCCAGATATTTCTCAGCTTGTCCTCGGAGAGTGGTTTGCTGAGGAACTCCACTGCTCCAAGCTTAAAAAAGAAAACGGGGCAAAGAGTCAAAAGGTGTACTGGAGCAATTAAACCAAATAAAACTAATTTCATTAGCATGAACTAACATTATGGTCAAACTTTAAGAGGATAAAAGGATATGGTCAAATTTTGACCAACAATCAGAAATAATTCAAAGCATGAACTAACAATATACAAAATTTGGAGTTAGTTCAAAGAATACAACCAAAATCTTACCGCTATGCACTTCATCGTGGTGTTCAGACAATCGTTGTTTGAAGTCACTGCATCACAAATTGAAAAGGTCGTTGGTTATAAAACTTGCAGCAAACACAAAAGCATTATTGTCAATTTGTTCCTCCTATTTGCCATGAGGCCCATGACCATGTCATGTTCCCCTTCTCTACCATTTGTCAATTTCAAGTTTCAACTGGTAAAAGCTACTAAAAAAGATGTTGCATGATATAAACAACAGCAATCACAAGAGAAAAAAAAAAAACACTTATGATCATTACTATTAACTGGGCCTATGCCTAGCTTCCAACTTATTAGAGTATTTCAATTAATATGGTTATGGTTCTTCACTTACAAAGTCCTTATAAACTCAGTTATTGCAATATTCTTTAATATTTATTTTTCCACATGTGCCTCTTGAGAAGTTTATCTAAACCAGCACCAAGTCTTGGAGGTTTAAGGAACTCAAAAATGTTAAACCAATAAATTTGGGTCGGTTTTTGTACTTACTAATGGTTGGCAAGTCCTTGGCATTCTCAAGAAATTTGAAACCTCCCTCGCAACTGCTTGAACTCACCTACAATTAGGATGGAAGGATACGTGGTTACAATTAAGATACATAACTTGGCAGCAGTTAACAAGTCAATATCATCATTTGTCCCTAAAGATGTTTGTTTTATTTTCAACAACCACTCAAATCTCTAAGTTTCAAATTTACTACATAATGATTTATCATATATCTATCGAAAATGAAAGTCCATTACCTCCACTATGGCTATATGGAATCCTTCAGGTCTACTTGAGATTGCTGACAAGGCTTCATTCACATCACAGAATGTAGAAACTGTACAGAAACTTTGATGATTAATAAACAAATTAACAGAAAGGACTAGCATGTACAAAAAAAGAAGGACCACATAGATGCAAGAGATGGAGAGTAAAGTAAAAGAATCGTGAGGATTTCAATAAAATCAAGATATAGTTTGGCCGATCCTTAAGAACTACTTTCGATTGAATCTTCTTTGATGGAAACTTTTGTTTTCAATAACAAATATATGTTCTATGCCGCCAACTAACTACAATTTGGACCGTATCCAGTTTTGAAAACACAAAGTACATAATTTAAGGAGATGAAAACTTATACATGTTCATAAGTCATGTAAAGAATTACCATATATGGAACTATAGTACATAAAAACAAAGTGAAAATGTATAGCCTCCATGGAACTTAATCATGAGATCGCAGTTTTACAAAGAACTATAGAAGGATTCTGTTGCTTTTTTGGTCTTAACCCTCCGGTTCTTAAGGGAAAGGGGTCCTCCTAATCCGAAGATCGGTCAGGAGGTAGGTAAAAATTGGCCAAAGATTGTTCCAACAATGATTCAAACTTGTGTTCTCCCAAACAATTCAATCTTAACGGGAGTCCATTAACCACTTGAGTTCAACCACTTGGTTACTATACAAGGATTCTAAAGCAATGACGCTTTGCAAGATGCCATAGTACGAAAAGACTAAGATAAACTTCACCACCCAAAGTAACCATTATATGGAATGGCAGATTAAAATTTCATGTGGATGAAGAAGTGAAACACACCAAAACAAAAAGAAAGAATCCAAAAAGTCTCTTACCATTATAGTCCATGGCTTCAAGCTTTGTTCTTATCTCAGAAGGAGAAGTGATGTCTTCCTGAAGGAGGAGAACCTTGAGTCCTTTGGGAAAATCTTTCCATTCTTGTAAATCATTGGCAGTACAAACCATAGCTGGCTTAGCATCCTTTCTCAGTCTCTCATCTCATTGACATCCAATTCCTTCTGCAAAACCATAAGATCACAAGCTTCAATTACTAAGCTACTAGACTTTAATTAATGAAAACTCCATTGCATACTTCAATTTGTTTAAATGGTTAAAAAGATTCCAAATAGTAAGCTAGCATATGACATAGTACACTGTGGCATGCCACCAAAAGATAAACTCCAAAAGATAATTCAGATGAAAATTGACATGACATGCCCCCTGATCACAAAAAATAATAATTTCTCCTTATAAAAAAGCTTTTCTTTTGTAATCCAATGATTTTAAATTGCAGTCTGCAACCTGAAATTGCGACCGCAATACAATAGTAGTACAACGGATTTTGAGGTGTCTGCAATGGCATCACAACTACAATTTCAAGCGCATCAGCTGTGTGCACACTCTGCATACACGACCGCAATTGCAATTTAAAACCGTAACTAAAGAATAAAGATCACATTTGCTGCCGGCACTATCAGAAAACAGCAGAACAAGATAATAATTAAGATCTCATGAAGACCAAAGTGAAATCAAAGAAGAGAGCTTTACAACAAACACATGTCAGGCAAGCAAATCATAATAATAAACTAAGAAAAATAAGCAAGAAATTAAAATGGGTATAAATATAAATACATGCATGCACACATTTTCCAAACTAGAACACTTGAACTAAGACACACTGAAACAGATTCATCATACACATAACAAAAAATAGAAAAAAATTTGTACTTTTAAGAGACCCTTTTAACTAACTACCTTGGAATAAAAGAAAAGAAAAGAAAAAGCTTGATGAGTTGAACTCCAATACCATAAGCTAATTTTCCTCTAACTGCATTATTAATAAAGAGAAAAAGAAAGGTGAAGGAAAGAGGGTTGAAGTTCTTGTGAATACTGAAGAGTTGCTATCATCAGCAGTAGTTATGGACCACGAGACACTCTAAAAGCTTGAACAAAGAACCTTTCTGCCACTACTTTGTAAATTATTTTTTATTCCAATAATACCCCTCGTTCCTACAGAGATAGTGTTACAGAAAAGCTCAGAGATCTTCAATGGCTATGACAGTGAAGCTAATTAAGAGTTTAATGTTGAGAGGAATTAATATATATAGCCTCTTTGGCAAAAAACAAAATAAAGGAAATTTTTTTGTACTTTAAAGTTCTTTTGAGTAGAGGAAATGGTAGGCAAAATTAATTCAGAATTTAACTTTTTTTTTTAAAAAAAAAACAATAATAATAAATAATTAAATATAAAAAAAATATAGCATTAAATAAATAATCTATTAGCCCAAAATTGTTGGACAATTGAAATTAGGGTAGGTCGAATTCTCTCAACCGAAGAATGGTTAGGCAAATACAAAGATAACTGAATACTGAACTAAAAAAAAGAAGAAGAAAAAAGATAACTAAATAGAGTTAGTCAAAATGTTCTCGAGTCTATTTAGGTACTTACAAATATGTTTTCATTTTTATTTGATTGATTCAGAGCGATGAATATGACAAAAATGTGTTGGCTGTGAAAAAATACCATAAAATATTTTGATATTTTATTATATTTCAATTTTTTCTCTCACTTTTGATAGCTGGTGGTCGAGTTCATTTACTTGTTTAGACATCGATTAATATTTCATGTTATTACTTCATTTTTTAAATTTTAATCTTTTGTAATCTCCTCGGCATACCTTGTGTTGAGGAGATTATTTGGTTAATATATATATTTCAGTTTTGCCTTTTAAGAAAGAAAAAAATGTCATTTTAAATAATACTTGTTTTTTTTCTCAATTAAACAGAATGAAATAGCCACTAAACTACTAATTAACCACAAAAAAAAAATAAAAATGAAATGAAAGTAGAAAATAAAAAATAAAATGTTATAAGATGAGTTGATGTTTAAGTTAACCAACTAGTTAAACTTATTATGTGTTTAAATTTTAGTTAAGGAAGAAACAATCACGGATTTTCATTGGAACAATCCTTAACTAAATTTGGCTTCTTTCAACCCAACTTTATAAGACAAGAAAGAGAGTATTATTTAAAGTATATAAAATATGTTAAATACTAAAGAAAAAGTATATAAAAAGAGTTACTATCTAATAAAAGCAAATTCCTTCAAAAAAAGAAAAGAAAAAAAATAGGATAATGAACCCCCTAACTTTTACACCCTAACTTTATATATGTAAAAAAAAAAATCTTTTGTGCTCACATTTGATTGATGTATACTCAT
The DNA here is from genome assembly GCF_020283565.1 of Trifolium pratense. Lineage (NCBI taxonomy): Eukaryota > Viridiplantae > Streptophyta > Magnoliopsida > Fabales > Fabaceae > Trifolium > Trifolium pratense. The sequence goes on along the minus strand of NC_060062.1, from coordinate 45,006,387 downwards.
ATGGATGTATACATCTGTTAGCATTCAACAAAAAATAAAATAAATTGAGTGTAAAGATATTGAGAGAGAAAGAGATAAATAATGTGTTGAATGAGTATAGAAGAATAGAATGTGCCAATAGATAAATCTATGTCTTCCCTGACTTTTGCGGTCGTCGCAAGCGTGAGATAAGTTAAGTCTCATATTATTTGAAAAAATAGAGATTTGACACTTTATAAGTGAGGTGACTTATAAACTTAATCTTTAAAATTTTGGGTTAAGATGTGGTGTTCAACTCACTCGTATGATTTGCTTTAAGTCCAATGTAGATTATCTACTACTGAGCTCCATTTGTGACCCAACAATGTACCCTTGAGCTATGGTTCTGGCTTCGCCACTTTGCAGATTATATATTTTTTTTAATGACAAATATTATATATATATTAAGAACATGGTATGAGCAGATAATATAACATGATATGGACACCTCATCATTTTTTTTACAATGGAGTCATAAAAATCAAACATAAGACATTATGCATACTAAATACTTCACCAGTAAATTAAATCTAGGCTCACCATTTTGTAGAAACATTTATGGTAGTAATCTAGTGAAAAGAGAGTATTTTTTATACATTATTTTGTTTTTTGTAAAGTAAACATATACAAAACGATTTATGGGTGAAGTGAACACACATGATCCAAAACTAATTTAGATGACTAGTTATGAGATGCATGTAGAGTTGATCATCATCATCAATTCATCATCATATATATATCATCATCATCATATCATCATTATATATAATTATATAACACTGAGTTTGCAACTTTGCATCATACTAGTTTCCAACATGTGTAACATTTTGTAGTTGAAGAAACGACAATAGCTCTGAACTTGATGACATGTTCTTAATTAACGACTGTACCAACAGTTAACACCACGAATGGACCACTTTCTTTGTTCATCAATCATCAACATCATTTTGCTGTTTCACAATGGGAGAAAAATATATGTGCAAACACTCTTATTTTAGGGTTTTAATTTCTTATCCAAATTATTTTTTTTATTAAATTTAAAATATAAATTACTTTTGAATTGTAGTTCTTAAATTTTCCTTAAGACATAGATTTTTTTTTTTGTTAAGCCTCCAATTCTTAGTAGAATTAATTAGTAAAAATTATTCTACGTAATTGTTACCATGCTTTATATAGTCGTGGCAAAAACAAAATTTATTTGTGGCTAAATTTTGCGACGCCCATGTAAGCCACCCTTAAAATTATTGCAGCAAATTTTATTAGCTACGATCTATGACATTTTTAGCTACTGTTTTGACCGTGGCTAAATAACACTTTTTTTTGTAGTTTACTTAAAAATTGTTCGAACCAAAAATAAATCTTATATAATTTTATTTTATTTTCTAAAACTCATATAATAATTAAATAGTTTTAATCCACATACGCTTCTCATATGTCACCTCATCATTCTACTTGCTACATGGAAAATAAGATATTTGACTTTCAAGCTATGTCCTATATATATAGACCCCATGAACCCAATTAATCTAGTCTTATCCATATTAACAAGAACAAAAATCATATTCTCTCATGTATATAATTGGTTAATAGTAAACCAACACTTAAAAATTACTGTACCAAGAAATATTAACGAAGATACTCTTTTGAAGTAAAAACTTGTCACTCTTCTGGTTAAAATTTTAAATTGTTAGATCAAAATTAGACGATTTAAAAGTTGTAACGGCATGACTGCATGCAGTTAGTAACTGCACATAATTCAAATCCCTAACTTATATCCTTAATATATATGTTAAAAAATTCAATATAAAAACACTCTGTGTTAAGTTACTATCAAACTTCATTTTTTTTTTCAGCGTAAATTTTTTACATACCTTCAAAGCACAAGTTAGCAAGAAAAATTCCAACAAATAATTAGCCACATAGATGTTATATATTATCATTATGAGAGAGAAGTAGTAATACTAGTAGTAGTTGTATTATTACACACAAATTCCAGAAATTGAGTCAGTACACTCGCCCACAGTTTGGCATATAAAAACAAGAAGCTAGCTTAAATTGTTCTCTTTTATGCATCTATTTTTGCTTTTTAATTTATCTTCAAGTTAGTGGAAAGTCCTACATAATCAATCCATAGATATCTATGTCTCCTCCCTCCAATCATACCATCCTTGATTATTTTTCAAATCAACACATATTTTCCTATGTGTTGTTGAGTCATGAGACCCTTCTAGTTTTGCAAAATTCAAAAATACCACCCAATGTCTTTTTCCTTGTCCTTTCATGGTTGAATATTAATGGAATATCATGTACATATGTTTGTTTGAGTTCATACACTTTGTCACCATCGATTATCTTTTTTATTTCAACATCTTATTCCACTTTGATTTGAAAGACAAATATCAAGATAGAGGAGAGGACATTTATATTATCATCACTAGTTTTTGTTTTGTTTGTTTCTTTTTGGAATTATTTTCCCAATCAAATCATACATTGGCATTGTTGGCACAATTATGTTCTCAATCTTATAATACATAAATAATTGTGTTATAGATGATCACTATGGAGAAAAACTCAATTCCATATAATGATTTTATAGGTAAATTCTAATATGGACCACTTCATCAAGTGGTACCGGTCATGAATAACATTATAACGAATACGAATTTTATAAAATCTACCGTTGGATTGAAAATTTATATAATATAGATCATCCATAAAAAAATTTAGAAAAATTGAAAATCATTTGATATATTATCTAGACACATCAAGATTAACGGTTTATTAAATAACGTAAATCTTGATGGGTCTCAATAATATATCAAATGATTTTCAAAAAAAATTTAAAAAATTTATGGATAATCTATACGGTATAAACTTTCAATCCAACAGTGAATTTCTTAAAATTCATATTCGGTAGATCACTTGTCCTGATTTTATAAAGAAAAACATTCATCATCTTATATCGATCATAAAATTTGACTAATTATACATGTCTCCGACAACTTACCCCCTCCCCACATTCGTCAACCTCTCAACTATAACCCATTTGGTAGATGGGCCAAGTCTAGAGGTCAGACCTGTAAAGCTCCGATACTTCAAAAATGACGATGAATCGTGTCCGACTTACATTTGATACTGATATGCCCCAATTCGTTCCAATACTTCAAAAATAACCATAAGACACTATAACTGTTTTATTTTACATTTGTTATTTTATTTCAATTTTTCACAATATTCCTCATTTTTTTAATTTTAATTTTTCGTCACTTTTTAATTGTACACACTCACTCTACCAAGAAAAAATAAATGTTGTCATGTCATGTGAAGTTGCAAGCTGAATTGATAAGTAAATTAAGTATCCCCCGCATGCACGCATATTCTTTGTTTGTTACAATATACTACTAGAACTAGAAAGTTGAAACTTCAGTAACTATATGACAAGTTTTGTTTTGAAATTGAATGAATGATTGGTCCAATTAAAATCACAAACAATATAGTACACGTGAATATTCAGCTGGTACCTAACAAGTAACAACAATATATAGTGCTAGTACTAGTATAGTAACTTGCAAATTTTTCAAAAAATTAGTACATTGTTTTGCTTTGGACCCAGAAAGTGTAGGGAAAATGTTGGTTTATAATTTAGTGGAGTTGTCAAACATGCAGCAATGTTGCATGTGGTGAAGGTAGTGGAAAATAATAGACATATGAGAAATGGAAGCACAAGGACCCATAATCACACTGGTGCAGAGATCAATGTTTACTCAGTGTGTTGTTTTGTTGGTATGCTATAGCTTCAAATTCTAATCAATAATGGTGTGGAAGTCCTTTTTGAATTTTGATAATTGAAGTTGGAAAAGTCACTTTGGTTTACTTTTCATAGCCACACACTTGGAATCGAGGACGTGGATAAATCTCCATCCCAAGAGTACAATGTCAATAGTTTTATATATATTATTATTAATTATTAGTATTAATTATTTTTCCTATCTTCTCTCTAACTCTAGTCGTCACATTTTTTCCTTCTTAATCTATCGGAGATGGTGATCTAAGGTCAATTTTGGTCAAGAATCATCCCTCCAAATTGTTTTTCTTTCTCCTTATAATAACTAAGTGTGATTTTCACATATTTGTTTGTTTTGATTTTCCGTCTTTGTACGGTATATTTTGTTGTTCCGTCTTTGTGCTATTTTGTTTTTCCATCTTTGTTTGGTGTTCTTTTGTTTCAGGTTGAAGGATTTATCTGGAGATTCAACCAATGTCGACTTTGGTGTCACCAATGCTACATATCTGGAGGCATGAATATGCCGGACACTTCAATATAGTCATATTTGTAGGCTTATGAAATTTGTTGTTTTACACTATTAGCGTAGATATTGTGAGTTTGTTCGCGGATTTATCTTTTTGATTTTAGCAATTTTAAATTTTATTCCATCGTTGTACTTTATCAATTTGAAGAAATGAATATCGTTTATTTTTAGTCAAATAAAATAATAATTATTAATATTATTAATTATAATATTATTGTCCCAACCGGACCTCAAAGTATGAGAATGACTCACAATGATGGTTGATTGATTGAAGATATGCTCCGGTGGTAGAGGTAAGAATGTAAGGTGGTGATGACGGTGACTAAGATACAATAAATTCAAGCCATATTAATAATCTTGCCACCTACAATAAATTCAAGATTCCTTCTTTTTACGCTCCTGAGTGTCACACGCGCTTTTTGACCTTCCAATCCTACCTCCCTCGCAACGTAAATTGTGAGTGCGTAAATATAGCAAAAACGGAGGAAAAAACAATTCGCGTCCTAAAAATTCGTATTATATAAAGCACAAAAAGAAAAAGTCTAAACTCAATCACTTACCATTTAACCATTTGGCATTTTCATCTACCATTCATCAATCAATTCACAAATATATTATTATCCTAGACTTTTTAAGCCACGGTGCCAATGAGAGAGGATCATCTCCTGTTTAAATTGCACCGGATGTGGTCCGGTTTAATCCAAACCTTTCAAAAAAAATATATTTGAATAAACAGTGAACAAAAAAAAATGGAAGGCTAAGATTCAACCGGAGGAAAATTGGACTGGAGAGGATCTCTTCTCGGTGCCAATAGTCCTTATATCTACAATAAATATAAATATCTATCTCACATACTTTTATAGACTTCTAGTTCTAGATCACTATTAAAAAGGTCCTCATATCATTTGAACTTAAAAAACAAAAAAAACTAAACCACCAAAATTCTCAAATCATATTATTATCCTAGCACGAAATTAACCCTAAGGTCATCCTTAATAGTATGTATATTCTTAAAATAGTTTCTTAAAGATATTTTTGGTTTTAAATTGGTCCCTTAAAGAAAAAAATATCTGAATAGGTCCCTTAAAGAAAAAAAAGTCTGAATAGATCCCTTAAAGACATCTCTGTTAATCAGTTTGGTCCCTAAAAAAAACGTCTGAATAGGACCAAACTGATTAACGGATATGTCTTTAAGGGACCTATTCGGACCTTATTTTTTAAGGGACATGTCCAGACTTTTTTTCTTTAAGGGATCAATATGAAACAAAAAATATTTTTAATGGATCATTTTACTAATTAAGCTGTATAATTATTATTAATTATAATTATTATTGTCCCAAACCGACCTCAAAGTATGAGAATGACTCACAATATGATGGTTGATTGATGGAAGATATGCTCCGATGGTGGAGGTAAGAATTTAAGGTGACGATGACGGTGATGAAGATGTGTACCTTGACGTTCAGATCAATATTATAAGTTTGAGATGAGTGAAAGAGATAAAACTAAGACGTACCTTGTAAGGTTGTAGTATGATATTTTTTTATTTTTTTTTACAAATGTATAGCATGGTATTTATATAAGCCAATAAATGTTATCAGCTTTTAAAAAATTGGAGAACGAGATCCAATTTTATTATAATAATAATTTTTTATATTATTTTATTATATTCTTTTATATTATTATTTTATATTATTATTTTAGAATTTTATTATAATAATAATAATAATATGGTAGTATGGTAGTTGCTTTTTGTTTCCTCTAATTGGAGGTTTAAATTAATAAAATAACACAAATAAATCATTTTAAAACCATCTTCAAACTTTGTATTTTAAAGTTACGTATAAGATTAAGCTCGTACAACTGAAGTAACATTTCAAGTTTAATGTTATGGCCTTTTAATAAAGAGTGAACTACACTATTCACTGACTACTTAACAAATTTAATCTAACTGTGTAGTTTGTAAAAGAATTAAGACCAAAATGAGAGTGACTCACGGATTGAGACCAAAATGGTTGGTTCAGATAAAGAATAATGTAGATAGGGTAAAAGGAATGATGTGGGTTAGGCATCCTTTAATAACTAGGACCGCGCGGCGGTAACATAGAATCAATGCATGTTCTTGTTAGATAAATATGGGATAAAGTGATAGATACACTAAGACTTATAAGGAATATGTTTTCACGATAATGGTATGTCCAATTAATTAGTTCCTTGTAGATCCAAAATTATTACTAGAACTAGAAAGAGGAACTTGTCTATGGGGAGTGATCATCTCTCAATTGAATAAGAAAGACTTCTACACGACTCTCACCTCTATCTAAGTAAGAGGAGGTTGAAGTTTGTGTAAGTACTAGTAGCCTATCGAAATTTTAAGAGCCTCCAATGTTGGCTTGTCATTTAGTTAGGAATGAAGCTAGTAAACTAGTAGAGAGAATCATTATAAACTCACACATAAGTGAGGAAGTCGAAATTCGAATTCTGATCATAATATCTAGTATAATAATTTTGATAATTTTTTGTCAATTAAACTATAACTTATGAAGGTTTCATTAACCACTTTTACTATCCTTGATTAATGACAAAAATGCAAGTACATAAATTTATATAAAAGAATAATTGGTTGATGATTTGCATTTCCATGATTAATGGGGTATGTTAAAAAAAGTAGATAATAACATATTTTTGTAGGTTACAAAAAATATTTTTTAAAATAAAAAATAAAAATTGTTTCACATTTATAAACACTAGCGGCCACACATGCGCGAAAAAAAACATGTCTTATGTTATGATGAGTTTGTTAATAAAAATTTTTTATGCTAAATAAAAGACATGTCTTATGTTATGGTGAGATTGTTAACAAAGAATTTTTTTGCTCAACAAAAAAATCAAGGATATTGTTAGTATTATGAAAAGCTCACACAAAAAATATTTTTGTAGTCTTTTTATATATAGGTATAGAATATGATAAACAACTTCAGGTCAAAAATATTTGAATTCACTCAATTTATAAAGTTAAATTTTTACCACACTGAGTTAGCATCTCAAGAACAACTCTCACAATTTAAACATATTTACATTTTAAATATTTCTGTCAAATTATTTTGAACTTTTTAAAATAATATTCCATAAAAGACAAATAATACTCTATAAAAATAAAAAAAGACAAATAATACTCACCAGGATTAATGAAAGTAAATTGCTTGCTTTAATTCGAATTAGCCATCATCTGTCAAACATGTCAAAGTATAAGAAATTAAAAAAAGAATTATACAATAAAATAGTAAAATAAATATAAAAACGCCCACCGTGGGGCTCGAACCCACGACCACAAGGTTAAGAGCCTTGCGCTCTACCAACTGAGCTAGACGGGCTATTTATTTTATTGTTGTATAAAGTATATATAACCCAATCACACACGGTGTAATTTTCCATTGCCTAATTTCTAGTTGGTTAGTGGAGAACAATAAACCATCTTTTTTTTTTCTTTGTATATAGACGAAATGACAACGTCATCATAAATTCATATGCATAAGTGAGTGAGTCGGGATTCGAACCCGGACAATGGCATCCTACCTAGCAACTTTGATATCTTTTTGTCAGTTGGGATTTGTAGACGAATAAACCATCAATTTAGTTCATAAATGATAACTCTCGAGTTTTTTTCTAAATTAACTAATTGATGTTACAAATTAGTCTTTTAACTAATTAACGTTACAAATTGATCTCTTAACTTTAATTATGTTTGTTATATTGGTCATTTCTTTTAATTTTTCTAAAAAAAACATTAACTTTATCTCTAGTCTAAGAAAGATGTCTGAAGTCATAATCACATTCCTTAGCACGCCTAACATTACATTATATATGCAGGGGCCTGAGTTCGAACTCCGGTTATTTCACTTATCCACCTTAAGGGTAAAAAATTTAGTCACTAGACTATTTTTTTTTAAAAAAAAATATCATCTGCTATTTAATAATCGTTAAAAACACTCGAAATACAAGACAAAGTTAACTAATTAAGCATCAACCAATTTTTTTTTTTTGACACACGCATCAACCATTTTTTATAATCCAATCATCTGTTTGTCAAAAAAAATAATCCAATCATCTAAATAATCAAAATTGATATAACTACTATTTTATATATGCATTTCTTTTTTGGTCAATATATATATATGCATCTCTAAACAACCATAAACATGTAAAACTATCTACTTCTTTTTTGGTTACAACATGTAAAATTATCTATCGCAGTGCTAAACAATCCTCAATAATTAACTGATCATCATTCTAACTCATAACTATTTGATCGTGCCTGATTAGAATGTATGACCGCGCCGGCGTTTAGCTCTAGAAAGCCCATGTTGAAGCGGAGAGGGGTTGTGTATCTGCAGGTACTCCGACGCTCAAGTCAGTGAGAGTGAAGCAAAAGTTTTTTGTGCTAAGATTATATGTACCTTGTGAATGGCATGGAGTCACGTATATATAGCCCCCAACGCTGGGCCAAGACCCTTGATGACATTAATGGTCATCAAGTGGCTGCCGGAAAACGGCTGGAAAGCCTTGATGAGCAGTTAATGCTCATCATTCCGGTGAAATATGCGTTACAAGAAGCCTAGGAATATGACCGTTGGAATGTCGAGCAACAGTCATATGTCCTCGTATTAAGGCCTGCTCGGTTCCATTTGCTCGTGGTATTTGGATGTCCGGGCTTGTAAGCTCGGTCCAGAACACTATTCCAATCCATATTATCTTGCCAGCTACAATAAATTCAAGATTTCTTCTTTATTCCCCTTAGGCGCCCAGATCTGCCAATCATATCCCCTCACAATGTAAGATGTAAGTGTCTAGATGGTAAAAATTAAGGAAACAACCGTTCGTATTTTAGAAATTCATATTTTAAGATGTGAATCTTATAAAATAGCGGCGAATGAGGATTTCTTGAGAGCGCGAAAAAAAAAGTCTAAACTCAATATCTCACCATTTAACCATTTTGCATTTCCATCTACCAATATTCATCGATCAATTCTCAAATCATATTATTATCCTGGACTTTCTAAGCCACGGTGCCTATAGTCCTTATATCTACAATAAATATAAGGCCAATCTAACATGGAAAACTTCATCAAGTCTTCCATGGTGCACAAGTTGTCGAAATTATTATAACGAATACGAATTTTACAAAATCGACCGTTGGATTGAAAGTTTATATCGTATAGATCATCCATAATTTTTTAAAAAAAAAAAATCAAAAGCTAAATCGATTACGATCATTTTAGTACCAGTTTGGTGAATTATTGATCCAAATTGAGTTTTGTACTAAGCTTTGAAGTTGAGGCTCAAAAACAAACTGATACCTCAATTTTGGTAACTCAATTTTGATCAATAATTCACTAAATTGATACAAAAATGACCGTAATCGAGTTAATTTTTCACAGAATCAAACTCCACTAAATTTTGAGTTACAGAGAGATATTAATTACCGTTTTAGTGAAATAGGAGGATAAAATTCCGATTTTTTCAAAATAGGGGGAGTAAAACTGCATTTAAGCAAAAAAAACTAAACCACCAAAATTATCAAATCATATTATTATCCTAGCACCAAATTAGCCCTAAGGTCATCCTTCACATAGTATGTATATTCTTCGGATAATCATAGATTTTCTAACTTAAATCAAAGTTCTCTTTTTCCTATAGAAGCTCAGACTCAGTCAAAAACATCATAATATCCAGGGAGTGAACCCCCCCACCCCCACACCTGGATTGAAGGTTAGGACAACCTATCAAAATAGTACGTCTAATAATTTTTCCTTTCCATTGAACATCATGACTAGTAACCAATAGGGACCAACAACAAAAACCAACTAATAGAAATACGTTAAGCGTCGTGTTAACCTGTGTCATAAGAGGACATGTTAATATATACATTAAACATAGAAGTTTTGTATTTAATAATGTAAAAATTTTAATACATAAAATATTGAGTGCACAATTTCTAAGATTTTTTTTTATATTTGCACCCTTAAATGCACATGTTAACATTTTCCTTATCGATAAAAACATAATTTAAAATAGTTTAAATCATGAATATGATGTCTAACAAATAACAATGATGCTGGCCTGGTCCAATTTCATAGGAATATCAATAAAACAATGATGTAGATTCATAACAGGAAATGCGATTTTCATGTGAAAGGGAGTATTCAACAATATAGCACATCACAAAATAAATGCTCACCAAAAAAAAGGAGGACAGTAGTTTCCTACACTGGAGCAAAATGATGCACTATGCCTATGGGTTCATGGAAGGTGACAATTTATTAAAAGGAGAAGATGCATTTTATGTGTTCTACATATACAACTATACAAGAGTAAAATAGTGGAGGTGCTTTGTAATAGAGAGGTGCATGAATGAGCATTTGATGTAAAATTGTTCCGGGCCACTAGTTAAGTATACTAAAAATGAAAATAAAGGATAGAATTAATGTTGAAAAGATGACTTTTTACATATTTATAGTATTGAATGCACAAGTTTTAAGATGAAATTTCCATAATAATATTTAACTGGCACTCCAAGGGAACTATTTAGGATTTTCGAATAAACTATAATGACAATCATAATATAACATAGTAATACTATAGAAATATTTCTATGAACATAGTTCAGTATAAATATAGTTCAGTTAGTAGAGATATTACATTTTATATGTATTTTATTGCACCTATTCAATCATTTTTATTGTACTAATTCAAACGTTAGAATTTTGAAAAGTTTTAAAAAATTCACATGAGCAAAAATATAATTTCGAAGGATAAAAGAGTGGTGGGGGAAGAGAATTTTTCAAAATTAAGAGAGCACTCAGAGTTAGACTAGCAAGAAATTTGATATGGGCTTTGTGATTGGATACTATTGGCCCATTAAAAATAATGAGAACTTTTGAAAATTTCTCTTTATCTCCCATGTTTCTCCCAAGATGGTTTCTCTCCCAACCCCCCTCAATTCTTTTCTACCCCCCAAAAATCCAAGTTTGCCCCTTGCGGTTTGAAACATTTTTGCCAAAAAACTTCGGTTCGTATTCACCGAAGCCAAATATTAGACCATTTCGGTAACTGCAAACCGAACATTAGCGTTTTCGGTACACAAAAAACGAACGTCAGCTTGTTCGGTATCTGCGAACCGAAATGTCCTAGATTTCGGTACGTTGGTCGCTGGAATTAGGCCATTTTCGGTAGAATTTTACCGAAATAATTGTTTCGGTACCTGCGAACCGAAATGTCCCAGATTTCGGTAAGTGGTTACCGAAATTTATCAGCATGTCAGCTTATTTCGGTTCGTATAAACTGCAGTACCCCCCAGGGGCAAAAACGGAAATTCAGGGGGTAGAAAAGAATTGAGGGGGGTTGGGAGAGAAAACGTCTTCTCCCAAAAGAGAAGCAAAACACAGCAAATTCGAAAACAAGAGGGTTGAGGAATATATGAAATTCGGATTCTAGAACCCAAAATTTCAATTATTTCAGAACGCAAAAGCCAAATCACATAAAATTAAAAATACATACTTCAGATTCTATTTTCCAAAGTAAACAAATTGGATTCTAGAATCCGAATTTTTTCTTTTTGTAATTTTCAATGAATTACAATTTCAAAAACAATGAATTAAAAATTCAACAAAAAAAAAATCGGATTCTATTTTCTGAAATTTTGTGAAAAGAATTTTTTAGAGGTCTAAGAGAAAATTCGAGTTTTTATTTTCGTTTACAATGAAGCCAATGAGGATCGAACCTAAGACCTCATGCATACTACTCAAATTTCTCACCATACTAGACCGAACCCTAGCTTAAAATTCCAGAACTTAGTAAAAAATAAATAAATTGAATGGGCTAGCAGTAACTGATAACTCATTAGAGGTATATATTTTTACTTTCCCATTGAGAATAGAGCAAATGCATAGATTTGTTCAAGCAGAACCATACAACAACTTTCTCATTTGAGTTGATTTTCATTTGTCACCAAATTTTCACATCAGATAAATGTTCAATGGTTATGAATCCAATGTTCACCTTTATTATTTAGGAATTTGGCATAACATAAATCCAAAACCTATCAAGGATACATGTTTATAAAATTTGTGCTTCTAATGAAGAATTAAATGCAACACATCATCCTTCAGTCTATCACCTTATCAAAACAATTTTTCAACAAGATTTTGTTTAGAAGTTTAAAGGGAAAGTTTCCAATTCATTCTCTTCTTTCAAAAGTCTCAAAGGAATGAGAATATTCGAGAATACTACGCGAATATTCTCCTTTTACCCTCTACGAAACAATATCGAAAGTAGAAAAATGAACACAAACGGAATTTATAAACAACGAAAGGAATATAATTGAAACATTTTAATATTCTTACATCATTCATTGAGAGATCACTCACTCCCATCTCAACACCAACACAATATCTTTAGCTTAATAATTTATTTGGGTGAGGATCTAAAACTTGTTGATCTATATCCTCCAAAATCAATCAAATAAGACTAGTTAAAAACTAATTTTATCTACATTTCTACACTTGATAAAAGGCAGAAGTAGAATAACCTTACATAACCAATCTTTGCTTGTAACTGGCTCTATTAATCTTCTCTTTTTTTTCATTTTATTCATCAACTTTTCCCATTCTTCTTTCCTTTGGGTTTATAAAGCTTGAATGTTACACTATAATAAGCTCAGAAGACGACGAGTCCTGTTTGTTTTAGTCCTCTAGCTGGATGTGTCGTTTTTACTTCTGCCAACCCAATACTCTTTCATAATAACCAATATCTTCTTGGGTACAAACGGGCCGTCCTCGTGATCCATCATTTTAGCTTCCCATCTCATTCCTCCAACAATTTTCTTAACCTTGTTAAGGACATCAACTTCATCGCGTATTATGACCGATCCTTCGGGCCTTAGTATGCGATCCATTTCTAAAAGGATGTCTTCTAGGTTGCACCTGTTAATCAAACCAGCAATACTTTTGTTAAATTATGTCATAATTATGATCACATTTTGAAATTCACTAATTCTGACTTCTAAGGTGAGGACTGTCCACTATAAACACATCTAATGTGGGACTCTTAACACACCCTCACGCCCAGGACTGAGCAACTGGAGCGCGACTTGAGTGGTCCAATAGCAGAAGACTCGGTGGATCCTGGATAGACTCTGATAGTGGGAGACCTGATGGTGAGTGATCCAGTGGAGATCTTGGATAGCTATGATGCCATTAGATAATTTGAGTTGGATCTTTTTCGTACAATACGAGACTCTTAACAAATTTTAATCTCAATTATGTCAGAATTGGAAAATTATTAAAAATAGTACTAATTTATATGTTTGGTTCAAGTAAATACTTGATAGTTGATATAGTGTATTGATATCGAAATACCAGCCGTCCTTATGACTTGTGCATGGAAAAGGAAGAAACTTACTTGTCCTCGTACAAACTAAATAAACCACTAGCATGAATAAGATCATATGTCCTTGGGTATGTAGAAAAGCCTTCACACCTGAAGAAAGAAAAATAATGTCATTGCAATCTCATACCACAAAAAATTACACGTAAATATCGGTTTAATTAACCATGTTTGTGAGTATAGGAAGCCAACGTGGAAGGAAATCGTCAAAGAGAATTAAAACTTCATGAAATAAGATAACTTTAAAAACTTACCAGTCATGATAAATACCAATGAGACCTCGTTCATAGACAACACCTAAAGTGTTATCAGCAATTGTTGGCACAACATTCATCACCCAAGATTTTTGTGATTCAAGTGCTGCTGCAAATCCTCCAAGGCCCGCATTCATGTCCATCACATTCCGATATCTAGTGGTACCAATCAATCTATTAATTCTTTTGTAATTATTAACACGTTGTTTCCATAATTTGTTGTCCTCTTGATAGGATTCAACTGTTACACCTGGAATAAAACCCTTGGCTATTCGAGGAGGAATTGCAAAAAGCCTAGCAGGAAACTTCTTCAGTTCACCTCCAGCAACTTCATTTTGGCTTGTTACCTCAGGGATCGGGGTTTTGCATGCCTCCATTTTTTTGTACCTATTATGTTTATACAGACACATATATTATAAATTTTGGAGCATGGAGAAAAGTTATTCAAAAGCACATTATAATCCGAAATTGTGGAAGCATATGAGCAAAGTATTATTCAATATAAGTATAATGGTCCAGATGTTTGGATGAAGTGTGTAAAAATGATCATGACTTACCATACATCATCAGCATTATCTGAATCACATAAATCGGGAGACTTTCTTTGACAGGATTTAGCATTTATTTTCTTCCTCCAGATGGCAATATCGCCCTTTTCATACTTCTTTTCCCAGCAAAGACTTTCAGCTAAATCCTCAATTCTTTTCTGCTCTGCCTTCACATCCTCCTTGGTCCGCTTCCATGTTTGGTAGTATGTTTTCCAATTAATTGGAGGGCCAGACAAAATCCAATATCCACCAGGCCTTAAAACTCGGTCAACTTCCATTAGATACATGCCCTCTGCACTCAATTGTTTGGTAAAAGTTAACTAGACAAACAATGTTTAATTCAGATTTATAAACATTTACATAACTACGTTTAGAAGTTCATGTGTATCATCTACATAAGATAATGCAGAAATACTATATTCTAGATCAGCCTTATTGACTGTTTAATTTAGCACTAACCATTTGAAGCCCATTGTATTAGACATCGAGAACACTGAGCCATATCAAAGGATCTTGATGGGAATGGAAGACGGATTGAACCAAGAACCCCAATTATAGCAGGTACCCCTCGTTCCAGTGCAAACTGAACTTGTGCTTCATGGTTATCCTTTGGCGCAAAAGACATAGCTATCACATTTCTCTTTAGCAAGTATGCTCCCCAGCTTGCAACCTGCATAATTGTTCACACTTATATTGCTAGAGAAATCAAGAACCAACTGAAAGGTACCTACTGAAAGCAAGTAAACTGACCCACCAAGCATTAAAAACAAAGAAACGACAAATCATTCCGACTTCTTTATTCTAGGACAAATAGTATTTTTAAAATGACACACTCATCATTAAGTTTATGCATACACTATAAAACAAAGAAAAAAATGATTATTTAACATGAAAACTTACTCCGCAACCAGTGTCCAACGCTGTTCTGACCGTACCATCTGCTATTGGAATAACCGATGCAAGTTCATCAATATATGCATCTGCTCCTTGAGGGAACATGGTTCCTCCACCTGGAAATTTGAACACATTTCCCTGGAATTCGACCCAGTGTTGAACAGCCTTCTCCACTGTCAAATGCTTGTAAGGAACATTAGCATAATAGGCATAATCACGGCTTTTAGGCCAAGGAAAAGGAGATGTGTATCCCTCGGGTGCAGGAATGAGGCAATGCAATTTTTCATTTTCAGGTGGACAATGTCTTTCCCTATAGATCATGTTTTCTCTCGGGAATTTCATTGCTCGGTCTTGCTCATGGCAAGGTGTATAATCAGCATATTTTACATCACACGCCTTGAACATTTTAGCTTTTGGTTCGGATGGTTCAACATTTTCTACATATTTGTGATGGGGTTCAAAACTCAAACTCGGTACAATGTTGCAGTCTGCCTGTATCTTATTTACCTTTAGTGCAAGGCTATCTCCCTTTCCATAACCACTTCTTTGCCATGCTCCCAAAAGATAAAACAAACAGCACAGAGCAAGCACAGCAAAAATTGACAAAGGCCTCCGTGCTCTGCTGCCCGGTGCGGCATTTTTAGAACCCATCAATTCGGCAGTTTGCTACCAAATGGTCAAACCTATGAACATTCGCACTGAAATTAGTTAGTGACAAGTTACACTAGATGTAGATCATCACAAATCAACCAAACCACCAACATTGAAACATTGAAAAATTATGATCATGTAATCTAAGCTCAAAGTATTTAATGTTACCCAAAATAAAAATGTAGAGGTGTATCCTCCTTGTCTGACTTAGAAAGAAACTAGCAAAGAATTACAGAATCTATGTTTATAACTATTTTTCATCCCTTATTATATGCTGCAAAACTATTATAGCGTCTGGAAAATAAGCTATAAGTCAGGAAAATAAGCTATGCTTATAAGCTCATGATGAAAAGACCATTACCAAAAAGTTTTTTAGCTTATGCCAAACAGACCCTATATATTTATGATTATAGTTGACACAATTTGACTTCAAAATTTGATGTAGAATTTACAAGGTAGTTTTGTAGCACAATCTATTAAGGGTAGATCTTATATTTCCCTTTCAGTCGGTATAGTTTTTTTTTTTTTTTTCATAAGCATACAAATCACACATGCAAGGGGTTTGCTACTTATATATAATACACAGACAAAGAAAATGCTGAAAAATAATAATTTTGATAGAAACCAGAAATAGCAGCTATATATATATATATATATATATATATATATATATATATATATATATATATAACTGTATTGTTAAAACACTCCATTAACCCCAAATCTATATTGTTTAGCTGGATCAGGTAAAGATCTACTAGGATGGTGACAAAAAGAGAAACCCACAAAAATTAGCTTATAAAGATTGAAACTTTATGATGCAAATGTGATAAATGTGAGAAATGATATGTATATGTTGAATTGTAAGCTAAATGGGTAAAAGAAAAACATACTAGTAGTAGCAGCATATATATAAATATGATGATTTGGGAAATCTAGAATGAGTTAAAATGAATAACCTTGAAAACAGAGAATATAGATCCCAGCACTGGTATACTGTAGTAAATAGATCACACGAGAGAGAGAGAGAGAGAGAGAGAGAGAGAGAGAGAGATTGAAAATGGAGTGATTAAGTGGAAAGTGACAGTGTATTAGCAGTGATATATAGTATGAGATGAGTGTTGACAGATGGAGGGCATGATTCTACGACTTGATGACCTTTGTGTTGTGTTTTATCCGCCGACAGACAGATTCATGAATCAAAGGTAGAAAAACTTCACTGCCTGAAGTGAAGGAGGAACAGAATTGACTCAATTCTATAAATGGTTAAATTCTACTAGTACTATACAACTCAATGTTTAACTAACCAGATGATACTTTTTCATAATTTGGTACTCAATCCCTTTCTCATCTTAATTTTCTATTAAGATTACCAATTCCTTATCAAATTATTAGGATTAAATTAGTTTTTTCACTTTATTATTTTTATTGTTTTGTTTCTGAAAATAAAAAACTGAATTTTTCATATAAAGATGTTGGGATTCGAATCCTGATTATGAGTTCGGCCTAGTAATTTCGATATTCCTACCGATGTAATTTAAATAATACATCCTTTAAAAGTATACTTGAACTCATTTAATTTTTTCCTAAGTTGTCCCCTTTGATATTTCTATAATAAATTTAGGTTCATTCTCAAAAATACTTTCATTAATATAGTAGTTATAGTTAGTAGATGTGGTTAAGAAAAAGTTAGTTGAATGATTAAGAGAGATGAGATATCATCTTTTATCTCTTATAATATAAGCTTGTATACACAAGTAAATTCGTCTTGACTAAGATTCGAACCCACAACTCCTCATTACAATACAACATTTCAACCACTATGACAAATAGACTAATTGTGATTAAAAATATGTACACAAAGTGTTAAGCACCATCAATTTTCAAAGGAAACATTTCATACCACAATTAAGCATAATCAAATCATACATTATTGGAAACTATTAAAAAAAAAACACCGTATTAAACATTTCAATATTGATATTTCGATAAGCATTTTTTTGTCCTTTTTTATCGTATGCATTTACTTCTTAATATGAGGCTTCTCGGTGGTGCTTCGAGTGCAGACGTTGAACAAAGAAGATTATTTTCTGAATGGGTTTTCAGTGTTGGCGATGGAGGAATTGGAGATGACAACGACGAGGATTTAAAACTTGACATTCCATCAGATTTATTGATTCCAAATTCATGAGATCCTCTTGCTTCTATCGTTAAAAGCACGTATCCCAAACTTTTACAAAACATGAACGATATAACGTATTTCCAAAATAGAGCTATATTAGCTTATAAAGATTCCATAGTCGACGCAATAAATGATTATATGTTGATTTAATTTCTGGTGAAGAAAAAATATATTTGAGTTAAGATATTCCACTCGCACGGAATGTAGATGGTCAAACAGTGAATGGTGTTCATACTCCCGAATTTTTGAACACGATTTCTGTGTCGGGACTTCCAAATCACAAGTTGAGACTTAAAGTTGGAGTTCCAATTATGCTATTAAGGAATTTGAATAAAAAATTACGATTATGCAATGGAACAAGACTTATTATTACGAGATTGAGAAACGTGTTCTTGGAGGAAAAATAATTTCACGAAGTAATATTGGTGATTGGTTTTCATACCTAGATTTTTTCTGACACCATCTGACATAAGAATTCCTTTTAATGAGAGTTCCTTTAATGATTTCTTTTGTGATGCCTATTAATAAGAGTCAGGGACAATCTTTAAAGCATGTTGGGATATATCTTCCGTCGCCAGTGTTTTCACACAGTTAGTTGTATGTTGCGATTTCAAGAGTTACTTTTAGAGAAAGATTAAAAATATTGATCATCGACGACGACAGTGAAGATACAACTAAGACTTCGAATGTGGTCTATAAGGAAGTCTTCCGTAATATATCATAATTTTTTTTGTATGAATATTTATCCAAAATTATTGTTGAACTATCGTTTAATGTTACTCAATTTTTTTATTGCAATTATCATATTTTATTTTATCATTACATATCTTACAACTAATTAGACATGTGTACCGCACAGGTCGATATTCTAGTAAATTAAAGTATACGTGCACCTGCAGTCGTCAAACAATGTTTTATAATTAGGGATGAATGTAGTATTTTATTGGGTCATGCTAAACAGTGCCTCCGGGATACTAGTTAAACATACTAAAAAATGAAACAAATGATAAAGTTAATGATTAGAGAAAATAACTGTTTACATCATTAAAATATTGAATGCACGAGGTAAAATTTTCAATATTATATGTTTAACTAGTTTAGCATTTTCCTATTTTATTTAGTGGAATTAAAGCATAGATTCAAGGAGAGATCTGCAAAGGCAATTTAATAAAGGAGTCAATTGCTAGATCATGACATTAGTATTTACCATTTGGATGCTTTTTTTTTTTTTTTTTTTGAGTCTTGTAACTTGTTTTTGAGTCTTACCATTTGGATGTTTCCGTTCTTAGGATCTGGGACTTGGCTAGCATGCAAGTAAATTTGCATGTCTTCCTGCTTTTAGATTTTTTTTATTTTTTTTCACCACCAATTTAATCTAGTTTGGGGATCGGTTTTGACATCAAATAGTTTCAGTCCTCTTCCGATTGCAGTTGCGGGGGATTGAAACGTGGTCCTCCTTATCAAGTTCAACGTCAATCACCACTAAACCAACTAACGATTGATACTGTTAGAATATATTTGACGGTCTATTAAAATAAGATGGTTTAAAGTAGTTTAAATAACAAAAAATTATTTCATTTTAACTGGAGGACTGCATGTGATTAATTTTTTTTGGGTTACAAGAGAGAAAAGCTAACAAAACAAAAACCAAAAGAAAAAACTACCTCTAACAAAAACAACTCCCGTTGCATTGGCAGGGAGGAGACTAGACAGCTCGGCAGGAGGAACTTCAAACTTCACAAGCGGGCAAACAGAGATAGCCCCATCTTGATCAAAATATCAGCGCACGTTAGGGGTGTACATGGGTCGGGCAAATCTGGTTGACCCGGTCAAACCCACCCAATCCAACCCAAAAAAGTGGGTTGGGTCGGGCAAGTGGGTGGGTATGGATTTCAAAAATGAAAAAACCCATAAAAAAAGTTGGAGAAACAAATGACACTCATAAACCCCATATCCCAACATAATTCTAAGCCATGTAGCAAGACTATTATCTCTGCATACAAAATACTTGCATGTATCACAACACCATAAAAGCCGCCAAGGAAAGTCTCATCGATGTTGCGGATAAGTCCCCCAAAGCCGGCAGATTGCGGTGAACCCAACATACTCCCATCCACATTCAGACAAACAGTACCCTCAGACGGACGGGACCAGGCCACAAGGTTCTGGGACAACACTTGAACGGTGTCCTGTAAATGATTATCAAAAGCCACCGAGCAGGAGCGCAACATAGTATGAATTTTAGCAACACTCGAGTGCACACTAGCTCTATTATTATTGAAAATGAGGTCGTTCCGACCACACTAGCTCTATTTTAAAGATTGTTTTCAAATTTTTTCCAATTAATTTGAATCACTTTTAAAGTTTTTTTTTCAATGCACTGATTTTTTTCACAAATCATTTTTTATGGGTGCCTTTGTCAAAATTAATCATATCCAAGATGTGTGTCACACACAACATCAAATGTGAACTTCTCTCACAATTTAAATTTAAATTTGTCACATTTTTTTTGACAAAAACAAACTCAATAGATTTCATTAATCATAATATTGTAAATATAAATAGAAATCCAAAATACAACGATTAATCCTAATATAGTAGTAAGAAACTCTTGATACTAGAAATTAAATCACTAAATTCGAATACACCAATTTGCCACATTTTAAGTGTAACTGTGTAAGTTCTTTTCTTAATAGTTGCACCCTCATCTATCCAAATCATTTGTTTAATAATGATTACATGCACTTGTTTGACTGTGATAAATTTTCTTTTCATTTCAAAATTTAGAAACCAAATTACTCTGATTTCCCTTCTAAACAGAAAGTGTGAACATAACTCTTCACCTTAGTATTTTGTTACATAATTTTTCACTTTGTAGTTTATGAAAATTTTGAAAGTAAATAAATACGCTGAAGTAATCAACATTACTTTATTTGTTGCCTTGTTGGCAGCATACAGAATTAACGTGTCTCAATGAATACTCAAGACCCCACCGCCATAGCTCAAATAAAAGCTCTCTAGATATACCTTCAAAACAGAAAACATGGGACCATAAGTCCATAACCATAATGAATGCCACATTTTTTTCCCCATTATTTCCGGTCATATGCGAACTAATATACTCTAAAAATTACAAAGTATCGTGTTCGATTTGTACTCGATTTTGATATTTGTTCGATATTCTTCGATACACGTATCGAAAAAGTATCGGAAATTAATATTATTTTTTTATAAAAAAATATAACCGATACGTGTCGGATATTTCCGGTCATCCTCTTCAACCTGTTGTCAAACATAAAAGCCACTCTTTTGGAAATTTCACAAAAATTAATTCACATTCCGAGTTTAACTAATCTGGTAGAACCATAACATTATATGTAAGGATAAGTGTTCGAACTCGAGATTCTCTACATATTTATTTTAATAGGTAAATTTTTAGTCATTAAACAACTTAAAAAAAATGAGTTAATTCACATACCAAATGTCAATTATTCTTCTTGTTCCAGAATTCAAAATTTATTTTTGAATTTTTTAGTTCTAAAAACTCAAACTGAAGGAATACCAAAATGCAGATAAATTCAACGGTAACAAAAAAGCAAGAATGACATAAATAATTAGTACACTATATCAAAATATTATTTCATATACAATAATGTATCTATATGTTTCGAATTCTAATCATTTCAAATCAAAATATTATTTTGGATTATAGTCAATATACATTTTAACTAATTTTGGTATTCATCTCCAGTATCATCCTCTACGCTCTAAAAAGTAAAAACTATACTATTTTTCAAGATCTATATAATCTTCTTAAGGTCTTTAACATTATTATAATGTTGAAAACTCACCTGATCTCCGGTGGTAGAACCAGGACACTTATTCAGGAAGTGCAGATTATTAATTTTTTAAAGCATAAGACATATTTATGATTGAGAGCGAACAAAAACAGAAAACTATAAATTTGAAGTTTAAAATTCATATCCAAACATAGAAAAAGGGATAAAATGTCGTAAAAAAATAAGTCTTAATTGCACATTTGGTCTCTTATCTTTATTTTAAGTTTTAAGTTGGTCCATTATCTTTTAAAAGTTTCAAATTGGTCCCTTATCTTTTCTTCCGTTTAACAAGTTAGTCTCTTCCGTCAATTTTTTGACTAACGCCGTTAGATGTGGACATGTGGCAAACCGAATACAAGAAATTTGACTTATAGGAACGGCATATGTCCGTAGGTAAAAGTCCACAGCTTAATTTGACTTATAGCAACGACCAATGTACCAATGTCTGTAGGTAAAGGTCACACAGAAGTTTCATCTTCTCCAGCATGACAACAACAATTCAACCCTTCTTCTCCCAATAAGTTTCAAACTTTGGTTGTTGATTTCTCCATGAAATTAAGACCATTGCTATCACAAGTCCATACATTTCATTACTGCTAGTTCAACCACAAGTCAGAAACTTCATCTTTTTATTTTCTCTCCCTCTCACGCAAAACTCTCCTTCTCCCATCATAGATACTGATCTGGGCTAGGCCAAAAGTTGGCCCAATTACCCTTCTGCCCGACATTTGGGGCACAGCCCAACACAGGGAGACCTCCCCGACACGTCAGCCAATGACGTGTCCTCCACGACGTAACGGATAGGCAGCACATTAAACACGTGCTCATTTATCCACACACGTGTTGCGCTATCCAGCCACGCCTTCGTCAAGGAGCTTATCCATTACCCGTAAATAGCGGAACGGCTCCAACCAAGATATGGGCGAATAACCGCCTCCCCTACGATACTGGGACTATCTTGGAAGTTGAGTCTATTGGGCCGGTTAATCCGGCCCATTAGACCAACATTTAGCCCAGCGCCGGGGGCAACTATATAAGCTCTCCTATACTGGAGAGCCAGGTATTCTATTCATTCTACTCTCTACTTTCTCTCTCTACTTTCTAAGTATCTCTTGTACTCTTTGCTGACTTAAGCATCGGAGCACCTGCATGTACAACCCCCTCCGGTGGACGAATTGCTCAACGGACCGGCCATCTCTATTCTGATCAACAGGTTAGATCAGATACCTTGTTGTAAATCTTCTCAATGAAACAGTTTACATGTCATTGATTTAAAGATCCCAAACTTTGATTGAGGTTATTAAAATGGAGAATCAAGACAAGGACATGGGTTTGAAGAGAAATGAAGCTTAGATCTATAATTAATCTTTAAAAAAAAAAAAAAGATCCGAGTGATTTAGGGTGTGTTGGATGCATGCACGAAAATTAGGAGCTTAAGGTGATGTTTGTAGATGCTACTAGTAGAGAAGTTGGAAATGACCGGAGCTAGTGAGCAGCAAAGCTGCGTTTTATGTCCAGTCCAGATCGCCGAGGGAGCATAAGTTGAATTTCTTGTAGTGTGTTTTCGGTTTGCCATTTGTCCATATTTAACTGCGTTAGTTAAAAAATTGATGGGAGAGACTAACTTGTTAAACGGAAGAAAAGATAAAAGACCAATTTTAAACCTTTAAAAGATAAGGGACCAACTTGAAACCTAAAATAAAGATAAGAGAACAAATATGTGCAATTAAGACTTATTAGCATTTAATAAGTGATTACCCTAGTTCTTTGATTCAAATAATATATCCAGTGTCCCGAATTATTAGGGAAAAACAAAAATCACACTTATTAAAAAAAAGTAAAGTATGATAATTTGAAATATGTTTGTGTGGAGTTTTCTTGGAATAAGTTGCATGAGAAGATGAAAAAACAATTTTTATTGCTTGTTGTTTATTGAGAAAAGGGGAGAGAGAGAAAATTAAATGCAAATTGCATTTAATTTTATGAGATTAAGGAAAAAAATATTTTGAAAATGGTTTTTCCCTTATAATTTAAGACAAAAAAAATGGGGATTTTTCCTTGTAATTTGGGACATATGGAGTATATCTATATCAATTCAAATCTTAAAATAAAACATGAAAATCAAGGGTAACTGATGGTTGGTTCTGCAAGCGCACAGAATCCTACCAAGTAATAGAGTGATAAGTTATCGTTCTCCACAGAAATTGTGCCAAAATTACTAGTTCCGCTTAAGAATTTAGAAAATATAGGTGTTTTGCATTCACTTTGTTGGTTTTGATAGAGTTTGACTAATAAAAGTAAATAAAAGGCAATTAAAATAAAAGGGTGTGCGAGTAGACACACGAGGTGGTTAAGTGTTTCGAATCCCTCCCTTACTCCTGCTCGGTAATCGGCGTTGTACTTTTCTTCACTATTAGTTATAGTCTGTCGGATTAATTTCTATTAAAATAAGTTTAGAGTTACCATCTCTTATTTCTATTGCAATGTGAATAGAGCTTAGTCAACCGCTTGGTAGGTTTCACCCATGTTTGTATAATATCCTCACCTCTAATGGTTCAACCTTTAAAAAGACGTTCTTACACTTACCAAGTTCAATGTTTAACAAGTTGTCACGTGATTCCTAACCCTAAACATGCATAATTTAGCTAAGTGTGATTCTTAATCCTACCCCCTTCCGTAGATACTGAATTTAATGGTTTCATATAGGTCGGTTGATTTGTCTTTATTTTCGAGCTTATTAGTCTGTTGTCACGAGATCAGCTAATTACTTATGGGTTCATTCTAATGTGATCAAGATTAAGAACGAAGAATTAAAACAAGATAAATATGGCAATAACTGAATAACAATCTAGCATAAATTTTTTCGAACCGTAATTACATGTCTCATGCATTCATAACGGAGTTCATCTACTCGACCTAACCTAGAAAAATAAATTACAAAGACAATAAAAGAAAATAACATTGTTGGCCTTAGAGTTCTTTAGCCCTCTTTGCCTCCTCCTTATAGTTCTCGTAACTCTACTTGAATATTGAATAGCTCTCAATATTTATGAATGAATAATTGTGAAGGAGAACGACTCTATTTATAGTTTTTCAGCTGGTTTTGGGCTTTTTCTATGTTCCATCGTATCCATCGTGACCACGATACTGTTCAAATTCGTCTCATCGTGGCCACGATGGGTCATATCGTGGTACGATGAAGATTTACTCAAGATTTTCTGTTTTTCTTCAATCGCCTTCATCGTGCCATGCTGGATTTCATCGTGGGTACGATGACTCACACTATTTTTGACATTTTTGCCCTTTTTTGATGTTTTTTTCCCACTTTTCTTGCTTCTTGGCAAAGTATCTTCACTTTTCTAGGTGTTTGCTTGCTTTTGGTCTTCAATTGTTACTAAAACTACCCTAAAATGGTACTAAAAATAGCTTATAATTGACTATCATCAATAACACTAATATTGATAAATAATCTAAAACATATATAACGTGATTAAGATCAATACATACTCATAAATGAGCTGCATCTAATCCCAACAACAAGAGAAATTAGCCACCCATAGTCATGGTGAGCTTACAAAGATGAAGAGAAAACAAGTGAATGAACATCACACGTGATGTTTCAAGACCGGATGAATCCACCTTCAAAGTCTCTTTAGAAAACCTAAGTTTGAAGTTTCTATCTGTTATGTAAAAAGTGAATAATCCCTGTTTTTCTGCATTTGATGGCTATTTATAGTGTATCTGAAATTACACGCTCGCTGAGCGAGGAAGGTTTCGCTTAGCGAGCATGCCTAGCTTCACATGCGGGTTTGCTAACACGTGGCCACTAACCGCTAGTTTTTGCTCATGCTCGCTTCCTCTCGCTACCAGTCGCTTGGAACCCAAAAACTTTCTGTTTTGTCTCGCTGTCTCTCGCGCTTGGTCGCTTAGCGAGCGCCTAAAATTCCAAAATGTCTTCTTTGTCTCAAAATTCATCTCTTGGTGTGCAAACCTACAAAAATGGTTGGGATTGTGTATAATAGACTATAATAGACAAAAATTGATCATTTTACTAATAAAACAACTATTTACATCATAATGGAGAATTTATTATGAATTACTTGCAAAATAAATTAATAAACTTTTACTACTTTTGACACTTATCGGAGATTAAAGTTGTAACTTGTCTAAAATTTATAACTATGATATTTTTCTCTTACATTCATTCAACACCTCATTTTATTATTTCTATATATCTCTTCCTATCACATCCATCTCATGGGGTGCAACTGCACCCCTTACCTTATTGTCCAGTCAGTCCGGTCCTTATTTTTTAGCTGATCAAACTTGCTTGCTTATGAATTTCACTCATACTACGACTCCAAAATTATCTGCAACGATGAATTCAATCACAACACAACATAGTCAAACTTTTTACTTTGTCGTGTTTCATTTGCCTTCTATTGTCTAGTCTACAATACATATTTCAAATTTGGCTGCACATGATACTTTGTATAAACTGATAATGTTATCATCTAGTTTCATTTCATACCTTTTAGTTTTACACTTTTTTTAATGGAGATAGTTCAGGATCTGCATCCACAAACTACTGCTACTACTACTACTACTACTACAGGTCAGGAACATAATTCTCTTTGATTCCTTTATTTCATTTACATGCAAAACAATCACTATGCTCATCATGCACATAAGGTGGTTGCTGAAATGTCTAAAACAAGTTACCATTTTAATTATAGAAAGTTAGGTAGTGTCTGATTCAATTTAATGTCATACACATAAAGCTAAGGAGTTAGGATTTAATTCAGCTGAATTCTAAGTCTATGCCAAGTTTGAATTAGTTCTATTGGCAAAAAGCACTTCTGAGACTGTTTCGTAAGTTGTTTTTTTTTTGGTTACCATGATATTGGTATGAAGTTTCCACCGCCGTTAGCGATGATTAATCTCCGTCGGGGAACCTGTAGGGCACACAAGGTGGGTTCTCCCCTCCCAACCGAATTTTCTCCATACACTGTTTCATAAGTTGTTTTCAACTTATTTTGATAAGTTTTCCAAGATAGCTTATGAAAATAACTTATACTCCATCTGTAGAAAAATATAAGTCGTTTTGACCGTATTACACAAATTAAGAAATGTAATCAATGTTGTATGGAAAAGAGAAATTATGAGTTAGTTTACAAAATTGTTCTTCATTAATGAGAAACATAAATTGAAGAATTGAAAGAAGACAGAGTAATAGATAGTTAAGGATATAATAGGAAAAATATCATTAAATGCTTCATTTGTATTGTAAAGCGACTTATAATTTGTTACATTTTTTTCTTTCTCAAAGCGACTTATATTTTGGTAAGGATGGAGTCTTGTGCTATCTAAATTGCAAATTAAGTTGTTTATCTATATAGGACATAAATCATGTTGAGTATGACTTATAGTTTAGTGGTAATGGTGTAATCTGTGGACTGTAGTATGTAAAGATCTGGAAACACTAATATTTTAATGATAATACAAAAGAACTGCGACCGCAATGCATAGCAGTCGAGAATCGAGATGTAGAAAATTTGACTGAACTTCGTTACCAAATATTGTGTATTCATTGTTTCTTTACTCTTTTGAACTGGATTGTTGTTCTAACAAATCATATAAACATACAAATCATAATTATAATCCCAATTTCTTGTTGTGAATTTCTCAGAGGAAGTAAAAGAGCACCCTCAACATCAAAGATTCAGAGATTACAAATGGTGGATTCGTGTATCTCTCTACATAGTATTTCTTTTGGTAGGTCAATCTGCAGCCACTCTTTTGGGAAGACTATACTACGACAAAGGTGGTAATAGTAAATGGATGGCAACATTTGTTCAATCTGCTGGATTCCCTATACTACTTCCACTTTTTTTTAACTTCACACCACATGCCAAATCTACTAACATAAACATCAATGATTCCTCCAAAAAAACCAAACCAAAATTTTCCACCCTTGTTCCCCTTTACATATTTTTTGGCTTGCTTTTAGCAGGGGACAATTTGATGTATTCCTATGGACTTCTATATCTTTCACTTTCCACTTATTCTTTACTATGTGCAACACAATTAGCCTTCAATGCAGTATTTTCTTACTTCCTAAATTCCCAAAAGTTCACAGCATTCATATTCAATTCTGTAGTCCTCCTTACGATGTCAGCTTCGCTGCTCGCAGTCAATTCCGATTCTGACGGCTCAACGGATCTTCCTAGGCATAAACAAATACTTGGATTCCTCTGCACTCTTGGTGCATCTGCTACATTTTCTTTATATCTTTCCCTTGTGCAGCTTTCTTTTGACAAAGTTATAAAAAGCGAAACCTTTTCTGCTATCTTGAACATGCAATTTTACCCTTCTTTTGTCGCTACTTGTGTTTGTGTTGTTGGGTTGTTTGTAAGTGGAGAATGGAAAAGTTTGAATAAGGAGATGAAGGAATATGAAAAGGGAAAAATGTCATATATAATGACTTTGTTTTGGATTGCTGTGACTTGGCAAATATCTTCCATTGGTATGATAGGGTTAGTTTTAAATGTATCTTCATTGTTCTCAAATGTAATAGGTACAGTGGTACTGCCTGTAGTTCCTATCCTTGCTGTTATTTTCTTCCATGACAAGATCAATGGAGTAAAGTTTATAGCATTGATGTTAGCAATATGGGGATTTCTTTCCTATATTTATCAACATTATATCGATGACAAAAAAGGCAAAGCAAATAAAGCTCATCATCCTGAAGTTTCAAGGGGTGAGGTAGAAATTTGCTGATGGAAATAGACCAAATTTTTATGAAGCTATAGTAATTTGGTTTGGAATTGAGTTTGAGACAAAAGCTAGGACAATGGTTATGTTGCTGCTTCAGATTTGAGAATTGTATATATTTTTTTTGTCCAATTACAGCTTTGAATTTTTTCTTTTAGAAAACACCTTTGTATATTATGACAAGCTGCCTTTGAATAGAGAATTACTAGGGTAAGAGCATCATACTGATGTCAAAGACAGAGGACACAAAGAACAACAACTTATCATATATTGCTGTGGATTTGGTATTAGCTTGCTTTCACTACATTCATAGGCAAATGATTTTGCATATGATATCATAGACCAAAAATAAGAATGGTAAAACTTTGAATCATGTGACGTGAACACACAAAAAACCGGCAAACTTATTTTAAAGTGTTTTGTCATATTTATTTGTAACACTTGAATTTTTTCTTTTATTTTTTTTCCAATTCAGTCACTAATTGAATTTGGCAATATCTTGAGTGATTGTATAATATACTTTTTACCAATTATTCAAACTTTAAGATAAATTTTGTTAAGTACCAAGCAAATTTTGTTTGTTCATACTCTAGTTAGAGCATCAATTTATATTTCGATCACAATTTTTTTAACCTAATACCTTCTTATATCTTTCCTACACTTTTATGGTGGATTCATTGGATTAAGTTTATGTCTCCCAATTTTTGTATATATTTTTGTTCTTCTTTCAAAAACATTTACTAGCATATAAATAAAATCTTTGTTTTGTAAGTACAGAAGCTTGATTTGCAGAAATTTGAGTTTGAATTTCATTTTTCCACATTTAAGATGTATGAATTCAACCATTAAATCACTTGAAAAAAACTAAAATAAAATGATTAATTTCATATATTATTATAATAAATATTTTGTATAGTTTATTATTCTCGCAACTCCTAAGACTACATACAATGGGGTGTTGAATATGAGATTCAACAGCAAAACAAGTGTTTAAACCATTGCATGTGCCTTGTTGAAACCTATGTGGAAGAAAGAGATGTTGAACAAGTTCAACATGTTGAAGCCTGAAAAAATCTGACGCAGGAGGGACACGTGCAGGCTTGCGGTTGGTCCAGCGTAGCGCGTGCATCACACACGCCGACAGGTGAGAATTGCCATTGAATCACGCGGAGAGAGAAGGATGAATGGGACAAGTGGCAGATTGTGATTGGTTGCTTCGATTTTTATCTTATCAAAACTTTGAACTCAATTATTTCATTGAAAATTAATTTTTTAATTTTTAATTTTTATACCAAAATTC
This sequence comes from Trifolium pratense, assembly GCF_020283565.1. Taxonomy (NCBI): domain Eukaryota; kingdom Viridiplantae; phylum Streptophyta; class Magnoliopsida; order Fabales; family Fabaceae; genus Trifolium; species Trifolium pratense. Next base: position 44,976,173 of record NC_060062.1, on the reverse strand, counting down.
GTGATTTTTTTTCATTTCATTTGGACACAGAAAAAAAAAACCAAATTTTTCACTATCTTAATCTATTATTAACTTTCTAATTAGTCTTTCTTTTGAAGTTTTAATCTTTTTTTTAGTGAAATGGATCCCAACAATTCTTCTAATTATCCCAACAATTCTCAAAATCCCAACAATTCACAAAAATTGTATTACTAATTACGTTATTTGTGTGATGTATTGCATTTTAAATTAAGAAAATAAAAAAAAATATTTAAATAAATTTTGTTAAGTGTATTATTTTAATTTAATTTTAATCGATAATTATAATGTTATTTAATCATAAAAACAAAAATTAAAATTTAAATAAGAATATGAAATAGAAAGTGGTGGGGTAGAGAAAGTGGTGGGGTATGGTGTTGAATATAAAAACCATTGGAGAGGGTAAAAGTTGAATGTGTGTTGAATGATTAGGTGGAAGAAAGAGAAAATGATGTGGAGTGAAAAAGTGGGTGTTGAATATTTTTTGGTGTTGAAAACCATTGTATCTAGTCTAAGATTGAGTTACTACAAAAAAAAAAAAGGGTAAATGATCATTTACCCCCCTGCAAAATAAGCAAATTTTCGTTTACCCCCCTATGCAGATTTTTTTTCTGTTTACCCCCCTGCAAAAAATAGATTCATTCATTTTGCCCCCTGTGTGTACAGCAGGACATGTGATTGTGCAAATTTGCTGACGTGGCTTGTACACGTGGAAAAAAACATTTATATTTATTTTTAACTTCCACGTCAGATAATATTTTTTTCAAAAAAAAATTTTTAATTTTTTTTCCTACAAAATTAATAAAACGAATTTTTTTCCAAAATAAAAAGAAAATCCTACAAATAAATTTTTTTTCCCTACAAAATTTTAAAAAATTCCTACAAATAGTTTTTTTCGTACAAAATTATTATTTTTTTCCTAAAATAAAAAAACGAATTTTCATATTTTTCTCCCAAATAAAGTTTATTTTCAAAATAAAGATATTAAAAAATTATTTTCAAATCTTTTTGATTTAAAAAAAACAGAATCTTCGCCGGTTTGCTTCCACCGTCGTGATCAAATTCATCGTCTTCTTCTTCAATCACCGGAATCGTCTTCTACTTCGTTATTGTCTTCTGCTTCCTTCTATTTTTCTAGTTCTAGGACAAATGATTTTGGTATAAGAGGTAAATACGAATAAAACTTCTTTTTCTATTTTTTTTAATTCAAAGAGATTAACAAAAAAATAATGTTTTGTTTAATGTTTTTTTAATTCAAAAAGATTTGAAAATAAATCTTTAAAATTTTTATTTTGAAAATAAACTTTATTTTGGAGTAAATATTTATTTTGGGAGCAAAATAAGAAAATTCATTTTTTTTTTGTTGGAAATTTTTTAAAATTCTTTGTAGGAAAAAAATTACTTTTTTTGCAGAAAATGTTTTAAAAAACTTTGTAGGAAAAAAAATTTATTTGTAGGATTTTTTTGGGAAAAAAAAAAGAAAATCCATTTTTTTATTTTGTAGGAATTTTTTTTTTAAAAAAAATATATTATCTGACGTGAAATTTAAAAAATAAATATTAATTATTTTTTCCACGTGTACAAGCCATGTCAGCAGATTTGCACATTCACATGTCCTGCTGTACACACGGGGGGCAAAATGAGTGAATCTATTTTTTGCAGGGGGTAAACAGAAAAAAAATCTGCATAGAGGGGTAAACGAAAATTTACTTATTTTACAGGGGTAAATGATCATTTACCCAAAAAAAAAAGACAGAGATGAGCCAAATTGAGGTGACAGAGCATGGTGCATGGACCACACATGACTAAGTTTAGTGAGATATAGAATCCCGCCAGAAGCAGGTTCAAAAGATTTCAAAGCGTTAAAAATCAACAGCATAACGGTAAATATAACAACATATCTTGTCTTGCTTTTTTATTTTTTTTTAAATTTTCTTTAAACAATAGTTTCTTCAATTTTTTTACTCAATATTGTAAAAAATATAAAAAAAATGGGTCAACATTTTTTATTCAAACTTTAAGTCAAATCATGTGTAACTTTTAAACTTTAGAATAGTTCTTTGTATCGGTATTTATGACATTATAAAATCTCTTAAAAAGTTTAGGATCTTTTAAAAATGGATTAATCAAATATAAATTTTTAAACTATCGATGCTTTTTTTATAAGGCTAAAAAAAATAACATTGAAACAAGATAGAAATTATAAAATAAATGAGTGAATATAATAAGCAACCAATCACATATCGCCATCTTATTTTGTAAAAATATTTGTTGCGACAACTAGAGATGACAATAAATTTCTACCTATGCACATATTTGTGGATAAAATTCACAACAGATACTTAGAGGGTACGTAGATTTAAAGGGTTCCGAAGATGAAATAAATTGTTATTTCAACTATCACTAGTTATTGGATATATAAACATAGATGTAATAGTATCCATATCCAACACATATATCATTTTTATTTAACATGACAATTGACAAATAACACATAAGTAAATACTATTATTTGTGTCTTTGATATATAAACCAACAACAAACATTTTCCTTAATTAAAATAAGAAGATAACAAATACATTAAATCCTTAATAATAATATAATAATAATTTAAAGGTCTTTATAAAAAAAAATTAAAGAACTAATAGCCATTGAATCAAAAGAACGAATGAATGATCCGTAACAAAAAAAAATGATGATGTTAATTTTATGGATACGATACCATAGTTAACGATGACTAATCTTTGTCGGACAATTTGTGATATCTTTCAACTAAATTTTTTATAAGTAGAAATAAAAAATCAAACATTTAACTATCTATTTAAAAGATTTAGACAAGTTCATTATCAATGTTTATGAGGACAATAAAAATTGGAACCTTGAGTAAAAAAAGGAAGTAAATACTTTCACTTAATAATAATAAATAAAGATTTGACTCATTCGAAACTGAAAAGCAGTTCAGCTCCTGAAGTCCACCATACTCTCACTCACTTACGTGCCCCTCTTTCTCCGTTCTCTCAAACACAACAAAACCAATTTCAAAATCCTCACCAAAAAAAAAAAAACGTAATAACGTAACTGAAAAAAACACAACACACGCAGAAAGAAGTAACAAAAAAAAAAAAAATAGCTTCTCCTCTTCTCATTCTCTTCCTTCCTTTACTACTCTTCTTCATCCACACTTTCAAAACCTCTTCCGAACCTGAATCCAAACCAAAATCCGAACCACAACGTGAACCAATGGCTACAATGGACTTATTGATCTCACTCATTAACCGAATTCAACGAGCATGCACGCTCCTCGGCGACCACGGCGCCGACCAAACTTCTCGCTCTCTTTGGGAGTCTCTTCCCTCCGTCGCCGTCGTCGGCGGTCAGGTTCGGTTCGGTTCTCTTTCAAATTCGAGATTCGCCAATTTTACTAGTACTAGTTCTGCGCTGTTTTCACATTTTGCTGTTTTTGTTTATCATTTTTATAAATAATGCAGAGTTCTGGAAAATCATCGGTGTTAGAGAGTATCGTCGGACGTGATTTTCTTCCCCGTGGATCAGGTACATTACCGTCATCGGTTGATTTATTTTTATTTTTTAATTTTGAATATTCATGAAGCCTGACACACAGAGACGACACCTGACACTGATACGTCGACACCGGTTATAATTTGGGAGAATGAATGAATTGAATATAATCACATGTGTCGGTGTCCTGACACACCTTCTATCAAAGGAGTTTTGTTGGTGAGAATTGAGAAAGAGTTAAGGAGCAGGAGGTCCAGAGTTCAAGTTCTGGCAAAGGAGAAAAAACTAACATAATATTAACAAGTGACATTGCTTATAAAAAAATGGAAATGGAAATATTTATGGAAATGAAAATATTTATGGAATTTTTTTTTTTAATTATTGATTTTTTTTTTTGTGTGCTGTGAAATTGGTAGAATAAAAATATATATTGAATTTGAATGATGTTTTGAATAATCAGATCGAGAAAAAAAAAAGTGGTGAAATTTATGCAAATTGCAATTTCTTGTGTTTGGTTATGTTTTTTATGTCTTACATTTTAAGTGATGTTTAGGGATTGTGACGCGGAGGCCTTTGGTACTGCAACTGCACAGAATAGAGGAAGGTTTACAAGAGCATGCAGAGTTTCTGCATTTGCCAAAGAAACGGTTTACTAATTTCTGTATGTGTTTTTTTATGTAATGCATGTTTGATTTCGGATATCCATTGGAAGATTGTGGAAATTAGTGTAGTTTGACAGCAGTCCACATTACATGTCCTGCTCCTGCATGCATTTCTTTTTTATTTTTTAAGAAAAGTAGAGCTTTCAAAGTGTGTAATTTGATTTACCATTATGTCATTCTCACAAGAATTAATTATTTTTCTGCATTGCATGGTATTGTTAGTGTCTGCATGCTTAACTTAAACTCAGTGTCTTAGCCAGTTAGCCTCTATTGGGCATTCAACATTTCCCATTGTGTTGTCTGGTAATTTAAAAATTTAAATCTTGCCCCAAATGTTTTTTAGGAGTATTGTGATGACATGGGAAATCATGTTTCCTTTTTTGACAGTGTAGGATATTTTGTACAACTTTGACTGAAGTGGACTCGTTTCTTAGGTTGTCTTGACTGGTATTAGCTGCTAGCTAGTGTTATTTCTTTGTTTTCTTTGGTAATTGTTGTGCAAATCGGCACTGGTGAAAATATTTTCTTATTACATCCACTATTTCTTTGGAATTTTCCACAGCAATTGATGAGGAATTGAGGATATATATATTTTGGAAAACTATTTTCAACTTGTTTGACTTCTAATTATCTTTTGTAGCTATGGTTCGAAAGGAAATTGAAGATGAAACTAATAGAATGACTGGGAAATCAAATCAGATATCTCCTGTTCCTATTCATCTCAGCATCTACTCACCAAATGGTAAAGAGCTTATATTTTACATTTCATTCAAGTTCCATGCATCCCTTGGTTTTTATGTTCTTTTTTGTAACGATTACAAACTGGCTCCTGTTATTGTTGTCAGAGATATTTCCATAGATATTTGTTGGTTGGAAATAATATGTAATCAGTCCTTGCCATTTCTCCATACCCCGAAAACTTGATAACATTAACCGCCTTTAACTATTTGTGCTATTTTATTGCTGTATTCGATGTTGTATTTTTTATTTTTAGTTACATGCTGAGTGCCTTGCTTATCAATTGTGGGTTTATGGGTGATTCTGTTTTTCCACTTGTACACTGTTTCTATTTAAATTGCATTATGCTTTGTTAAGTTATTCAAGCACTCATATCTGTCTAAGTCATAAGAAATTTGACCCATTCTGATGTTTTAAGGGAGTTGAACATCCTCTAATATTATTGCATATGTGTGATCTGCCCTTTGCCTGTGGTAATGGTTTCAGTCTGTATGTGGATTGTGTAACTGGAATTTCTATTTTGTTTTGTGATACTCATCTGATTAATGTTGTTGTTGTTATTATTTTCTGTTGTTAGTTGTCAATTTAACACTGGTAGATCTGCCTGGTTTGACAAAGGTCGCTGTAGGTACACTTTCTTTTCATTATCTTTTCACAAATAATCTTGTATATCACATTATCAATTTCTTTTTTCCTATTTTTTTAAGTTAATAATTTTTTTTAACATTGTCAGAGGGTCAGCCCGAAAGTATTGTTCAAGACATTGAAAGCTTGATCCACTCATATGTTGATAAGGTAAATAAAACTTGACAGACGTACTTTTATCTACATGCTACAAAACAGAATTTCCTGTGTTCATTTTTGGAAAAATCTGTTGATTTGTTTTGTTATGATTGAAAATCTGTTGATTTGTGTTTATTATTGTATGGCTGGAGTTGATCTCTAACCCTTATTTTTTACTTTCATCAATTTTTTAAAAAAACAGTAATACATGTAATGTAAGTTACACAATAAACATTTTGTCATGACAGTTTTGTTGGCTTTATTTATTCAGCTTTACCCTGGGATTCATGAGCATAATATCCCAATCTATGAAGCCCGTAAATCTGTAATGATGCAGCTCCTTAAAAACTATCTTTGGCTCTAAAAACCTTGGGGAAATAAAATTACACTCCTAGGGATTTACCTGCTAATTTTGAAGCTAGATACGATCCAAGAAGTGAGATCAGAGCAAGGTTGGAGAGGATTGTTTGCAAGTTTTTGAAGCTTAAACAAAAATGATGATGGTAGTTGACAATTTGACACAAATACTAGAGTCTATAGCCTATACAACTTTGGTTTCCTTTTCATGAAAATCAAAACAGAGTAGAAAAATAAATAATACACGTTTATCCTTTTATCATATAGCTTTCTACTTAAATGTCTTTCATTTTTCTTATATTGCATTTATTTTCTATCTGATGGTCTTCGAAAGTAGTTGCTAGCCCTGCGTTGAAGAAATAATATTGGAGGATGATATAATAAATTCACTATCTTTATTTGAATCACTTCCCTAGTACTAGTGAGTGATGACAGGAAACAGTTGGTCATATTCTGAATTCTAAATGTGCAGATTTTCAACCTTTTCCTTTCTGATATAATGCTATTGAACCTGTGTCAAAATAATAATAATTTGAATTTTGAAGTTTGCACGTAGGACTGCACTTTTAATCCGTTTATTTATCCATTGATGATTCGTTTTCTTTGAAATGCAGCCTAATTGCTTAATTTTGGCCATCACTCCAGCAAATCAAGATGTAGCGACATCTGATGCCATCAAAGTTTCCAGACAAGTTGACCCCGCAGGTACGCTTGCTGCTTTTTGCTTACAAATATGTTTGAACTATACAAGCAGTCTGTATTTATTTTCTTATAATACTATTGTGTTATTTCTTGACTATTCATTCAAAATATTTTCCACTTAGGTGAACGAACATTTGGTGTGTTGACAAAGATTGATTTGATGGACAAAGGCACAAATGCTTTGGATGTAAGAATCTTAGCATTTCTGGTGCACTGAGCAGTAAACTCCCAATATTATTTATATATTTGGCTGATTGGCTCCATGATGAAATTTAATGTGGATTTTCCACAAATGTTAATCAACACGGGTACTCAATGACTTTGGCATATTGGAGTAGCTAATGTTCCCATTCTGTCGTGCTGTAGGTCCTTGAGGGAAGAGCATATCGACTTCGTATTCCTTGGGTGGGAATTGTAAACCGTTCTCAGGAAGATATTAATAGGAATGTAGATATGATTGCAGCTCGGAAAAGAGAGCGTGAATTTTTTGCCACCAATCCCGATTACGCACACTTGGCCAGCAAAATGGGCTCGGAATATCTAGCAAGGCTTCTCTCAAAGGTTTCTACCTGTCCCTGTATTATTGATAGTGTTGGATGGACAGGTTTTTTGGCTATTCTTTTCTTGTAACTTTCCATATTTATTTGGTTACTTATAAAACTCATTTGGTTCCAGCATTTAGAGTCTGTGATAAGAGCTCGGATTCCAGGGATTGCATCTTTCATTAATAGAAGCATTAATGACCTTGAAGCAGAGTTGTGTCACCTTGGTAGACCAGTTTCTATAGATGCTGGGGTGAGGAGTATTTTGTGCTATCTGCTATCTATATAAGAAGTTAAAATAATTCTTATTAGGATATTTATTTATCAAACTTCTGCTTTTGTCAGGCCCAACTGTACACTATTCTAGAATTATGCCGTGCTTTTGATCGGGTGTTTAAGGAGCATTTAGATGGAGGGTAAGAAATTTTATTTTTGGTCTTAAATGTAGAGATTATTAGTTTTAGTTTGTTTAAATTGGGGCACAAGTTGATACTTGATTCTTTAAGAAACTCTTGAAAATACAACTTTTTTTTAAATACTTGTGAGAGGGACAAAGCCTTGACATTTCTAGTTTTATTGTGTTGTTTGTTACTCTCCTAGGCGACCAGGTGGTGACAAAATTTACATAGTTTTCGATTACCAGCTTCCTGCTGCATTGAGAAAGATTCCACTAGACCGTCATTTATCGTTGCAAAATGTGAAAAATGTTATTTCTGAGGCAGATGGATACCAACCTCATCTGATCGCTCCCGAGCAAGGTTATCGACGCCTCCTAGAGAGCTCACTCAATTATTTCAAAGGTCCCGCGCAAGCTTCTGTAGATGCTGTAAGGGAGTCATTTATGCTTTAAATAGTTCACTGATTCTGTCTTCATTTTCTTCATGATGATTGATCTTGTTTTATGCTATTGAGATGTTTATTAATTCCTATATATGCTATCTGTGGCATAGGTTCATTTTATCTTGAAGGAACTTGTGAGAAAGTCAATTGCCGAAACAGAGGTTTGAATTGGAATAGTCTCTATAAGAAATGAAATGAAATGTGATTTTGGCCTTGTTAGTGAGTTTTGACAATGGTTGCAGGAATTGAAGCGCTTTCCAACTCTTCGATCTGAAATAGCAGTAGCAGCTAACGAGGCGTTAGAGAGATTCCGTGAAGATGGCAAGAAGACAACATTAAGACTAGTGGAAATGGAATCTTCTTATATCACCGTTGATTTCTTCCGTAAACTACCACTAGAAGTCGTCGACAAGGGAGGGAATCAAGCTCCCGCCTCTGCTGAGGGACACTTCCAAAGGATTGGTTCAAACGTTTTATCTTATGTTGGGATGGTATCTGAAACATTGAGGAATACCATTCCAAAGGCTGTTGTTCATTGTCAAGTTAGGGAAGCAAAGCGATCTTTGCTAGATCACTTTTACGCACTACTCGGCAAAAAAGAGGTATAATACATATCAAAATGCATTTTCATTCATCTGCAACATTGAGGAATACCATTCCAAAGGCTGTTGTTCATTGTCAAGTTAGGGAAACAAAGCGATCTTTGCTAGATCACTTTTACGCACTACTCGGCAAAAAAGAGGTATAATACATATCAAAATGCATTCTCAGACTAATTTTTGCTGTTTATTTTTTAGGCAATGCAACTCACGCGGTTGCTAGATGAAGATTCTGTGTTGTTGGAAAGGAGACAGCAATGTGCCAAGAGACTAGAGTTGTATAAGTCTGCAAGAGATGAGATTGATGCAGTTTGTTGGTCTGGATGAGATGAATACGAAGAAAATTTTGGGAGGATAAAAATGACTGTGATATAATGTAGGCTATGTAGCTGAGCTTGAGACTATTGGCCGTGACTGTTATGTTAATTGATTTTTCATGCTTATTAACGGCCAACGTGAAAAATGCATATTGGAAAATCTTGGTTTTTTTACTGTTTCATCAAATGCCCAAAAGGAAAACTGATCAACTTATCGGTTGTCGAGTTTTCAAGTAAATTTGTTTTACCTTAGGTAGATTCGACCCATAATTTTTTTTTTTGGTACATAAAGGGGGGCAGAGCCCCGATTCGACACATAAAATTTACATCGTATTAAAAATAATATTCAAATTAATTTATATATGACAGAATAGTCCGCATGAACCGTCGATCACAATAAGAAAGATCGTTCATGCTGTGGAGGTTTGAAACAAACACAAAATTTAAAATATTTCCTACCCTCTTTTCTAAATATCCTGAACCAAACAGACCCTTAGAGTATCCACATTCATACCATCCAAAAAAATCAATATGCCGATTTACATATAAATATGGAAAAGTGGAAAATTTGCCGATTTATATTGCTAGGACTAGGATTGTCTTACATTGCTAATTTACTACTAAGTTTTGTTTATTCTTTAATCAGGGAACAAATATCTTACGCATCAACTTGGTGTAGAAAATGAAATTGCTGGGGTTGCCTCAAACGATAAGAATTGATTACAAATTGGCACGCCGGGTCCAGACTCTAGCAGAGTCCCTAAATGGTTTCCACGTCATAGCTGAGGTGGTTCAATTCATCCTTCATGGCAGTCTTTGTCAACCTTTGTTAAGAATATCTCTTCTTTGGTACAGTTAATACTACTATAAACTTGGTATGGCAGCCACCACTAGGTGGTTGTTACAATGAATTCAAAGAAATGTTGGCTTCTAAAATCACTAACTTATATAGGGTCATGCTAAAGCATTTTCCTAGCCAAAAAGTAAAAGTTTTGTATTGAAAATAACAACTTTTAAATTTCTAAAAAATTGAATACATTTGTCAAAAATAAAATTGAATACATTACTTACCAATGTCAAAAATATTTATATGTTTGTGTTCTTAATCAATGTCCTAAAGATTCTTGTCAGTATTTTTCTAATTTATATTTTAATAAACACATCTCATTGATTAATTTGCTAGGGAGAGAAAGATTTGGTTAATACTTCTTCGGTGTCCCAACTCATATCATTTTGAGCGTCTAAAATCCCTATAATGATAAGAAATCCCACGATGTATGACATTACCTTGAAATGGCATAGCAAATTTGCTATATGGAGAGGAATATCCTAAGGAATAAGGTCATTTTCTCGTTATATTTGGGATTTAAATTTGTGACCTAGTGTAATGCACTATGAAAAACACATTATCTAAATTAGATATTAGATAGACATTTCATAAGCACCTATCTACCACCACAAAAACATAGAGAACAAGGTCCTTATGTGATATTTGACCAAGTGGGAACTCTAAAAATATGCCCAACATAGATAGGATCATCAAAGTGCTTAAGGGCCTAACTCTACTAATTTCTTGTGTTCCAAGCCATGTTCTTACTTTATATTTTCAATTAAGTACAACTCAAAATTTGATTTAACCAACCTGTTAGGTTAGCAAAGGTCAAATGGCTCTGATAATTAAATGTCTTTGCATGTGTATGTTGGCTAATGATATTAAAAGACTAGACTATTTACTATATACTTCATATTCACTTTATGTTTGAAATACATAATAAAAATAAGTTTTATCTAATGTGCACAAGTAAAATAGTCTTGTACCGTGTATGTGTGTTTTTCACCATTGAATCGATAAATAAGTCTCATCATATCTCGTTCAATCAAATAGCGAGATTTATTTATCCGGTGGTGGAAACTAACTTGTGCATGATACAAGACTTATCTCACTTGTGCGTCATAGAGATAAAGGCATGATATTGAGAAATGAAAATGAGTTTATCTTTCAACCTTGTAAAAAAATAGAACAAGAGAATGATATTTCTGACTAAAACATAAATAATTGGAATGGCCAGGCTGACTAAATTTGGTGAATGGGGACCATATATATATCCATTTGTGTGGGTCTAACTCAGAATTAAATCTATGTACAAGAAATGTTGTGGAAATATCATTTGCATATAAACAGAATAAAACATATCTAAAAGAGAGAGTTGTACAAATTTTGAGGGCAGAACGTGGGATTCAATGTCAAATGTAGACTAATCAAGTAGTCCAAAAACAATGGTATCAAAGTTACAATTATTCAAATGTGAATAGTTTTTATTTTCATCTTTGGAATGTCAAAGTTGGTAACATTGACCAGATTCTCTATAAATAGGAGAAATCCACTTCCCTTCATGCATCACAAGCTCTCTTTACCATCCTGAATTCTGTCTGCTTTATCCATTCTGTCCTACATGGCACTCTCTCTTTTGTGTACTGTTGTCCTTACCACCTTTCTTTTCATGCAAACTATGGCAGATACTTCATGCAGCGATTGCTTTGTTCAATCTCGTGCATCATTTTACCCAAACTCTGACGAAAAAGGCACGGATGGTAAGAAAACTAATAACAGGATAACAAAAATGCAAACATGAAGTGATATTTGTAAAAATGTTCTCTCATATATATATGCTCCTTTTGAATTCATTGCAGCTGGTGCATGTGGATTTGGGTCCTTTGGTGCTACCATTAATGGCGGAGATGTATCGGCTGCATCTAGTCTTTATCGAGATGGAGTTGGCTGTGGCGCTTGTTACCAGGTGATAAGACGCCTATACATATTTCACACAGAAACAACATTTTTCACTAGTTCTGTCGGTTGGTCCTTTGACATTCACAAATGTAACATAAAAAACAGTCTGCAACTTAACATTATGCATTCTAGCTTCGAAAGTGATATTTCTTATTATCCTTTGCCAGGTGAGGTGTACCAACAGTGTTTATTGCTCAGGCGACGGTGTCACTATAGTTTTAACTGATCAAGGCTCAGGTGATAATACTGATTTCATTCTTAGCCAACGAGCCTTTAGTAGGATGGCTCAGAACAAGGATGCAGCTGCTTCTCTATTAGCTCTTGGTGTAGCTGATATTGAATACAGACGGTAAGATATTCTTCCTTACAATTTCATGCATGCATCAACTTTTTCTGTGAAGGAGAGACTTGATGCAATAGCTATTATCGCATGATTAAAAAGTCACAAATTTGAGTCGTAGAATTGGGCACTTGTAAATGTAAGAAAAGATTGCCGATAATACATCTGCAATGAGTTTAACTCTTCCCTAGATCTTACTATGGTGGAGCATTATAGCAGTATGTTGTATTGTTTTTTCATGCACCAATTTTCTCTGTTTTTGTTATATGTAAACTTAATCAAGGCCTCTCCTCGTTATCTGCAGTGTTTCATGTAACTACCCAAATAAAAACATTACAATTAAGATCGATGAAAGCAGCAGCAACCCTCATTACTTGGCTTTTGTCTTATGGTTTCAACAAGGAAGGAGAGACATAACTGCTGTGCAGCTCTGTGAGGTATTATCCACTTCCTTATCCTGTGATATGTTATAATTTTTGTCAAATCTTTAAGCAGAATAAACTAAAATTTTCAAACAGATAATTTGGTGAAGAAGAACGTGGTGAAAATTTGAGTATTTAAGATCATATAATCAATTTCCCATATTGAAAATGATTATATTTGGCCAAATATTTAACTTTAGAAGAGACATCACATCACCACATGTGAAAAGACACCTTTAAATGTTTAACTCTTCATTCAACTGAAACAACATTCTTAAAGAAACAAGTGCACAAAATAAATAGAGAAAACTAAGAAAGGATTTGTTGGCTTGGTAAAAAGTATTGTAATGACTTACCTCGTTTGCTGAGTGCAGACTCAGAATTTTGTCTGCAAATTACTGGATCGGGATCATGGCGCTGTCTGGACTACTACATCTCCGCCAAGTGGACCTTTGTCTTTAAGGATGTTGTTTAGTACTGAAGATGGAGACGATACATGGATCGTTCCAGTTAATAACATACCAGAAGACTGGAAGGCTGGAGAAACATATGACTCAGGAGTACAAGTAGACCAGTAGAGAAGCACCAAAGAAATTGTTTATTTATATGCTAATATTATTGCCCTGTTATGAAAGAAATAAATGTTAGTAACAGGCCTCTAATTAAGATTAATGCTGGCCTAATCTGATAGATCTGTAACTGCCTAGATTTCTGAATGTTTATGTCTGTAAGACTGTAACTGTTTCCGTCGGTCTGTCGTAACTTCACATGGTGTGTCTATTTAAATAAAGTCGGGAAATAGAAATTTGGGTATTGGGTTAGTTGTTTTAGTTTGGTGGTTATGGGAGACGGCAGGCTCTTGGACAACCTGTAGTCTTTTGTAACATTTATGTTATCATGTCAATTCAATATAAGTTCATTTATTCAATTATATATTGTTGGTACCATTTTCTATCAATAAATAAGTCCACTGAATTTATCATACCATTGATCACAAATACTCTTTTCAATTTCAATCATATACAAACAAATATAACTAGGTTTCCCAGGTGGCTTTAGGAAATAATTAAGCCACTGCCTGAACTTATTATATCATTGATCACAATTTAGACAACAGACATAATAGTGGAACAATATCAAATGCTGAAAGTTGTCACTTGGTATTAAAGAAAGACGCCATTATACCACTGCAAGCAAAGAGAAGCTATATATATGCATATAAATAAATACTATGAAGATATTGATGAAAGGCCTAAAGTTTTATTCGTCGTTACATGTGTAAGTGTACAACAAATTAACTTTTACAAAGCTGTTAATATGATAAAAGAAATTTTTAAATTATGAACATTTGAATATAGAGATACAGCACAGATGTGAATATATATGTAGTTATCTGATATTATTTTACCAAGGTATGGTTGTGTCGTAGGGTCTGAAATCTGATATCATATATATAAAAAAAAATAGCATTAACTGGATTTCTCAATACTTATTACCAGCTACTCGCTTTCCCTGAAATTCAAATTGATTTATGCCCTGTAAGATTCGACAGTCTTGTGTTCCAAGAATTGTCACCTGAGAAACAAAGTTGATAAAAGGAATTATCACTGATTGATTTGATGTTAGATGCTTATGTATGCAAGACATTGAGCAAGTCGTGCTTCTTCAAACAATTCATAAGTAAATCTGGAACCAAAATCTTTGGGAGAACAAATCTGGACTCCACAATCAACTAGATCTTTTTGTTTCTTCACATCCTCACAAATTCATCAGCATTGCATCTCCATTAATCTGCAACCGACCATTTATCAGTGGCAGTCTTTATCCTGGCATATTTTCCCCCGTATCCATAATTACCACCTCAATATCTCACTCCTTAACATGCATTCTGCTTCTTTACCAACAACCTGCAATATAGAGAATCTAGCATTTATCGAGGTATGACATTTTGTCTCAATTGAATCTCCAATGGACATTTTCATCAGTGCTCCTGATTCATCCAACATTGAGTTTACTATATTTTCCTTTAGAGTTCATTTAGATTTGAAATCTTCAAGATGAACCAAGCTGGATGCTGGTTCTTTTTGTAACCCCTTTTCTTTCATCATCAACCTCACATGTTCAACATCATCCCATCTCCCTTGAGCAGCATATATATCTGACAGCAATATATAAGGACCAATATCCAGTGGCTCCAACTCAACAAGTCTCTTAGCTATATTCTCCCCAAGCTCCGAGTCCAAGTGAGTCCTACAACCAGAAAGGACAGCACCCCACAAAGCTGATCCACCTTTCACAGAAACCTTTTCTATAAGCTCTTCTGAATTCTTAACTAAACCGGCTCGAGCAAGGAGGTCAACCATGCAGCCATAGTGTTCAACCTTCGGTTCTATCTTGTAAACACGACGCATGAGATCAAAGTACCACCAACCCTCCATGACCATTCCGGCATGCGTACAAGCAGACAAAACACAAACAAAAGTAGTGACATTTGGTTTCTGACCCGCCTTCTCCATCTCTGCGAACATTTCAAGAGCTTTGTCCCCATTTCCATGCAAACCATACCCCATGATCATAGAATTCCACGACACAATGCTTTTCACCGGCATCTCAACAAAAACATCTCCTGCCAAATCCATAGCCCCACATTTTGCATACATTGTAAGAAGACAAGTTTCAAGCAAGACATCCAGTTTAATATTGTTACTTTTAATATAAGAATGAACCCACAAACCCAAACTAAGCTTCCCTAAATTTGCACAAGCAGTGAGAACACTCACCAAAGTAGCCTCATTAGGCAAAGCTTCACCACTTTCCATCATCCTCTCAAACATCCTCAAACACTCCCCAAAATTCTT
This sequence comes from Trifolium pratense, assembly GCF_020283565.1. Taxonomy (NCBI): domain Eukaryota; kingdom Viridiplantae; phylum Streptophyta; class Magnoliopsida; order Fabales; family Fabaceae; genus Trifolium; species Trifolium pratense. Next base: position 44,960,685 of record NC_060062.1, on the reverse strand, counting down.
CACCCGCACGTGCAATGCCAACAACGAATTCCACGAAACCACATTCCTAATAACCCCACCCATTCGATTAAAAAACTCAAGAGCAAGAGAAACATTCCCAACTCTCACACACCCATCAATCATGCAGTTCCAAGACACAACATCTCTATCAGGCATTATTTCAAACAGTTCATTTGCAGCTTCCAAATCACCAACAGCCACATATCCAGCAATCATGCAATTCCAACTAAAAACATCTCTCACCGACATTTCATCAAACAGTTTCCGCGCAACACCAATTTCACCATTCTTCACGTACCCATCAATCATCGTACTATAACTCACCAAATCCAATACATAACTCGCATCAAACAGCAACCTTGCATCATCAATTCTCCCAAAAACAGAGTACATTCGGATCAACGAGTTTCGAACAAACAAATCAGACTCAAACCCGAATTTCATAACCCGAGCATGACCCTTTTCGCCTTCTCGTCGGCACCCATTATCGGTACAGAGCTTGAGAATGAGAGGGAAAGTGTAGTGATTCGGTGGGACCCACCTTGCAATCATTTTGTAGTAGTAGAAACTGAAAGCGGCGGAGAAATTAGAACTGCGTAGATAGGATCGTATGATGGTGTTGCAGAGAAAAGCATCAGGGTGGTGAAGATGGTCGAAGAGGAGAGTGGCGCGTGGGGTGGTGCGTGGATGAGAACAGAGTTTCTTAATGGCTCTACTTGCGACAAGAGAGTGTTGAAAGAGACCGTGGACGATGATTTGAGTGTGTACTTGGTTGAATTGTTTGATTCCGTCGCATGATTCAAGCGCCGACAATAGTTGTTCCTCGGATTTGATCCATCGTGTGTTGCTGCATGTCCATGCATGTTTCATTCTAACTGCCATCTTGTTTTTGGCGCTAACATTATACTCACTATTTAACACAACTACACAAGTTAAAGAAATAATGATGATAATGATAAATTATGATTTTATACTAAACTACCATCATTATTAATCTTTGACACAAGTTTAAAGAAGTGGAGAAAATAAAATTAGTTAGGTGTAGTGGAAAGAAGTGTGTAACTTAAGAATGCGAATTGAATTTCATGTTGTCAAAAATCCCGTAGTGATAACACAGTCTTTCATCAAGACCGTCCGATTTATAATTAAGGGTTGAGATTGTTTTGTACTGATTTTGTAAAGATTCAATATGAGCGTCCTATTTGAAATGGACGGCTCAGATCTACTACTGTGTGTAACGGTGTGACTTTATTACAGCAGTAAATTCTTACCCCTAAGAATGAATGGATGTGAGCTTGACATCAAAGATATTTGAACAATAAATGTAGCTCAAATGTTGGCGGATATTTTTAACCAACAGTACGCTATAACAGAGTAAGAGTAAGCAATAATTACGCTATATGGTACATAATTTTAAAGGATAAGAAAGATAAAAAAAAAACACCAAAGATAAACTATTCTTACCTATAATTACATATAATCTTTACTATTCTCTTCTATCTTTTATTTTTTTCTTCGTTCTTTTTATCACATATATTTCTTTGACACGATGCATATTGTGGTCAGACCATGAATGCATACATAAGAGAAAGCTAATAGCTGCGGGGATGTCAAAGTTTCCATGATTTGACTTGTTATATATAATTTTAAGGGATACAATACAACAAGTGTCAATGAGTTGGGTTCCTTTTTTTCTTTTATAGTTTGAATATGATAGCTTTCTCGAGGTCTTTACATCTTTTATTCTAATAAAAAAAAAACAAAATATATTGAAGGCAATTTCATTGGTTTTTAAGATTCACGGTTGAATAGTTAGTGGATGGATAGGTTGATATCTATTGGTTAATTGTTAATTAAAACCATTAAGTCAAGTTTTAGGCAGAGCAAGTGCATATGGATGTTCTAACAGTTATTTTGATAATTATTTGATAACAGTTTAATTACTTTTATTACATTATCATTTGAATGTTGTTGTAGTCATGCATTTACTTTTCGGATACAAAACAAAGTTTAAAGGAGATTTGGAAGTTATTGATTTAACCATTTCTTGGCATTTAGTAATAATTTAGAGTCAATCCAAGTAAATATGACACAAAAGTTGAAGTCTGCAAACATATAAATGTATTTATTCATTCGTAACAAAATTCAATCCAGGTAATATCCAAGCTTAATAGAAAAATATGAAAGACTTGGAGCATGGATCGATCAGTCTCTAGTGAGCTTAGTGAATGATCCATTTCATACATAAATACATTTATGTTGCATATATATGAAGAAGGATATAGAAGACTTAAACATTCATTCATTCACTTGCTTCCTCCGCATGACTTTCTTTGTTGTAGTTCTTCCCATGGGCTCTCTCCTTCCATAATAAATTGACTTCTTCGAACGTCAATCCTTTGGTCTCTGGCATGTAGAATATTATAAAACCAAGAGCAACAATAGACACACCCAATAGAACCATGAAACTCTGACCAAGCCCAATAGCATCGACAACAGAAAGGAAGCTGGTAGACATAATGACACTGCAAACCCAGTTAACAGTTGCAGACATACCACCACACATACCTCTATACTCTTCAGGATAAATCTCAGAGTTGACAGTCCAAGGTACAGGTCCCATTCCAGGTGCAAAGAAAGCAATATACAAAGCCAAACCAAAAACAGCAAGTCCACCATATAGTTTATTTGTATTTCCGTGTCCTATAATATAGCATGATACCGACAGAACTATCAATGCTCCAATAACACCAGCTAAACTACCAAGAGCAAGCTTTTTCCTACCCAATTGGTCAATAAGGTAAATTCCAAGAACAGATCCTGCAGCATTCATGCCAGATACAATAAGGGAAAGGAAAAGAGCCGCTTGGTTTGATTTGAATCCAGCCATCTGAATAATGGTAGGACTGTAATACATAACAATGCTAATTCCAGCAAATTGTTGGAAAGCTTGAAGTCCAGCACCACAAATAAACGCCATTCTAATTTCCTTTTGCTTGAAAACATCACTGTACTGAACTTTAGTCATACTTTTACGTTCTTTCTCCAAACTATCTTCCAAAAGTTGAATCTCATCTTCCAATCGAGGAGACTCGTATATCTTGGAAAGAACACGGGTTGCTTCTTCTTTCCTACTCTTCATGTAAAGCCATCTTGGTGATTCAGGGAGAATAGTCATGAGAATAAGTTGAACAACAGCAGGTGTGCTAGCAATACCAAGCATCCATCGCCATGTACCGGGAACTCTTGTCAAACCATAATTCACAACAAATGAAAGAAACTGTCCTCCAGTAATCATAAGATTATTTGCACTCACCAATCCACCTCTAATTTCCGTGGGAGATGCTTCCGCGATATAAACGGGAGCAGTTACAGATGCCATACCCACACCAAAACCAACAAGCAACCTACCCGCTATTATAACATATGGATTTGGGGCAGCAGCCATTATAAGAGAACCAGCAATGAAGTTAATGTCTGCGGTAATAGTGGCTATTTTACGCCCCAAAGCATCGTTTATAACACCTCCAATGGCAGCGCCGAAGATTGCACCCAACAACGCCATTCCTACGATTAATTCCTGAATGAAGTTGCTTTTCTTGACCATATCAAAATCCTCTTTTATGTATAGAAGCGCACCGGAAATGACACCGGTGTCATAGCCAAAGAGGAGACCACCAATGCCCGCGGCAAATGTGGTTCCAAGAATGTATGGGTTTTGGAACATGGAGATTTTGCGTTCAGGATGCATCTCAAGGTAGCCGGAGCTTCCGGCCATATTCACTGGCATTCCGACAACCATTGTGACAGTCGCAACGGAACCGTGTTTGAAATTGAAGTTAGACAAAATGAAGTACTAGAGATACAATTAGGGGATGAAAATTAGGAATAGGTAGTGATGATGGAATGAGAATGGGAGAGAAAGGTGTTTAGAGATGATATATATAGTGTGTGGACAATGCTAAATATGGATGGATGGAGTTGAGACAAGTCATGTCTAGAGAGTTCGAATGAATTTTTCAAGTAATTCTCAACCATTTGAGGTTTCAAATTCAATAAACTAAAAGGGAAAGATGGCGTTGTTAGTTGTTAATTAGCCAGCAAGTAACTAACTAATTGTTGCATTCATTCATTGTTGTATTCCTATATGAGAAATTTGTGAGTGAGTCCACACCTGATCATTAATGATTAGACACAACCAATCATATAATTATAAATAATTCAGTTATTAAATAATTACCGGTAATTAATGAAGTAGTCATTAAAATCGAATCTCTAAAAATAAGGAAAAAGAAAAACATGTGCATTATATAACTTTTTTTCCAATCCTCATATTTTTCTCGTTCCAACTAAGCTCTATTTTTTATTTTTGTTTATTTCGTTTTTTTTAGTTTGATATTTTCGTTTATTTCTTGTTACAATTATATTATTTTGCACTGTTTCTCTTCTTTATATTTTAAGTTTAACTAGGTGAAGAATGTTTTAATTTTTTTTAGTATATAGACGATATGACAATATTATTATAAACTCACACATATAAGTGACAGAGATGAAGTTCAAACCCCGGTCATAATGTTTAGCCTAATAATTTTAACATTGTTTTTATCGGATAAGCTAGAACTTATAGACGATTGTTTTAATTTTTTATACTACGACAATTTTATTATTCCAATATTTTTTTTTTATATCTATTATTGTTCTAATATTTCCTACATTGACCAGTTTTACTAGTTGTTAAAGTTGATTTTAAGTTGTGATCATGGTTCGGTAGATCTTCATATATCTCTTTTTTTTTTCTTTTTTCTTTTTCTTTTTTTTATAATACATATTTATATATCTTTGTTTTATAATGTCAAATTTTGAACTTATAACTGTTGAGGCAAAATCCACTTTTGATGTTTTAAAGATTACAAACATCTTTAATTATATTTTAAATGATTCTGATTATTTTGTTATCTAACAAGTGCTTTTAAGTGGTATAAGTTTAAACAGATTCTAACAATCTACTTGCAAAGTTAAAATCCTGCAAAGTTGTTTTAAGATCAATCTAAGAACATTCTTCAGACACAGACTACAGTTTTGAATATAAACACTTTTTCAAGTCAACTAAGGACAAAACAAATAAACACTTTACAATGGAATAATGGATCAAATCTCTACAGAAGATAACCTCTCTTGGGATCAACAACATTTGATGGAATTTAAGTATATGTCTTTCCTAGTCATAAGTCATGCAATGGATTATAAGTTTGATCCTTCATGATCCTTTATGGTATTGATCAACCAATGAAAATATCTCATCATATAACATAGGCCAATTAAATTGCAACAACACATTTTGAACTATGAGTTGTATTGTACTTGAGAAGAAACATTCTTTAATACAAATGTCATAACAAGTACTATTTTGTCCTACATGCTTTGATACTTTTCCAGCTGGTTTATTCCCAAGCTAAACCTATTTTTGAAGTGTCCTTGAGCCTACTGAACAGCTGCATATCACAAGGAAAGAAGGATGAAGCTTCATCACAGTTGCTGATATATCCAAAGAATGGTTCAAGAATGTTCCTGCACACAGTTTTGCAAAACCACCTCCAACTGTCATGATTCTTTTTTCTAAGGTTCCAAACGACTATATCTGACCTCTGACATTGGAAGGAAGCAGGAAACAACTCATTTGTATTTGCCAACAACTCACACTTCTTTGGCTCTTGTGGATCAAAGCTAAATTCAGTTCAAGACTGCTTAAAGAATGAGCAGAGAATCTGGCATTTATGCAGAAGCTGTCTGCCGCTTGTTTGGCACTGAGTAACGGCTCTATTTTGGTCTCTAACTGATATACTTGAAGGCCAAGCTTCAACCTCAAGCAAGCATATATAAAAGGCAATCAGATCCAAGAGAAAGAGCAAGAGTTTTCAAGCAATCTAAGTCTTATAATCACATTCAATCTCTCAAGCTCAAACTCTTTTTATATCACTCTATTTGTTTCATATTCTGAGTATTGATCTCTTTTAGAGTGCTTTCATCTAACCTCTCATTTTGTATTGAGTCTGAAAATAGCTTAGAACCAAATCAATCACATTGTAATAACTTAAGTCAATACGTGACTATTGATTGAGTGTTTTTGGTCAAGGTGACTAGGAAAGTGTAAATCTCTAGGAGCTTTGGTAATTGTTGATCTTAGGTCAAGATCAAAGAATAATTGTAGATCTTGGATCTGTAACCTTTAAGTGATTCTAGTGGATAAACTCACAGGTTGTGGGGACTGGACATAACCCAAAGATTAGGGGTGAACCAGGATAACTCTTTGTGTTTATCTTCTTTCCCTTAACTTTTATTTTCTGCTACTTATTTACACTGCACAGATCATTCTTAGAACGATCTCGCTGTGCACAGATTTATTTTAATTACTAACATTTTATATTATGACTTAAGGTTAAATTTTAAAAGAGTCACAATTCAAACCCCCTTTCTTGTGAAAAACTTTGCTACTTCAATAACTTATGGCTTATACAGCAGCTTATAAACTCTTAGGCTTTAATGCACTTTGATCCCCCCTATTTTAAAAAACCTGAACTTTTGATCCCCTATTTTAAAAGCCAACTTTTTTATCCCCTATTTTGAAAAACCTGAACTTTTGATCCCCCTATTTTAAAAGCCAACTTTTTGATCCCCTATTTTAGATTTTTCTGAATTTTAGTCCTCAACTCAATTTCGTTCATTGACTTTGTTCTCAATCGTTAATTATTTTTGGCTAATTTATTGATTTTTAATTATATATATTTTTTGGTAAGGATTTTTAATTATATATATATATATATATATATATATATATATATAGAGAGAGAGAGAGAGAGAGAGAGAGAGAGAGAGAGAGAGGGGTTAATTTTACTTTTTTTTAATTATTATTAATTAATTATTAATTTTTTGTTTGTTTAATACTTTTAAAATATTTGATGTAAAAAAAATTAAAGACATGGGAAACGTTTTGTCAACATATATGAACACTGACACGTCATTAATAAGCTTGACACATCAGCAAAAATTTTGACATATTGAGTTTGGGAACTAAAATTCATAAAAATATAAAATAGGGGATCAAAAGTTCAGGTTTTTTAAAATAGGGGATCAAAAAGTTGGCTTTTAAAATAGGGGGATCAAAAGTTCAGGCTTTTCAAAATAGGGGATCAAAAAGTTGGCTTTTAAAATAAGGGATCAAAAGTGCAATTAAGCCAAACTCTTATAATAAAAAAAAAAAAAAAAAAAACTCATTTGCAAATATATTTTTTACGTGCCAATTCTAGGGGGATCAAAAGTTCAGACTTTTCAAAATAGGGGATCAAAAAGTTGGCTTTTAAAATAGAGGGATCAAAAGTTCAGGTTTTTTAAAATAGGGGGATCAAAAGTGCTTTTAAGCCAAACTTTTATAATAAAAAAACTCATTTGCAAATATATTTTTTACGTGCCAATTCTAACATGAACTAGTGACTAATGTTGTGCATGGTGCATAAGTTTCCAATAACAATATAACGAATACGAATTTTACAAAATTCACCGTTGGATTGAAAGATTATATGATATAGATCATCCATAATTTTTTTTTAGAGAAATTGAAAATCATTTGATATGTTATTGAGATCCATCAAAATTAACGGTATTCAATAAAAACTCATAAACAGTTAATTTTGATGGGTCTCGATATCATATCAAATTATTTTCAATTTCTCTAAAAAAATTATGGATGATCTATATAATATAACCTTTCAATCCAACGGTGAATTTTGTAAAATCCGTATTCGTTATAGTGTTATCGTAAACTTGTGCACCATGCACAACATTAGTCACTAGTTCATGTTAGCCAAAACCTTTTTTACGAGCTTATAGCTTAATTTGATTACCTTATAATTTATATTTATTTTTCTCCCATTTACCTCTTACCTTACTTGAAAATAATAAAATATTAATTAAATATATTTGTTTATGTCATTTCATATTTATAAGTTAGTTCAACCGTTAATTTTACTAAACACTATAAATTAAATTAGCTAACTTATTGACCATGAGCTACATTTTAATCTATTCATTATGAACTAATTTATCAACTATCCACTACTCCAAAAAATAGAGAAATCAAAATATAATCTAATTGGAACAAATAAATAAAAAATATTAAAAAGAGAGCTTAGTTGGAGCGATTAGTTTTTTTTTTTTTATAAAGTGGCATGTTTTTTTTTTCTTTGCTTATTTGTAGAGATTTGATTTTAATTACTATTTTATTAATTGCTTGTAATTGTTTCTTAAATTAATTATTTGTAATTATTTGATTGTGTAATTTGTGTCTAATTATTAATGGTTAGTAGGCATGACAAAAAAACTCATACCCGCGAGTACCGCCCAAACCCTACCCGCTTTGACGGGAAAAACCCTAGTTGACTGGGTTTGAGTTCAGATTTGGCCGATTTCAAAAGACGGGGTTGGGGCGGATAATAGGGACATTGATATCACCCCGAACCCGTCTCCGAACCCGCCCCGCTTATATTAAAATTATATTTTACCTCTTAAAATTAGAAACCCTTAATTAATCTCTTAAATTACATTCATATGTTTATTTTTTATTTTTAATTTGTGTAATAAACAAACATTTTTATCTATTTCTTTTCTTTATTTAAAAAAATATTGTTGAAACAAAATAATTTTGGGTTTTTAACTTTTTTTTTTAATAAAAAATACTAAAATATAATCAAAATTCAAGTGGAAAGAGGCGTAATGGGGATACCCGAACCCCATCGGGGATTCTCGATCCCCGTTGGATATGGATTTGGGGAAACCCGAACTTTATGAGTTTGAGTTTGGGGAGGGCAAAAACTGTCCCCACCCCGTTGCCATGTCTAATGGTTAGGTGTAGACTCACTCAACAATTTCTCTTCCTATATATAGTAACCTAATTATTTCTCCTCCTTCTCTTTGTCGTTGCAGCACCACTTGGTTGCCTTCTTTGTTAATTTTTTTTCTTTGTTTATCAATTAGAGACGGGTGGTTTATCATCAATCTTGATTCGGAATCACCTCTCTTGATTGTTTTTTATTTCTTTTTATTTAAACAAGCGATATCCACATATTTTGCAGGTTTTATTCGAGTTTTCTCTTTCGTGATTTTTTCATTTGGTGTTGTTTTAATGCCGTCTTAGTGCGGAGTTTTTGTTTTGATTTCCCGTCTTAGTACGCCCGTCTTCGTACGGTATTTGTTTTTGTTCAGATTTGCATGTTTGTTTTGATCTAAATTCAGCGCAGAATCAATGACTTTAACATCATCAACGTTGCAGATATCTGAATACATGATTATTCCGGACATTTGAATTTTGTCATATCATCTGTAGGCTTTGTCTTAGACATTAGGCCGTTTTATGCTATTAACTCGGATGCTGTGAGCCTGTTTGCAAATTCATCCTTATTAGTTTTTAGCGAAATTGAATATGTAATGATTTCGATTGATGTATTTTCTATGAATTTGAATGAATGAATATTGAGCATTAGTAGTAAAAGAGTGACTAGGAGCCGCATGAGTAATGTTTAGCCAACATCTGCAAACAAACTTTCAAGGTTGCAAAGTTTATGGTTGGCTTTAGATTCACCACAAGTTGGGAGGTCTTCTCAACTTGGTGGTGTATTGTAGAGTCAAATATGAGATTAGGAACCCATGATGTAGTCCATAGTGATTGTCGCTTTGATGAACTCAAAGCACACCGAAACAACAGCTGAAAGGAAAGGACACAAAGGCGCAAAATGGTGGTAGAGAAAACGAACCGGCGGAAAGGAAGGACACGAAGGTGAAACCCTATCTAGGGCGAGTAGTAGCCAAGAGGACTTGGAGAGATAGCCAGGATAAACCTGGAGTAAGCCAGGAGAACATGAGACCAAATCTCCATCAAACCCTAACCGTAATAAAGGTTGAGAGAGGGTATGAGAGAAGTCACAACTTCTCTCTCTAAAAAACATATTTTTTTTACTCGTACCTTAAACGTTTTCTTGAGTTCTTAGGATTTATAAGAGGGAGGAAGAAGAAAGAACACCATTTGAAGTGTTAATTTGAGATTTTTTTACAGTTGTCAAAGGATTTTGTTGAGTTTATTTACATATTTTTCAAGAGATACAAACAAAAATAATAATTGTAGTATTGATTTTGGTTGATTTTTTTTTTAAGAGAATGATGAATTTTCTTGGTTTGTTGTAAGGAAATCTGTTTTAAAGATATGATTTTTGTTTTGGTTGATTTTGTTATGGTGTTGAATTCATTTCTCTTTTTGTTTTAGTCCTCTAAAAAAAACAAAATAGGAGTTTAAAAAAAAACACAATCACATGTCTTATATACATGACAATTACCAGTTACCACGTCGGCAAATTATGAGTACAAATTATGAGTACATGAACGTTTTTGAATGACACGTTCAAACAAAAATATTAAAATAAAAGAAATTTAATATTACAAGGACTAAAATTTAATTCATTTTAGTCCTCGAATGTATAATTCAATGTCACATTAGTTTTTTGGTGTAGTACTTAAATTGCAAACCGTTTCACAAATACTTTTTTATTTGTCATTGTAGTCTTTAAATATATTTTTAAATAGTTAATTTAGTTTGTTTGTTAATTTAGTCCCAAAATTACTATCAAATTAGATATTAGAAATTTATTTTTTTAACTTTTTTATATTAGAAATGTATTTATAATTTCAATATAACAATAAATTATTTTTTTTTTTGACCAAAATAGTGGTTTACCAAAACAAAAAAAAATTAGGAGCTAAAATAATTCACACCCATCATATTACAGGGAGGAAAAATACATTTGTCCGGTAAGAAAGAGCACGTTTTTTTGTGCGAAACAGAATAACAGTGAAAATCAATTATCAGAATCATAAGTTGAATTTTCCATTGTTCACATCTCTCTCTCTCTCTCTCTCTCTCTCTCTGCTGCGTTCTCTTCCTCATCCAGTCACGCACGCGGCCTCCTCCGTCACGAATCTGTTGCCCAGTGTAATGTCAGTGCTTCATTCTTACGTTGCCTTGATTCTGTTTTTCTCTTCTTCACTTCCATATTGTTTTTATTTATTATAGCGTAGAAATAATCATCTTCTGATTTTGCTCCTGTTTTTATTCTAGGGTTTGTTTTTACTATCGTGCCTCTAAAATTATTGTGTTTGCTTTTATTTTGATTATTATAGATGCTAAACAACATTGTGGATCTTTGAAATTTTGGTTTGGATTGTTGAATTGAAACTGTCTGTGAGAGATATATTGATTGGTGGTAGTGATGGCATGGTTTAGAGCTGGTGCTAGTTTAGCAAAACATGCTATTAAGAGGACACTTTCTCAACGTGGTGTTGGTGGTTCCTCATATCTTGTTTCTAGGGCTAGATTGCTTCCTTCAACACATGGTAGAAGAAACTTTCATACCACTGTTTTTAAGAACCAGGCTGCACCTGTGCCTCGTGCCGTTCCGCTTTCCAAGTTGACTGATAGTTTCTTAGATGGAACAAGTAGTGTCTATTTGGAGGAGCTTCAGAGGGCTTGGGAGGCTGATCCCAATAGTGTTGATGAGTCATGGGATAATTTCTTTAGGAATTTTGTTGGTCAGGCTTCCACTTCTCCTGGGATTTCGGGTCAAACTATTCAGGAGAGTATGAGGTTGTTGTTGATGGTTAGGGCGTATCAGGTTAATGGTCATATGAAGTCTAATTTGGATCCGTTGAATTTGGAAGCAAGGCAGATACCGGATGATTTGGATCCTGCATTTTATGGCTTTTCTGAGGCTGATCTTGATAGGGAATTCTTTTTGGGTGTTTGGAGGATGGCTGGTTTTTTGTCTGAGAATCGTCCTGTTCAAACACTTAGATCCATATTGACGCGGCTTGAGCAGGCTTATTGTGGGAGTATTGGATATGAGTATATGCACATTTCGGATCGTGAGAAGTGTAATTGGCTTAGGGACAAAATTGAAACTCCTACGCCAGTGCAATTTACCAGGGAGCGTCGTGAGGCTATATTTGATAGGCTTGCTTGGAGTTCGCTGTTTGAGAACTTCTTGGCCACCAAGTGGACTTCGGCTAAGAGGTTTGGTCTTGAAGGGGGGGAGACTCTTATTCCTGGCATGAAAGAAATGTTTGATAGAGCATCTGATCTTGGGGTTGAGAGCATTGTTATTGGAATGGCACATAGGGGAAGATTGAATGTTTTGGGTAATGTAGTCCGGAAGCCGCTACGTCAGATCTTTTGTGAGTTCAGTGGTGGTCTCTCGCCTGAGGATGAAGTTGGGCTTTACACCGGAACTGGTGATGTTAAGTATCACTTGGGAACATCTTATGATCGTCCTACTAGGGGTGGCAAGAGGATACATTTGTCTTTGGTGGCAAACCCTAGTCACTTGGAAGCTGTCGACCCTGTTGTTGTTGGGAAAACTCGAGCTAAGCAGTATTACTCAAATGACACGGACAGGACGAAAAACATGGGTGTTTTGCTTCACGGAGATGGTAGTTTTGCTGGACAGGGTGTGGTCTATGAAACCCTTCATTTAAGTGCTCTTCCAAATTACACTACGGGTGGGACTATTCACATTGTGTTAAACAATCAAGTTGCATTTACAACTGATCCAACGTGTGGCAGGTCCTCACAGTATTGCACAGATGTTGCTAAAGCTTTAGATGCTCCCATCTTTCATGTTAATGGTGATGATGTGGAAGCAGTTGTTCATGCCTGTGAACTTGCTGCTGAGTGGCGCCAAACTTTCCATTCAGATGTGGTTGTGGACTTGGTGTGTTATCGTCGATTTGGCCACAATGAGATTGACGAACCATCTTTCACACAGCCCAAAATGTACAAGGTTAGCCCTTTTGTGTATTATGCTTTTCTTCTTTCTGTATGCATTTTGCTTTTGGGCAAGTCAATTAACTTTGCAACTTTGTTGGCTTAATATAGGTCATCAGAAGTCATCCTTCAACTCTTGAAATCTATCAGAAGAAACTTTTGGAAACAGGGGAGCTGACAAAGGACGACATTGATAAGATACACACGAAGGTCACATCAATTCTAAATGAAGAATTTCAAGCTAGCAAAGATTACATTCCAAAAAGAAGAGATTGGCTTTCGGCATACTGGCTTGGTTTCAAGTCACCTGAACAGCTTTCCCGTGTCCGAAACACTGGGTATGGTAAATTTAATATTCGTTTTTGCTCGACTCTTCATTATTATTTGTACCACATTTCTGAAATACTTGAACTTCCCCATTCAGTGTGAAACCAGAGATCTTGAAAACTGTTGGGAAAGCAATCACAACTATCCCTGAAAATTTCACACCTCATAAAGCAGTGAAGAGGATTTATGAACAGCGTGCGCAAATGATTGAAACTGGGGAAGATATTGATTGGGGATTTGGAGAGGCACTTGCTTTTGCTACCTTGCTTGTTGAAGGTAACCACGTCCGATTGAGTGGTCAGGATGTTGAAAGAGGAACTTTTAGTCACCGTCACTCTGTAGTTCATGATCAGACAACTGGGGAGAAATATTGCCCCCTTGACAATGTTATAATGAACCAAGATGAAGAGATGTTTACTGTTAGCAACAGGTAAACTTTCTTCTATGCATACATATCTATCTTGTCTATTTCAGCTTTCTTACCATTCTATTAACTGCTATCATACAAACTGTTTGTATCATGTTTTTGCTTGTCTTTGGGTCTGACTTCGTCAAGCTACAAACATACATCACAAATATGCAACTATATTGTTTGTTGCACCAAGCAGTTATTATGCATTCCCTTATCTTCTTTTTTTTTTTTAAAAAAAGAATCATGGTTATTTGGTTATAGTTGTTTCATAGTTGAAATCTCTGTTTTGCCATATTTTTATTTTTATTCGGGACATATTTTGTGAATTATATTTTGTTTGTAATTCTTTGCTAAAACTGTATTTGTGATTTAAAATATTTTAGTGAAATTTTAAGTGTAGAAAAATATTGGGTTACATTTAATAATATTAGTTGGAAAATTGGAAGAATATGGGAACAGTAACACACTTGGACTGTGTTTGCAGGAATTAGTATGTTTTCAACTTGGGATGGGTCATTTTGTTCATTGCACTTAATTGAAAATGTGAGGTCATTTTGTCTAAAGATTTAGTAATGGTAAAAATTAATAGGAATGCAACTGCAACTATATTTTGGCCTTTTCTTGCCTTTCTCTGTTGAGCCTTTTTGTATACTATCAACAATTGTTGTTGCGTATGCGTTTATTTATCAAGATAATTCATATTCTAAGCTTCCAGCGTGTTACAAGGTCTTGTTATGTCATGTACCTTCTACATAGCAAGATTAATCTTGAATATTATAAGATTTGAAGAGTAATCTACTTGATACTACACTTACGGCAAAAAAAAATCTTGATACTTGTATTAAACAAATGATGTTTCTATTTAGTCTCTTCTCTAATAAGTTTTTGAAATAATATGCAGCTCACTTTCCGAGTTTGCTGTTCTTGGATTTGAATTGGGTTACTCAATGGAAAACCCCAACTCCTTGATAATATGGGAAGCACAATTTGGAGATTTTGCTAATGGAGCTCATGTGATATTTGACAATTTCTTGGCTTCTGGTGAATCTAAGTGGCTCCGTCAGACTGGGCTAGTTGTGTTGCTTCCTCATGGTTATGATGGCCAGGGTCCTGAGCATTCAAGTGCAAGATTGGAACGTTTTCTTCAGGTTCTCTTGTGAATTTATGTTATAATTTCTTGAAATTACTTTTTAGCTTTTATTTACCTTCCGGTCGAATCAACTTTCCGAATTTAGCAATTGTTTGTCGACCTCATTTTTATTTGTGTTGAATTTGTTGATTGATGATATTGAGGACAACCATATTGGTGGTAACTGGTCCTAGTGAATTCTAAATGGCGCTATCATAGAAAAAAGGCCTTGGTGATCAAGTATTTCGTCTGTTTTGTCTTACGATAGATATATTCTTCGTTATATTACAAGTTGACGCAGTGAACACTGATTTATGCATAATCACAATAGTTAACAATAGTTTGGGTCCATTGAGATACTAAGTGTAATAATGTAGATGGAACAACACTGAAACTTAAACCAGACTAATTAGAGTTTGCTAACCTTAAATGTAGAATTGGGCAATAATACAAAGGGGAAAACAAAAAAGAGAGAAAAGAGACAACCTGTCTGAAATTTGTTTAAATAATAAATGTTAAATTTAATTTTTTGCATTTAGTTGGTGGTCAAATAACATTCTCTCTAACTTCATGGCAGATGGCTGATGACAATCCTTATATTATCCCTGAGATGGATCCAACTCTTCGGAAACAGATTCAGGAGTGTAATTTGCAGATTGTGAATGTCACAACTCCTGCCAACTTTTTCCATGTTCTAAGGAGGCAGGTGGGTACAATTAATGGGTTTGATGTTGGTTTTTAAATTAATGTTCCTCATTTTTTATCTTATCCTCTTGTTGTTGTTCTTGCAGATACATAGAGAATTCCGAAAACCTCTCATTGTAATGTCCCCTAAGAACCTGCTTCGCAGCAAGGCTTGCAGATCAAATCTATCAGAGTTTGATGATGTCAAAGGTCACCCAGGTTTTGACAAACAGGGAACCAGATTTAAGCGCCTCATAAAAGATCGAAATGCCCACTCCGATGTTGAGGAGGGGATTAGACGTTTAGTATTATGCTCTGGAAAGGTGTGTGGTGTCCATATTAGAACCAGCTGTCTTCATATTAATTAGTTTTTATGTTATTTCATCTTGTGGATTTTATAACAATGTTTTTGAACTATATATCTAGTCCCTCAGTTTAATATACCGCAAGAGTTTCAATATTTTCCAAGTATGCTGTTTTAACTATAAAAATTAACTTTCCCCTGCAGGTTTACTATGAACTTGATGATCACCGATCTAAGGTTGATGCATCAGATGTTGCAATATGTAGGGTGGAACAGCTTTGCCCTTTCCCATATGATCTTGTTCAACGAGAGCTTAAACGATATCCAAGTATGTATTTATAGTTTTTGAAGATAACTATGTGTAATTTTAGAGGTTGTCAAAGTATTTATATCCAAGATGTCCAATGATACCTTCTCTTTCTGTTTCTGTTAGGCAGTAAGATTTAAATTTTGTCCCTTTCCTGTTGCATCTTTTACTATGTGATAATAACAGCAAATATTTCTGCCAATAGGGAGATAGTTGTTCACTTTTTGCGGTTAAGTAGGACTGACTAGGAAGATTATTGTCTAAAGTTATTTGCTAAGAGTTTGTGTTATTCGAATAGAGACACCGCATATGACACCATTAGCTCTAACTCTCGATCTATATCTTCTACAACTTACATATTTCGAAAATACACAAAAACCAAAGATGTTAAGATTTTGATGTGGAAATATCATTTTTCTATTTGCAAATCTGTTTTTCGTTCCATTTCTTATTTTCAATTAATTGTTTTAACTTTCAAGCATTGAAGATATTAAGATTTTATTTTAATATTTTTAACTGTATTGCTATTTATCTTACATTTT
Organism: Trifolium pratense; assembly: GCF_020283565.1. Taxonomy (NCBI): domain Eukaryota; kingdom Viridiplantae; phylum Streptophyta; class Magnoliopsida; order Fabales; family Fabaceae; genus Trifolium; species Trifolium pratense. Next base: position 44,944,121 of record NC_060062.1, on the reverse strand, counting down.
GTTTTTGTTGTTTCTTATAGATGCAGAGGTTGTTTGGTGTCAGGAAGAGCCAATGAACATGGGTGGATACACTTACATTTTACCCCGACTTGTATCTTCCATGAAAGCTGTAGGTAGGGGTGGTTTTGATGATGTCAAATATGTCGGCCGTGCTCCATCTGCTGCAACAGCCACTGGTTTCCTCAAGGTTCACCAGAAAGAGCAAGCTGAGATTGCCGAGAAAGCCCTTCAACGTGAGCCAGTCAACTACCCATTCTGAAAGGCTTTACAAATACATCCTTTTTAAGGATTATATAGTTCACTTGATTTGTTTACATTTACATAAGGAAATAATAGCCGGAAGGTACTGTCAAAAAAAAAAATAGCCGGAAGGTGGCTTAAATATATTTGCTTTTGAGTTTTGACATTTCTCATGCAAATCTGAGATGTTCATACATACACTCTTGCTGAGATAGTTTTGTTTTGTTGCTAAGAAGTAACATGGAAAGGCATGTGAACCGGTGATGCTTTCACTTTTTTGTTTTCATTATACTATGTAATTTTGAAATGCTTAGTGTTTATTCAGTAAATCATTTTTATCTCAAGATTGAATTATTCTGTTACCACTTTCAATAAGATCTGTTTTTTTTTTTTCACAAGGAAATAGAATTATTCTGTTACCACTTTGAAAGAGTCTTCAACATTAACTTTAACAACCAATAGGAGACCAAGTTGCAGGAATACATTGACTACATACAAGATTGTGTTGGATTGAGCCAACCAAAAGATACATTTGGTAATTATGTTGAAGCGAAGATCATTTCTTAAGACAGGGTTATTGTTCCTGGCTTTTTAAATTTCATTAACAGAAACTCCAAAGAAGACTAACTACCAATTATCACGGTTGCTATCAATGTTGGTAGTAATATCACCTATAGCAGCAAGTCTTGTTTCAAGTGCAATATTAGTTATAGTAGCGAGTCTTGTTTCACAGACGGCTCCTATCATCATTTTGATCTTATAGGTGTTCATAATCGTAAACACTTGTTCTCAAGTGCAATATCAGTGGGTCTTGTTTCACGGATGGCTGCTATCATCATTTCGATCTTATTTCTTACATGTTGTAAAGTGTGGTATTAGTTATAGCATCAAATTCATGTAAAGTGTGGTATTATTATCTTGATCTTATTTCTTACATTTTGATCTTATATCATGATTTTGACTTACCTTGTATCAAAACACGTAAAAAGTGAAAAATGTATAGAAAGCATCAAATTCATGCAGAACAAATCGCTGATGCAAATAGAAACAGGTTCAACAACTCCAGTTTGTAGTAAGCCATTGATGGGGGATGCTGAAATGTAACATTGTTGTGAAGGTGTATTCGAGAAGATTTGAAGGCAAGCCAGATATTAGAGAAGCTGAAGCTACAACAGTACCAGAAGGCTTGAAATGGTTACAAAGAATGAATTCGAGCAGTATGCAATTAGAAACAGATTCTCTAATGTCTGGCTTGAAATGATTAACCATCTAGTGCATCATCATAGGCTTCAAATGATTAACAATCTAGTGCATCATCTTTGCAACACGCTGAAGGATAATACATAATTTGGTATTATTATAGATGTTTCGTACATTGTTAATGTTGCATGAAACTGTAAAGCCAGTTTACTAAGTTTGCTCTTGTTAATGATTGGAAAACAATACTGTTTTTTTTCTGGAAAGCAATACTGATAAATATAAACTTGTTTGAAAACAAAAAGGTTGACTTGTAAAACTAATTGGTTATTTGGTTACTTAAAAGTAAAAATGAATAATCGTTTATATTCTATTATAATGTACCCATCTCTTTAGACCTTAACTGGTTATGCAGAGTTTCATTTGTATAATCAAAAGATCACACAAATGCATCACACAAGAAAACCATTGGGGAAACTAGTCTGGAAGAAAAAAAATCAAGAAACTATAACCGCGTTGCAGATAATGAAAGGAAACAAAAAAACTATAGAGGCAATTGCAGATAATGAAAGGAAACAACATATGTATTTGCTCTAACAGATAGTTGCAAACAAAATTTAAGTTTTCTCGGATAAGAACTCGAAACAGAAGTTTAATTGGAGTACAATAAATGTAGATCTCAGAAATTCAACTAGACTCGAGCAAAAGCTAAAAGCTTAACTTTCAGTCTGTTCCCTCAACCTCCTGATGGTGCTACGAACAGTCACGGCACTTGCAGTGCTGTGAAAATAATGAGAACAAAGTCATGCGGCCGCCTTTCAAAACAGACAAATAAAACATTGAAAAAAGGAATAAGAAAAATTACTTCAAAGTGTAAGCTCCTCCTGCTTTCACTTTACCGCAATCCTTGCATCCCCATATTCCTACAGCTTTTCTCTTCACGGCATACTGCAACAACGAGTAATCGATCATCAGAACTCAATATTTCAAAAGCATTACATTATACCTACTAAAATAAATGGTATGGTTGGTAGTTGACAGATGATATATGCACTATACTACCTTTCCACAAAATTCACAGAAAAATTTGCTGTGCTGACTAACTTCCATCTTCTTAATCTGCTTACGCAAACTAGCACCATAACGGGTACCTAACATAATATAATAAATCAAACAAATTAGCTACTCAGAAATTAACAAAAATGTCTATAAATACATATAAATCCAAACATGCTTATGTAAATTTTTTAATAGTGATCTGCAAATACATTTGATGAATTCTCAAGGCCAGAAACATTAATTTCCCCCCAAATTGTTAAACAACTTTATGCAATTAATCATTCTAAATCTTAACTAGAGTGCATAGATCAGTAATTATTCTATAATTAAGTCAATTAACTTAGTAACATATACTACATCAGAAACAAAGCATGCAAAAACATAGAAGAACGTAATAACAGATTAAAGTAAGTAAAATTAAGGCGAGAAAAATAGAGTACCATATTTGCCAACAATGCCAGCCTTCTTGGTTCTCTTAGTCTGCAAAAACGGTAAAGAGAAGTTTAGAATTGGATGATGATGATGATTATTATTATTATTATCGGAAATGAGAGAGAGAAAGAAAAGAGTACCAACCATTTTTAGCGAGATAGAGATCGGAGGAGGAGGCGCTGTAAGCAAAAGTGTAGAAGAACAGCGATGGAATGGAAGAAGCGGCAGTAAAGAGAAAACCTAATTTTCAGTTTTATAGAGATCCGCTTTCGATGGGTTGTTGATGGGTCGGGTCCAGACTGCTGGGATATGGATCCTCAACAGCGTAAATGTCTACTGTTATCCCTACACCCGACATCTCATCCCTTAAATCAATCCAATGGTTGATATATATATATATATATATTTTTTATTTTACAAACAATCCAATGGTTGGTGTTTTATAAAGGAAAAAAAAAAAAAAAACAGATCCGTACTTTTTTTTTCTCCAAACATATCCATAAGTTCTACTCTATGATTACGCGAAGTTGCTTGTAGGGTTGGGTAGGGTTGGGGGTTGGGGATAGGTTAAAGAAAGAGTCTGGCTTAACTTGAGTCTGTGTAGGCTAGATTTTAGGTTCTTGTAGGCTGACCTGATCTATTCTCACCCCTAATTATGAGCAATAAGCATATGTAATTATTAAGAATTACTACTTATATGGAGAAAGTCTCGGGTGGTCACAAGGATTTAAACCCTCTGTTTGGACACACACATGAGTGTCTAGTGACCTTACCTTCTATTTTGAGCCTCGAGTTAAGGACACTCAATTTAAATCCTCTATTTGGACACACACATGAGTCTCGGGTGGTCACAAGGATTTAAACCCTCTATTTTGAGCCTCAGGTTATGTTCGTTCTAACTTGGCATGTGCATGAGAGATATTAAATCTAAGTATGACCCAATAGTTGATGATAACTCTTCGACGAGTTCTACTTTGACACATCTTGGCGATAATAGCTCAAATACCGCTAATAGCTGACTAAGCGGATAAACACTTGGAAAGATATGACATGAAGAATAGGAAGGAGTTTAGGGAACGTGGGGAGTGGAGCATCTCCATTATTTCTCCACTACTCCCATGACACTCTTATATATAAGTGATCATATTCTATCTTTTATTGGTTGTATTTGTGCTTCCAGGCTTGCAAGATAATATTTGTCACCAATTGTAGAACCTTAATTGGGATAGATAGTTGTTTTTAAAAGGAAGGTATGGAGGCCAATTATTACCTATTGTTGGCAAAGATGCTATTAAGGATGACAATGGATGCCCATGGGTGCGGGTTTGATACTACCCAAACCCGCACTTGAAATCACCACCTAAACCCAACCCAAATGTTGTTCGGATGGAAAAACAAAACACACGCCCACACCCGTTGGGTTCGGGTTTTTCCACCTAAACCCGAAACCCGCACGGATAATTTAACACATTAGCATATTCTTGGGCAACTCTAGAAGTTCCTATTCATATATATCACATGTAGAATAACAAAGAATAATTAGTTAACAATATGTAAAGATTATTTGACATACATTACGATATTTAATTAATATTTTATAATTTTACCATCATTCTCGGCAGCCCATAGCCAATTCCTAGCACACATCAAAGCCTCTAATTTTACACTTGTATGTAGGGGTAATTAGGTAATTTAATATATATTCGGATGGGTGATCGAGTTTTGGGTGTGTGTTTAATACTACCCAAATCCACACCCATATATTCGGGTGTCACCCGAAGCCAAACCCGGTCAATTCAGGTTTTGCCTGTTAAATTAGGTTTGGGTTCGAGTGGATCTATCGGGTTTGAGTTTTTCTGTCATGCTATAACACTAAAAATTGTGTCCAATTGATTTTGCTATTGTTGAAGCTGAGATAACAGATTCATGGCCGTTATTTGTACAATTACTAAGACCTCAACAACATTCAATATAGAAAGATGGCCGTTAATATAAATGATCTAGCACAATTCTTCGCCATTTTTTCAATTCAAAGTTGGAACTAGTAACAATGAAGAAGAGGAGAATTATGGTTCAAAAATCAATAGATAATATGAAATTAGATGAATAACTAATGGAGGAATTTTAATATGAAATGTGGAGGAAATCACAAGTTATAGGAGGATAATAGTATTGGTGCTTTCTCTGGGTTTTTTTTTTTTTTTAAGTTGTCACTTCAACTCTTTGGTCAATTGGTCAAAATTGGACTGGGGGTTTAGTAAATAAGAAAAAGAGTAAACGTGAAATGCTAAAATCACACAATTGAAACTATGAGGGTCAAAATCCAATAATTGAAAAACATGAGGGCCAAAAATGTATTTAAACCTATATATTATATAAAGCATGCTGTTATTTAGACTCCAAATATTCTTCTGTAAATTGCAACAAATTCCTCTCAAGCTTTTCACAGTTCTAATGAAGAAAGTAAATATGTCCAATCCCATGTTTACCTTTCAAAAAAACTAAACAATAAATCAGTTACTGCTACGTCTCCATTTGTTTTCTATAATTTATCTCACCCAATGCAATGCTGTTGAAGTCTAGAAAACTAAAGAACCTTTACACATCTGAAGCAACCCACAACCCAAAATAAATAGCATAAATCAGAAAAGATACAAAACTTTTCAAGATAACAACAAGGCTCATTCAGCAAGCACATCCACCAGACTGAGGTTGAGAGTCATGGCCGGCAGAAGACCTCAGGTTCACATCCACCATGTCTTCTTGTTTTGTGGATGATAGTGTTTCCATTCCAGGTAATGCAGCAGCAATTTTTCGAAAGAGGGCCTAAGTTAATAGGTTTGAAAAATCAGTACAAATAAAATGTCTCAAAAAAGTACATATGCAATAATGCTAGCAAATATATATTATGTCTTGGTCTTGCGTACAATACAAGAAACTAATTTTTGGAAAATTTTATTAAGTTGACTAGTATAAACAACCAACTTTTGTCTTCACTCTGCAAGACACGTCTCATTAGAAAATGAATACAATGCAGGCGATCTACTATCCCACATTAAGTTTTAACCATTTGAAATATCTCACCCAAGACAATGCAATAGGCAACTTAGCTTTTTGTCTTGAAATTTTCGAACTGATATTTGTTAAATGTGTGACAAAAGGAAGGGAAGGTTTACCTTTATATTAAAGCCGGCTTTGGCACTAGCTTCAATAAACATAACGTTGAGCTCCCTAGACTTCGCTTCTCCTTCCTCTGTGGAGACTTGCCTGCAGAATCATGTAAAGAATATAAGTATAAAGAAAATTTAGCGTTAGAAAGAAGTTATCTAGGTACCCAATTTTTTTCCAGGATTAGGTATCCAAATGAATTGTCTATAGCATATCATTGGCAACTTACAAATGTATATAGTAGGTTTATAAATTTTTTATTATAAAATCATTAGTCAATAAAACCTTGCAAAGTCACCTTGGGTACCAAACCCATAAATAACAAGGACATAAGCAACTGAGAGTAAACATAAAACAGTTTATAAAAGACAAATTTAACAAGGATGTGAAATACACACGAAGCATCTCAAGGGGCAATCCATTCACACTAATAAACCCTGGGAGAATTATAGGTCTCCCTCTCATATTACTATCATAGGATATGAGACCACAAATTCCTTGCACTTGTCTTAGGAAAATGTAGCATTGTCCAAATTCCTCAGGTCAGCATAATATTCCTTTTAAAAGAGGTCTACATCAAGGTGAAAACGTGTTTTACCATTATTTCCGGGCAATGTTGCAACAACACGGAAAGGGCAGAAAGCCATACTAGATAATATTTTTACTGACCTTGCTCCCTTTTCCCCAGAGCTAATCCCTCTAATACGAACACAAATCTGATTATATATATTGCAGAAAAGAAATGACTGAATAAAGCCCAAAAAGTGTCGGGGAAATGCCCTTCAGCAAAACCAGATTCTTTCATAGTTTTCTTTAATGCAGTGTAAACTAAAAGGGGTTACGCTTATGCAAGTGTCTGATGTATTGCTTGAGATGATTTTCATTTTACCTTAAAAGTAATACGTCAATAGATTCAACCATTCTAAAGAAATTCTAGATACAATTCAAGGCTTTGAACAGTGGCACAGTAACTATCACCTATTTAGTTCATAACAACAGATCTTAATCAATGGATAAGTATAACTCGTTTCACTATTAAACACTAATTATCATCCTTCATATGCTTGATTCTGTTTCAATTATCTATGATCTACTACACACGGTATTATTTTCCCATATCCCAGTCTTGCCTTTGAAAAATGAAATGATAATTTGTGTAGTACTGAAAAATCACAATTTGTTCATAACTAACCCATAAACTTCCTCTAATTATTGATTAGACAATAATTAGTAATTAGAAGGGTAAAACAAAACAAAATGAGGACACTAGATAATGGAGAACAAAACAGCTATGCCATGAAACAGGTATAAGCTATCTGTTGGAGTCAATCCACAATTGAATATTCATTACCTCTTATCCACAAGGTCAGTTTTGTTCCCAACAAGAACAACAATAACATCACTTCCTCTCTCACTGCGCACCTCTTCAATCCACCTTGATGTGTTTAGGAAAGTCTGACGACCTACATCATAGAAATACTGAATAATCAGAAAGCATCCATCAAAGTGCAAGCGAACAAAATATTCAAGTCATCCAGAGAAATTAAATAAGTTGGCTATGGATAATAGGAAGCAGCTGTGGGAGAAAGCAACTTCTTGAGAATTTCTGGTTTTTGATTTGTCACTATCACCTAGTTGGCAGAGAGGTGCCTCAAGCGCACTGAGGAAGGCCATATGTCCTTTCCATATTAACTCGCTCTTTTACATTAAAAATATTCACACTTTAATGTAGTCAACTATAGAAAAAAGGGAAAAAACTGAGAAAGAGAAAGAAGGGGGGGGGAAGGTTTTGCTCCTGAAAATGTGAAAAATGAACATTTTACCCGAATCCAAAAGAAAGAAAAGGGAATAACTCAAATACATTGAAATTTTGTTATTTATTTGATATGCCGCATACATATTTCTCATGAGAATAACTCTTCCTTAGTAGGTTTTTGAAGAAACAAATAATGAATTACAAACTCAAAACTCTTCCAATTCAATGTTTTAATCAACCATCCTGTGGCTAACTAATTGACGAGCATCCAGAAAATTAAAAACTCAAGGTGACTGTTGATATTTTATTATAATGCAGAATCTGCATGAAAATATAAATTGTCAATAAAGGAATAGGTGAAAAAAAAGCATATTTAAATGACATACTTGCAACATCATAAACAATGACCGCAACAGATGAGTCCCTAATGTAGCTTGGAATAAGACTTCTAAATCTCTCCTGTCCAGCCGTATCCCTATCACAGACATGGAACACAAATTTAAGATTTTGAGAGGAAAAAATAAAAAATAAAATCAATAACATAGCATTCAAGTAATGCTTATACATGTAATGCTTGTCAATATGCATCAATTTTTTAACATTTGAAGTAAGACATAAAACCATACAAAGTAGGAATAAAAATTTAAAACTATAAACACCAAATGTTGCAGATTCCGAGATGACTTGTAGCATCACATTCATAATTAAATAATCAAATTTAAAACCCGTTTTTATGCTATAAAGTAAAATAAATACCTTTAGGTAGGATACTTAAAAGCAACAGCAAATGGTTATTACAGTGAGATTCAAAGTTATGTCTGAGATAAAGACAAAAGACTTTAGAACATTGATGAATTTTCCAAAACATCAATGAAAGAACATTGATGTTAGAATTCAAAATATATCACATCTTCACAAATTCATAACTTTGTATACCAAATAGATCATTGAAAACAAAAATAAAACAGAACTTACAGAAGAAACAGGATAAGCATTAAATTATAATGCTTGTACAGTTCAATAATTTGCATAATTAAGGAGTGGATTAGAGTAAAAAGAAAGGAAGGATTGTTCATCCCTCACTTGAAAGCAAAATTATAATGTCCGTATATCTTTAATTTGCTCAGAACAAGCAAAATTAGAGAGAACAATCAAAACTCAAAAGTTCAAGATAAGACTAAAATAACTTCAGTAAGGGTTTTGTTATTTTTTCAATTGTTTTGTTAATGTATATTGAGTTTCTTATGGGCTGTGTCTAATAGGGATCTGCTCATGCTAGAATTGCTAAAAATTAAATTGTTAAAAATATGGTATTAGCCAACACTATACTATGTTGCTATACTGTAATAAACACTCGCATTCAGCTCTTCATTTTTAGACCAAACAATGTGACCTTTGCTCCCCCCCCCCCCCCCCCCCCCCATTTTCTTGCCTAATGCCATTCCTCACCTTTCTTCCTAAAAGAATTTTCAAAAGCCACATCTTACCATAACTGCAGCCGAACAGTTCGATCTTCGAGATACATAGTTTTTGATAGAAAATCAATGCCGATTGTAGCCTGTTAGGAAAAAGGAAAAATAAGTTGAGTAGAAGTTAGAGATATAAATGAATCTAGAGAAATGGAAATGCACAATTGCCCATAGTGAAATGTTTTTCTTAAAATTGGGAACCAATGTGGGACTTCTTTACAATTTTCATACGACAGCCCGGTAGCATGACAAACTTAATATGCATTTATAAACATTAGAAGGAAGACAAACAATGTACATATTTTAACACATTACACTGAAAACAATAAATATAAATAAGATAATTCTATGGTCAGAGTTGTAGGAGGCAATGGAATTGAAGACACATGAAAACATATATCAAAGTTAAAAAATTAGCTTGCATGAGTACAACAGTGAGTAAAAAGAAAACTAAAATTAGAGGATACATTTTCCATGTGGATCTGATACATGCTAGTTAAAATTCCAATTTAAATTGTAAAATCCAATGGTACGATTTTACGATTATGCTTGCCCTTAGCGATCATGAGTATATAGAGGGTGAGCTACTCATGGGCTTGGGAGGAAGGCCATGGCCCGCCCAAAGTCCCAAATTTTTCATTTTTTATAGGATACATATTTTAGTTAAATGTTATACAGTATTATATATGTTATCCTTTGAATTTATATTACAATTATGGGATGTGGTCTGTTGGTAAAGAAGCGTTGCTGCATTTTTAAAGATGCGAGTTTGATCCCTGTGTCTACCATTTTAGCCTTTAACTTCTATTTTTAACAAAAAAAAAAAACTATAATATTATTGCAATATGCCAGATTCAAACCCTAGTTTGTAAGCAAATTTAAAATGAACAAACCACTACACCGTCAATAATACATGTTACACATTACGGTGGGAAAATATATGTATATTAAAAACATGGGTCCCCCATAAAAATAGTTCTAGGTCCGCCACACATATTGGTTTTTACTACTTTGATTGATGCAAGTATCTTTATGACAAGAAGTAGTGAAGAATTCTCTTTATTACAATATAGATTGCAGAACTACAAGAGTCAGCACCTCCCAATACTCAAGGGCCCTTATTCCCTCAAATATCAATTTACCTCTCCTTCCCATCCTCCTTCTAATATATAGGCAAGTAGGCAACATGTCTTATTTCTCTAGTCATACTCCTAGTCCCCAGCAAGTCAGTTAATGAAAAAACATTCTTACAATCGTAGTTTACAAATAAAAACATAAAGTTAAAACGTGGATCTCTACATAATCAGCTCAAGTAAAACAGAAAGGTACTGCATTTGCAGTTGAACTTGGTGTGAATTGATTAAAAAGGTATTGCATTTGCAGTCACAGGGGTAGACAAGTGGATGATGCAAAGCGCAATACCACATAACTGGAAGAGATTATAATTCTCCTCGGTCAAAGGAGAAACTTCACCCTTCTCTTCAAAACCTTGTTGGCATGTCGACGCTGCTTCCATAACCGAACTCATCCAAATCCTACTTACTTCATAATTCCCCGATAAGAAAACATCTACGGAATCCACTATCCTCCATACCGCATCACTATATAGTTCCAAACAATCCGTTAAGCAACCCATCACATATTTATCCAAACTCTCATCACCCAATAACTTCTCTACAGTTGCAAGCGTATTAGTCACATTCTCCAAAGCTAACTCCATTGCAATTATAGCCAACCCTTCAAGATTTGTCGAATGACTCACCGGAACCACCGGAAGAGCTGTCGAGCATAAACTATAGCTCAAAATTACAGATTGGTTTGCACATTTTTCGCAGGTTTGGTCGATTAAGTCGTGACTAGAACATATTGTTCCATGAGAGATTGTAACAAGAAACAAGAAAAAAAGGTATAGAGAAACACACAAAGAATACCTATGCATAATTTATTTCTTATGATAATGAATTGAAATCGGTTTATGTGAATGATAATGCAGAACTATAGAAGAAAAAAAAGCAATGTATGGTTAATTTATACAGAAAGATTGTACTTTATAAAGGAAATTTCCTAAGCAATTTCATATTTGTTGGTTAATCAATAAAAAGACAATAAGTTAAACTCAATAAGAAGCATTTAAATATGATTGTACAATATAATAGCATAGAATTATGAAATTGAGTATGGTTTTGTGGAAATTTCGTATGAATTTCGAATGAAACTTGATCTGTGTAAAACGACGAAAATGATGAATGGATCTGAAAAGAAGAAAGAAACCTGATAGGTATTGTCGAATTTGTCGTACATGAAGCGAGTGATGATGCTGGTTTTACCGACGGATTGATCGCCCAAGAAAACAAGCTTGTACTTAGCGAGAGCTGAAACCGGCGCCATTAAGATTAACAACGGTTCGTTGTGATTCCGATTCCGATTCCGATCTCGATTCCGTCACCACCTCAGATTTGCTTCCTGCTTCACTGTATGTAATTTGATTTGATGGATCAATCGATTACAATTATTCAACTGTCTTTGTTTTGCTTTCTCTTTTTTATTATTCTATTAGTGTATGCTTAGGTGGATTTACTATGAATATTATGAATGAATAATCCAAAGTTTGCTTAGAGAAATACTATTTTACTAATTTTTTACCTTTTTGTTAAGTATCACGCAGGTTAGATTGTCACACATTTAAATGTGGAGAAATATGAAATTTGGGTTCAAATTTCGGTCTTTTTAATAATATTTCGGATAGTTGCCATTTGAGCTATACTTACGGGACATATTTTACTAATTTTTTATTATTTAATGAACTCACATCTTTAACTCCAATAAAATTAGTCATATTATATTATGTAATGTTCCTACCAACTGAACTATGCATCGTACCCGAAATGCTTTAATATCTCTTTTGTAAATGCATCTTTAATATCTCTTTTGTTACCAATATTATTATTATTATGGACTAAATTGATCAACAAAAAATATATTTAAGGACTAAAATGACAATTTAAAAACATATGTGTCCAGTCAACGTTAAAGGTCACAGTAGAACAAGGTAATTAGAATGGTGACAATGCAACAAGTTTTTCTAACGAATGATAGTTTCAAGGGTAACGGTCCAACAAGTCAGAAACTTTAAGAATATTTTTGTTACCTAAAAAACTTATAAGACTTAACTATTACAAATGCGAAATTTAAAGGACTCATGAATGCATTTGGCCTTATTTTTATACTGACAGTGATGGTGCGAACTAAGTTCGCAACTTGAGTAGCGTACTGTATTTTTCTAGAATTTAATTTTTTATAAGGTTTGCTAGTTAAATTACAACGAAGTGGCTGTGACATAGTATCGACCACTCACAGACATACGATGTTTCGGTCAAAATGTTTTTATAGGGTGAGGAAAGGGTTCACATTTAAGTTCACACTTTAAATAGTAAATCAGGTTTTTTGAAATTATGTTTTTTACAACCCTCGCTACTTAAGATGCGAGGGAGGAGGGGGTAAAAATAGTAACGCAAGATACACACGAGAAGGGTGGGGGAGCGAAAAAAAAAATCCTCTTTTACATATCTCTATGTGTAAACCCGAACCGATCCAATTCGGTGGTGAGGGGATTGGGTCAATGGGTCATTACATATAGTTTTTTTAATGAATTCTCAAAGATGATATTTTTCATGAAATTTTTAAAAATTTAGACAAATTTTACCATTAAAAATTTAAACACTTGAAATTACATGAAATAATTTAAATATAGTATCAAAATTTAAGATTTTAAAACATACAATTTCCTTTCTTAAAAAAAACATAAAATTTCTTCACAAAAAAAAAATATAGTTCGTCAAAAAAAATAAAATAATAAATGTAACAATTTTTTTAAAATGGATTGGGTTCACGAATTCCTGAGTTTAGAATCATGAACCCATTACCCGAACCAAACCACTTCGAATTTGAACGGATTGGTACAGATTGGACTCACACTTGAATGAATTTGGGTAAAACGTGAGTCGGGTTAATTAGATCACCGGGTTGAACGAGTTACCTGTACTCGTGAATATCCCTATGTGCAAGTGATAAAAAAACTATTCGAAATTTCATCGTCATTTGAAGGTTGTTACATCTTTGTGCTGATAACGTACACTCATTAATATATGTGGGAGTCGGGGTTTGAAATTTTTTTCTAAATTACCTCTTCATAATTTGGGGAAATTTATCCATCAACTAATGAGAACAAAGCCACATAAATAAATTTGCATGTGAAATAAAAATTGGTTGCAGGGCAAGGACGGAACTAGGATGTTTTTTTTTGTGTGGCCAAAATTTATTAGCATTAAAAATTTTAAATGACAATTTTGAATTTAAGTATGAAAAATATACTTTATTTGTCTTAAATCTTTAGTCATTTTAAAATTTCGCACATAGAATAAGAAATAATAAATATTGAAATGTTATGTTATTTTTACTCTTACTTTTTATTTTATTTTTTAAAAAAAATAAAAATTCAATTAATAGATGTTTATAGTTTTTACAAGGGAACAAAGGGAAAAATATCATTAACTGTGCTTTAGTTTTTTAAAAAAACTAAAATTTTGAGACAAAAGTAAAAAATTAGAGACAAAAGAAATGTTAAAAGTTTAGTATTCTCTTAACTATATTTAACATTAAACTTATGCAAGTGGAAATTTACAACACTAAATAATTGTACTTCTCTTTTATTTATCATTTTTTGACATGATATGTATTTAAATATGACTTTTTAAAGTAAAAGTAATGAAAATTATGATCTAGAAATCAAATATTTTGTGTTATTTTTTTCTAGATGAACTTTTTTTTTAAACATACCTACGAAATAACCATTCAAAAATACAAGTTTTCTTAACAGTAGATATCAAAATTGACAACATGATAATTTTTTAGGGATTAAAAATTTAATAAAAATTAAGTAAAGACTAAATTTAAAATGTTACTATTTTATAGAGACCAAAAACATATTTATCTCTTCTTATTTTTTCTTTTTCAGTAGCCTAGTAGTTAGAAATTTCACCTTAAAAATGAATAAGTGGAGTGTCCGGAGTTCGAACTCCGACTCATAAATAATATATGCGATGTCTCAACCAACTAAGTTAAGCTCACGGGGACCAAACATATTTAACTACACATATATATGTATAAACAAAATTTGGTGTGGCCATGGCCACACTTGGCCTTAACATAGGTCCGTCCATGTTGCAGGGTACCACATACAAATCTACTTATGTGGCTTGTTTTCATTGACCGATGGGTAAATACCTCTAAATTGTGAAGGGGTAGAGTAGGTATCACCGGAATTAAATTTCAAATGCTCTATTTATTTATTTATCTTTAAGGTAAGATTTATAGTCACTAAATTAGTTAACGCAGAAAAACCTACACTCGCTAATGGAGGTTTTAGATACTAAGAAATTTGAAAGGCTATAAAGAAACCATATATCCACACAAATACTTTTTTTTTTTTGGGTAGATATCCACACAAATACATTTTATTCATAACCCAATATGAATGAAAATAAAACGTGAACTTTGTCACGTTGAAAGAAAATTTAAATCAATATCAATTAGTTAGATATTGTAAAACAAATAATCAAGTAGTTAGGTTGAATAATGTGTAATAAGCCATCCACACAAGAATTTTGTCACTTTGAAAGCAAATTTGAACCAATA
Organism: Trifolium pratense; assembly: GCF_020283565.1. Classification (NCBI taxonomy): domain Eukaryota; kingdom Viridiplantae; phylum Streptophyta; class Magnoliopsida; order Fabales; family Fabaceae; genus Trifolium; species Trifolium pratense. The sequence goes on along the minus strand of NC_060062.1, from coordinate 44,929,106 downwards.
AAAATTGAAGAATTTTGAATCAATATCAAGTAGTAAGCTATGTGTCAAAAAAAATAAAAATCAAGTAGTAAACTAGAGTGCTAGACTGAATAACGTATAATAAGCAAATTCAACACAAGAAGGGTACTGTAACAAGTTTCATGATTTTTTTTGACAAACTACATTGAAAAGATAACAAAATATTTGGGTAGAAAGTTGAATAAGTGTAGGTCAACTAATTTTTTTTTGCAAAATTTAATACATAAAATTCTTTTAAAATCTATATATATTTCAATACTAGAGCTATTCTTACCTACGCACAAGCCTAAATTAATTTTTATTAAGCACACATACATAAGTTAAAAAAATTAAAAGATAAAAGAATGAATTAATATAAGATGATGTGACTAATTTATTTATCTTTAAATTTTTTTCAATGATGTGTGTGCGCCTAAATAAAATTGATTTGGAGTTGTGCCCAAGTTAGCATTTCTCTTCAATACTAAGAGACATTTTATAGATATAAAAAAATATTAATTATTTTAATTAAATACCACAATTTTTTGTTTGTGAAGTAATTCAGTGACTAGAGTTGTTAGGAGTTCTGGTTCTGTTCACAATCACAAGGAACCACATTTGGTTTCTTGGAAACCTCCGTAAGGTGCCGCGGTTAAATTAATTGTTGACGTTAGCTCTCTTGATAATTTAGGACGTCTGGTTTTGGAAGTTTAATTTGGGACACTAACAACAACTGGTTATTGGGTTTCTTAGGCAGCTGTGGTATTACTGCCAATATTAACGAGAGCTACAATCTATCTTCTACGGTATTGAGAAGGCTTGGAGCCATGATTACCGGTATGTTATCATTGTCTATGGTTAAGAATGGAATGTCATCATTGCAAATATGCAACGATTTCCACAAACGGCAAACAAGAGAAAAAACAAATCCTTAATTAGGACTACTTTTTTTTTATATTATTTTTTGGGTTATCATAATATTAATACGAAATTTCATATGAGATATCATCCTCTCTTTCAATTGTTTTTATAATTATAAAAATAAATACTAAATACTAATGATCACACATCATAGTAAATTTTGACTTGGTCTCATTCCAACAACATGCATTAATTTTGTATGATGATAATGTTAGTACAAACAAAAAGAATTTATTTATTTTATTTTCACCAAAACTAGTAAAGCACAAGATGGAATATGCATGAAGTTAGCACTGTCCAACCCAAAGTTCTAAGTGGACCTATAAAAAGTGACTTATATGTCACAATCACTTTCTACTTTTGTCCAATCAAACCGAATTGGTAACTAGCTTCTCACCTGTTAGCCATACCATACCCATCCAATAATAACAACAATAACAATAATAACAAGAAGCTAAGGAAGAAAATCTTGGTTGCTATCAACTTATCATCACGCAACATAAAAAACACACAACAAAAAAAAATACTATAATAACAAACTTATCTTTGGTACCACATACTCGGGTGTCGGTGAATATGTCAGAATTACGGTAGTTCACTATAATATTATAAAAATTATAAAGTGTAATTTTTAAAAAAATTACGGTAGCTCGATATAATTTAGATATACTCATCATGATATTAAAAATAGACTAAACTTTGTTGTTAAAAGAAAATCATAGACTAAACTTTAGAAGGAAACAAAACAAAGAAAAAAAAAAGCAATTCCTTCATATGAAAATCATCACACTCTTTCAAATAAAAAGAAAAAAGAAAAAAGAAAATCACACTTACAATTTCAACCTCAATACAATTCTGAGTTCGATCTCTGTCTTAGTCCTAGGCATACAACAACGTTAAACCTCTTAAGGAGAGTTTGCCGTCCATTTAAATCCTACAAAGCTCGAGGGATTACCCGGTTTACACCCAAAAAATATACAGAATAACATATAATATCAATATTATTTTTTTGACAGAAATAATATCAATATATATATATATATATATATATTTAAAAAGACAAGTAATAACCAACAAAAATTAGATATGAATAAATACAATCCATCTCTAGATTAATTTTATTTTTTTCATCTCTAATTTTCATCCACAATTCAACTTTTTTCACATATGAAACTAGTAAAATTAATTTCACATGACTCACAGAACACTACATGTACATGCTTCTTCTCAAGAGCTAGCTAGCTAGTTATGTTGATGAATCATTTGAATAAAAGATAGAGATATGACGTTGAGTTGAAAGTAAACACGATTCTCTTTTGTTAAAGGAGAAGTTTCATTTTTCTCTTTCCTTTCTTTGAATTGATCTTCACATGTAACCGAATCATCTAAGGCGGCGCTAACGTTTATACCGGCCGTGTCCAAATCCTTTGATTTATTGAAAGCAACCAAAGCATCATCTAAAGATGAAAGTGAATCATTGTAAAGATCAAAACAATCTTGTAAACATGATTTGACATATTCATCTTGAGTTTGGTTTTGCAACTGCTTTGAAATTATGGAAATGATTTTGGTTCCATTGGACTTGGTTAGCTGAATTGATATGTTCACAAGATCTTCAAGTTTGGTAGGTTGTGATTTGTTCTTGCAAGCTTCATTGAGGGATGTAACACAAAAATCATAGCTCAAATTTGGGTCATTATTAGAGGCATCCCTACAAGATTGAAGGATAAGATTGGAGCCATAACCATTTGAGTGTTGAGAAAGAAAAAGAAGAGAAAAAACTATGTATATGAGGAACTTCATGCTTCTAAGTTTTTCCATATAGTTCTCTTTTTTTGGTTGAGTGTGTGATTGTGAGAAATGGAATATGTTTTTAGGCCTTATAATGTGATGGGGTGGGGGCAATATTGTATTAATATATTGTTTTTATATACAAGAAATATGATTAGTTTGGTGGAATCTGATACTGCACGTTGATTGGATAAGGAAAACTTACTCTGGCAAAAGCCAAATAGAAGCTAAAATTCTGTTTTCTTCTGCTTGCTTTTCTGTTTTGATTTGGTTACATTTGGTAACATTTTATAGATATATGTCATATTAGCTTGAAACCATTAGAAATTTGTCGCGTAACGCATGGATACATTGGATTTTTTACATAAAATAAAGAGTACGTGTATCTATCTATAGTGTATAGTAACAATAAAGAGAATTGAAAAGAGAATTGGGAAGTATATCACATTCTCAAATGTTTAAAAAGCTTTATTGTGCTATTCTCTAAAGAAGAAAAAAGCTTTAGTGTGTTTGTATTGTAAAACATGTGACTTGTTACCAGTAGTGTGTCTAGTTGAAGCTTTGCAGTGGGGTTTCACCATGGAAACAAGAGTTTAAAAACATAGCTAAGTTGAAGTTAAGTTAATTGAGAATATCGAGTTCAATTTTTGACTGGTCATATTTTATTTATTTTCCGATTGAACTTTGGATAGTTAAAAAAAAAATTCCTTAAAAATCATATGGTTAAAAAAGAAGAAAATATATCAGACGTCATCTATAATTTTGTTTCTTTAATCTATTGCTCTACGATACATGAAACCTACTATTATTTGTTTGTTTTCGCGACACAAAGGGAGCAAACTTGCTTTAAATAGAACTAGAAACCACACGCAAACTAATCAATGGCGTAATTTGCCTTGCAGTCAGTGATCATAAACTTTACAAGTTGTCACCACACATTAGACTGGCATAAAAAAGGAAATATTGTCCGACGAAATTAACAAAAAAAAAAAGAACATGAGTGCGCTAATTAACCATCACAATTCGCAAAACATCACGATGAATAGAAGGCGCACAACTTTTCTGCACTTTCAGATATCTTTAACATTACTAAAGCTAGGATGGAAAGTTGAGAATCGTGAAATTAACTCTCCACAACCTCGCATCTTTCTTCGTAAAAGTAATCTCTGCAACTCTCATGTGAATTTTGTTTCGACGCTTTCAATTATGCTTTCATTTAAATTTCAATTCGCTTTGGTCCATGAGAGGTTAGTATAGTGATAAAAGTATAACTTTAAATTTAAACTCATCAGAAACAATTGTAAAATGATCATCAACCTCACTTACACTTAATTTAAAAGAAAATAATTCTCTTTCACAGTTACATTTGAAATCCAAAATGTAGAATCTTGCACTTAACCATTGAATTTTACAAAGATTTGAACACACTAACATTTAAACCTTAACCTTTTCTCTTTTAGTAAGTACTTCAATTTTTACAACCAAAATCAAATATAAGCAAATGTGAAGAAAGTATCATTAAAATAATTTTCATCATTTAAACTATTTTTATACTTAACATATATAAAACTTGGTTTCATAACATGATTCAACCTGTTTATTAGTAAGCCACGTATTGTAAACAAAATGAAGGGCTAGTAGAGTCGGCGGTAAAAAAGTAACAAAACAAAAACTACATTTTAAAGAGAGAGCTCCCTTCATGTTTAGAGAAATCAATGTTTTATTATTTTATCTTATGCACAGTCTACTTTAGAAGAAAAAGGGGGCAGAACATACAAACACAATTTACAACACAGTGAGGTCGAGAAGATGATGTTAAATGAAGAGCATGTTGCTCACCTCTCACAAGTTGTGATCACAAGAACAACTTCAATTGTCGAGGCTGGAGTGGGTCCTAATGATATACACTGACATGCCAGCTCCCATCCAAATTGTCGTTTTCCTGTTCTTTGGTCGATTAGGACAGTCCAGTTGAATATACTTGGTCCCCAATATCACAACAACATTCAGATTTCACAGTGTTTGAATCGATGTACAAGCCATTAATGATTGAAACACAAGAGGTGTACTAATACGTGTTGTTGTAACTTGTAAGTCAAGAATACTGCTATAACTTAGAGTGTTGTCTCCATGGGCACCCTCCATCAAAAGCATGCTCTAACACATCTTCCATTCGTTTAGCAAGCAGTATCTGTTAACAAAATCCAAAAAGGAAATAATGATTTTGTGTTACATTTCAGCAATGATAAGGTATTATTAGAGCACCATAAGAATGTAGAAAACCAAATACAGGGTGTACAGTATATTTGAAAATATATAAATGAGAATTTGTAGGAACCATGCTCAGCTCAAAACTGTCTGAGCACCATTCTGCAAGCAGAATTACCTCCAAATTGGCCAGCACTGATGATGGTACTTCAACCAAGTCTTTAAGGTTCCTTTCAGGCAAGATAACTCTCTTGATACCATAACGATGGGCAGCTAATATCTGTGTGGGAGATAAACAAAAATCAAATTATGCCACTCTGTACATCTTTAACCTTTTTAACCTGTCATTGTCAGTCTGTCTGTCAATGGTTATATTCAGATGGTGTGGCAAACTAACCCCACGAATACATTGTTTTATGTAGCATGTTACCATTTACGGTAGACAGTGTGGCGGCATAAAAAAGACAGGCATTTTAGGAAAAACTTAATTAAAACTTGCATAAGTGAGCAAGGCTGAATAATTTTATTGGCAAATTCTAAGGGTGTGCAACGTGAAAAGACCACTTTATTGACAATATAATACTGTTTCCAAGTTCTGTATTTTTATTTAAAAAAAATCAAAAACCCTAACCACATCCAACCGGTTTCTGGGATCTTCAGCAGCACCTTCATATACCGCTACAATGACATTGATACACAATCCCTTTATCGGTAGACGGTAGTTAGTTAATGGGTGTGTTCGATAGATAGTTAGGCCAAATAACGCATGCTTGCTATAAATAGAGGAGTGATTGGAGGGGATCATTTTCTTAATTGAAATTCATTTAAATACTCGCCCAAGCATCCCATGCTACTCGATGTGGAGTTTGAGCAACCAATTTTCTAGTGTAAAATAACTAAATGTCAAGGTTTTTTTGTCCAAAGTGAAAATGTGCACCTTGCTAACTTAGACCTTCATATTTTTAGGTGGGTCTAAGTTAGCAAACCCCTATATATATATATATATATATATATATATATATATATATATATATATATATATATATATATATATATATATATATATATATATATATATATATATATATATATATATATATATATATATATATATATAAACAATAAGCCTTCTCAGCACAAGACGTGCCAATAAGCATTCATAGGTTAGTTAATTGAGAGCATAGTTAAGAGGCTTAGTTAGTTAGCAATAATAAAAGAAGAGATTTAGAGAGGGGGTATTTTGTAAATTGTATAGACTTGATGGCCATTTTGGCATTACGAGAGTCTAGACTAGAGTCTCCGGAATACTCTTGGGGTTCCATCCTGTAACGGGGGATTTTCCTTATTTTCTTTGATAATACTATCATAATGCCCATAGTCCCCCCTCAGAAAGTTAACTGTCAGGTCATGAAGACATGAGAATTTTACCTTATCCTTAACACCTCCGACTGGTAGAACTAGTCCCCTCAATGTCATCTCTCCAGTCATAGCTGTATCTGATCTCACACTTTTCTGAGTGAAAAGCGATACCAATGACGTGACTAAAGTTACACCTGCCGAGGGCCCATCTTTAGGAACAGCACCCGCAGGAAAATGAATATGTACATCACGGCCCTCCAAAAGATTAAATCCCTTTGCAGCATCCAGCCTAAGATCAGTTGCCCTTGCCCTTACCTATAAAATATGAATTAATCCTTTAAAGTCAAAAGGCAAATAATGATTCTCAATCCAAATCCATGCATGTGTTGAGCACATATAACAGTGGGATGACAAATGTTCAATGCAAACAAACATGGCAGGCAATGAGCGAATATCATTTCTGTTCACGGAGACATATTTCAAGAACTTTTTCATTTTGTAACACAAAGTGACACCTCTAGATGATCTTAGATAACTAGATGTAGTAGAATTTATAACCACAGCTGTTAGCCCGTTACACCCCCTTATGCCAATGGTCCCGATAAAACATACAGAGATGCAAATAAGAGTGAACCAATGAAGATGAAATATCATATTTCTACCTGAATTCCTAATTACTTACCAAAATTATTTTGACAACATAAATTATTATTTGATATAATATAATCATTCACCATTATAAATTATATATGTAATAGAAAACTGAAGTAATTTTTTAAAATTCTAAAATTCCAAATAAATATAGTATTTTACACAAGACACAATAAGGCTCAGCCTTGGGGTGGGACCGAATGGAATAACGCTACAGCAGGCTAACGGTGGCAAGGGAGCTAGATTACTATTACTATTATATAAATATAAAATAAGATATTTATTTAATATATATATATATATATATATATATATATATATATAATACTATTATATATATATAACCACACACTAAACCATCGTGCACAAGAAGATATATATAGATTATATGAATTCAATGGCTTAATTGTAAGTTAAAGACATAAAACTGTAAGGGCGATAGGGAACGTAAGTCCACTGATATGATTGTTTACCCATGTTAGTGCAATCTGAGCTGATTCTTTGATTACATCACCAAGTTGTCCAGTGAGATGCAGTTCGCCCTTCCCTACCATTTCTGTAGCCTCCACAAACTGAACTTCTCCGCCAAAAGCAGTCCAAACCAGCCCAACAGAGACCCCAGGGGAAGCCACACGCTCTGCCGCTTCACTATCATCAAATCTTGGAGGCTGCAGTTGATAACAAATGGGCATTAGTCTGGTTGAGCATCTGATCAACTAAACTATGCTTCATGATAATATCATAACGAATGAAAAATTCATATTTGTAAAAAATGCATTATAAACAAGGTTCGGAAAAATTCCGGATCCCCGATCTGTGGCCGCGACATCATGTTTTTGTTGTCATCGCAACTACGATTGTGGCCACATCAAGCGCATTTATTTGCGATTCTCCACGTTATCAAGGATCGCAAATGACCGCAATTTAACATCTTGATTATATAACGTAGTCATAGTAGTGCATATCAATTACCCCGAGAACTTTTTCAAGCATGGTTTCATCAACAACCAACAGAGAGGCAATCCTGAATGTGTTTGAGATGTTCTGGCTATTTACACTCATTGGCATCAGATCCACTTCAACTCCAGTTCCATCAGCGAGTCTATTTTCCAGAAGTGGAGTAGAAATTCCTTGCATCCCTTTGTTTAATGGAACAACTTGTTCTTGCTCTACAACTCTTACTGCAGCAGCACGAGCCAGGGCAGCAAGATTCCTCTCCAAATTCCGTACACCAGCTTCCCTAGTATATCTTTGAATGATAAGTTTCACCATCGCCTGTGTCAAAATAGTTCCAAATTAGAATTCTATATAACAAAGTTGCTTTCCAAGAGTACAAACAGAACAGAATGGATGACCTTATGTTTAAAACAAAAGAAAAAAATGTCTGACCATGTCTAAAACATAGAAACCAATAAATTTCCAAGATTTGTGCAGACAGAGAATATTGATCTGTTGGATTGAATAATTATAACACTGAATTGCTAACTCGTACAATCATCTAAACGTGTAAAACTAAATACATCAACTGTCTCTGTTTTCCCTCTTCTTTGAAATATGGATCGATTTGTTTGTTTTATTTTAATCGAGATGGTGCCCAAAATATTAACACTTCCACTGAATAAGCAGAAACTTTGAATGTTTCTGGATCAATTTTAAAAAATTCAATACCTCTGGAATCTCAATAAACACAGAACTCAAACCATGTTGGAGCAAAACTCTTGGAATCAAATGCTTCATGGCTATTTGGAGCTTTTCCTCAGGTGTATATCCAGGAAGCTCAATCACTTCCATCCTATCTAGAAGCGGTGGAGGAATAGGCTGCATCCTATTTGCTGTAGCCACAAAAATTACCTTGGACAGATCAAATGGAACATTCAAATAGCTAGATAAATTTAAGGAATAACTTCAGAATGAATCTTTTTATCTTTTTATAATAGAAGAAACATCATTAGTGAGTGGAAAGATATGAAGCCAGTCATAAGGAGGATATCTTATCCTCCTTAGCAGTGAACGTTTTAAAAACAACAAAAATGAACATGTTTTGGTAACATTAACACAATGTCATCAATTTTTGTTAAAGAAATAGAAGTTAGAAATAACTCATCCTCATCAATCATCGAAGAGGGAAAAGTGAAGTCTACACAAAAATATATTACATGAGACAACCAGATAGTAAAAATGCAAAAGAAAAAGTGTACCAATTAGAAAAGGCTTGTGTGTGTTTGGGTGTATGAAAAGGAAAAACAAGACACATAAATAATTCTACATGAGAAAGGATATATACACAAATTCTCAAATCCAAAAGAATGTAGGATTGGGGAACCAAATTGAGAGAAGACATTTTGAATTTTGTAGGATACTGATCATTGAATGTTTTATTTTGTTCTGGATCAAGAACCTCTAGCAATGCTGAAGCTGGATCTCCACGAACATCAGAACCCGTCTTGTCAACTTCATCAAGCAACATAACAGGATTGCAAACAGCTACTTTCTATAGGTCAAATGTGAGAAGCATCAATCAGTATATGTAAAGAGAGAGAGAGACATAAATAATTTTTTATTAATTATATTATTTGGTTCAGTCACATGCTTTCCCTTCTAGACATTAAGTATATATTACAATGAGCAGAGAGGGAAAAAGCAGCATAACAGCCTTGTTTTCTGCTTTCCAGTATAACAAATGCTTATAATGAAGCACTGCATTAACATTCAAGATAATTGTTCTCCAAATGTATCTATGCATCCGTTATATTATATAATTTACATATAAACACGCAATATTGGCAAATATGAATTTAAACCTTACACCATAAGATTGTAAACAGACATAACCCTGCTACATTAATTCACTAATCAAAACTATTAGTTAACCTCCATTTTCTCTCTGGATTGTTCCAAATCAGTGAAATTACACAAAAAACTAAACTTATTATCATGCGATCATCAAAGAACAAAGAAGACGAAGACGGTTGGAAATAGAAGTATTTATAGACTTAGATTCAAGGAATTGTATATTTATGTACAATGAGTGTCTTTATAACATTCTGATATGGACTCAACCATAACACATTCGTGTACTCAGTAAGTTGCACTTACATTAATTTTTCTTGTAAACATAAGGTTTAATCATTACAGGTGTATACTAATCAGTAATCACTCAGAATTTCACAGATCTGTTTGGCTAAATTCTTAGTATCTCAACTTGGACCTTCTTCTGTTCTGGCTGCCAAGGTTTCTGTCAGCTGGTCCAGCAGAATCCTCTATTCTTGTGCCCCCTCTTCTGTTCTTTTTTAGAGAAAAAAAATCACCGCTACCAGCCAGCTCATTTCCCATTATCGGAAACCATCTTAGAAGTCACAATCCAGCCATTCCACCAAGCATCATCATAGGAAAACACTCTATGTACCACCATTCGCAGCCACCTTCTCGGCATGTGTAACTCATGCAGTGCCCAGCAATTGCCTTCACTCCACACTGACCACCTAAATCCGGTCGCCAGCCTCGCCCCAATCCATTTTGGTCGTGCTCCTTGGTCCTTTGCTGTTTGCCTAGATTTCCGATGTGACTCATTTGTTTTGCAAGAAAAAAATGATATCAGAAAACCCTTGGTCAAGTCAGAAAACTTTAAATGATGTCCCTTCTTGCTCTGTTTCTGAAACCCTAACTATCACCTTGGAAAAGGTTGATGGGAAAATCACTTATAGAGTGGTTTGCATATGTAGAACTTTGGTTTCTTGGTCCTGGTCAAGAATACCAAACCAATTTTTCAACAAATGTTCTCCGTCAATGTCTAAATCACCTAAGAGGGAACTCTATCATCTTTTCTAGAATGAAAGTTACCCCAATTTCCTCTTAATGAATAATGATTGCACTCTTAATCCTATCTTGTCTTGAGCAACTGCTCATCTATCATTGCTTCCTCATCTCATTGAATTTATGTTCTTGTTTCTTTGAAGCCCAATATGTAGTTTTATACAGCATTGCAGGTCTTAATAAGACGGTCATATAGCTATGTAGTGAAACTTTCTTTGCATTTGAGTGTAACTTTACTGTGCATATCACATCCAAAGTATTCTTCCATTTTATCAACTTTGTTTGGATCCTATGGTTGACATCTTCCTCTATCTCCTCATCATGTTGTACAGTATCTAAATGAGTAAGGATTTGTGTTTAATTTTCATCTTTAAGTAAGGAGTTGTGTATCTCTTGCTATACTTACATTCCATGTACTATGTGATTGCATGTCTAACACTTATTTATTTTAATCGAGGATAAACAAATGTTATTTCAATCGAGAATTCATTGAAAGAAATATATGGTTGACTACCCCCGGTCATATGTGCACCAAATCTACATAGTTGCATTTTTTTTCTAAACAACCCACACCTAATGTCCCAATCTTAAAATTAATGAACATTCTTCTAGGTAGTGTTTAATTGAATCAGCACTCTCCATATACAGTTGTACAAACATTTGAAATCTAGATTTAGTCTCCAATGTTCCCAATATTGACTAGCTCTAGTTTGATTCACTAGAACAAAACCAAACGGAAAAAAGAAAACAAGAAAATGCAAGCATTCCATGTATTAAAATAATCTAAAGCCATTATAACTTATCACATGTATTTGCGAATGTCGCATATATCAGACACTATTAGTGCAATTATAAAAATTTATAAAGTGCAATTTAACCTTTAATCCATCTATAAGCCGTCCAGGCATGCTTCCAACATATGTTCTCCTATGTCCTCTAATATCGGCCTCATCCTTGACTCCACCAAGGGATATGCGGATAAACTTTCTTCCCAAAGCTGCAGCAATAGAAGATGCCAATGATGTTTTCCCGACACCTGGTGGCCCAACAAAGCACAGCACTGGACCTCTTGCATCTGGTTTAAGCTGTGATGCATACACACTAAAATTAGAAACACATTAAATTTTACAATCCAGTAGATACTGACAGGCATAGTAACAGAGTTTTAGCAACCTTGCGAACTGCCAGGTATTCAATAATTCTTTGCTTGACCTTCACTAAACCATAGTGATCACTGTCCAGTCGCTTTTGTGCAGCTCTTAAGTCCATTTCAATCTCTTCGCTGGCCTTCTGCCAGGGCAGATCAGCAAGAAGATCAAGGTAAACCCGCGAACTGTTATACCCAGGTTGCTGAGGCTGCATTTTTTTAAGCCTCCTGAGAGAACAATTATAGTAAAATGAACTGATTGTCTCTACAAGGTTGTAGAATCACTTTGATAATGACAATATCTGATTTTTCATCAATTTACTTAACATATAGAGCAAGTAATTCCTGACAAAGATCAATCATCACCATATTTCATTATGATTCTATCAAAAAGTACCTCAACTCTCTGTGTGCATGTTTCCATACATTTGGTGGCATTCCTGCCTTCTGCATCTTCCTTTCAAGAGCAACCAGGTCATCCTCATCATCCTCATTATCACCAAGTTCTTCTTTTATAGCCCTCATCTAAAATAATATTTTATGAAAAAAAGGAAACAAGAACATCTCAATTAGATAAAAACCTTAACTAGATAAGAAAGCAGTAAAATGCTACCCTGAAGCAAAGCTGACCAAGCCTTTTTAAATCATCTGGTATAACTATTTTATCAGTGTATTACTGCTGTGAAGGAAATCAGAAAATCCATGCAACTGTCAGTTAATCACCTAATAGCTAAATGTAGTATATATCACAGAATCATCTAAGTCCAACTACAAGTGACGGCTTTAAGACTAAGAATATTACCAACACAATATTATGATTCTCTTTCCCTTCCATTTTTGCCCTTGAATACAAACTTTGGAACGCGTTTTCCAGTTTTTTTTGCCGTTAAAAATAATATTTGAACTAGGAAAAATTCGGAAAACGCGTTCCGTTGTTGCATTGAAAAGTAAAACGACACTTATTTTGGAACAAATTTTTTTGCTAAAGCGACAGTTATTTTGGAATGGATGGAGTAGTCAACAAAAACCTTGCCTACAAACATAATTGAATTTTGTAAATCTTTTTATCAATATATCCACCACACACCTGTACTAACATTTGACAAATATATCAAAAAGATAGTTGGAAGCTCACCTGCTGCCGCAGAAGAAATTCTTTTTGAGATTTTGACAATTGTCCTTCAACCTTCTGTGTAATTTTCTCAGCTACACGTATTGACTGTTGAAAATAGACGAACACAAGTAGAAAGAATTAGAGACAGAAGATATAACACCAACCCCATGACAAGCATCATTAACTCCATTACTAACCTGTAAATGTCTATCAACTAACTCAGTTGCTTTTGAAAGCCTCAATTTAGGGCCAACTGAATCCAACATAGATAGTTGTTCTTCAAAACTTATTTCAAAACTTGCAACAAATATATCAGCCAACTTGTGAACTGGAACGTTGTCCAAAAGGACTTTGGTTCTTCCACCGGTTTTTTGTTTCTGTAACAAGCAATTAAATATAAGTTACTAATACAAATGCAATACACAAAACATGACATATCCAAAAACTTATAATTAACAGTGTATTCCTATAACAAAGTCCATATCAATTATTATTAGACTATGCAGACAGTATCCAGATGTAAATACAGAAACCCCAATAGGGATTTTAAAGTCCATATTGAAAATATTTCATACAAACATGGACTATAATGATATTATTCAACCAATTATCCCAGAACGCTAGGGATTTAAAGCTCAATGCTTGAATTGAATTTCAATGTTTTTCAGATAATGTTATTACTTAGTAGAAGTGTTGAAGTTACAAGGTTTTACCAGCTCCAAAAGAGAAATAAGCTCCATTGCTGTTGCTTTGAATTGGCGAGACAACATTAAGTAATCTGGGTCTTGCTCTATTTGTTCCATCTCTAGATTAGGAAAATAGAAGCAAATCAGCATTTCAAAGATATAGCGAAAAAATCTTATTAGTGCTGAAATCATCATGGAAATGCCCAAAAATTAATATACTATTTCAAGACCTGGTAAACTAGCATACCCCTTCCCACTTAGAAAGGTAATGAATGTTGTCGTTATTTGAACTTTTTCATTTTTTCAATTGGTAATTGACTGTCTTACTAAACTTAAAACATATCTCAGAGCCTCATATCAAACTAACTACGTTCTCTGACAAAATCACATATCTGGGATACTATCCTAATTACTAGCAGTGCCTATGCCGTATGCTTTAATGATCTGTGCATTCGTATCAAGAAAACAAAATGTGATAGATGATATTTACATCAAATGGGAGGCAAGGCACAGATCTCCAACCAGTAAGGCAAATTTTTACAGCAAAACAATCAAGCCTTGGGAGAAACATATTTCTATCAGGTATTCAACTGTCAAATGCCATTACTCTCACTTCAGTTGTTTTAATTCGTTACAAAGAAAACTGAAATGGTATAAAAATAACACATTTCCTATACGATTCTAATGCCCGAGAAAAAGATGAATGCCTTACCAGTTTTAGTCATCTCAAGGGAAGATATCCTTGCAGTATGGTATATTCCTCTTGTGCTTAGTTCCAGGACACTAAATCTGCACAAGCCTTCAAGAACAACTGTGTATGTGACCCTCCCACTTGGTTTCTCCACTCCCCTTGATAAATGTAATGGTCGAGCAGCAACCCCCCTGGAATTGAAGGTATATTAAAATCAATCTCAATTTGCAGGTTTTACTTTCCAAAATCCACAAGATAAACGTGATTCACTCTACAACATTAAAGGTATTATTTGGCCTTTGAAATTATGAACTGAAAGTGGAAATATAAAGGAGAAACTGTCAGTTAGACTTAGAACCCCACCCCACTCACGCAAATAAAAAAAAAGAGGACAACAAACTAAAGAACATATCAGGAAAAGGAAGGAAAAAAAACTTAACAGATACATAAAAACTTCACCCATATTTGAGATTGACTGACGAACTGGTAGCATTTACAATTTTATTACATTTATAATTGTATCATCAAGAAACTTGGTTTATTCTTAAAGTGACATGAAAAGGTATTCACTTGATCTATACCTGTTGTGCCAATGAACAATGTCATTCTGCTTTTTGGTATCAGACTTGAGAGAATCTGATGAACCGTCTTGAAGTTTTGAGCTTTGGTCTAGAATATCGGTTCCTGCACTTGCAAAGAGACAGAGTAAACATGCATATTAGAAAATCAGTTTTTTACATAGTGTTTCGGGTTCAGAGAAAATAGAGTGGATTATACAAATTTTTATGAACTTCTTTTATCTGGTCCAAAACATAAGAGGAAGGCGAGGGAAATGAAGAGGGCCAAAATTCATCCTTCCTTAATTTTGACTTATTCAAATAATGGGGGTTTGCAGCAGAGAGAAATAGGTTTCGAACATTTTAAATATACTAAAACAACCTAACTTATGTTCAGAAATCGAAAAACATCCTCCACCTCACCTACACCACCACAACAAAACACCCTCCACCACCATCATTGGGCGCCTGTCATTGCCACCGTAAACTATCACCAACCTACTACATCCTCCACCATAGCCACACCCTCTTAGCACCGCACTTGACACCATACACCTTCACTTGCTGCTTGACATTTCCATTGCCGAGTCACTTAGCACCCTCCACCACCACTTGCCACCACTGGGTAGCCCCAGCATCGCCACTACCACTTGACACCCTCCACTACTACAGCTTGAGACCCACCATCGTCACTATCACCATTTGACATCTTCATATTTGCCACCACTGCACTACACCTTCATTGGCATCGGCACCCTCCACCGTTGCTGCAGAGATACCTTGCTCCTTCTACCACCACACCACTGTCATTTGACACCCATTCGTAGCACGAGCACAAGAAAACATTTATTACAACAATTGTGTGATGGTAAATTAGATAGATATCCCCTCCCCTTATATACCAAACTAAAAGAAGGTTATTTGTCCTCTTTTATTTAAATCAAACACTTGTTGAGCTGAAAACAGGAAAGAAAAAAAAAAACTAATTTATCACCTTGAGATGCTGTAGTACCTGCTGACTTAATTTCAAGAGCATCACGCACAGGCAGGATGCCGATCAACCCCTTCTCTTCTTTCTGCCAGAGTTCTTGTTCCACCAACTTCACACTTCATTAACAAAGGAAACAGTCACGCATAGTGGTTGAAGACAAATGCAGAAATCAAACAACATTTTTTCACATATCATGCCGATACATTAACTTTTGAGCTAAGAAGTACAGATAAATGAAATCACAATATATAGTTATCATGCAGACAAATTTTACGGTGGAATGGTGGATCACTTTGATAGGTGGTCCACCGTGGATTGATACTTGAAAAACGTTTGAAACTCCAACAACGTCCCCTTCCGGAAATAGGTCACATGACTCACATCCTCTCCGTCTTCTGAGTTGAGACGGTGTCTTGATTGGTGTCAATCCGGGTCTTTCAACAAAAACATGGGAAAACAATATGTGTTTCAAAACTCAACTCATATTTGTTTTTCCTTGTTTTTGTCAACCTGACACCGATAGGTTACTCGGTCTTAAGCACAAGGAGGACCATGAACTTCTACTTGTTATCATCGTTAGAATTTTAAAATGATTTTTACATACTGGTCCACAAAGAACCAACTTTTTTTTTGAACAGCCACAAAGAACCAACTTAGAAGTTAGAATCAGCCTATCATGCGGTGAATAAAATTAATACTACACCACAAATATTAGATTAAAAGAGAAAATTGCTAATAATATTCTAAAAGTGAAAAAAAATAAAAAATCACCGTAAACATAACTAAAACACAACTAGTACCATTTATCAAACTATTATGGAATTACTAAGTGTAGAAATTAAAAAAAAAAAAAACGTAAAGTGGTTCCAATTTTTGAGTCAACTACGATAACACATAACACAAAATCAAAATAATGAAATAACTAAAAATGAATTAAGTATAAGAAATTGCAACCAAATAAACAAAATTGTGGGCAATAAATTAAAAAAGAAAAGGAAAAAATAGTACCTGCTAGGGGAAGTGCAACGGATTCTGATGATAGCACCAGGTAAAAGAACCTTGTTACGGAAGGGAAGGATCGCTAAGCGAGTCGGAAGTTCCACCGATTCGGCCATGTTGTTGTGAAGTCGGTGGGTGGTGTGTGATCAGAATAGAAGAATCGTTTGTTCGTTCGTTCGTTCGTCAGGAAGAAGTATTGAGAAGAGAATCGAATTGGAAAGAGACAAATTGAGCGGAGGAACTAACTGTCATCGGTTTCTTCTCACCTTTGATTTCTTTCCTTCATATACTCCTCCTACAACTGGTTATTTATATATATATGATTCAAAAACAGGTTTTTTTTTCTTTCAAAAAGTAAAACAGTTTATTTATTTTTTTATGTTAATTAATGTCTTCGAAACACGGGTTATTTATTAATTAAAGAAATTAAAAAAAAAATTAAAAAGAGTATTCTTTATATTTTAAAAAGTAAATTATACAAGGTTCAATAATTTTTTTGAAAAATAATAATTATCGTTTACAACTTTACATAATTTAGTTAGTTTCTTAGCTAGTATCCCATAAACATTAGTTAGCATTTTTCTTTAGTTAATATGTTTAAATTCTTTATCATTTACATTAATTTATTTTGATAATTTACTTAGAGACCGTATAGAATAATTTAAGGTCAAATGTATTTAGATGTTCTTTAAGTTTCATGTTTGTAATAGTTAGATTATTTAAGTTTTTTAGGTATCAAACAAGTTTTCTGAGTTTTTTAGCTAATAAATCGGTCATTTAAGTTTCTAATGTGTTGCATCATTACCCTTTTTCCAGTTATCCTTCATTCCAGTTGCGCCTCAACTTTTTGAGTCTCATGGCTCACGTCAGGTTGAGCCTCAAATTCATCACGATTATCATTAGAATTAACGGTTATGTCAGTATTTTTGTAAATTTAGGATAATTGGAAAGGTATAACACTGCAACAAATTAGCAACTTAAATGACTTATTTGTTACCTAAAAAACTCAAAGGGCTTAACTGTTACAAACATGAAACTTAAAATCCTTCTCAATTCGTTAGATCATAATTTAATTAATATAATAAAAATGGGCACATAAAAAAAAAGATAATTTTATAGTTGCTGCGGATAACATCTCCCAATAGAGAGCTTCTTTTGCACCTCCTAATTTTCTTAAACACCATGTTAAATTATCAAAATACAGAGGAAAAAAAACTCGAGTTCGATTCCTCCTGGTGCCAATTTCGGTGAGCTAAGTCCATACAGAGCAAAACAAACTCTGGCTTTAAATGGGCTCCGCAAGTGAGCGGTGGGATTGGTCCCCTTGGATTAGTCTGTCATAAGGTCGGATACCAAATTTTCAAAAAAACAAAAATTACCAAAATATTCATGTCTGTCATTTAAGCAACACACCGATTCCGCTGCATAAGTAGCATATGTATAAATATTAAAATAATATTCAAATTAAACATTTTAACATTTCACGCCTCCCGAAGACTCCTTTGAAAACATTTGAATTTTTATTTCATTCACTATTTAAGTAGCAGATAATTCAAATGTTTATAAAGGAACCCACTCCATTTGCCCTCATTCTATCAACTTTCAAAAGCATAGATTTTTCAAAAGAGACGGAGAGGTGAATGAGAGAAGAGAGGGGAAGGGGTGGTGTTAGCAAATATCATGTCATGGGCGTACAAGTGACCAATTAAAAATTAACAAGACGCGCAAAAAATACAAGAGCGCAAAAAAAAAAATTCCTCCCAATATTCATTTTTATATAAAGACCACCAGTCCAGCTATTTTAAAGCAGCCCTATGTGGTCCTCACATTGGTTTTGACCCTATGTGCTGCATACCTATTTTTTGTCATAAAATTTCACATATTTTCTCCTCTGTACACGTTTTGAATGTTTGATGAATGCATTATTTTTTATTATAAGATAAATGATGTCTAAACAAACCACTTAGAGTAACTATTTATAATAATGTTTTATATAACTTGATTGGTAGAGATATTTACTTATAATTTATATTGCATTATTTATATTTTTATTTATTCATTTTCAGAGATAAATTTGTAACTATTAAATTATTTGATAAAAAAAAACAGTAATGATAGAATATTAGAATTTGAGAGGTTTATACTCAACCACAAAAGCTAGCTTGAGAGTTGAGGTTTGCACTACACTTATAAAGGCTATCTTTGCCATATCTCTAGCCAATGTGGGACTTCTAACACACCCCCTCACGTCCAGAACTGAACAAGCTGGAACGTGGGATCAACAAGGGGTGGCCCAAATATGGGAGGTCTCCACAACAAACAACAAATGGATCTAGGATAGGCTCTGATACCATATTAGAATTTGAGAGGCCTATACTCAACCACAAAAGCTAGCTTGAGAGTTGAGGTTTGCACTACACTTATAAAGGCTATCTTTGCCATATCTCTAGCCAATGTGGGACTTCTAACATAGAATAGAAAACATTTTGAACATTTGAGTTTTGCTTTCTCAATGTGCCCTTTCCAAGAGATTGAACAATTGACTATAAACTCTTATGGTGTGTTTGATTCAATAGAAGAAAATGGAAAAAGAAGGAAAATTTTAAAACAGATGAATGAACTTGTACTAAAGTTTAGTGTGAATCTTTTATCACTTAAATCAACTAATTTTTTTTTTTGAATGGCAACTAGATGTTAATTGTAACAAGATTGTAATCCAAATCTAAACTCATCTTGGTTTAAAATTCGCTATCACTAATTAATTTTCTATCTTTTATTTTTTTATATTTTTAGTTAGGTAATTTAATTGTTAGAAATTTCACTCTTAAAATGAATACGTGGAGTGTTCAAAATTCAAAATCTGACTCCTACGTATAAAATGTGATGTCTCTTAACGAAGCTCATGGGACATTAATTTTCCATCTCTATCTTTTTTTTTTGACAATATGTCTTCTTTTACAATAAACATTCTTTAAAATATGTCATGTGACTAGCTACCCCATAGAGAGCTTACATCACCTCTATGTGGTCATTCCTCCTAAGGAGTCTTGCGTCATGCATTCAATAAATTAGTTTTGTAAAAAAAATGTTTTATACCAAAATAGTCTTTTATTTAAATTTAAAATTTTAAACGTGTATGTTATAGATTTTTCGTGTCAAATTAGTCAAAACTATAGGGAATGGATCCTCTCCCGTGCAGTTTTCACCGCAGGAGGTCCAGTCTCAAATCCAATCATTTATTTTTGAAATCAAAAAATTAAAATTGCAGTGATAATATAATGTAGGATTGAGATTTTACTGAACAAAATAATATATCGGAGGGGATCCTCTCCCAAACTATAGTATTGTGATTCATATTGTTGTCTTGTTATCATCATGATTCCTAAAAAAAGTTATACTAGGTGATAAAAGGTGTCGTTAGATACATTGGACCTATTTAACAATTGGTGAAAGATTGAGCTAATATAGAGCTCATCGAAGAGGAAACAGAACAACAAGTGTCAACAACAGATAAGCTTGAACCATGACATCATGACAAACAACAAGGACGACCCTCAGCATTAGGGGTGATCGCGGTACGGTTTGGTTCGGTTTTGAGCATAAAAGTCATCCTAACCGCGAGATAAAAATGCATGCGGTTCGGTTTGGTTCGGTTGATTTTTAAAAAGTCATGCAAACCAAACCAAACCAAACCAATGCGGTTTGGATCGGTTCGGTTGGTGCGGTTTAAAACATAACGATTGTACCGAACAATTTTAAGCATAAAAAAAAAATAAAAAATTGAAGTTCCAAAATAACATTGTAGTACCAACAAAAATTATTTATCCAAAATAACATTATAGTAACTTACAATTTTAAATATATAAAAAAATTGAATTTTCAAAATAACATCACGGTACCGATAAAATTTGTTTATTTAAAATAACATTACAACACCAAAATAAAATTTCAGTACAAAAAATAAAAACAACTTGAAGTTCGATTAATTTGGTCGACTGACTTGGTAATTGGGCATGTATATTGGAATATAAATATATTTTCTTTTACGATATTAGAATATAAATATATAATAGTAACTTAATGCGGTTATCCGCGGTTTTTGCGGTTTGCGGTTTTGCGGTTTGCGGTTCAGTAAGAAAGCCATCCAAATACATCCAAACCAAATGCGGTTTTTGCGGTTTTCGGTTTGGTTTGGTTCGATTTGCGGTTTTACTTTTGGATTGGTTCGGATACGATCACCCCTACTCAGCATGACAATGCTAAAATAAAAGAGTTATGTATTTGTCTAGTAACAATAAACATAGCGAATGGGGTGGGATGAGTAGCTCAACCGGTTAAGTTAGTTGAGCTAAGAGTTAAGAAGCAAGATGTACAGGATTCAAGTCCTCCAAAGGAGAAAAAACTAACATAATATTGTAATATTAACAACTAACATTGCTTATAAAAAAAATAGCCAATTAAGTTGTTAGGATCCATTTAAAATAGGAATGCAATTTTATCTTAGTTTGTTATGCTAATGTAATAATAATAGGGAATTAGTTTCACATTTTGTTTATAAACAAATCTCTAGAGACTTTGAAAGGTATCAAGTAATATTTGAGTGAAATGAACTTTGAGTTTGCCACTAAATTGAAGTGTTCTCTTTATCTTTCTGTATCAACTGGTGTTCTCGTCGAATTCACCTATAATCACCTATATACATTAACTAAAAAAATATTAATATAGTCTCCAAAAAAAATTAATATAAACATTATACAGTATTACAGTTGATTAAATAAGAGAGAGAAAGCAAAAGTAGGTTTAGGTTCGAGTAGGATATTTTGTTGAACAAAAATGTAACTGAATATGAGAGTTGTTATTTATGCATTTTAAAGAAATAATTCGTAATCTACATTTCAAAGTAGTCCGGATGGAAAACATAGGGTAAAGAAAAAAAAAACCTTTTGAATTATGAAGATTTTACTCCATACACCCACAATTATACCGACACACCTGCATTTTTTTCATATTAAATGCTCTAAGAAAATAATCATATCAACTTACAATAATAATCTTTTAGGGTGCGTTTGATCTGCTAAAAAATAAGGAACTGGACATGACAACTTCTGTTGTACTGTGTTTGATTTTAAAACTGTTATTGGTACTGGACAAACTGAGGTCAAGGGACAAGACAAAACTTGAAATTTTTGTCCCCACAGAACCATGAGACAACTTTTGGTCCTCAACACAAGTTGTCTAAAATACAAAAATAACGGACTTGGATTACCTGCAGTTGTGTTAAACTGCAAGGTCACATAGTTGAACAAATCAACCACAATTATTATTTAAATAATATAAATAAATTACAAATTAAAAAAGATAAAGTGGATTGTAGTGGCTTTTGCTCTATATCAGGATCCTGCGGTAAAAATTCAACTGCAGGCTATCCAAATCCAAAAATAACCTTTTATCCACCAAACATCGTACAACACAAAGTTTGTTCAATACCTTAAACGTTTGTCATGTGTTGTTCTGTCTTGTACTGTTATGTACTGTTCTATCCAGTATTTATATTTTGCGGATCAAACAGACCCTTAGATACCAACTAAATTACTCCCTGCACACACAATTATACCCATTGATCTATTACTTCTTTTTTTAATTTAATAGTTTAATGACTAGATTTAAGCACTATAAGTATGGAGAAGTGAAATGGGAGTAGTGGAATAGTTATTGTGGTGTTGTTGCTTCATGTTTAATCATATTATAAGGCCTGGCAATCTCAGTGGGCCTGTGTATTGTGGACTTGTGTATGGGTATTGTATCTGGTGTAGGTGAACTTATTTTTTTTTCCCCCATTTTTCTTGGCATAACTTATACCTCAAGATCAATAAAAGAAAATTATGTTGCAAAAATGTGTCAAATTACTTAATTAAAAAAATTAAGATGAAATAAGTCTTTAAATAGATTTTCAAATTATGAACTCGTTTGAATTGACTTATTTTTAAGCTTATACGAAACAATTTATGCAAATAAATAAGTTTTTATATATTATTATAAGATTTTCAAGGTAGTTTATAATAAAATAGCTTATAAAGATACAATTTTTATTGATGAAAACTTATGAATTAATACCAAAATTTATTTGCATAAGTTATTTTCACAAGTTTAAAAATAAACCAAATCCAAACAGACTCTATATCAAACTTTCAAAAAGTCAAATTTATGCTTGAAAATAAATATATCATAGATAATAGGTCAGACTTGAACCTTTAATATTTTTTTTTTTTTGGTACAGAACCTTTAATATTTGTATTAAGTCACACTTAAACCTTATAAAATATAGCTCGGTCTAATATACTTTTGCTCGTACATATTTCTTTGAGCAATTTTTTTTCGGGTAAAGTATAGCTCATTTAATTTTCTTTGAGACCATTTATAAAAATGTATTTCATAAAGAAAAAAATATGAAAATGTTTAACCTGAAGTACAAAATCAAATATAAGAAGAATTAGTTGAAAAAAATTATCCATATTTATTTAAGTGAATTATTTTTGACCAAATATTTTTAACCAAATAAGCCTTTTAAAATTATTTCTGGTTTCTGATCGGACTTAAAGTAGACTTGGTTGTAGCCACTTGTCCAACATATTTCTACCCCAATCACAAGCACTTTTTCTTGTTTTCATACCCGGTATCTGGTCACTGAATCGTCTAATCTGATTTGGGGTTAGTTTTTGCATCAAATGGTTTCAACCTCTTCTCGATCACAGTTATAGGGATCAAACCGTAATTTTTCACGGCGTCAACCATCACTGAAGCAACAAATGATCGGTCCAACACTTGAAAAATTTAATGATTATAATTAATTTAAAGAAAAACTTATTTCCCTTTCAATTTTTTGTCTGCAGGAATCTTTTCTTTTTGTTCAACATAGGTTTCTTATCTTTCTGTTGCCTTTGAAACATCAAACTTGCCATTTGGGAGAAGCTCCAATGTCTTAATTGATCAAGAATTTTTGTCCGTTGAATCTCATAAAAAGATGTAATGTTCATACTTTTATACAGTCAATTATATGTCTCTTTTATTACTTCAAGCTCAAATGTTCCTTTAGAAGTTAACTAGTCAGGAAATGAATAGACATGGAGGACGACAATTTGAATGAATGGTGTTTTTTTGGGACTGAAACAATAACATTCAATTTTCAATAAAAATGGCAATACAACGTCCATAAGTCATAGTTCAACTGACAATAAGTCGATATTGTCATGTTTGACGTCTCCATCCAGATTTGATCCCATAATATCAATTTATCTATCGAAAAAAAAAATATTTATGTGGCAATACAAAGGTAAGAAAATTGCTACATGTTCTATATCTTTTTTATACTTACGGGAGGTTTGTTTTTTAGAAAACTATAGGGAGTGTAGTTGACATTTTAGTACAATTTCATGTACATAGTCAAAGCATTACACATAAGTCAATTTGGATTGAATTAATCCTCTAAACTTTGTGTAATTGTGTTCTTCTCCTTTTGCAACCCTACATTTATGTATGCAATGTGTATTTTTTGAAATTTTTTTGTGAATCCTACATAGCAACACATCCTCCCCCTGATTAGCCTATCGAAGGGTATGAATCCCTTCCGCACTTTGCATCAACCTGTCGACTTCCATCCAATAAGACCAGCATGGATGGTACACACAACTAGTTAACAAAATACTCAATGCTTCCGTTGAGTCGGTTTCAACCACAATTTTGAAAAAACCTCTTTCAACCATCATCTTCAAGGCACTGAAAACTGCAAAAAATTCTGCTTGGTGTAGTATATTTGAAATTTAGGTTTAGCGTTTCTACATTATCCCATTTTTCTATCAATTTGCAAAATTGGTTTATAGGTGTGTATGTGTTGATGCCCCCCTCAAGAGATTAATTGTCAATTCAGCACAAAGTATCTCATCAATAAAAAAGAGCAATACTAAATGCTACGAAACCAAACAAGAATGCTTAGTTGTCCCTTTATTAAATATCGATAAAATAGTTCAGACATTTTTTTAAAATAAAATAAAAACTTTAAAGTATGGGTGAAAATATTACCATTCACATAACTTTTGGATACTTTGGTGCTATATTTTTCCATAAAGTGCATTCCTCATTAAGTAATTATTAAGTAATTGTCCTTTATGTAAGTATATAAATTCTCTATTCCAAAATATAAACAAAAATAATAGAAGAAAATTGATGTATTTTGAGCAAAATTTGGACGGAATACTTCTTTAATTAATTTTTGCTTATGTTTAGAGATGTAAGGGAGTACCAATATTAGGCTTTGTCAATTGTAATGTAAACAAAAATGGGGCAGCTTCAATTAAGAAAGTTTGCACCATTCTCCTTATCCAAATTCTATACGGTTAAGAAATTCTGCACTCATAGTCCATTCGAGTCCATTTGATTGAAATCGAACAATTCAACATGACAAATTAAAACAAAATGTTACAATCCATTAATCGAAATCAAATGGCTGAAATTCTTCTGCAGTCACTATTAGATTGTCACGAAATACATTTCTATAGCTAGATTGGTAGAAATTGATGTACATTTACCATTGTATTTAGTTTCATCTTTGAAAAACCAAAACCATGGGCACAACATAAACCACCATCACATAACTACAAGAGAAGAGAATCTAAAAAAGGAGCAAAACCATAAACCTCTATCTAAAAAGAAAAAAGCAAACCCAAAAAACAGAATCATTTCATTGAGGGAATCTTCCAAAACAAGCAAACACACTTTTCCAAACTCAAACCATTTACATCTACTTTCTCTGTACTGATCCCTTCTCTCTATTGATTCTTGTTCATTCAAAGAAAAAGTTAAAAATTTTAAACTTTTCTTCGTGTATGTTTGGTATCATGGTGACTGTCAGAATTACGATGATCCACCGTAGCTTCTTCAAAATCATAGTAGATCATTGTAATTCTGAGATAGTCACCATGATACCAACCATAGGCTTTGTTACTTTTCTTCTCTCCATTCTTTTTTTCTTGTCACAATTTTTTTTCTTTTTTCCCTTCAACCAAGACCCTATGCTGCAATAACAGTCCCAGTACGAAAGGAATAATCTTGGCCTTGAACCTTGTTTGTTGAATTTCTTTGTTCCTTAATCCTCAAAACCTTCATAGATGAAGAAAGATTCATATTCTTCTCTTTCAATTCATCTATCTCTATTTGTTCTTGTCTACACTCTTCACTACAAAAAGGTGTGTCACCCCTGCACAAATTAAAATCAAATATCAAAATCATAACCCATAAAAAAAAATTGAAAATTTTCAAAAGGGTATTTAAGGAATACTAAATATTAAATAAAATAAAAAAAAAAAACATGGACTTTACCTATACATGAAGATATCTTTATTGTCACCAAGTGATTTGTTACAAAGAGAACAAGCTTCAAGAAAGTGGGGTTGATGATCTTCAAATCTAGTATCATAGAATCTTCTAGCACCAGATCTAGGTGAAGACAAAATAGAAAGATTCTTGAAGCTAGTTCTATTGGAATAACCCATGGTTATCATAGATTTTGTAACAAAATTATTGGCACGGTGACCAACAAGATCTATGTCTTTTAAGGAAGCTAAACCGTTGTCTTGTTCTATGTAACAAGGTTGTTTTACTGTTGATGAATACATGAATGAATGAAAGGGTTTTTGGTTTGAAGAGAGGTGAGTGAGGAAAGTGGTGGAGTAAGAGAAAATGGTAAGAGAGATTGGTTTATTTATAAAGAGATGGGGTTTTTGGAAACAACGAAAATTGTTGAAATAGAAAAGAAGGAAAATGACATGTGTAAACAGCGGCATGTTAGAAGGAATCCATTGGCCAAAACTACTTGAATCAACACCGTTGAAAATAATCATGTATTATTTTTTTAATAAATCTAAAAAGTAAGAAATGAAGATTGATTTTTATCCCTCACAAATATTTTACATAATAATTTAGTCTTTAACAAAAATAAAACTCAAATTAGTCCATAACATTTTTACATTAAGATGAATTAGTCTCTCTGTTATAACAAATCAGAGACTAATTTAAATTTTATTTTTGTCAAGAACTAAATTGACCTGTTGAAAATTTGTAAGAGATCAAAATAAAACTTCACTCAAAAATTAATTTTTATTTATTTACGAGACAAAAAAGAGTAGATTGATACTCTTTTTTTGACAGCTAGTAGATTGATACTCATTTGTTATACATATATATGGTTAATCAAGTTTAAAAATAAAATTAATTTAGTTAGTTGAGTATTTTTATTTTTTAATGAAAGTAGTCTTATTTGATTATAGCTCAATTCACAATTAAAATTAGAAAAATGTTAAACAGTATCCTCGAGCATTAGTTCCCTCGAGGCACTTGTTAAATATATTAATATAGAAATTTTATCTTGTAAATTGTGCATTTAACGTTAAGGGAATATCATCCCTTAACATTAATTTTATTATTTGTTTTTTTTAGCATGCTTAACTAATAACTAGTGTTCCGGAGCACTGTTTAACATGATTCTTAAAATCATTACGGTATGATCAATTCAACTATGTGCATTTGCATTAATTCAACTATTTGCATTAATTCATCTATTTAATTGAAGGGTCATGCTAACTAGTGCCCCCGGGGCACTAGTTAAGGAACTAAAAAGGGAAAGAAAAGAAAAAAATTACATTGAAAAAACAAAAATTTAAACTTTTAAGATGTTGACTTCACAAGTTTCAAGATAATATTACTATCTTTAGTTACCTTAACCAGTGCCCCGGGGGCACCGGTTAGCATTTTCCTTAATTGAATTAGAGCTATATATTTTTTTCATGCCATTATCCTTTATCGGAATGTTGTGGACGAATGAAAATGCGGGTGTACCATCATACTCTATGATCTTTTATATTAAAGTTTTTTTTTTTTTTTACATTTTAGTCAATGAAGTTTAAATCTAAACTTCAAGAAAACTAACTAAATATTTTATTGATTAAAAAAAAAACTAAATATTTTATCAATTGACTTTATATAAGATATATTCTCTCTTCTCCTAATTATAAGGAAAAAAATTATTTTTTAGATACATTCAAAGTTTGATGTATCTAGACTATAGACTAGATATATTAAACTTTCAATGTATCTAAAAAGTGAATCTTCTCTTATAATTAAGACAGGAGGGGGTAAGATACACTCTCTGTCCCAAAATAAATGACATGTTTGACCATCATTACATTTGTCGATGTACAACTTTGATCGTTAATATATTTAATTATTTGTTATTAAAAATTATAAAAATTGTATATTTTGAAAATACTAATCGAGACAAATCAAACATCTCATATACTAATATTTACATGTATATATTAGTAAAAAAATAATGTCAAATTAGATTATAGGCTTTAATGCACTTTTGATCCCCCTATTTTGAAAAATCTGAACTTTTGATCCCCCTATTTTAAAAGCTAACTTTTTGATCCCCTATTTTGAAAAATCTGAACTTTTGATCCCCCTATTTTAAAAGTAAACTTTTTGATCCCCCTATTTTGAAAAACCCAAAGTTTTGATCCCCTATTTTAGATTTTTTGAATTTTAGTCCTCAAACTCAATTTGGTCAAATTTTTGCTGATGTGTCAAACTTATTATTGGCGTGGCAGTGCCATGATGACAAAATGTTTCCATGTCTTTAATATTTTTACATCAAATATTTTAAAAATATTAAACAATGAATTAATTAATAATAATTTTAAAAATCGGTAAAATTAACCTCTATACAATATACATATATATAATAAAAAAATCAGTAAATTAACCAAAAAAAGTTAACGATTGAGAACAAAGTCAATGACCGATTGAGAGGGAGCGAACAAAGATGAAAAATGTTAACACGAGCGTGATAATTTGTGTTTCTGATTTCCTTGGGTGTCATGATTGGGAACCAGCGTTTGCTTTTCTGACTTCTTTGACTAATTTACTGAATTTTAGTTATATAATAATGTAAAGAGTTTTAATTTAGTTTTTTTTTAATCAATAAATTTAGTTATTATTATATAATGTAAATAGGTTTATTTTATTGTTTTATATTTATCATTAATTATTTTATTATTTTAATACTTTTAAATATTTGATTTAAAAAAATATTAATGACATGGAAATGTTTTGTCAACATGAAAACTGTCACGTCATTAATGAGCTTGACACATCAGCAAAAGTCTTACCAAATTGAGTTGGAGACTAAAATTTAGAAAAATCTAAAATAGAGGGGTTAAAACTTCAGGTTTTTCAAAATATGAGATCAAAAAGTTGACTTTTAAAATAGGGGATCAAAAGTTCAGATTTTTCAAAATAGGGAGATTAAAAAGTTGACTTTTAAAATCAGGGATCAAAAATTCAGATTTTTCAAAAAAAAGATTAAAATTGCATTAAAGCTCATGAATAATACAATAAATCAAAAATATATCATTTATTTTAGAACATAAAAGTAAAATACGATATGTAATTGGGGTCTTGGCATTTTTGTTAGACCATATACAATGGTGTTGAAAGTGGGTGTTTAATGGCACTCTCAACTGTTGAATCCATTGCAAGAGGGATGTTGAATGTGAGGTGGATGAGAGAGGTGATGAATCAATTCAACACCCATTGAATGCTGCCACGAGGACACGCGACACTGATTTATTGGTCCGCAGCAGGCGCGTGTAAGACACGCGGGGACAGGGCGCGTTACGCGCAAGGAGAGAAGGAGAGAGAAGCTGACCGGGACAGGTGGCATGTTCTGGTTGGTTGGCTGGATTTTTACCACATTATTATCTTTGAACTCAATTATTTCATTGCAAATTAATTTTTTATTTTTTTACCAAAATTCGTGATTTTTTTCTCTCTATAAATAGAAATTTGGTTCGTTTCATTTGGACACAGAAAAAAAACCAAGTTATTCACTATCTTAATCTATTATTATATTTCTAATTAGTCTTTCTTTTAAAGTTTTAATCTTTTTTTAGTGAAATGGATCCCAATAATTGTTCTAATTATCCCAACAATTATCAAAACTCCAACATTTGTTTCGTACTATACGTTATTTGTGTGTTGTTTCATATTTTAAGTTAATTTGCATCGTATTAATTACGTTATTTGTGTGATGTATTACATTTTAAATTAAGAAAATAAAAAAAATTATTTAAATAAATTTTGTTAAGTGTATTATTTTAATTTAATTTTAATCGATAATTATAATTTTATTTAATCATAAAAACAAAAATTTAAATTTAAATAAGAATATGAAATAGAAAGTGGTGGGGTAGAGAAAGTGGTGAGATAGGGTGTTGAATGAAAAACCATTGAAGAGAGTAAAAGTTGAATGAGTGTTGAATGATTAGGTGGAAGAAAGAGAAAATGATGTGAAGTGAAAAAATGGATGTTAAATAGAAAAACCATCGTAGATGGTCTTAGTGGATATTTAGAAAGGTGGGACCACTAGGGCCCAAAGTGGAAGAGTGGTCCAGAAAGATGGAAACGACAAAAGAATGAAGGTAGGGTGGGAATTTAATGACGTCAATTAATTTGAGGAGTGAGAAACAAGGTTTCGGTTTTGGGGAAAATGTGAAACCGTGGGTAAGGGAGGGAAAATAATCATCGTACCACTAAATTAATGTTTATCCATCTTTCGACGGTCTACAATAATTAAACTCTTTTAATATTATTTTTTACAAAATTCTCATCTTTAATATCGACAAACCACTATTTTAGTCTTTAAAAATAACTCGATTTCATATTGATTCTTGAATATATTGATATTGATATTACAAATATTTTCTCCGTCTCAAAATATAAAAGTTAGTTTGACTAATGCATTTATGCATGTATGCCAACGCATAATTTTGATCGCTAATATTTTTAATTTTTTATTAGTAAAAATTATAAAAATTTGATATTTTGAAAATACTCATCAAAACGAATCAACCAAGATCTTATATGCTAATATTTATATCTATATATTATTGTAAAAAATATGGTCAAAGCAATATAAATGAATAATGTCATTTAGTCAAATTAGTTCTTATAAAATGAGACGGAGGGAGTATATTATTAGTATCTCGTTTAATAGTAATTTTTCTACTAAATTGATCAACAATGATTATTAAAATGATTAAATAATAAATTAATATTTTCTTGAAATCGATAAAAATATAATGTAGAAATTAAATACTAGAATATTTTTTATTTAATACAAAAATATTATGAAATGATGTTAAATGAATTTATAATTGTCAAATACACCACCATATAGGAGAATGCCTAGGAGGCAAATTTTTTTGAAAAAAAGACAAAGACAAATAGTTTTTGCTTATACAGTACATGTTAATGGATTTGTTAGTATACTTTGATTTTCAACCCTTCGATTTTTGCGAGAAGAGGTCTTTGTATCCGAAGTTCGACTAGAAAATAAGAAAAGTCTAATAAAAATTATTCAACCGAAAAATTGAACTTGGATATTCTTCCGAACAATTTGTTATTTGGTGGAACTCAATAGCTACTAGAGTTCGACCATTTGATTAAATGTTGATTTTTAGAAGAAGTTATAAGTTATAAATAAAAAATAATTAAATAGAGTTTGAGGTGTGATAACTAAAAAGTATTTCATCCGTCCCAAAATATAAGCAAAAGTGGGTCAAAAAACTTGATGTATTTAGTTAAAGATTTAGACCAAATACATCCACTTTTATTGAGCAAATTTTGCTTATATTTTAGGATGAAGGGAATAGTTAATACACCATATATATATGGTATATGTTACTAATGTATACCTTCATCGAAAAGAATTGATGTAAAGTGTGCATTAACATTCTCCCATATCATGGTCGT
Source organism: Trifolium pratense (assembly GCF_020283565.1). NCBI lineage: Eukaryota > Viridiplantae > Streptophyta > Magnoliopsida > Fabales > Fabaceae > Trifolium > Trifolium pratense. Next base: position 44,897,319 of record NC_060062.1, on the reverse strand, counting down.
CCCAAGGTTAAGGCAACCAAAACAATGCTTTTAGGCCTCCAAAAAATAACAAAATTATGAAGAAAAAAAAACGCCCATCTATCGCAAAACTATAGTCCACAATAGAAAAAACCGGAAAAACATAGAAGATTATGAGAAAAAAAATTATAAAAATAAAATAACAACTTTGCAACTCATAAAAAAATCAAACAACTATATTTCATCGTAAATTCTAATATGGACCACTTAATCAAGTGGTCCATGGTGGACCAGTCACGAATAACATTATAACGAATACAAATTTTACAAAATTCATCGTTGAATTGAAAGTTTAGATCATATAGATCATTCATAGAAAAATTTAGAAAAATTAAAAATCATTTGATGTGTTATTGAGACACATCAAGATTAACGATTTATTAAATAACGTAAATTTTGATGGGTCTCAATAACACATCAAATGATTTTTAAAAATATTTAAAAAATTTGTGAATGATCTATAAGATATAAACTTTCAATCCAACAGTAAATTTTATAAAATTCATATTTGATAAATCACTTGTCCATGGTATTCATCCGATCTTACCTTTTCCATGGCAAAACCAAATTCCACAATTTTACCCTTTTCCAGTCCACTCCGACTCGTTGGCCAATGCTTATATGATATGATACAATGGTTTGTCTGGTTCTAGGATTTCGTGATCTTTCAAGAATTCTCCAATTTTAAATTAGTCCACTAATTGGAAACAGTGCTTAGGACAAATTAGAAAAGTGCTCTTTTTTCCTTAAAATAAAGGGTCCTCACTCCTATGTATGAGTGCAGACTTGCAGGGTAGGATAAACAGACCAGTGTACAAGTGCCAACTGTGAAGTGTCCCTAGTACCTACTGTTTCAGCGCCCTACACGTGTGCTTATCATACATTCATTGTACTCGTACGTGCTCTACATTGTTGACACGTTCTACCACCCATGTGCCTCCAAAATCTCAAGATTTTTTTTACTTTTCTTAAAATAAAATAAAATGTCAAGATGTGTCCTAAAAATACACAGGATTAGAGGGCTTTTGGTAATATGATGAAGTGCGTCATGATATCATTATAATCGATACGAATTTTATAAAATTTATCGTTGGATTGATAGTTTATATCATATAGATTATTTATGTCAAATTTTAAAGAAATTGAAAATAATATGGCAGATCATTGAGATCCATCAAAATTAACGGTATTTAATAAAAACACACAAACCGTCAATTTTGATGGGTCTCAGTGACATATCATATGATCTTCAATTTCATTAAAATTTGACATGGATGATCTATATGATATAAACTAACAATCTAACAGTGAATTTTGTAAAATTCGTATTCGTTATAATGATATCATGCACAAGTTCACCATGAAAGATATGATGTACTTGTGCATGTTAGAATTGGTCAGGAGTGTTTTGGCTAATATGAACAAGTGCATCATGTTTTTCATGGTGCACAAATTCATGATATTATTATAACCGATAGGAGTATTAAATAGTCAAATCTTAAAGAGTTTGAAGACTACGCACAGTCGGTGTAAATTTTATACTGACAACTAATAAGAATGAATTATTTTTCCACATCATATTAAGAAAGTATGGTTAGTGGGATGATGTGACAGAAAACATAGTTGATATTAGTTGGTAGTGTAAAATTATCTTACACTGTTATTCCATATTCTTTTTTATCAATATAAAAATAATTTGTTAATATTTGTTTTAATATTAAATTTTTTATATTAAACATGACACTTTAAAAAAAAATAGGGACTTACACAAATGCCCTAAAATTATTTCTTAACGAACCAAAGAAATAAAAAAGAAATCTGGTTAGAAAAACAAAATTTAAACTTCTAAGTTGTTTATAAACCATTTTTAATTTAGTTTTTTTTTAGAACCTACAGAAATTATATTAAAAGCATAAAATGTGTTTAAAAAGTCAAATACAAATACCACAATGGAGAAAGTCTCCCAAAGCAGTCACAAAAACCTTACAAATTCATTTTGAATAAAATCCATAGTATACACAACAATTTACGTGACATAATTAATGAAACCAGTTTTTTTTTATCATAACAATCTTAATAATAAAACTTCAATACAAGATAATACAAGATGGTATGTAATTAACTTTCACATAACTTTAATACATGATGTTATGTAATTAAATTTTGACTAGCAAATGACAATGCTTAGCTAATGAATGAGCCACGTTGTTAACTTGTTGTTAACTTGTCTCATAATAAAATTTATCCTAAAGTTTGATAAAGCAAATAATGAAGCTTTACATGCATATAATAGAGTGTCAAATTCAGTACGAAAATTAAGTTTACCAGTGATGCCATCAACTACTAGTTTGCAATCTAGTTCTACGACAACACTAGAATAGCCTAAGTTCCTTAACCAAAAAATAGCCGCTTTTAGTCCCCATGCTTCTCCTTCATGTGGAAGTGGATTACCATAGCTCCACAATGTTTGTGCTCGAATGAAATTACCTTTGTCATCTCTTAAACACACCGCACTGTGCTACTCTAGCTAGTGAATGAGCCACATTGTTAACTTGTCTCGTAATAAAACTCATCCTAAAGTTTGATAAAGCAAATAATGAAGCTTTACATGCATATAATAGAATGTCAAATTCAGTACAAAAAATAAGTTTACTAGTGATGCCATCAACTACTAGCTTGCAATCTAGTTCTATGACAATACTAGAATAACCTAAGTTCCTTAACCAAAAAATAACCGCTTTTAGTCCCCATGCTTCTGCTGTTGGGGTTGATTGCAATGTAAGTCCCACATTGCTAATGAAGGGAAAAAAAAGATCAAAGAAATTATATTGAAGAAGTCCCACATCGCTTAGAATGGTGAAGCAATGGGGGAATCAAGGCTATATAATGGACCTAAGTTCTTTGTTTATAATTGCACCAAGCAGTAACACTTGTAAACACTTTAAGTTTATATTTGTGTCTTTTTTGATTTTCTCTTATGCTCTTGTTTAAGAGTATTTGAGATGTAGTTCAAATATTTACTTTGGAGAGTGTGGTGTATTGGGGCATGGGGTGATTGAGAGTGAAGTCTATGTGTTGTAACAATTTTCACATAGTGTTTATTCTCTGGTTGTCGGTTTTGACAACGACCGTGGTTTTTTCTCCGGTTTTGGAGTTTCCACGTTATATTCTTGTGTTGTTGATTGCGTTCATTCATTTTCTCTATGCCGGTTTTTCCCAACAACTGGTATCAGAGCTCTTGGTTTGATTCAGGAGGAGGGAGTTCCGCTGTGAAGTTTAGGCTAGAGAAAATTGATGTTTGGCTTATAGAAAATCAAGTCAAGGATGTGTTGATGCAATCAGGGTTACACAAGGTCAGCTTGGAGAGGCGGTGGTAATAATACTCGACATCAGTCTGGAGAGGCGGTGCTAAGAATACTCGGGTTACGTCTAAAACAACAACTTATTATGAGGATGCGAAGGTGCTAGTGGAAGTTGAGAATCCGTGGAGTGTTGAGTCATGGACTTTGGAAGCTCCTATCACATGTGTTTGAAGAAGAAATATTTTTGAATCCGTAGAGCTAGTTAAAGGTGGAGTTGTTCATCTTGGTGACGGAAAGCTTGTAAGGTTCAAGGTATGGGTGAGTTTCTTTTAACACAATGCGAGGTATTTTCTTGAACTTTGATGCATAGATAGTAGGTAGATACTTGTTAGATAGTTCTACTATTATTGGTTATGCATCTGTTACTAGTGTTGATTCTCATGTTTTGGTTAAGTTGTGAATCTTCGGGTGGGTACTTGTTAGTGACATGAGTTTAGTTGGACTAGTGAAACAAGGTTTACTAGGTGATGTAATTAAACTGGAATTGTTGGAGCCTAACAATGGCCTGAGGTGGTTTCACAGATGTTTGAAGTTGTTCAAGTGACACATGGGCATCGGTTGACATGGATGCAAGGTGTGTGATGGTAGCGTGCGGGCATTGGTTGGCATTGATGCAAGGTACGCGGTTATCTCGATGGCTGCTGAACTTTCAGAGAAAGTCAACATGGAAGTTGCACCATAAATTGTCAGTGAGGTTTCGAGATGAAATTCTTGGGATTGCTTGATTCCAAGTGAAGAAAAATCTTGGGATGGTTTAGTTTCAAGTGAATAAAATTCTTGGGATGATTTAGTTCCAAGTGGAGTATACTCTTTATGGTGGAGTATGATAATTTAATTTGTCGGTATAGACAATGAGAATTATGATTGTCGGTGAAGACAATGATTGTCGGTATAGACAATGGAAACATAAGATAATGATTGTCGGTGTAGACAATGAAGATTGAAGACCATTACAATCAAGGTGGAGATTGTTGGGGTTGATTGCAATGTAAGTCTCACATTGCTAATGAAGGGAAAAAAAAGGTCAAAGAAATTATATTGAAGAAGTCTCACATCGCTTAGAATGGTGAAGCAATGGGGGAATCAAGGCTATATAATGGACCTAAGTTCTTTGTTTATAATTGCACCAAGCAGTAACACTTGTAAATATTTAAGTTTATATTTGTGTCTTTTTTGCTTTTCTCTTATGCTCTTGTTTAAGAGTATTTGAGATGTAGTTCAAATATTTACTTTGGAGAGTGTGGGTGTATTGGGGCATGGGGTGATTGAGAGTGAAGTCTATGTGTTGTAACAATTTTCACATAGTGTTTATTCTCTGGTTGTCGGTTTTGACAACGGCCGTGGTTTTTTCTCCGGTTTTGGAGTTTCCACGTTATATTCTTGTGTTGTTGATTGCGTTCTTTTATTTTCTCTATGCCGGTTTTTCCCAACATCTGCTTCATGTGGAAGTGAATTACCATAGCTCCGCAACATTTGTGCTCGAATGAAATTACCTTCGTCTATCTCCGCCAATTTTAGTCTATGTTTTACATTTCTTAATTAATTCAATGTACCAAATATGAAAAGTGCTCCCTTTTCTCTTTCTCTGGTATTTCTCATCTATATTATTCTACCACACAAATTGTTTAAACAAACATACCGTTAAGGAACTGGCTTCTTTTATTAATATGTGTTTACAATTTATATTCTCTTCCGACTTGAATTTTTTAACTGTATCTCAAGAATTAGTCTACCTAATTTGTACTATGTTTTTACCTAATTTATATTCTCTTGTATTTCTTATATACTAAATAATAATTTATTAAATGTATCATAATTTTATTGGCTCATTTCACACTCTTTCTCACATGTCTTTTTTGTCGGTATCTAACATACCTTAAACCAGTTTTTTAATCTCAATTAATCTCTAGTTTCTGATCAGAGATATTGAAACGACAAAAGAAAGGTTATGTATAACATGAAAATGTTTTTCAAGTAAGCAAGTTATTGGGCTCAAGTAGTTAATGAGCTTCACCAAAAATGACGGATTTTGGGAGAATTCGGGTTCGATTTCTGGGTGGAACAATTTCTTGGCCAGACTTTATTTACCTCGCGGCCGAACTCTGAACTACTAGGGTTCATTTCCCCTAGGAACCAGAGGGTTATAAACTAAAAAAAGAAAATGTGTTTCAAGTGGAGTATGATACACAAGCCAACATTATCACGAATATGTATTTTATAAAATTCATTGCTAGATTGAAAATTTATATAATATAAATCATCTATAATTTTTTTAAAAAAAATTAAAAATTATTTGATATATTATTGTGACCAATCAAAATTAACGGTATTTAATAAAAATTCATAACACATAAACCATTAAAAACCCAACAGAGACACCTAGCCGCTTCATAAATGATTGCAAGAGAGTACGAAAAACACAATCATTAGTTGGTTGCATGTTTTTTTGGGAGTAAATAATAGAAACTTACTATTGTTTGTGGAAAACACCACGACCGTTTATATAATTTTGGGGGCCTATGAGCAAACATACATTCTAGCCCCTAACTAATAAATAGTATAAAAAATGTTAATATTTAAATACTCATACAAATTTTTTTTACTAGTATTTCTAGCTAGATGCAAAGTCTCTAATAATTGTGTTTATATCAATATATTTAATCATATTTTTTTCAATACATAAAATAGCTAGACCATTCAATATTTCTTGTGATATTGACGAGTTAAAGTAGTTTTTCAATAATTTTAACTTTGAAAAACTTCTTCCTACAGAAATATGGCGCGATTGAAACATTTGGAAAACAATATGCGATTTGACTACCTCAAGAATTTCAAACACATTTGATAAAGACATTTACAATACTTTCGGTTCAGAAAATCGTACTTATACAAAAGGAGGGGATAAAAAAGGGAGAAAACTAGGAACGATAGATGAGTTACAGACTTGGAGATAGAAAACTAGAGGAGAGTCAATGAGTATGCGTTGATACGAGCGAGACTGCGAGAAGAAGTGCAAGCGTGCAGCTACGATGGAGTAGTACGAAGACAGTTTGGCAGGGGATTTGATACTTGATATGAGTAGAGGTGGGAATAGGCTAGGCCGAGCTAGGCTTTGCCAAGCCTGAGCCTGGCCTGTCAAAAAATCGAAGGTCTGAGCCTGGCCTGTGGCCTATCATAGGCTTAAATTCTAGGCCTGAGCCTGGCCTTTTGAAAGTCTGATGTGGCCTGTTAGCCTGTTTAAAAGCCTATTTCATATGAACATATTTAAATAAATAATTATATTTATTTTGAAATATACTTATGAACTAATAAAATAATGTTCCATTTGATATTTTAGAGAATTTGACTATATATGTCATCATATTTCAATTCTAGTTTATAATAATACATTTATATGTGTTAAAAACTAATGTAGATTAATAAACTTAAATTACTTAAAAAGTTAATAGATTTATAATTTAATCAAAGTATAAATTTTAATATATAAATAATAATCGTAATAAAAATATTATTCATGTTAACTTAAATAGGCCGGCCTAGTAGGCCTTAAAGGCTTTTTTAATGGCCTGCGGCCTGGCCTTTTTAGCTAAATAGGCTTATAAAAAAGCATTGGCCTGCTCTATTTAAAGAAATAGGCTGGCCTGGCCTGAGCCTATGTATGCTAGGCCTTAAGGCCATGTAGGCCGGCCTGGCCTGTTCCCACCTCTAGATATGAGTGAGGAATAAGCATGCAGAAGAGATAATAGGAAGCGACAGGTAAAATTAAGAATTTTGGTATTTTTTTTGTCGGGCATAATAGATTCCTAAAAATAAATTATTTTGGGCTTAAAATTTAGAAGCTCATATTGTTGTTGTTTATTTGACTCAGAATGAGAAGAATCTTGCTTATATGACAAAAAATTGGTATTTTAGTCTAACGAATTCTATCCACAGTAGGTGTAAAAATTAATAATTTGGGAGGGGGTGCATTTTAGCCTACCTCCCGGTATAATGCCACAAAGGACAAATTTGAAAATTTAGGGGCTCTGAATAATAAGGGGTGGGTGTGGGGGGATGAAGAGTAATTGTAAAATGTTGAAGGGAATTGGTTTTGGCTGGACTACTTCTCCTTCTGGTTTGAGTGGTATGAGATTTATTTTGCCACCCTAACTATTTTTTTCGCTCTCCCTGCGGATTTATCAAAATATCCTCGTTCGCTACTTAAGAGATGACAATATTTTTTAGAAATTTTCATTTTTTCAACGTAGAACGCACGAGAGTAAAAAAGAAATACGTAGAACGCACGAGTAACCGGTAGGATGACAAAAGAAGATCTCTTGATATTTGGAAAACTTTCCGTTATACTCCTCACATATTAGATACCCTAATCCTGCTACTGAAAAAAAAATTCCCTCCTAAAATTTAAAAACTGTTTCTTTTCTTCTTCTTCTTCTTTTTTTTTTTTTTTTTTTTTTTTTATAATTCTTTTCAATTTGATATAAATTAGACATGATTGAACCTTTGTTAAATATTACCATATCAGTTCCTAAATATAAGACCTTTTAGAGAAAATCATTGAGATTAAAAGTTTGATTGTAGTATTAAATTTGTTGATATTTGGTATTATTTTTACAATTTTATCCTTTAAGAAAGATAATGAGTTAATGTTTTGTTTCTTAAGATTATGGAGTTTTGAGTGTTCTAGAATAATATTTTTATTCTGAAAGAGTAAAAAATGGAGTTTTCAGGACACTTTGTCCTACAAATTGGAATTTTGACTTTTTCAGAAAAATCAAAATTTGAGTTTTTCTAAGTTTTTTTTTTTCCTTCTTATTTTTAAAGAAGTATAAAATTTAGTTGGTATATAAATAAGTATCAACATTATAGATTGTCAAGAATAAAATGAGGATTTGGGGGTAGGAAGTATAATTTAAGGGGTATAAGCGATATTTTTCTGGTATTTGTTGTTTACTTATCAGTCTTCAAATAACGGATGCCCACTTATTCTGAAAGTTGGCTGTGAATATGTGTGATCCAGATCACTTTCAAATGAATTTTTCTCTTTACTCTCCTATATTTTTCCCAGCCCCCCTAAATTTACGTTTTTGCCTTCTTAAATATACTTCGGAAAACATTTACCAAAGCGCAATATTTTTTGGAAAATGATTTCCGATCGCTAGGTTTTGGAAAGTGTTTTCCAAAAAGTATATTTATACACACCAACTCTTACTCACTGTAGTTTCACTTCTTCTTCCTCATAATCTCAAGAAAAACAAAAAAACTTGCGTTTTTTTTTGTGTGTGGGGGGTTTTGGGGTCTACAATCAACATTGGAGTATTGAAAAAAGTTTTCTACACTCAATTCACATAAAATATAAGGTAGCAATTTGTTTTGCTAACTTACCCTTTTGTTCATTCTAAGTTTCAAAATTCGTAATCTATACTAGTTTATTTGGAAAATGTTTTCCGAAATTATTTTGGATTCCATTTTCCGAAGTAAATTTGGATTCTACGTTTCCGAAGTTTTATTAGAGTGTGCAGAACTATGCATCGCAGGTTTTCCATTTTGAAGGATATATCCATAATATTTTTTGACTTATTTTGGTTGTTTGGTTGTTTAATTGTATGGTTGATGAATCAAAACCGCAGGATGAATTGAAATTCGATATTGTCAACCCCTTGACTTGAAACCTAACATTGACCAACCCGAGGTGTCCGTACCTTCTTTGCCTAAGATACCTCAACATGAGGTTCATTTTGTAGATACAAGTGCTCGATTTGAAACGGATAAAAAAATATAAGGATCAAGATGAATTGATTAATTGGGTCGGTACTAAAGCTACAAATTTAGGATTTACTATTGTAATGGAGAAATCTGACTAACCAAAATTACACTAACAATCAACACACAAATTATAGAATTAAGTAACACTTAGTTGTGGTTCAAAAATTAAGTCTCTTTGAAGTAGAAATGCCCTTGGATCAAGTTGTTGATATACTCAAAAACAAATATTTTGTTTTTTCTTGATTGTCATGATATAGGTGCGAAGTTTTCACCGCCGTTAGCAATACATAATCTCCGTCATTCTCTCAATCGAACTCTAACCACCTGCTTAAAAACCCCAAAACCTTTATTACTTGGACGAATTTATTGTTGCTAGAATGATCTTTTATTTAAATTGTAAATAACAACTACAAATTTGTAAATAACATAATACCATACAAAAATCATGTTACAATGCATGAAGTATTAAATATAAATTAATGGGAACTTATAAAAAAATTAATGGAAAAAAACTAACATATATCCTTATTAAAACACTTGTTAGTTGTTAGTGTACTATACTCCATTCGTGACAAACTGACAATATATAAGCAAATAGGTTCATTCTATATTTAATGTATTTGGTCTATATTATAGAACAAATACATTAAATATACAATGAACCTAAAAAGTTAATTTTTGCTTATATATTACCAAGAAGGGTGTAGATAACAATTTTGTATTAAAAATTGTAAATTTTATCTCTTTAAAAGTTAAGAATTGTTTTGTTCAAGAAATAATTACTATATGACGTATCCTTAACATATGTCATAAGAGAATATGTTAGCTTGATGCTAAATTAATTTACAAATTTGATAGAATTGAAATAACATTATGGTTGGGTTTGTAAATCGGCTGTACACGTGTAATGAGTTTGATTCCTAAGTTTTTGAAAAAAATAATCTGTTGCTTGGAATCAAATTAAACATTGACAATATATAACTAAGTTTAAAATTTTTGAGATCCGGGTGCTGTAGCCTACCTTGCACCTGCTTTGAATAAGACCTATTTTTAAGATCTCAATCAAAGAGCATGAACAAGATCAAAACCTTATAATTATTTTATTACAGTATATTTTTTCATTTTCTCATGTAATTTTTAAAATTCTTGCAAACTTTTGTAAAGTATTTTTTTATAGGATTAGTTATTAGTATATTGTTAGAGAGAAGGAAGAAATATTAATAATAAAAAATCGAACTCCAAAACTTCTTTAACGTCTCAATCCATTATCATCGAACTACACCTTCAAAATATTATTTTTTTAAAGTGTGTTTTTTTTTTTTACTAATTTAAAGTACGTATTTTAAAATCATAAATGTATGCATTAAAATCTTAAGGGCCCGTTTGGTACACAGGATATGATAACTGTATCATATCCTGTTTCAGTCCAGTATTTGGTGACACAGCAGGATATGATAAGTTAATCCTGTAGCTTATCCTATCCTGTCTCTCTAGTTAAAATTCTTATCCTGAATTTGAGCTGGGTTACCAACAGGATAGGATAATTTTTTTTTTTACTGATTTATTCTATAAAATATATTTTAAAATAAAAAAAAATAAAAATTAATAAAATATAAATAATAAAATAATTTGATAGTAAATTAATAATAAAATAATTAATTTTTAAATATACATGTGATTTTCTCACAAGGGTAATTTTGTAATTTACATAATCTAAAAAAATCAAAATTATACTAAAATTACAATATTTTAAAGTAAACTAATTATTAAAAAATCGTAAAATATGAATATTAATTTAAATTTTATAAGAAATTAAATATAATTATTTTGCAATGGTATTTTTATTATTTACGTATGAGATATATCATATATTTATTTAGCTTATCTAACATGTATATATCATTGGGTTATTTATTTGATCATGATTCATATAAAAAATTAAACTTTATTATTTTCTCATGTTTTTTATTTAAAACTATGTAAATTTATTTGATTACTTATTTATATTTTTTATTTAAAAAATTCAAAGTATTACAAAATAATTTTAAAAAAATAACAATTGATTTACAAGGGTAATTTTGTCATTTAAATATTTTATATATCTTATCATATTATTATGAGCAAATATGTATTAAAAACATGATATAATAGTTATCATGTTTGTTACCCTGTGCGCACCAAACACAAGATAGGATAACTGAGGATAACTGTTATCCTGCTGATATCATATCCTATCCTTATCCTGTATTATATCATATCATATCACTATCCTATCCTGCGCACCAAACGGGCCCTAAGGTTTTTAATACTATTACTACTTATACGATTGAGATTTGAATTCAGTTAAGTAGTTATCAATTTCAAGAACACCACAAACTTTGCAAAAGTGAGTCTTGACTCATTGATATAATAGTCCTTGATTTTATTTTAGGAATCTATCTAGCTAGTGTGCCCTTTATTTGTTATAGTTTCTTTCATTCATACATATGACAACTCAAACGTGTTTGATCCGTAAACCTTTATCTACACCAATAATTTTCATGTTACTCTCACATGAATTATGACACTCTTATTGTCCTTTTTCTCGTAATATTTCATCATAAATTGTGTTTCCTTGTTCTCATGAAAATGAATAGTAGAGAGTACACAACAAAAATAAAATAAAATCATACAATGTAGACAAAGTTGAGTAAAGATCACATGAGGAGACAATTTGATTATAGTGCATGCTTTCACAAAGGACGAGTATCATATTATAGGCAACAAAATAATTAATTAATTATTTGGGGAAAAACGACAAACCAAACATGTATGTCTTCTCTACCAAGTATTTTATTTTAATAATAAGTCCTTCCCATTTTCCATGTTGCTCATTGCCATGATTATTTTGGCTAAATTGTGATTAGTTTGGTTTTGAATTGAGTTCAACCACTTTGATATAATTGAATTTCAAGGAGAAGACTTCACATCAAATAACAATGCTGCCAAATCTTGTCCAATTCCTTGCTTAATTGTTTGGTTTTGGTCATATTTTTCTTTCTTGATCTTTCGGTTTTCCTTGATACAGGAAAACAACTATATAGTAGCATAGCTCCTTTTCTTTTCTTTTTTTGGGATCTAATGACGGGAGATTTGGATTGCATAAAGTCAAAACGCAGTTATACCGTTAGAAAAGATCTGACCGTCCAATTAAGATCAGACGGTCCAGATATAAAACAGTCATACAATTTGATCATATCTTCTTTATATCTAGACCATCTGGTTTTAGATCTTCCTTGACTACATGCAGTTATCCGGACTCATTGATGGAGTGGTAAGTACTAGCAGTATACTTCAAAGTTCACGTACACAAAGAAGAAATTTGTGTAAAAAAAATGAAAAAAATTGAGATTTGAACCCGATAACTTTGAAAAATTTCAACCTAATAATTTCGGTATTATCAATTGAACTAAATGTTTCTCCGTCGGTAGCATAACATTTTAGTATTAATTTTCGTAGTATAGCTGGTAACTACAAAATATATAGTAGTATAACCATTTTATAAAAAGATAGATTCTTGGAACATGGTGCATGGAACAAAGGGAGGGACTAGTAGTAGTACTTTGTTTTTGATTTTACTGACTTTGGACTATACTATAGGTGAATTGATCTATTCATACACGGATAATAAAAAAGAGTCGTGACACAAAGAAGAGGGACATATTTTCTTGGAAATTAATTGATATGCCTTTGTTGGCTTGGCAGTGTCCTACAAGCACGTCTCGGTGAACTTAAAAGGGATTATTAGGCTGCTTCGATTTGAAGGCTCAATACATATCTCAATCCTATGCCTATATTAATTTGTGTGCACAGAGTTGGTGTTTGGAATAAGCAATTATAGAGGCCAAAATATTTTAGGTAAACTCGTTCCATTTTTAATTATAGACAAAAATATATCAAAAAAATTAATTTATTTTGCTTAAAATTTAAACTAAATACACTAATTTTTTTACGAAACAATTTTGAGTATAATAATTAGAGACGGATGGAGTACAACCGAGTGACTTTAAAGTTAAAAAGAAACTTTGTGCAGGTAATCTTGATCTCCAGACTTATATGGGCTTGCTTAGTTTGTTTACATGATATTTTCTCTTCGGGCCCCCCATGTATCTTTTATACTCCCAATATTCCAATTTTGCCCTTGATAAAAACTTCGGTTCGCAGAAACCAAAATTTTTTCTAGTTCAAATTCAGGAAAATTTCGGTTAACAGAAACCGAATTTTTTTTTCAAGGCAAAAAAAATTCGGTTCGTAGAGACCGAAGTTTTTATTGAAGGGCAAAAAAGTAAAATCCAGAGGGTGAAAAAGAACCATGGGGCCTAATGAAAAAATATCTGTTTACAATACATACTATCGGCTGTATATTTGTTGTTGGGCTTTGCTGCAAGTGCCCATTATTTATTTTATATTATTCAGTGATTTTTTTTAATTAATATAGTTGAATAATTTTATTTAGAGTTAAATATGTTTTTAGTGACTATAAAAATCACAAGCTTTTAAATTTTGGTTCCTAAAAAAACTTGTTCACTTTTTAGTTTCTATTTGAATTTTATAAAAACGATTTTTAGGATTAAAAATATTCATCTTTTGTAAAAAGTTTTTAAATAAGGATTATTATTATAAATTGTAATATTATGAAAGACTAAAATTAACATTAGAATTTATTAGAGACTAAATTTAAAAGATCATAATTTTCAAGGAACTAAAAATATATTTAATCATATATTTTATATGTTAGCTATGTCAAGCTTAAAAAAATAGTCATACGTTTGTTTGTCATACATGGTCAAATTTTTAAAATTATTGTCATACATGCCATAAAAATGTCAAATTACATTCTAGAAAAAAAAAAAAAAGAATATCCACGCATGCTAATTTTATAAAACATGCATGAGATTTTAATAAAACCCATTAACTTGAACTTAAAAGTTAAAGAGTTAACCGAACCTCCTGCTAGTTATTAGGTGAAAATAATATGCACCGTTTCTAGTCAATTAATGGAACCTTTGGAATATATAAGCAGCTGATATGAGACGATTCCAAAATAATTGCACTGTCATTAATTAAGAATCATTTTCCATAAACAACCCATTCCTTCTAATTTGGTGGCCTAAATCTAGAGTTGTCAAAACGGGCGGCCCGGTCGGGCTTCGGGCTTCGTCGGACCGGGCTAAAAAGCCCGGATAAAAAACGGGCTACCAAAATTAGTGCTCGAGCCCGGCCCGGTATGGGTAGTCGGGCTTTCGGACAGCCCGGTTTATTTTTAATTTTTTTTTTTTACTTCTAGTGCTCAAACTCAACCATGTAAATAGCATTAATAATTCTCCCGCGTCCTATTTTTTACTCATCCACTATCTATGAGTTTCTCGCGCGCCCTATTTTTACTCATCCACTACCTACGAGTTTCTCGTGCGTCATACTTTTACTCATCCGCTACTTACGACTTTCTCGCGCGCCCTATTTTTACTCATCCGCTACGTACGAGTTTCTCGCACGCCCTATTTTTATTCATCCACTACGTACGAGTTTCTCGCGCGCCATATTTTTACTCATCCACTACCTACGAGTTTCTCGCGCCCTATTTTTATGCATCCGCTACTTACGAGTTTCTCTTGCGTCATATTTTTACTCATCCGCTACCTACGACTTTCTCACGCGCCCTATTTTTACTCATCCGCTATGTACGAGTTTCTCGCGCGCCCTATTTTTATTCATCCACTACATACGAGTTTCTCGCGCGTCCTATTTTTTCTCATCCACTACCTACGAGTTTCTTGGGTGCCCTATTTTTACTCATCTGCTACTTAAGCAGCGGACGGTGTTTTATAATTTATATTACAAACTAATTTCAAATCATCCAAAAACAAATTATTTATTTTTATATTTTATTTTATTTTTTTAATTTTAATTTTTTCGGGCTTGCGGGCCGCCTGCGGCCCATTCGGGCTAGCCCATATTTTAATTGGGCTTTGTCGGGCCGGGTTAAAAAGCCCGGAAGTAATTCGGGCTAGGATATTCAAAGCCCGAGCCCGAGAAAAAATCGGGCTTGGCGAGCCGGCCCATTTGGGCTAGCCCATTTTGACAGCTCGACCTAAATCTAAATCAGTGCAACAAAATAGTAACTACCATGCATGTAAAACTGTAACAATGCCTTGCAAGTTAAAAAAAAAGTTACCTACATATACACGCATACACAATATCTCCCCCTTAGAATTGACAACTGAGAAAACCATTCTTACCTTCCCATTCTCCATACCATATATGCCTAATCCTTTCATGCAATTAATGACAAGAAAAATCAAAACCTCAGAATCAAATTAACACGCAACTTTGGTGATCCTCATCCCTAACAAATAATCCCAACCAAAACATACATCACTCAAATAATCTAATTCAATAAACCATCATAACTCTCCAAACCTTTTTGACTATGGACATTTTAAAATTAGAAATCCATAAAAGCATTTTCTAATACCAGCCATCCAATAAAAGAATAAACATTAATAGGATATTAGTGCCTCAAGGAAACAAAAGCAAAAAAATTTATATAGTATTTTTTTTTAAATTTCAAGATATTGCACCGATTTCAAAATTATATTAGATATTTATTTATTTATTTATTTATTTATTAACCAGTGCTTTCCATATTAGTCACAAAATAAAACTAATGCTTCAAAAATACTAGTTAACATTTCTCACATACTAATAATATATCAATGCAATGTCTCATGAGTTTAGCTCACTTGATCAATTAATAAGGGATGTCGCATTTTATATGCAGGGGCCGAGATTCGAACCCCAAACATCCTACTTATGAAAATTTTCTAGTCAGTAAACTACCTAACAAAAAGAAAATATCAATGCAATAGAACTTTAATATTAAGAGAGATGTAAATAATCAAAATTGATAAGTAAAATAAAATGAAATACCACTTGTTACCCATGTGGTAATGTACATAAACCAAAGGTAAAAAAAAAGTCTACTAAAACCAAACTTCTAATTGGTTAATGTAGATTTCATTTAAAAGAAAACAAAAATGTAATTTTATTTATTTTGTCTTTTTTCAGGGTAGGATTGAAAGAAAAGAAAAAAAAATGAAGATAGTATATGAACAATGGTAATTAATTAATTATTTTAGGTAAATAAATAAAATTATTATAGTTGTTTTTTTGTTGCTAAGAGAGAAAGACCTCAACGGTTGAATTCTTGAGAGTAAAGCAAACAGGGCATGCTCTGAAATGCGCATCGCATTCTGTACATATGCATAAGTGCCGACAAGGCAAAACAACCACCGACGCCACGCGCTTCTCACACCCTCTACATTTCCCACGCGCCTCCGTAACAACAACCACTCTATCCGGATCAATATATGCCGATTCGGCATCCTCAGCCTGTCCTTCCACGGCGCATGAAACACCGCCTCCGCCGGCTTCTTCGCCGGTTTGACACATTATTGTCTGCTGTAGCTGGGCTTGAAGAGATGCTGCCGTGGCTTCTTGGGCCCGGGCTTTTGCCTGCCATAATTGGGCTTCCATGGTTAATTGAGCTGCACGCGCTTCTAACTCTGCGTTTTTGCGCCTGGCTTTTGTGAATTCTGCTTCTTTTTCTCTGAGTCGTTGCGCCACCGCTTCCTCCGCCGCGTTTAGTAGCTCCCTGTAATGTCTCTGCCTCTTCTCCGCCAATGTCCGCCGCAGATTCTCTCCCTGACATTCCCATCACACAGAATAATAATCAAAATCATTTCTTTCAATCCTAAAAAAAAAACTAAAATTTGTAATAAAAATATAAAATTTAAAATTGGGGATTTTAAAAATGAAGGAAATTTAGAATTTTGTTTACCTGGGCTTGAATGAATTGGTCTAATTCATGACTTTGTTGTTTGATTTGAGAAATGAGTCCTTGTGAATATAGAGACAAGAAAGTAGAGGAGTGACAATCTTGTTGTTGTTGTTGTTGAGATTGTTGGTGTTGATGAAGTTGTAATTGTAATCTTTGTTGTTGTTGATGATGATCATCAAATGATAAACGAAGGCCAGTGGAGACGACATTTTGTTGTTGTTGTTGTTGTTGATGATGATTATGAAGTTGAGAAAGATGAATAATTTGTGAAGGTTGAGGTTGTTGTTGTTGTTGTAAAGAGAGATATTGATGATTAATAACGTTGTTTTCTGTTGTTCCTGTTCCTCCTGTTGTTGTTTCTCTTCCTCTCTTGCGAGAAGAATTAGTACCTATGATGAATGAATCAATAATGGGATTGATGAAAAGAGAGAATTTTATTGAATTAATCATGAAAAATACTTACTTGTGTTGTTGCATAGGATATTGTGGGGATGATCAAGAAGTGATAGTCCTAATGATCCTCCTCCTCCTGGTGGCTGTGGTTGTAAGGAAGAGTACTCATCATGTCCTTCTTGTCCATTTCTGCAATAGGGAAAGAAATGGGTTAATTCATGATGATGATGATGATTCATATGATTGAGTTGAATAAGAATAAAAAATGTATGAACCTGTTATTGTTGTTTAGAAGGAGGACATTGGATGGATATTGAGCTTGAACAGCCATGAAATGTGTATGTATGTTCAGGGAGAGGGAGAGGGAAGGAGAATAGATAGAGGATGAGGAGAAAGAGATATATGCGATTGATTGATTGAAGGAAGGGAATGAATGAGTCCAAGAGAGACACACCTTAATATGCTCTTTCTTCTCTACTTAATTTGCCTTTTCTTTACAACTACTCTCCTGCCTCTTATTCTACCTTACACTTACACCAATATAACTTGTTTGTACTACTCTATTATTTATACATATATACTTTTCCTCTCAATTCTCCATCATTTTCTATTTTTTTATATTATTATTTAGTTAATAATTTATGTCCACATTAAGTATTAGTATTAATCATAGTAAATTAATAATAATAGATTAAGATTAAAAAATAATAGAGACAAGAGAAGGTATGTGTCATGTGTATGTGCAATCGTTGAATTTGGATTATGTGCAGTTGATCGTATGCAGTCAGTAAATCTGGACCGTCTGATCAAGATCAAATGATCTAATTTTAAAATCAAAGTCGTCTAATCTTGATAAAACGATTTACAAGTAACCGACTGCACTGTAGTTAGTTACTGAACCCATGTCCACAATTGTTGCATTGGGGTTTTGTTGTGTGTGAACAAACTAATATAACGTTGGTAAATGAATAAACATAATGGGTGATGCATTGTTGGTGATGGATGGAGGTGGGTATGCAGCTGGTTACTGCCGCTCCAATTGTTTGTACTATATGTATGTGTGTGTGTCCCATCCCATGCGTCTCTTCCTACCTTTCTTTCCTTTACTCATCACTTTCTTTTTTCCTTTTCCCATAATTTCCGAACACGTTATTTTTCTTTACCCCATCAAAATTACTACTCCTCCTTAGTCACATAGTACTTACATAATATTAGTTTTTTTTTTTTTTAATTTATTTCTAGCATTAGTTTCTAGTCACATTCTAGTTTGCCAAATCAAACATGACGGAAATATGGAATGCATCATGCAGTATGCACGCACTTTATTACCAAATCAAACATTTTCTCTCCCTT
This sequence comes from Trifolium pratense, assembly GCF_020283565.1. Classification (NCBI taxonomy): domain Eukaryota; kingdom Viridiplantae; phylum Streptophyta; class Magnoliopsida; order Fabales; family Fabaceae; genus Trifolium; species Trifolium pratense. The sequence continues at coordinate 44,878,551 of NC_060062.1, read as the reverse complement.
AATTGCCATGCGAGTTATGATTTATCTTGTTTCATACTAGTATTGAATAACAGATCGGAATTATTAATATTTTATTTCCACTCTTAATTATTCACCGTAATCCAATACTTTTTTTTCTCCATAATCCAATATATAGTATCATCAAGTGCTTATATATAAAAAATAAAATATTCTTATAACTTAGTTCAATTATTAAAGGATATCACATTTTATATGCAGAGGTCGGAGTTCGAGCCTCGAACACCCCATTTAATGTAAGAAAATTATTTAAATTTTTTAACAAGGTGAAGAATATATTAAGGATTAATTTGTCTTCTTCAGAAAAAAAAAGGGATTACTTTGTCATTGGAAACTCACATACAAAATACAGGAATTAGAATTCAAACTTCAGTCATAACGTCTGATCTCACAATTTCAATTTTTTTTATCATTTGACCTAGGATTTGTGGATAAAATTACTTTATTTTTCTTCTTTCAATTCAATGAGATTTTGAATTTGAATATAAAACCTCATACATACTATTAAAATATTTCACTACTAGACCAAACATAATAGTTCCCTACTATGATTGATTTAATGTATAATACATTTGACTTTTTTTAAAAGAAAAATATTAGTTGGTATTGGAAAAAATAATTTGACTGATCAAAGAATTAATTTTTTTAGGTACAATGAATTATTATTTCTTATTTCATTTGATATATATAAGGTTCCTCTTAATAATTTTTTTGAATATAGACGATTTGCTTTTAATATCTTCTCAAATAGGTAGTTAGAAGTTTAATTCTTAATTTTTCTTGTGTATATAAAAAATTCGGTTTGACAAGCGTTAATTTGTAAATTGTAACTGCTCTCCATTTATATCCTTTGTTATTTTTTGTTGACTAATCCATTCCCATTCCCCATTGTTATATTTAGCATTTTTGTCATTATAATTAGATCTTAAAAGCAGTGTTAGTGGTGTGACTAAATTTAATTTTTACTGGGTCTAGAATATTGTTCAACTTCTGATAACAGCTATTTCCTCATTATTCTTTTCTTAGAAATTTATTATGAGCAGATTAAGGTATTCTTCCCGATCTAGATGCATGCATGATTGAAATGATCACTTCACTTTCTTTGCTAATAATTTCCTTCTTGTTGAAAATGGATTTGCTAATTAAAACGTTTTCATATATAGGACTATTTCAAAATTACCTAAAACTAACGTAGCAAAATTTAATCCCAAAGTAGCGCAAGAAGTAAGATAAGAAACTTTCAAACATGATTCATTAGTTATGTTATAACAAAACTGACGATTTTTAATGTTAGTGATAATTCATGTTTAGTATAACTAATTGTAACTGTTTGGTAATTAATTATTGTTAGCTTGTGAATATCAAGCATAGTCATTGTTATTTTGTAGTATAAATAGATAACAATGTGTATTGTAAGTGTATGAATTGAATTTGAATAAACACTTCACAACTTCCCTCAAACTCTCCTTCATTCATCTTCCTTCTTTCACTCTCAAGAAATTCAATTTTGTCCCAACATTTAAACCATAATTAAAGACCGATGTTTATTTATTTATTTATTTTGTGTCAATAGTGGAAAATTTGATGGAATAGACCAACTTGAAACCTGCAGAAAAGATAAGGGATCAACTTGAAACATTTAAAAGATAAGGGACCAGCATGAAACCTAAAATAAAGATAATGGAATAAAATTGTAATTAAGTCTTTTGGATACTTAAATAATTTTTTAATTAATTACAATAAATAAATATTTGATTAAAATTAATTAACGATTAGTTTACCATGATATTGATACGAAATTTTCACCACTATTAGCGATAACTAATAGCCGCCAGGAAATTTATGAGGCACACAAGATGAGATCTCCCTTGCCAACTGAATTTTTTTTTATACGCACGAGACAAAGTATCCAACTCCCGACCAAATGTTAGACACTAATGCAAATGACTATAGCGTCCATTGTTTGAGATTTATATCCTCTCCAATTTACTAAGATTACTACAATATGATCAATATAAGAGAAAAAATGGGAAAGAATCCAAATCTCATTATTTGTAAATTACCGCGGTATGATTAGAGGTGTCAAACAGGCACCAATTTAGAGGGCCCCATTATTAGGCCCCTAATAAGCCCCAAAATATCAGACCCAATTTTAAATTTCTCTATATTTATTAATTTAGGCTTGACCCATTATATTTTTTAAAATTATTGACCCCATTGTTGGGGCCTTATTATTGTGCTTAATACATACTCAAGAAGAACTTGTTTTGGAAGAATTTTAAAAACTTATTATCGGGAAATTGTTTTGGAAAAATTTTAAAAACTTTTTTCCCGCAAAAAAATTTGAAACTTTTTTCGACAAAAATATCGTAACTTTTTTTATGAAAAAAGATCGAAAACTTTTTTTCCGAAAAAAACTTTGAAATTGTTTTTATCTAAAATCGAAACTTTATTTTCCGACAAAATCGGGAACTTTTTTGTCGAAAAAAAAAACTAAACTTTTTTACCGAAAAAAGATTGGAAACTTTTCCGGAAAAAACTCAGGAATTGTTTTTATCTGAAATCGAAACTTTTTTCCGAGAAAAAATCGAAAATTTTTCCAAAAAAAAAGATCGGAAACTTTTTTCCGGAAAAATTGGAAACCTTTTATCCGAAAAAAATATCGGAACTTTTTCAGAAAAAATCCGGAATTGTTTTTTATCTAAAATAATAAAAAATTTCCCCGAAAAAATCATAAACTATTTTCCGAGAAAAAATCGGATCTTTTTTTCGAAAAAATATCGGAAACTTTTTTTACGAAAAAATTAGAAACCTTTTTCCGAAAAAAGATCGTAAACTCTTTTCCCCGAAAAAATCGAGAACTTTTTTCCAAGAAAAAATCGAAAATAATTTCCGAAAAAAGACCGGAAACTTTTGTTCCGGAAAAATCTGAAACTTTTTTTCCGATAAAAATATCGGAACTTTTTTCTAAAAAAAACTCAAGAATTGTTTTTATCTAAAATCGAAAATTTTTTCCCCAAAAAAATCAAAAACTTTTTTCCGAGAAAAAATCGGAAATTTTTTCCGAAAAAAGATCGGAAACTTTTTTCCGAAAAAATCGAAATTAATTTCCGAGAAAAAATCGGAACTTCTTCCGAAAAAAGATCGGAAACTTTTTTCCGAAAAAAGATTGGAAAATTTTTTCCCCGAAAAAATTGAGAACTTTTTTCGGAGAAAAAATTGAAATAATTTTCGAAAAAAGACTTGAAACTTTTGTTCCGGAAAAATCTGAAACATTTTTTCCGATAAAAATATCAGAACTTTTTTCTGAAAAAAACTCCGGAATTGTTTTTATCTAAAATCAAAACATTTTTGCGATAAAAATATCGGAAATCTTTTTTTCCGAAAAAAATATTGGAAACCTTTTTTTCCGAAAAAAATATTGAAACTTAGTTATCAGATTTTTTTTGAATAAAAAAAAAAATTGAGACTTGGGACCTATATTTTATCTGAGGGGACTTATTTATATTGGGATTGAGCCCAAATTTACTTAGTCCTCTAAATTGACAGCTCTAGGATCAATATAATAGAAAAAAAAGAAGCATGAATAATTTGATATTTCCTTAATTGTCCTCGTGATATATCCAAGTAAAATAGTATACTACTATTTGTCAAAAAAATCCAAGTAAAATGAATAGATATATTAAATTTGTTGTATATGTACCACAAAAATAAATTTGTTGTATGTGACAAAATAAAATACTACGCCCTTGCATCACGCAAATATTTATTTCTTCAAACACGCATCTTGTGAAAACATAAATCCAAGGAGTAATTACATATCATCAACAGGTAGGTCAGGATGCAGACCTCGAAAAACAAAATCGACCAGGGTAGGTTACGATGAATATTTCAAACTATGAATGTAAATAATTGATGCAAACAAACATAATTAAAGGCTTCTTTTTGTTGGTATAAAATAAATTTAGAATTAATATATAGTAATTCCATTCCATAATTTTATTCCTTCAAGTAGTTGAGTGGTCAAAAAATTCATAAATAAGGGAAATGTTTGAGATTTGAACTCAAACTCTTACATATGTAATGCGATATTTTTACCAACTGAATTAAGTACATTGCGACAATTCAATTCCATAATTAATACCGTATTTTTGAAATTTTTCCAATATTTTATGGACTAATGTTGTGTTATGATTCGTTCGTTGTGTCAATCCGCCAAACATGATCAATGGTAATACCGTAAGTATTTTTGTTTTAGATTTTAAATATGAGTGGTTAAGCATTGACAACTTATTACTTCTGAGCTCCCGTGGAATCTCCAATGCAACAAGTGGTATCAGAGACAAATTCGGTTTGGAGGGGGAGCGGGGTGAATTATTTATGGTATTGATCAACTATAAAAGTTGTGGGAACCCACACTTGGGAGAGATATATAGTTAAGTTTCAACCGTGAGTGGTTAAAAATGTTAGATATATAAGAGAAGTGACACACATGGATGGAGCTGCTCATTGGCCAGGGAGGGTTACAACTCGCCGCAAAATATTTTATAAAATTTTCATAGATATAATTAACGGCGACAGATGTTTAGTGGAAGTTGTTTATACATTTTATGGTGGTTTGTTTGCCTAGAACTCTAGAACTTGTTTTTAGTTTGCGGGGATTTTAAACCTCCTCTAATAAATTTTTGAAGTATTTGGTTAAGCAATTGACCATTTGTTTGCGATTCTTTTAAGGAAGGTTTAAATCCAATATTGCTAGCGGCTATTATTTTGTAAAAAAATTCACAATTGATTAAAAAAATTCAAAATTTATGCGGAAGAGATTCATATAATATTATAAAAGTAAATACAAAATTCAATAAAAATGTGAAGCGTACATACGAGTTGACATAAAAGCATAAACTAAATATCCTGATATAACCAAAATTTGCTGAATTCTTTTAGAGACTAATATCAAAATATAATATATTTATAGGAATTAAAAACTTATTATCTCTTAATTAAATATATAAACATAGTATATATATATATATGTATTTCAAATACAGTTCAGACATAAAAAAAACATGATAATACAACTCCAAATGAATAATTATTTAACAAAAATCTTATATTAAAGGAACATAAATATATATTTTTGCCAACACTTTTTATTATTAGCCAAAGAAAATTATAATAAAATTATATTTTTTTACAGAAAAAATGGTAATGCTCCTCTTTTGGCTATTTTTTAGAGGTTCATATATTAGACACACTTCAATATATATGATATGAACTTTATTATTATTATTTTTTTATATAAGTTTTGGATGAGAATGTAACATCTCCGTCTTTTGTGATCGTAGAGCATTGGTTCATTGTTTCTCTGATTTCTTTCAGACTCTTCAAAACTTTTGAACACACAATATTGATTTGCGTAGAACGCAATGTAAGTCCAACCACCAAAATCCTTGATAGATGTCTCACATATCAATCATTCCAAAAAAATATACTAGTATTTTTTTTTCTTCTAATCTTATCTCTGTCATTTTACTTGAAGAAAAATAAATATTAATTAGGCATGTTTTTTAAAGTAATTTATTAGCTATCCGCTAATTTTTACCAAAGAACGTAAATTTGTCATTTTTCTTACACCATTATATAAATGAAATCCAGGTGTTATTATTATTCCTTTTCTTCTTTCTTTAATTTTGTTTGAACAATTACTTGAGGGGTGAAAAGTTACATGTACTACATAATTGAAGGTAAGTGAATATGAAACCAACAACACAAAGAAAAAGTTGAAGCCGGTATTGGGTGATCTACCCCAAAAACCAAGAAGGATTTGTAGCTTTAATTAATGAATTGAAGGAGAGGGACAAAGAAAGAGAGAAGGCACTTAAAAAAGGAGAAAAAGGAAAGCAAAGAGAGGAAAATGTGAAAGTGAATGGTTAGAATGGCATCACATATTTTGTCTTTGCTTAGGCCCCAAAAAAAGGGTCGGCTAGCTGCTAGCTGCTAGCTCATATATCTCATATCCATCATCAACCTAATTAGCATATGTTTGATATCACGGTGGGTGTGCCAGAATCATACTGATTCAGATTCATCCACTATAATTTTTCAAAAGTTATAGAATGTAGCTTCTGTAAAATCATGGTGGATTGAATCACTGTGATTCTGACGTATCCACCATAATACTAAACATATGCATTGCTTAATTACAAGACATTAACAAAATAAAAATCTTTATAGTATTATTATGCATTGTTTTCTTAGCCCTCTAGCTAATGAGGACAGCCCCACCTTTCTCCATCTATAAGAACTGTTTTGTTTGTTTATTGTTTTGAGTACATAATATATTGGTGCTTATACAGTTAATAGGGCAACAACCTGTCTGCACTTGCCTTGTTTCCTTCATAAATCCTACAAATGCATAGACACACTGAGCTCTTTCGTCTCTTCTTATATTTTCTTTACTTTATATCTTTTGGTCCACCAACGAAACAGTCCACCCCCATTCATTACTCTACCTTAGCTAGCTCCATAATACTGCCATCTTCTCCTCAATAATAATGATAATACTATATTTTAACATAAATAGTTCATATTATTTGTGACAATATAATAATGATTTTATATAACTAAATTATATGTTTAATAAACATATTAATTAGTTAAAAACAAAAAACAAAAAAGACAAAAGAAGGAAAAGAAAAATTAGAGGTATCCTCACAGAGTCAGATTGCAACAAATCATCCATTTCTTCGGGGCCAAATTTCACAAGAAAATCAACACATTGTCTTCTCTAAGATTATGAGACAAATTCACCTCTCCAAGTTCTTTTTTTTTTTTTTACAGTATCTCTTCAAGTTCAACATCTCTTTAATATTTGCAATCAAAGGAGAATATATGTGAAATCTATTTATAAACTTTAAAATGAGATCAATTGTTGTTTTGGATTTTTTTTTTATAATTGGCAAATATATATATTAAACAAGAGGTTAAATTATACTTTTGATCCCCTAAATTTCACAAACTTGTGATTTTGGTCTCATAATATTCATAATAGCACTTTTGCCCATAACTTTAGCCCCTTCTTGCCCCTACTAATAAAGTCAACACACATATTGACACATTGACTCACATGCCACATCAATAAGTCAATACACATGCGAACAATGTCTCACATGACATGGCTTGTGAGTCATTTTCTTATACGTTAACATTCATGAATAACTTCCTCCAAAAACTTCTTGCCTAAGCTTCTTTTATTCTACATTTGATATTTATAATTTTTTTAATAGAATATTTATAATTTTCTATAAAAAAAAAACTTATATACATTGCTTTAGGTGCAATTTTTATTGTTCCTCTCAATAAAATGTAGTTTTCTATATTTTTTAATTTAAAAAATAAAAGAAAACTATTTTTTTAATAAAAAATAACTGTTTTCTTATATGTAGCACAGTAAGAACAATGTGTATGACACTCTATATAAGTTTGATAATTTTCTATATAATCCTATTTTAAAATTCTTTGAGTAGATAAAGTTTTTTCTTACCTGTTGTTTACGTGGAAATTTGGTAAACAACCGCTAGTTTAAGTATTTAAACTCGCGAGACCAACTAGTAAATCTCAGGACAATTTTGTGTTTTATTTGTTTTAAGAAAACTGTTTGAATGTTCGTTTTAACAAGGAATCAGATACTTGGAAATTAAATAGTTTTCAAAATACAAGAGAAACTAATTCGAATCGCCTCGAAATAGCAGTTTCTCGAGCAAGTAGTTGGAACTAAACTTAAAGAAAATTACTGGAAGCAAATTGCATTAAATGAAAAGCAATTACAAGTAAAGATGGTTCACACCTGTTAATCTTCTTCGACATTTTCTCTTATATTTTGAAACACAAATATTTAAATTCTTACAAACGTTTGTCTTCATTTCGAACTCATGCTTTAATAAGTGAAGTGTCCGAGGTTCGAAACTTATCTCTTACATATATAGTGCGATATTCCCACCAATTAAGCTAGGCCCATGGGGTATGATATATATTTTTAAACACAAATAAAGGATATATTATATTGATTTATAGGTTTGACAATTTATAGGTTTGACGATTATTACCCGGAATTATGGAAATTGTTGTCCTGGAATAATATATTGGACCAAACACTATCGTTGGTTGGCCTCTCTGATCATACACATAATCATGCTTTCACAATTGAGCATAGCAAAATTTTTATAAATTATATCATAGGCTAGGTGACGTGAAATTAGGTGATATTCATAATATACAACGTTACGTCAAAAAAAAAAAACGCTGCATCTAGAGAATTCAACTCCTACATTATCAAAAAAAAAAAAAAGAATGCAACTCCTACTTTTTATATATATAAAAAAAAAGCTTTAGTAAAAAAAAAAGAAGCTATCCCTTACCTAAAAAAAACCTCTAGCTAAAAGAAAGATATTAACACATTTCAAATTTTCATATGAAATTTGAGTAGATTATCTAGTTGGAATGGCCACAATTTGTTCATGGTTGACCGCCTTGTACTCTAAAATTGTATCTCTTTTAAAATTATTTTATGCGGGAGAGTGGTTAGTAGTTCAAAAATATTATTGAATTAAATAACGTATGATTTGTTTAGATCGAGAAAAAAGTGGTCTAGAGATTCGCAAAGTGCGCAATTTTCTTTTTTCCCTTTTTAGGTAAATGGTCTTAGAGGATCATGATTTAAGGGATTGAAGTCTAAGTATAAGAGGTTTATGAATGATGTGTTAATCAAAATAATGTATAGCTAAATAGTGGTTATGGGTGGGTATATAATCGACTAAATTGGATTTTATACAACACCAAATATGTATAAATATTATATAAATTGGAGTACTAAATATATTGTTGTAATATTCACATGACAAAATCTTAAATTTAGAGTCTCCCATAAACTCCACATGTAAAATCCTAAATTTTAAGCATACTGCGATCCTTCAAGACACCCTATTTTTTTTTCAATATATTATATAAATATCACTATATATATATATATATATGGATTGAAAGTTTATATCGTATATATCATTTATGTTAAGTTTTATAAAAATCTAAAATCGTTTGATATGCTATTGTGATGGATCAAGATTAACGGTATTCAATAAAAACGCATAAACCATTAATCTTGATCGGTGTCAATAACATATCAAACGATTTTAGAATTTTGTAAAATTTAACATGGATGATCTATATAATATAAACTTTCAATTCAACGGTGGATTTTATAAAATTTGTATTCGTTAAAGCATTATTGAGCGGTGTAACATTACTAATGTTACACCAGTGTAATTTGATCCCTCCCTATATATATATATATAACACAGGTGTAACATTTGAGTAATGTTACACTGCTCAATAACACTTTAACAAATACAAATTTTACAAAATCAACCGTTTGATTGAAAGCTTATATCGTATAGATCATTTATGTTGAATTGTATAAAAATCTAAAATCGTTTGACATGTTTTTGAGATAGATCAAGATTAACGGTATTCAATAAAAACACATAAACCATTAATCTTCATTGATCTCAATAACATATCAAACGATTTTATATTTTTGTAAAATTTAACATGGATGATCTATATGATATAAGCTTTCAATCCGACGATGAATTTTGTAAAATTTGTATTCGTTAAAGCGTTATTGAGAGGTGTAACATTACTCAAATATTATACCGGTGTAATTTGATCTCTCCCCTATATATATATATATTCTTGACGAACACTAAATATATTGTTGTAATATTCTCTCTAATACTTTTTTGACGGAAATATCTCTAATATTTATATAACTAATAACTCGTGGGTACATACATAATCTATAGTTCTAGTCTACTGATCAGTATATATCAAAATCACGTATTTCATTCATGTTTGGGCGTTTGGCTGTGCCGACCCAAACCTTTCTTGACTTCTACTTTACTTTATCATTTAAACTTTGATTATTAACAATTAAACAACAATTTGGTCACATCATGATATTGTTGTATATATGCTCTACAAAAGTTTGAACGTTCTGGATTGAGCAGCCCTTAGAAATTATCAAATCTAGGGGAAAATAATCAAGATGAAACTCAAATTTAAAGTAGTAAATCATTATATGTTACTATTAAATAAAATAAAATATCCTAATTAATATCTTATGAGTAATGGTGCTAGTATGAGTCACACCATCGATCTACAAAGAAATATCATGAAGCGTAACGCATTTCCCTTGGTGAAAATAATAACTATGCTTAACACATTTTTTTGTCCTCATATAGTACCCATCAATTAATATAACTCTTAATTCTTTGACCCACACATTCTTCCAACCCAAACTAATACTCCCTCCGTCCCAAAAAGAATGACCCAGTTGACCGAAACACGCATGCCAATGCATAACTTTGGCGACTAATATCTTTAATTGTATAATAGTAAAAATTATAAAAAATTGATATTTTGAAAATACTCATCGAGACGAATCTAACAACATCTTATATGTTAATATTTATTTTTATTTATTAGTAGAAAAATATGGTCAAAATAATATATATGAATAGTGCATATATTCAAAATGGGTCATTCTTTTTGGGACGGAGGGAGTAAACTCCTTTCATTTTCTTAGGTATTCGTATTTCCATAATTTTGTCTTTCTTATCATTTCTTTGCATCGTCACATTTTTCATTTTTTGGGTTCCTTTTGTTCACATGGCATAAGTTTATTTCATCACCCCACCACTTTCATAGTCTAATCCACTAGTTCTATCTAGGAGAGTATTCGTTTATGCCAATCTCTTTATAGATTTTCCTCTTTTAATTGTTTTACTTTTAAAAATACTTTTCTAGATTTCTCCGTCCAAAACACCATCTAGCTATTTCCTATATGGATATCAATTTTCTGCCGTAAAATTATCATGCACTTATATGTAATATTTGTTAAGAGTTAAATTCAATATGCTTACAAGTGAGATATGTTAGATAATAATATTATTAGGACTTTGAGTATTGGGCTTTATGTGTTAGTAGTATATAGTAGTCCATTATGAATATAAATTCTCTTGTAATCCTTGTTACGTTAAGCAATGCAATCATGATATTATTGAAACCCTATTCGTCACTTTGTGTTTCTCTCTGAACTTTAACAAGATAGACTTCACCTTATATTAAAACAGTTTCATAAAAATAAGTTAAATTTAACTCGAATTTTAAGAATATTTAATCACGGTCAATAATTTGAGGTTTGGCGATTTTTTTTTTTTTTTGACAAACAACAACTTATATCATTTCATTATTTAAAATAGAAGTAATACAAGGAGGTAACATCTCAAGACTATAGTGACAATGCCACGAAATGGCCGCTTTCGCAAGCGTATGGGCAGCCATGTTCGCTTGTCGCTTAATAAACTTTACCACAAAGTTTGGATTCAACAAAATAAGTTAAAGTTGAGGTTTGGCGATTTTGATAACACTATTAGCAAATTATTGTAAATTAAAATGTTTCGACTACACTAGTATTAATTATACGTCATGTTGCACAGTTATATCAGGAAATCCGTCAAACCCGTCCCCACACCACTATCACAATTGCCAAGTGCAGCATAAAATTTCCAATAATTTATACGTACGTACTATGACATTTTTCTTTTTTCATCATATCCTATGTGTTTGCACTTAGACATGTACGTGAATATTGGATGGTTAGCAAATTAACCAATTTCTTTAGTCAAATATGCACTAATCCCATGTGTTATTATGAAGATTAGTGACTCAAATTTCTTTATGCCCTACAATATATATTTGTAGTGAAGTGAACAATCACCTAAACCAAACAAATGACCGATCACGTTGTACAAATATAATAGGCTCTCCATTTGCTTTTCGTGGATGAACACACTCTCCATTATACGCGTATTTGATTTTTCCTATCCTTCTTTTTTGTGTGGAAATTTCATAGTGGAATTGTGGTAGAGCTAGTGAAAGATGATAATCATGTCTATATTAAACCAAATCTAGTTGCTATATATGTATGATTCTCAAGACTTCATATAGTTGACTTCATTTGAAAATTTGAAAGTAAAAGCAACAATACATATATGATAAGGCAAATGGAACCTCTAATCTTCATTGATCATAGCAAGACCTTATATAGCCAATGTACAAGCTTACAAGTTAGTTACAACAAACATAACAAACTCTAAACAGATACCTTGGGCCTTAAGCCACAGCTGCAGCGCGCGCGTGCCTTGCCAACAGGCCTGGCTCATAGGCTTGGCAAGCTTGCTTATGAGCATTGCAGTAATCTAGGCTTATATTGATCAACACATATCTAACATTGCCTCTCCTAAACTGAACCATGACACGGCTTCAGTTTACGTCTTCAAGCTTACACAATCCAAGCACATCTCTGAACTTGCAAAAACTCTCAAGGGACAAAGCTTTGGTCATAATATCTGCAGTCTGCTCAAAGGATGAGCAATGCAGAAGTTGTATCTTTCCATCTTTGGTCAAATCTCTGAGAAAATGAAACCTAACATCAATATGTTTACTCCTTCCATGCATCACTGGATTCTTTGATAACTTGATGGTGGAGCTGTTGTCACAATACAAGGTAATGCAATCCTTTTTCCTGCTGCTAATGTGATCAAGTATTCTACTCAACCAAATGGCCTGACAAGCACAGTTGGCTGCAGCAATGAATTCAGCTTCAGTTGTTGATAGGGTTACAATTGGCTGTTTTTTGGAACACCAGGACACAGCTTTTGATCCAACCATAAACACATACCCTGATGTACTCTTTCTATCATCAAGATCTCCAGCATAATCTGAATCTGACCACCCAACCAATTCATCATCCTTTCCCTTTTCAAACCACAATCCATAGCTCACAGTCCCTTTCACATACCTAAGTATTCTTTTCACTGCTGCAACATGTATTTCTGTAGGCCTCTCCATAAACCTAGCTACTAAACAGACTGAAAATGCTAAATCAGGTCTAGTGGCAAGCAGATACATCAAACAGCCTACCATTTGTTTATAACTAGTTGAATCACAAGCTATTCCATCTTCATCCTTCTTCAATTTGTTTCTAGGCACAATAGGGTTGCAAACACTATTGCAGTTTTCCATATTGAATCTTTTCAGAACCTCACAAGCATATTTCTGCTGAAACATGAAAATACCCTCTTTTGTCTGTTTTACTTCAATCCCAAGGAAGTATCTCATCTTACCCAAGTCAGTCATAGCAAAGTTTCTTTCCATTGATGCTTTGAAGGTATCAAATAGGGTTTGATCATTGCCTGTAAAGATGAGATCATCTACATACAAGCTCACAATAATGATTCTCCCATCTGATTCTTTCTTTACAAACAATGTGTGTTCATGAGTACACTTGACAAAACCTTCTCTGCAGAAGTAGGCTTCAATCTTGCTATACCAAGCTCTTGGAGCCTGCTTTAAGCCATAGAGAGACTTCTTCAGTCTATACACCATCTCTTTTTCTTTCTTCTGATAGCCTAATGGTTGCTCCACATATACAGTTTCATCTAATTCACCATGTAAAAAGGCACTTTTCACATCAAGCTGAAACACATACCAGTGGTTTGTTGCAGCTAAAGCTAGTATTGTTCTTATGGTATCCCATCTGGCCACAGGTGCAAATACCTCATTGTAATCAATGCCATGCTGCTGAGAATACCCTTTTGCAACTAGTCTAGCTTTATGTTTCTCAATCTTTCCTTCCTCATTGTATTTGGTCTTATACACCCATTTAACACCAATTTTCTTTGCTCCAGCAGGTAAATGTGTCAATTCCCAGGTGTCATTACTTTCAATTGCTGCTATTTCAGTGTCCATAGCCTTTTTCCATACCTCATGCTTAGCTGCATCATTGTATGTCATTGGATCCTCACTAGGGCTGAAAAAGGCTTGACTGTCACTACTTTCTCCTGTCTCATAATCTCCAACCTCATAGTCATTCAAATAACCAGGTTTTCTTGAAACTCTTTTGCCTAGTTCATTTACCTCATTGTTGCCCTCTTCTTCTGAATCAGATACTGTTAGATCCATTTCTTCACTGAGGGGATTGCTGGCATTACTAGCATCATCAGGTGAATGAACTTGTGCATCATTTGAATGATCATGATGATTACTTGGTGAACAAGTTTCTGCATCAATTTCACAGTCAATCACTTGCTGACTTGAATTTGATTTTTCAACTATCTTGTTCTCCCAATTCCACTGCTTCTTTTCATCAAATCTGACATCTTTGCTAACAATAATTCTTTTCTTCACAGGATCAAACAGCTTGTATGCTTTTGATTCTTCACTTATGCCCAAATGAACACATATAATACTCTTGTCATCTAGTTTTTTCCTCAGATTGTCTGGTATATGCACATAAGCAATGCAGCCAAAAATTTTGAAGTGGCTTACAGATGGCTTGATCCCACTCCAAGCTTCTTCAGGTGTGACATCTTTCACTGCAAAAGTGGGAGATCTGTTAAGCAGATGTACAGACCAATTCACTGCTTCAGGCCAAAAGGTTTTTGGTACATTTCTTTCACCAAGCATACACCTGACCATATTCATTATGGTTCTATTCTTCCTTTCAGATACTCCATTTTGATGAGGAGTGTATGCAGCTGTGAGTTGCCTCTTAATTCCATGAAGATCACAGAATTCACTGAACTCATTTGAGGTATATTCACCACCTCTATCTGTTCTTAAGCACTGAATGGACTCTTTTGCCTCATTTTCAACCATCACTTTGAATTTTCTGAACATTGCTAGAGCTTCTGATTTTTCATTCATGAAGTAGATCCATGTTCTTCTGCTCAAATCATCTGTGAAAGTGATGAAATACCTCTTTCTTCCATTTGACTCAGGGTTAATAGGTCCACATATATCTGAGTGAACAAGTTCAAGCTTAGTACTAGCTCTCCATGAACTTTTCTTTGGCACATTCTTCCTCTGTTGTTTACCCTTCATACAATTGGAGCATTCCTCATCTGGCTGCTTCAATTTTGGTAAACCAATCACCATTCCTTTATGAGCCAGCACATTCATACCCTTGAAACTGAGATGGCCATATCTCTGATGCCATAAATTGGCATTGTCATGGTTATTACTTGATGTATTCATGCAGTGAGGGACTATAACTGGTGCTTTAATAACAAACATTCTATTCATTGTCATATGTGTAGCCATGATTAACCCTTTTTCCTCATGAAAAACTTTGCAAGTATCATTCTTAAAGATAACAGTTAGGTTTTTTTTGCTGTAATTGGCCTATGCTTAACAAATTATTCTTCAGGCCAGGCAAATAGTAAACATTTGTAAGTACTTGAGTAAAACCTTCAATATGCAATTTTAGGTTACCTTTTCCTTCAACTGCCATCTTTGAATCATCACCAAGTTTAACTGAATCTTTGAAAGTGCCATCATATTCAAAGAGCCAATTCTTATTCCCTACCATATGATTGCTGCATCCAGAGTCCAAGAACCATAGCTCATTCTTTGCATCAGAAATGGTTGAATCTTGAAATTCATCAGATTTTGCCTCTTGAACCATTAGCAGAATTTCTCCCTTGTCATCAAACTCAGCATACTCAGCATAATTTGCATTGTCTTCCTCCCAATTAGGACACTCTGATTGAAAGTGACCTAACTTATGACATTTATAGCATTCAACCAGTTCTTTGTTGAATTTTGCTCCTCTACCACCTCTACCACGGCCTCTACCACGACCCCTTGCATTAGAGTTATCTCCTCTACCACCTGAGCCTCTTCCACCATCAGAAACTTTCAGGATTTGTTCTTGTTCATCTCTCTGATGCTTCATTCTCTGTTCTTGAACAAGAAGACTGCTTTGCAGTTGATCCACTGTCATTGTAGTGGTATCATTAGATTCTTCAATTGAGCACACCACATAGTTAAATCTTGAGGTTAAAGATCTCAAGATCTTCTCAACAACTGTGCTCTGAGTGATGGTGTCACCATAACTTGTCATTCTATTTGCAATGCTTAGTGTTCTTGAAAAGTAGTCATCAATGGACTCACCAATTCGCATGTTCAGCATCTCAAATTCTTTCCTTAGAGCTTGCAGCTGAGCTCTCTTGACTTTAGTGGATCCACAATACTTCTGACGCATTGAATCCCATATCTCTTTTGCAGTACCTCGTGTGAGGATTGTTTCAAGAATGGATCTGTCGATTGCTTGAAACAAGAAATTCTTTGCTTTCAGATCTTTCAACTTGCTCTCTCTTGCAGCTTGAATTTGATCTTGAGTTGCTCCTGCAGGAGCCTCAATTACTCCATCCTCGATGAGACTCCAATACTCCTTGGATCTCAAGAGGTTCTCCATTAACATTGACCAGTGATCATAGTGTCCATCAAATTTAGGAATTGATGGTTGCAGGTAGGTGCTTGATTCCGCCATGGAAATTTCAAGCAAGAACACGATGAAGGACTTTGTAACTAACTTCGGTTATTGCAAAGACTGGATCTTTTAGAAGGTAAACTGATACCAATTGATAAGGCAAATGGAACCTCTAATCTTCATTGATCATAGCAAGGCCTTATATAGCCAATGTACAAGCTTACAAGTTAGTTACAACAAACATAACAAACTCTAAACAGATAACTTGGGCCTTAAGCCACAGCTGCAGCGCGCGCGTGCCTTGCCAACAGGCCTGGCTCATAGGCTTGGCAAGCTTGCTTATGAGCATTGCAGTAATCTAGGCTTATATTGATCAACACATATCTAACAATATATACTACCAAGCACCAATAACTTGATTTGAAAATCTTCAAGAATTGTAAAAGTTCCATTATACACATGTAAAAGGCTACATATATTGAACTAAAATGGGCTCCGTCTTTGTAATGTTTCAATTTAATTAACCGCTCTTTCAATTTTAATCTCATCATTTTCAACCAAACGGATAAAATATAGGAATTTATAAAAAAAATTAAGAAGTTGGGGGGCCTTTGTCCTTGAATATAGGTCTGAATTTTCCACAACCGAACTTTTTTAATATGCGTAGGATTAGGAATCGAACCTCTCTGACCTCTAAAATATTGATTAAATATATACTCTACTATTTTTATTAAATTCTTCGTTGAAAAGTTCATATTAAACAAGTTCAATTTTTTTTGTCAAGTAACCTAATACAGGTTCAAAATTTAATAGGCTGCTAACTTTTTTTTTTCTTTCTTTTCATAATGCATTGCATGTTGTATTTGCAATAATCAAACCAACTAAACTGAATATTAAATAGTTGTTAATTAGCTAGATTCCGATTGAAATAATTAAAATTTCACATTTAAATATGATTCAACTTTAAAGAATTATGGAATCAAATCAAACTATATATCAGTGATTCGCCTCGAAAAGACCTACAATTAGATGTTCACAAAAATATTTAGTATATAGTCTGAAAATTGATACTGCAAGAATATATATTATTTATGGAATTGTCAGTAAGATGTGGAAGGTGGGTGTGGTGTTATAATTTGGTGCACTGCCTTCCGTTTTTTGATGATGGTGTGATTATTGCAGTCACAAGAACGACCAGGTTGTGCAGACATACATAGCTCCCAGAGACATAAGTATACCATAAACTACTAACAACTTGTAACGGAAAAAAGGCGTTCCAAAAAATCAAATTTCTTTGTAATTGAGAGAAATACTTAGAGCTGTCAAAACGGGCGGCCCGACCAATGTCGAGCCGGCCCGGTCGGGTTTCGGGCTTTGTCGGGCTGGGCTAAAAAGCCCGGATAAAAAATGGGCTATCAATATTAGTGCCCGAGCCCGGCCCGGTACGGGTAGTCGGGCTTTCGGGCCAGCTCTTTTTTTTTTTTTTTTTTTACTTCTAGTGCTCAAACTCAACCATGTAAATAGCATTAATAATTCTCGCGCGTTCTATTTTCTACTCATCCGCTATATATATATATTCTCGCGCGCCGTATTTTTCCTCATACCCTATCTATGAGTTTCTCGCGCGCCCTATTTTTACTCATCCACTACCTACGAGTTTCTCGCGCGTCATATTTGTACTCATCCGCTACCTACGACTTTCTCGCGCGCCCTATTTTTACTCATCCGCTACGTACGAGTTTCTCGTGCGCCCTATTTTTATTCATCCACTACGTACGAGTTTCTCGCGCGCCTATTTTTACTCATCCACTACCTACGAGTTTCTCGCGCCCTATTTTTACGCATCCGCTACTTACGAGTTTCTCGTGCGTCATATTTTTACTCATCCGCTACCTACGACTTTCTCGCGCGCCCTATTTTTACTCATCCACTACGTACGAGTTTCTCGCGTGTCCTATTTTTACTCATCCGCTACCTACGAGTTTCTTGGGTGCCCTATTTTTACTCACCTGCTACTTAAGTAGCGGACGGTGTTTTATAATTTATATTACAAACTAATTTCAAATCATCCAAAACAAATTATTTATATTTTATTTTATTTTCTTAATTTTAATTTTTTCGGGCTTGCGGGCCGCCCGCAGCTCATTTGGGCTAGCCCATATTTTAATCGGCTTTGTCGGGTCGGGCTAAAAAGCCCAGAAATAATTCGGGCTAGGATTTTCAAAGCCCGAGCCCAGGAAAAAATCGGACTTGGCGGGCCGGCCCATTCGGGCTAGCCCATTTTGACAGCTCTAGAAATACCTATATCAAATGATTAGTCTCAATAACATATTAAATAATTTTAAATTTCTCTAAAAAAAATATGGATAATTTATATAAGGGTCTTGTTAACATGTGCATATAGGGCACATGATAAGATATCTTAATATAGAAATTTAACATTTAATGATACAAGACATTTAATGCTTGAAAAGTTAAAATGCACAAATTCTAAGACATAATTTCTATTTTTACTACCTTAACATGTGCCATATATGCACATGTTAACATTCTCCTTTATATAATATAAATTTTCAATCCAATAGTATTCAATTTGTATTCGTTATAATGTTATTTACGACTTATGCATACATCACCGTGGGAAGGAGTTGTGGTAGGTCTCTATATATTTTTCCTTAATTTGTTGTACTTGTATTTGATTGATATTAAAGAATCAAAGTCTCCATCTCCTTCTACAATCCAACTCCTACTTACTACATATTCATTGATCATTAGTGGGAACAACATTTTATTTAGACTCTTGCTCTGCATATAGGGCCCATGCATGCACCAAATTCATCAGAATTGTGCTGCGTGTATGATCAATTTTGTCTTTTAATAATTCCATTCTAATTTAATTTCAGTTAGTTGAGTAATTAACTACAGACTACAGTTGATATTTCCCTCATTCAATAATTTCCACCTCAATTTCAATTAATATAGCCTACTTTCAGATCAGATGTAATAATAATTCAACAATAATGGTTGCGTCGTTATATAGTATATCACCTTGTCCACATTTTAAATTTGATTTCAACTTGTACCAATATATATATATATATATATATATATATAAACCGAGTTTAATTGTTGTGCACGGTCGGTGTAAGTTTTTTTTACACATACATCCAATGACGCGTTGCCACATCATTTAATAAATGTGACACATCATGTATTTTTAATGACCATAAATGATGTGTCGGTATATTATTGGACGCATGTGCAAAGTAACTTTACACCGACGGTGCATATAAATTAAATTATATATATATATATATATATATATATATATATATATAATTACATACTCCAAAAAAAATTTAGCAATTTTCTTTTAATATAATTTATACCTATATATAATCTATACTTATATATAAAGATGATACAAAAAAATTTTGGTATGAACTTTTATAATACCAATAATACCCTTGACTTTCTTTTTGAGCAGCAAAAATCTTTTATTAACAAACTCATCATATATAAGGCATGTCTATTTTTTTAGCAGCAAACATCTATTATTAACAAACTCACCATAACATAAAGTTTTTTTTTTTTACATAAGTTTGCATAATAGAAAATATGGATCACACACATAGGCGTAGAACGCGCAAGTGTGGCCGCTAATAAATCATAAATTATATACACGCTTTTATAATACTCCCTTCAATCTATATAATTTTATCAACCCATATATTTTATAAGACTAGGTTGGCCGGATTTTGTGTTGGAGGATCTGTTGCAAATACTTGAACAAGAAGAAAATGATAAACATTATACATAAATTTTAAAGTGTGTGTATCACATTAAGCTTTAGGTTCGATCCACCCCTACCAGTTTATGATAGTTTACATAATAATATTTTCTCAACGACTCTTGTGCACTAGAGAAATGAAGAAATTATTTATAAAGATTTTAGGTAGAAAGTAGACTCATGTGAACATAAATTTCTTGAATGTGTTTTTCTACCTCATAAATATTTTTATATTTATAGAGAAACTCATTAATTGATGAAGGAAAATAATCATTTGAAGGATATCATGCAATGTTAATATGAAACAATATCCTTCACTCTTGTTATCAAAATGTAACAAAACTAAACCATTAAACTATAAAAAATGTTTCAACCTAACCAAATGAAAATTTCAAGTATATTTTGGAAATTCTCACACATATTATTTGAAGAAATTTATAAAAATAAATTATGGTAATTTTTAAAAGTTTTTTTTAACTTATTTTTTGTAAATTTTCAATATGACTTATAAAATAATATATTGTTTTTGCTATAAGCAAAATGTTATCTTTTTTTTTTTATAATCTTTAATCTATGTAATCGGTAATAATTTTGTTGAATTTAATGACAATAATAATATAAATAAAATCTTTTGAAAACACTTAGCTAGTGGACCACAAAATAGAAATTTTGACCCCATTAAAGGATAAAACTTGCATTAGAATTTAATTTAAAATTTCCTAAATAATGGATCGATCACTTTCGATCTATTGTGTTGCCTTCTCAAACGATAAAGATATGAAAACCATTGCAAAATCCCAAACCAAATGAGTATGGAATAAGAGCAATTTGGGTTAAGAACAAAATTCATTGAATACCCAAATGCAGTGGACAGTGGTCCCCTAATCCAACGGATGGTAAAACAGGTATCATATTCATAATAATAGTATTGCACCTATCACATCATTCATCATTGTGTTTCATAAGGTCAATTATTTTGTAGCTTCAATAACACAAATTTCCTTGTATGCATATCAATAGATCTTACCATTAATTTAAAGGCATAGAACAAGAACCCTAAATATTAAGGCAGCTAATTATATGTTAGAATATGCATTGTGACTTCTAACTAGTTTTACCATGCATTATTCATATTGGTTGGTAGTTAGTACGTCTAATTTCTTTTTATGGGTTTTTCGTTTTTGAAATCCATATTCACCCGTTTGTTCGATCCAATTCATTTTTTAGGGTTGAATTAGATGGGTTTGACCGAATCGACCATATTTGTCCAATTCTTATACACCCCTAGTTCAGCGCATGTTGTTCTTTTGATATATCCACTCTAAGTTATAACATGTTCTAGCACTAATAAACATAATTAATTGTTACGGTAGATAGTCGACCCTCCTTTAATTAAGATGAAGGATTAGTACGTCTAAATTTCACATATTTACGGATAGACAAACCAAGTAGATGATTGGATTACGAATTATGCTCTCTCTATTGACGGGTTCCATTTTATTCAGCCATCCACCTTTGGGGTGTGTGAACCTTCTTTGGCAGGATGTTGTCAATATTTTTTTTAATCGTCGTATTCTTTTGTAATATATATGGCCTAATGGCTCCCTCTCAACAAAAAAAAAAGAGTAGATACCAACTAACTGACCAATATGGTATAATTAAAGATTTGGGCCTCGTCAAGCGTTCGATCTTTGACTTTTGTGCATGAAAAAAAATTCAATTAGAAGAGAAAATCTTACCTAGTATGCCCCATAGATTTTCCAACGTAAATTATTCGGCAGTAAACAATGATGAAAACTTCGTACCAATAATATTATGATAATCGAAAAGAAAACTTTGTACCATTATGATAATCTTAAAAAAAAATAAAAAAATAAATAGCAGAAAGTCAATAACATAAACTTTGATTTAAGATATGTTTATTATCTAATGATCTGCACACTTCTTCTTTTTTTGTTTTTTGAAGCAATGTTCTGCACACTTAAACAATCAGTTAGTGAACAATATTTTTTTCTCACTTTATTAATTATTGTTAAAACATCAATCGTAAATATTGTATCTGAGATTCTTTCACACACACGAGTAAGAGAATGCGACGTATAACAAATCTTTTTTAGCAACAACGACTAATGCAAAGCCAGTTAGATGATGGCTTGATTTACAGCCAGTTACGTACCAAATGCAAACCAAATTAAGATACCATCTTATTCTAATATATTTATTTATTATAGTTAGAGCACGACCCATGACCCTTCTCTTTGAATTATTAAATGCCCTAGCTATTTTTTCTGGGTAATTAACATTATATATTGCTTAATTTGTCCCCACTTATAAAAGACTAATTAATTAGACACAAAATAAAAACTTTCTCTCTCACTTTCATAAGGTTTCCCATCATGATCATGGGCTATAGTTTGATCATGGGGACCATTAGAGAAGCTAAGGGATGAGTAGTGATGAGGGTGGAATAAATCAAATTATGCCATGCCATAACTATATAGGGTGTGTTAATTGGCATTTTATTGATTTTCGAAGCAAACAAAGGCTAGATGTTATCTTTCAAATTAAAGATGAAATGCCAATCGAATATATTTAAGTAATAATTTCAACTATATGAAGTATCAACACATCATCAACCCCCACCAACTTTTTGCTAGCTTAGCAATTCTTTGCTTTTTCTTTCGTATGGAGGAAAAAAGAGAAATATTGCTTCTCTATTCACTTTATTCTTTTTGTTTCTAGGGCAGAAAGAAAGTGATTTACTAATATAAAAACAATGCATGCTATAATTCTTAACTTTAATTTAATAGAAATCTTAACAGATTGATGTATATATTTTAGTGGCAAATTTTCCTTTTTTTTTTTCTTTTTCTATTTTGATTTAAATGATTTATCTCTTTACTTTAAATTTAAAATTATTGTGGAGATTAAATAAATTAATTTGAAAATAGAAATATTTCACCTTGATGAGATAGTTATATTAAATAGTTTTTTTTCCTCCACATATATAATATTGATTTGGTCATTTGGAATCTTGTGGACTAGACCAAAACTAAAGGTGTAATAATTTATCTGCTCATTAAAAAAACCTTTATGAAGAAAAAAAAAGTGTAGAACAATTATTCGAACATAAACAACAAAACTTTAACCTTAATTATAGCATTATTTGGCGTGCTTTGATAAAAAAAATTTACACAGCCGATATACATCTTTGACTTTCTCTTATCTTAATTATAGCATAATTAATTTGGCGTCCTTTGATAATTTTTTTATAAGCGCGCTTTGATAAATTTGACGTGCTTTGATAAAAATCATAATATTATGATAAATAGTAAATACTTATTTCGATTAGAGCTATGTTATTCATTACAAATGACAAGCAACACGAAACATTGAATACAAACGTGGCTATCACCGTGTCTTGTATCGTGTTTTTCGTTTTCGTATCATTCAACATTTCTCTTTCCATTATTATTATAAACAATTTTTTTTTTTGAAGAAGTTAAATTAGCTTACTCAAATTGGCACCAGAGAGAATCGAACCTCAGACCTCAAGAGGAGCACACTCTCAGACCCCAAACTAATATCAATGCACTAACCTAAATGAGTTTTATTATAAACAAAAATTTATTGGATATTCGATAAATCTTAATAGCAAATATTTATTTATATTAATAATAATTAACAAGAATGAACACTGTTCCATTGGGTTGCAACTTCCAAGTTCCAACAATACAAAATCTATATTTTGTAAAAAGAAAATTCACTAGTGCAGAAAGGGGATTCCACTACCGGCCAAATAGGGATTCCACTACTGGCCGCGGCCGGTAGTAAATACACTCGTCGTTGTAAGTCAATACTTTCCACGACGGGTCTTTTTATACCCGTCGTGGTATGTCAGGTTTCTACTGTATTATTAATTAAATTTATGAGGATTCCACTACGGGTATTTACAAATACCCGTAGTGGTATGTATGAGATTCCACTACGGGTATTTTCAATATCCGTAGTGGTATGTATAGTTTTCATTTTTTTTTTTATAGTCTGGGATTCCACTACCGGTATTTGTAAATACCGGTAGTGGTATGTGTGGTTTTAATTTTTTTTTTTTAGAATTGAGGATTCCACTACTGGTATTAACAAATACCCGTAGTGGTATGTATTGTTTCCAGTTTTTTTTTTTTAGAATCTGGGATACCACTACGGGTATTTAACAAATACCCGTAGTGGTATGTATTGTTTCCAGTTTTTTTTTTTTAGAATCTGGGATACCACTACGGGTATTTAACTAGGTTGTTACTATTGCGAAACATTCTCTCGCCCTATTTTAATAAAAATTCATAGCCTATAACAGAATTTGCATATAGCAGAATTTTTACATAGTAATTTGAATTGCATCTAAGTTTATAGCTTCTATATATGTTTTGAAATAGAATCGGTACCTGTAGATGAGACCGTGATTGAACCTTCTAACTTCAAACAAAGAGGACAACACCAAAAAACAGCAACACCAGCCCCTAAACAGCAGCAGTCAACACGTAGGAGCAGCAACCACCGCCTAACACAGAAAACAGCTCCACCCCTGCAAAGCACAAGCATTGAAACCCTCAATTCATACATGATCTAAGAAAAGCATCAACCCTCAATTCATACATGATCTGGGTTGTTTTTGTACCAGAACTACATGATAACTGCTGACAGAAAAACAATTGAAAAAATAAAAAGGATTGTTATTGCTCAAACAAAAACTCTTTAAAATAGAATTAGACTAGACAAACTCCTACTCAGTGGGCTCAAGCAAACCAAATAAATACAATATTCTCTACATATAACTGCGGAAACTAATCTCTCGAAATAATGCTGAACATGTATGGAATTATGGACCAAACAGTTAGAAGATTCAATTCAAATTCTACCTACACGCCGATAGAATCAATTATGTATTAATTCTACCTAAATATAAGTCAATTATTCAACCAATAAATACCAAAAGCAGACTATTATGTGTTAAAGTGAAAAGTAACTTTACTTAAGATCACCTTTGAATTCAACTAGTGGAAGAAAAAAACACAAAACCCTCCCAAAATTGGGTCACTATCAGTAACACATAGCATCAGGAAAAAAAAACACTAACCATTTTCTTTGTCACATAACAAACATTAACATAGAAAGACCAGAAGGAAAATTATCCTTAACTTTCTTCTAATCACATGTTGTCTATTTTCTGTTTCTGCTTAATACTTTTCACTTCTTTTAACCATTGTTTAGCTAGAGATACCATAACCATAAACAACTTACTAAGAGATGAAGAACAGGAACCCAAAACACATGAAAACGAATATCCAATTTAAAACCTTCACAATTTAAAACGTGAACTTAGAATATCCAATCTTCATTCAATGCTACCAAAATGTACTGAATGAGAAAAATGCGTGTTTTTCTTACCAGCAATTAACCATAAACAGAAAAAGAATGAAAACGAATACGAATGAAAACGAATACGAATGAAAACAAGATCAACCATAAACAGAAAACGAATGAAAACGAAAACGAATGAAATTTGGGGGAAGTTTGATTTATTCATACCTTTACCGAATGAAAACGAAGAGATTTGGAGGCGATTAAGCGTTTGCAGGTTCGTCGTTCCGTCTAGGGTTTGGAGAATGAAACCGCGAATGAAATTGGGACGATTGGAGATTGGAGAGATTGGAGAATGATTGGAGAACGATTGGAGAGTGTTTGATTTGAAGAAATTGGGACGATTTGAGGAACAAATTAGGGAGAACTAGAATTGGGACGATTGGATTGGAGAGTGTGTTCTTCTTCGCGTTTGCAGAATGAGGGAAATTGGGAAGAATGAAAAATATAATTAACACTATTAGGATTCCACTACCGGTGATAAGCTAGATCGGTAGTGGAAAGTGGGAATATGAAAAAACTAATAACACTATTAGGATTCCACTACCGGTGAATCCTAGATCGGTAGTGGAAGATAATTAAAACAATTTTGCACGTAATTACGACATTGCCACCGTGTCTACTTTCCACTACGGATTTAGCAAAGCCGGTAGTGAAATCCCTTGTCTCTGAACTTTCCACTACCGTTTTCAAAATATCAGTAGTGGAATCCTTTGGTCAAATGTATTTCACTACTGGTATTCACATACCGGTAGTGGTATCTCCAAACCAAAAGTCATTTTTCTACTAGTGATTAAATCTATGAATACATCTCCCCATTGCTAAAGAAAATAGCACGCACACATCTTTTCCCATGCCTCAAAAGCAAGTAAACCTTTGTGAAAAGAGAACAAAACATATAAGAGTAGTGGACCTATAATTTTTTAAAATGAAATGGACCCATATCTTAACCACTAAACAAATCTAAAATATACTATACATACAATGAAAATCAATCTAATTATCACACCCAAAAGAAAAAATTAATCCACGAATATTACTATAACGTGGTTCCAAGTTTCAACACTAAGTTTTCATGAAATGGACAGTTTTTTTTTTCCTTTGAAGCAATGCAATATAAATATACAAATTTAATGGGCTTGAAGAGTTCTAAAGAATTTAACTACAAAAACAGATGTATGATAGAAAACAAATCCATCATTCGTACAAAATATTTATAAAAAAAATTGTTAAATAAATTCGCATGTGAACCACAGAAATATTTTCTGAGTGGAAAAAGATAATTAAGTATATGTAAATGTATTATAGTATGTATGTGAAACTTGCAAAATAGTCCTCCCTCAAGCTTTGTTTTCGATGGATTAGAACAAAAACTTATGCATCAAAAAAGATGGATTCCCTCATCCCACTCCCACAAATGAATTTTCTTATTTTTGTTTTTGATTTTTTTAGTATATATATATATATATATATATTTGTGTGTGTATAACTAAGAAATACTCCCTCCGTCCCAAAATGAGTGAGTCATTTTGACTATATACACTATTCACGTATCTTACTTTGACTCTACTAATAAATAAAAACAAATATTAGCATATAAGATGTTGTTGGATTCATCTTGATGAGTATTTTCAAAATATCATATTTTTATGATTTTTACTATTATACAATTTAAAATATTAATCGTCGAAGTTATACATTAGCATGCGTGATGCAATCAATTGACTCACTCATTATGGAACGGAGGGACTACAATTTACGGATAAATAAGGTCAGAGTTTGGAGTATGTTAAGAGTCCCACATCGGTTGAGAGATGGCCTGACTAAGTGTTTATATATTAGAGGCAATCCTCACCTTACAAGCCGGTTTTGTAAGGATGAGTTAGGCCCAATACTCATTTCTAAGATGGTATCAGAGCCTCTCCACGATCCGTTGGGCCACCTGTTATCAGGTTTCCGCTATCGGGCCATCCACCGTTTATATCCACGCACCAAGCCCAATAGTGCTAGGCGTGAGGTGGTGTGTTAAGAGTCTCACATCGGTTGAGAGATGGCCTGACTAATTGTTTATATACTAGAGGCAATCCTCACCTTACAAGCCGGTTTTGTAATGATGAGTTAGGCCCAATACTCATTTCTAAGAGAGTATATAATTGTATTACTTCCCTCTCAAGGTGTGGGCATGCACAAGCACTAGCTAGTCCCATAATTTTTCAAATTTTAAGAGTTTAGTTTAATACTAAGAAATAGGTCTTGAATTTAAGAAATTTCATATTCGGTTTTCACAAACATTATCTGATCTATTTGGACCGTATAATCTTATTTGGGTGAGTTCTGGAACCTCACCGGTTTTTTTAAAGAAATATAAATATTTTTGTAAATATTTTTCGAATTCTAATTATTTTTTTTGTGTTGGACACTTTTTTTGTTTGTTTTCACAGTCAGTTTAATCTGATTTGGGGGTGATTTCTGACATTAAATGGTTTCAGCCCCCTTCCAGTCGCAGTTGCGAGGATCGAACTGTGATTCTTCCTACAAAGTCCGCTACCAATCACAGCGGACACTTATTTAATTTTTCTGGAAAACGAGACCCATTAATAACGCTCATGCGTCAGACACATGCAAAATAACAAGAACAAGACCTTCCTTACTCTCTTTTATGTCCCTCTTGCATCATGGATTCTCACACTTTATTTCGTGTTAGAATCAAATCCAAATAAATAATAAAACGTTCATCTGGTACCCCCAACACATAACGGAACATCTTGGTGTCATTTTCTTTTGAAAGTATATACTGTATGAATTAATTGGTTAACCTTTGATTCGTACGTATTTCAATGCATTTCATGCATAATGGTTGGTTACTAATTAACATGTGCTCCAAAATCTTGAACCAAATGTGTAGTGTGAATTAAAAAAAAACAAGTTTAATTAGTCTCATTGAAGGAATATTTATCTTAGTAATATTAAAAGGCGACTACTTGGAGTGTGCTCCAAGAGGTACTCCATTTTATAAACCGAAGATCGTGCACTATCCTTGAATATCACGCGTGCGCCGCCGTTCGGTAGAGCCGAGCACAAACATGGTGATGTATTTTTTTTTTTTACAATTTAATTTGTTTTGCATTATCAATTTGTTTATTGATCTTCTTTTTTTTTTTTAACAAGCAATAAAATTTATTTATTAAAATAAAAAATACACAACAAAGTACTACTTTGATGACCAGAGTAATTAATTAAGGTGGTCAATTTTGTTGTTAAATACTACTATATGTCTAAACTAGTAATAGACCCGTGCGAGCACGGGTCGTAACGTTACGACGATACTTTTTTAAGTTATAGTTTGGTAATCAAAATTGGAAGCAAATGTTTTTAAAATTTAGATGTAATTAATAAGTATTTAGAATTGTTGGAAATATGCATACAAACATATTTTTTGCAAAGTGTTAATTATGAATTTTGATTAGTTTTAAAGGTAAAAATAGTTATATGGTGTAAAATTGTGAAAAGACATAAGATTCACTTTGAACATGCACCTAAAAGACATAAGATTTTAAATAGTTACATCATTCTTGTTAACCAAAAGAACATTGGAAAACAAAGTTAGAACTTATCCCGCGTAAAATAAGTTTTTTGAAATTTTTATAAGTTAGAATTTGTCTCGTATATGATAATTAATTTTAAATTTATATAAGTTCAAAGTTATGCCGTAAAAAGTAGTTTTTTTAAAAAAAAATTATAATTTATAACTTGTCTCACATTTGATAAATATTTCTCAATTTTTATCAGTTAGAATTTATCCTGTACAAATAGTTAATTTGGAATTTATATAAGTTGGAACTTATCCCGTATAAAATAAGTTTTTTTGAAATTTTTATAATATCAAACTTGTCTCACATATGATAATTATTTTGAAATTTTTATAAGTTAGAATTTGTCCCGTATATGATAATTAATTTGAAATTTATATAAGTTAAAACTTATCCCGTATAAAAGTCTTTTTTTCAAAAAATTTATAATTTAGAACTTGAGAAACGTTTTATAATTATTTTGAAATTTTTATCAATTAGAAATTGTCTCGTAAAAATGCTTATAAAGAAAAGTTTGGATATAAATGTTCATCTAGTTAGACAAAAAAGAAGAAGATGAATGCTGCAGATTAGAAAATAAAAAAGTTACATAAAGAAGAAAGAGGTGAATGATATGAAAATGAGTGAAGATATATAGTATAATTTTGAATAAAGTGATGAGAGGGGAAAAATTTGAATTTGAAATTTGGTGAGACATTGGGAGAAACAAAAAGATGTCACATGTGTTTGTGGCTTAGATGACTTAGTTTCATTCAAACTGAAAAAGACATAAATGGCTCAGTAGCTTGGTTACAATGGAAAATCTGGTTTGATATATAAAACACTTTTCCACTCACAAATAATGTCTCAAATGGCTCATATGACTTTGTTTGATTTGAAAAGGAGTGTACTTTTAGTTCAATCATCAAATTTTTAGACATCAATTACGCTCATTTGGGATACATGGCAGCACCTTAAGCCAGGGTAGTTTAGACTTATCCAGAACAATTAATTTTCTTATATAAATTAGATTAACCCATCCTTCAAAAAATATAAGAAATTGATGAGGGGGGCTAGCTAGCTAGCTACCAGCTACATAACAAATTTTCACATAATTAACATAACAACTTTAATTTTTCTCCCACCAATCGACCACCAATTTCTTGGCTCACAGGTCACATTAACATAAGGGTCTTGTTAACATGTGCCCTAAGGGCACATGTTAAGATATACCAAAATAGAAATTCAACATTTAATGATACAAGAAATTTAATGCTTCAAAAGTCAAAATGCACAAATTAGCATTTAATAATTTCTATTTTTGCTTTCTTAACATGTGCCTTAAGGGCACAAGTTAACATTCTCCTTAACATAAATATGGTTGTATGTCACTTATACAATACATTTTCAACTTGTTTCATTTTCCTTTGCCACCACGTTCCTTTGTTGCCTTCTTGACCCAATTCCTTTCTGTCATTTCCATAATTCATGCCTTCACTTATCCCCATTTCAAATCCTCTTCCCACTCAATATTATGTCTTCACCTACCTTATCATACAAATATCATAATACCAAACCAACTAACATTTTGGTAACTAATTATTTAATTAGTTAACTAACTTCTTTCTAACTTTAATTAGTCAATGATAGGTTCATGGATAGTGTTTTCAAAACTTTGCTTAGCTTTTTCCTTAATGCATGCATGTACATGGTATACATAATTTACCAAACTTTCATTCACGAGCACATAATGCAACTTTTGATTTTTAGCTTAAGCATCTATCATAATTCATAAAATTTTCAAAGTTTAAGTCATAAACATGTGACATTGCACAATTACAACTCTATTACCTGTTTTGTACCATACGGTGATCCATACCTTTAGTTAGAGTTGGATATATACGTGTTAAGGTATGCAACCGACACGTTTAATTTGTTGCTCGCGCAGATTTAAGATCAATTTTTTTAGATCATTTTATATTTTTGTCTATGTGGGTTGAATCGTTAAAATCATAGGTTATGCGAGTTAAATATGTAGGTTTTCTTGTAACCCGTCTTTATATATATATATATATATATATATATATATATATATATATATATATATATATATATATATATATATACACACACACACATAATTAATTAATTATATCTTTTATCACTTATAAATTATAATTTGGCTCATATCCAAATCCAATATTAAACCTTTTTGTAAAAAAACTAAAGTATAACCCATAAATATAAAAAGACAACAACAACGCATTCTTCTTTTCACTTTCACAGAGCAAATAACAACGCATTGACTATGTTCTTCTGCTCTTTTATTTACGTAGAAATTAGTAACCAAACTTGAAAGTTAACACGGCTGATAGCTACACTATTTTTTAAATTTGTTACTTATGATTTATATGTTATATTGTGACATTTTGTTAGCTTATAAAAAAATTATAATATCAATTGTTTAATTTTTTCTCGATAAAAGTGATTTTTTAATTTTATTTTAAAATAGTCTGCAAATCAACTGTTTAACCCATGGACCCAAGATCAAATCGGGTTTAAGATATCATAACTCATTTTTATTTACTGGCAAGTTAGCCCAATTTATATGCGGAACAGGTTATACGAGGCGGATCAACCCTTACATCCAGCTCTATCTTTAGTATGAAAATTTATAAACACTAAGGTATGGACATGGAAAAATAGATTGAGCATCATAACTATATATAGAAAAAGAGGAGTGCTAGCAACACACTCTTTAACAAACACACTCCAACACACTCTCTTTTATTGGTTGAAATTCACATGGGTCCCATAAAAGTTATATGGGTCCACATTTTTTTATGGGACCCATGTGAATTTCAACCAATAAAAGAGAGTGTGTTGGAGTGTATTTGTTAAAGAGTGTGTTGCTAGCATTATTCATAGAAAAATGTAGATTTAGGACCAACAAACATCATACAGGGGTTAAATTAAAAGGACAATATTAGGTACACTTGTAATAGACCCATTGATAAGTATAACCCCATAATTAATTGGATCCAATTGTCTTACCATCAAAAAATTGTTAGGGCCCCAAACCTGTCTAATTTTTATGCATTTGTATGATATCCTTTTCAGTCATTATACAATCAATGGGTGACAATTGATATCAAACACATCATGTGACATTGTGAATAACATGTGACCATATAGACAAATGAATTTACATGCAAGCTTAGATCTATTGACCTAACCTTTGTCCCCATATTTCGGTTTTTCTTGGCACAGCTACTACATGTTTGTTATTTTTTTCATAACATTTTACAACCAAATCTACTTTAATCGCTTTTTTAAAGTTGAAATGAAACATTGTTTGGTATGATTCAGGAAGAGAGGTCAAAATTATATATGTTGGCTCAAATTCATTTCTATTGACCCATAGCTTGTTTATATATTAATTGTAGATGAATGTTGAATTCACCTTCATTTTCAATTTTTGTCACCTTCTTTAAGTTTGAGTTTCCTCGATTTATTATCCCTCCATTTATTCTTCATTTTAAGTCACATTCATCACTTTCCTTCTCACATTATTTCTTCATATTTATATCTCAAATTGAAAAACTCGAAACTAAAAATTTAAAATTGTGACTAGCATTAAAATTGAGAGAATCTCGTGAATAAGTTATTTATGCATTGGGTTAGGTTTAAAGCACTATTCAATTCAAGTGACGAAATTGAACTCAAATAGTGCAAATTCTTTTAGTTAGGAGTTTCCAAATCATTTTCTCAAATTTTAAAATATACAAGCTTTTAAGCAAAAGAAAATGATTTAGAAATGGATATTTTCATCTTCATTTGTATTAGACTATTATAAAGATTTTTGTTTGTAACATAAGGGGGTCTTGATTAAAACCATTGTGAAGTATGAACACTTGTTTTGAATTGTATATAGTTGAATTGAATCCCTTTTGAAACACGTCGAGTGCAATATCATTTATGTTTAATTTTAAGGAAATCTGAAATCATTTGATATGTTTTTGAGATCCGTTAAGATTAACGGTATTCAATATTTTATATATATATATATATATATATATATATATATATATATATATATATATAGATATATATATTAATTTATTTATTTTTTGCTTATGTTTTATTCAATGTAGTATCAAATTTTCATTTAATGAGATTTTTACAGAGAAATCATATAATTTACCAACAAGCATTTGTAATTAATTATAATGAGATGAGATGTTTAAAAATTAAGCCACCACTCAATTTTGAGACCATATGTTTTGGTTGTTTCGTTTCGTTTGCAACGGTTCAAAGGATTAATTTAAGGGTGCGGTAGGGATGAGATGTGGTTAATTTATTGAGCATATGCTTTTCTTGCCTTTCTTTTATTGTCGTTTTCACTTCCAAATATATGGAGCCTTTGGTAGTAATGACAAATGTGTGATTCTAACCGATCTAGAGCTCACCTTAATTAGTCCTAATAATTTTGGGAAGGGTTCTCATTTTCCTTTCCAATCTACTTATTGTTCATACCACTTTGGTTCTAGTATTTGGTAATTTGGTGGTTGAGAGAAGGACTTTGGAGGTGAGGAGTAGACAAATAATAGGAAAAAAATTCATATTTTTTAGAGAGAATTTTTTGTAGAAAATGATAATTAATGCTTATGATTAATATATTTTTAATATTAAAAATATTTATTTATTTACTGTTTTGTCATGAAATATAAATGAATGTAGAGTATTGCGAGTATTATAAAACTATAAATTAGATTTAGAAAATATATTTAATTATGCCGTATAATATATTAATCCAATATAATTTTTGAATTAACTCAAATTAGAAGATTTTGTATTATGAAAAACAATCCCTCAAAGCCCTCCTTCCCAAAGCTATCCATTCTTCTAAACTCTTTTTCAAACTCTTCTAAACTCTTTTTTTTTTCTTTATAGTCCTCTTTCTTACGCACTTTTAACCTTATACTATACTTCCTCGATTTATATTTATAAAAAACAGTGAATAAAAGAAAATTGATATATTTGATTTAAAATATTGACCAAATACATCAACTTTATAGAGGCAGTTATGTAAAGCACCTTGTGGTGATACAAAGGACGTCCGGAAAGAAAAAAAAACAAAGGCATACATCTATTTTTAAACCGTGATTTGGATCGTATCGGTTTTTCTAAATAAAATTAGAGATGACAAAAATAAATTAGCAAGCATCATCGTCAATCCATCCTAAACAGATGGGTGGTCCACCAAAAAAAGTAAACCGAGGTGGGGTCATATCTTAGTCTTTTCCTCCACCCGTTGGAGTATTTAGTAGTTGGAGGGAGGAACTTATCTTGCAAATTTTTACCCGAAAAGAATCGTATCCCTTAGTTTAGGTATTTTATTACTAGATTGTGAAAAAACAAATGTCACATCAATGGACTTGTCTTCCACAATTTGTTAAAAATGATGTCGGCCCGCTAAAAATACATTAAAAAAAAACTAATTATTTTTAAAGAATACTCACCACCTAGTTGAACCGCTCTGACCTATTTTTAACCCTTCGGATTGGCAGATTAGGCGGAACGAGTTAGGTAGATTGGAAAACCCTAATCCATCCAACTAAAAATAGTGGGCTTAGGGGCAGATCAGGTGGCCCAACTCACTTTTACATTCCAAAATAAGTTGACCATAATTTTAGAATAACCACTATAGAGGAATTAAACCCCCCATTGTCATTGTATGAGCATCTAATTATTTATGCCAAAAACATTGGCATAACCTTATTTTACACCAAGTAATTTCCCTTTTGAACTATCTTATGCATCACCTACCATGAGATGAGATTTGTCATTTACAAATTTCACACCAGTGCAAACCATGTGGCCCCTGACACCTAACAGGCAAAGCTGACTAATGATTTTTTAGTGTCTGAGATTTTCTAGCTCTTTTTTCATAGGTGAATGCTTCACTGGACATGTTTTGTTTTGACCATTTCCAGTGGCATAGGAATTAATGTCATCAATCTATCACACTACTATAGTCCAACGTTATAGAGATGAGAAGCCATGATTCAAATGACCAAGAACCCATAATTATTGGTTGTACATACACATGGAATGCTTTTTAAAAGAAAGAATATATAACCACACATGGAATTTATTTTTTTTATAGAACCATACATGGATTCCTTTTAGAAATTGAAATGACATACCAAAAGAATAGAAGAAATTGAATTGTGCTTAAGATTTACTATTTATATCCCATGACAAATTGACTTAACTATTTGATTTGACTATTTCTTGCGGATTAAGTAAATTGTATAAATGAAATAATTATTATAATATTTTTACTATATTATCATTGCCAAATTATTGGTATATTTTTTATAAATGGAAATGAAATAGATATATTATTGGAAGTGATGCATGTAGTATTAATAAGATGGTATAGTTGAAAAAATAAAATTAATATTGCATCAAAATTTGGAACTTTCAATTATTCTAGGGCATTCTTTTTTGTAAATTGATCAATTATATTATAGGTGTAGGATATAGGGAGTAATATAACTTAATGTGTTAGTAACACACCACAAATTACACATCTTCAAAAGTTAAGAAAAAGTCAGATTAGTTGATATGTGATAAGCACTTCCCACTTAAGATAGACACTTTTTTATTCCTTGTTTCCTTTTATTTGGATGGGTTAGTAATTTAATACTCCATCCGTCCCGTAATATAAGCAAAAAAAACTCTTTTTGATGTCCCAAAATATAAGCAAAAAACAACTTTTTTAATACTAAAGTTACAAAATTACCCTTAGTCATAATTCACTATTGTTTAGTTTCCCAATAAACTTTTGGGTAGTTAGCTTATTTCAATATGACTTTTTAGCTTTCATCATTCAAAAAGCTAATTTTTTCCATTAACAAGAAGTAATTATAACAAGGGTAATACGGGAAACTCAATTATTTGTTTTGATAAAATTTAGAGTTTCTTAATAAGTGTGAAAATTTTTTTTTTGCTTATATTCCGGAACGGAGGGAGTATAACACCAATCCATAACGAATCAAAACGTTGCAAAAGAGAATCATTGCAAGGATCAAAAAAATTGGGCATGACATGATAATGGGTTTGATAAATGAGCAAATTCCTAAAAAAGTTGATGTTGAGATGAGTAGCCATAGAAACTTGAAAGTATTAAGTACTATTGACAGCCTTTTGTCAAGGGGAAGAAAATGTGATTGAAATTCCCACCAAGAAAGTAGGTGTGGATCAAGTAGCATTGTAGGAAAGAATAAATTAAAGCAAAAAAAAAAAAAAATTAAAAAAAAAAAAAGCACTTGTACATTAAGTAACACTCATAGCTCAATGGATAACTATAAGACTATACTATACTCATGTATATTGAAATTTGAAAAGATTGGATGAGAAATTAAAGAAAGATAGAATTTTCTTTTCCCAACTAGATGTACCTTTGGAACCTAACAAGCCTTTTGAATTGATGAGTCTTTGATTCAAAGATCATATAAATTATGCATAGTTAAGTGTTTTGAGTGATACATTGAAACTAGATTTTACTAGCATTTGGAAGTACCTAATATCCATATGTATAACCATAATAATAAAATCAAAGTATCTTCCCATTCTTGTCGGTTAGCAAAAAGCATTAATATGAACACATATACTAACTAAGATAAGTGAACAGATGAAAATGTCAATAGGGGCAGGAATATGTGTACGACATGCTTTTGATAATTGTATTTTTAGTTAAGCTATTCCAAAAGAAAAGTAATTAATATTAAATTATGTGATTAAATTATTATCTTTGAATTTTTTTTATTTTGGTATTAAATTATTTTTATTTTATTTTTTCATTTTTGTGTTTGTCTAAATATAAGAGTTGCTCTCAACTTTATCTTATTCCATCAAAAGTCAAATTTAGAGAAGTCAGATTTGAGAGAGCTCCACCTAATGGCATAATTGTAATGAATCGTTTAGCAAACAATTTTTGCAAGATAATGGACAAAATCAATGTCTTTTTTTTTTGTCAAAAAGAAAAATCAATGTTTTTTTTTTTTTTAATCAAATAGTCTAGTAACAAAAATTACACACCTTAAGAGAGAAATTTAGTTCGAACTCACAG
Organism: Trifolium pratense; assembly: GCF_020283565.1. Taxonomy (NCBI): domain Eukaryota; kingdom Viridiplantae; phylum Streptophyta; class Magnoliopsida; order Fabales; family Fabaceae; genus Trifolium; species Trifolium pratense. Next base: position 44,841,223 of record NC_060062.1, on the reverse strand, counting down.
TCCAACATATCAAATGTCACTGCAACTACCAAACAAATTGTACTTACGGAACAAAAAATCAATAAATATATTCCTACAAAATGCACACTTAGAGAGAGAAACCCTTAAACTATGAGTGTGGTTTCAGATTTTGATCAAAAAATCAATAAATATATTCCTACAAAATGCACACTTAGAGAGAGAAACCCTTAAACTATGAGTGTGGTTTCAGATTTTGATCAAATCCAATGCGATCGGACTTGCTTAAAGGGTACACAATAAGGCATTGCACAATCCACGTCAGTGTACCTTTTCAAACACTGCATAATCAACATAAAATTGTGCTCCACATGTCACACCGAGACCCAAGTTGAGGTTCCCTCAACGCTCTCTACGAGATTTACCCTAATTCACCGTAAACCTCACTTATAAAAGGATGTCTTAAGTTAAGAGAAAGATGCACATTCTCTTTCTAGAAAACATTTCTCGTCTCGTCTGTGGAATCCATCTACCGTCGTCCACCGTACACTTCTACTCCGGTCACCACCTCATATCCACTCCAAATCAAGTGTCAGAGCTAATCCATTTTTATACTTCTTGAAGTATGAAACTACTGTTCCTTTCCCACAAATTTCAACTCCCCAAAAAATAAAATAACCCACAGCACAATCTCTCTTCTATTCACCAAGACCATACAGCTGTTTGTACTTGTTGGTGCTTACGCTCAGCAAGACAATCTAAGCTTGAAAACCGGGATTGCAATTGAAAATTAATGTGTGCACTATTGCCTCAAGTTCCAATCAACATGTGAAAAACCTAACATGATCTGGCGAAAGATACAGGTCATAAAGAGAGTTGATAGTGCATTGTCTTTCACCTTAATATTATTGCACACTATCAGTGGCACGGAATGTACGTTATTCGAACTAGTATATGACAATTGACAAGGATACCACAGTATACAATATTAAAAACAGTAGTATTGGAAAAAAGTTCCACTAAGCCATCAATTTTCATTTTTCAAATCAATTTGTAACATCAAATTGTTCTTAAATCTAAAATAAAAATATATTGTTCAGGTAAACAGATGCATACATCATTATTTGATTTAGAAACTTCAAAAAAGAAGTACAACCAAACCTGTTAAAATAAAATAACAAAATATGAACAAAATCCTAGTATTATGGAATTCTGCCAGAAATATGCAAATGCAATAACAATGGTAAACTAAAGAGTACTTCTCTACTCATTAGTCATTTACAACATCTGAAATCATTATGGCCATCCTTTACAAAAAATGACAACTGAACTGGGGACACTTTCAAATTGTTCATCTGAATAATTCTTGGTTTTAAGTTTTAACCTTAATCAAATAATGATTAAACTGAAAATATAACAAGTTCACGATCAAACTAATTCAATCATTCAAAAATTGGATCCATTCCGATTTTTGAGACATTGTTTGGCTTTTCCATTTTGACTAATTCTAATTTTAATTTTACACAGCATTTTCCTTGAACAATTACAATACAGCATTTAAATTTGTCATTCTCCAGAGGCTAAATTTTAATTAAGAATTCTAACCTCATAACTGCTCTACAGACTCAAGAGAGGAAAAGTGTTTGTCAATGGTGTTGAGAGTTTCTTGATCAATTTCAGTCGTCCCAATCAATTTTGGTAATGAATAACCCAATTCTTTTGCTGGTGCAACATCAATTTCTGCCGTATGACTCTCGAGTGTTTCATTGTCAGCAAGTTGCACCATGGCAGAGTCTTCGTCTGAATTGAAAAGCTGTAACTTCATCTCCAAGCATGACTGCAAATCCTCCTCACTTCGGGCTTTGTTAATTTTGTCCATAAGATCACTTATAGCTGATAACTTTTCGGTCCTCTTTCTCTTATTTGAAGCCTCATTAACTTCATCAATTTGTTCTTTGCTGTCGCTATCTACAGCACACTTCTTAAGCTTCTTTAATCCCTCATCTACAATTTTTTTTATTCTTATTCTCACACCATCACTTCTTGCCGAGTTTGACCTTAGCTGCAATTTTAACCCAGGGACCATTATCTCATTGTTCTCCGTTGGAGTAGGATTAGCCTCAGATGCAGAAGACACATTTTCATCCGAATGCTTCACAGATAATACTTCTTCCAGTAAATCTACATTTTGCATGTACCGGTCAAAAGCTTCATTTTCCACTTCAATATTTCGCTCCTTGTATTCCTTTAACTTGGAAAATCTCCATTCATTGATAGCTGCAGCATCCTGTAATCACGCACAATGCCATTACTTTTCAAGCAACATACACAGCTTGCTAGAACAAGCCTTATATTCAGCCAATCTTAGTTTATATATTGTGTCTGTACCTTTCTAGTTAATGGCTTCTTTGATCGAAGTGAAAGGTGCAAATTATTGAACTGAGCAAAACTATTGGAAAGTTGCCGAAGTGATGCAACTCTACCTGCATTTCTGGAATAAAAAGCAAAATGAACCAAGGGAAAACTATAAGAATCTGAAAGATGCTTTAAATGCTGATTCTATAACTGAATCAATCAACAATTAGAAGGAAATACTGCTGGAACAAACTGGAAGTTCAAATAAATCACAAATTACAGACGATTTTTAAATCTCTAAATTTTTGAGATTGATACATCTATTTACTGAAGGAGTAAAAATCCAGTTTTCTATTCTACTGGTACAAGATATTAACCAAACCAACTAATATCAACACTCCCCTCAAACCTGAATATATATCATTTGCATCAAACTTGTTACATACTACCTATGTCCCTATATATAGGACCTTGTGAAATTTCTTTGTTCCTTTCAATGAAACCCCTTTAAAAAATTTCATTCCATTTATTCTTTTTTTACCCAAATACCTTTGATTATTTTACATTTTTACCTTATCAAGCCACTTAGGAATAAGGATTGTAACGGGAAAGATAAATCATTTCTCACTTATTTAAAGACTGAGGAATATGTATTAACAATAACATAAGTAGACGAGTTTCAATTATTTGATGGATAAATTTGAAAAGGTAATGCAAGGTATTAACAAATTTAATGCCACTACAACTTTCTTAACTCCAGTTAAATAATCAAAACAAGGCTCTATATATAGGGACAGAGGTAGTAAATGTGTGCTCTTCAACGGCAGACAAATTTAGCTAAAATGTCTAGTAGTTGATCATTAGAATTTACAAATAAGGTGGGTTATTCAACCACAGAGGAATGTTTTTAAGAATAAGTACTAGTAGCAGCTAAAACACATGCTCACTATGGGTTAAAAAAAGGAGAAAAAAACAATGCCAGACAAACTTCACTATGGGTTGAAAAAAGAGAGAAAGAAACACCAGACAAACGTGTGTTTCTGAAGGGTAAACAATCCATCTTTCTATGCTTAATTTCTTTATGGAAACCAAGGTAGCTTGGCTATAAAAAATCAGCAGAATACCTACTTTTTCAAAACCTCAAATGTCAAAGTTGTTGAAACATACAAATGCATATGTAGAAAGAGTCGTACTTCTGCTAGTAAGATTTTTGCTAATAAGAACATTGAATCCATAACTCAACTTTCTATAACCGAGACCTTTCCAATCTATTTGCATGACCTTCTTTATCAATGAAAAAGAAAAACAAGAGACTCAAACTACAATCTAATTCTCTATACTACTAATGCATCTGCTATAAGAGAAATAGACAGAGCAGGGTAACAAAGACCCCAAATTTGCATTCCATAATCCAAGCTGGCCCAGAGCTTGGCAAGCCAATTTGCACAACAGTTACCTTCCAACAAGATGTACTGAAATCACAGGTTCTAGGAGTCAGTCATGGCTTAACACAAATGGCATCCTTAAATCACGAGCCATTGCATGTAATTCAGCATTACTATTGGAAGCAAAGCCATAACTGCCAGAGACACCAATGATCCAATTACTAGAGGAGTTCATGATGAGACAGCCATAACCCAACAGTCATGGGTTTCCAAATGAGCTACCAAGAAACAAATCCATGTTGTTCCTGTTGTTGGATAAACAAAACACTTCAATGGTGGAATCAAAGAGAGCTTTAATGTCATTAACAATGCGCCAATCCTATTATCAATACAAAAACCTCATTACGAGATTTCCAAACCAACCAGCAAGAAATAAAAATTAGTTTATGTAGCATTGTCCTTTATCCAATGATAACAAACATTGGCAAGGAAATTTTAGTGCTGTGTGAAACAGAACATGCACTAAAATGCCCCTCAACCACGCAGTCTCACAAATCATGTAAAATTGTCCCTTGGGCTGCACCACATCTACAACAAGAAGTGTATGGAAGACATGTCGAGAGGTTCTAAAAACATTCAGGGGAAGACTATAATGAAAAACGAGCCATAAAAACTGCTTCGTGTTCTTGGAAATATTTCAAGTCCATACCAGTTATTAGAAAATAAGCACGGGAGTGTTATTGTGCTTATTTAGCCCTGTGTAGGCTTTTTAGTCGTGTAAACAGGAAGGAGTATTATCATCCACATTTGAGTTAACAAATACACTACACATTTTCGTGCCAAATATCAATAGGAAGTTGAGTGGCAAGAAGATTGAAATGCCACAAACCAGAGTGTTGCATGTCACTAATAAATGATTGAACATCATGAATATTAATCTGTAAAGCATTGGTACGTTGGAAATCGTTAAGTACCAATAACGGGTGTCGATACTCGTCATTATTAATGGTTGTGTAGACAGGGAATGGTTGAGTACAACCAACTATGGCTCAGTAAGGGTACTGCTGTTAAGAATGCACGCGTTTAATTGCAGAAGGGTCAGGCCACACATCCAAAATAAAAGGACAGGGACAGAAACAGCCATATCCCCCTTTCATTTCTTCTCTTCGTAACAGTAACACACACAATCATCATAGTTCATTCTCAATTTTGTGTCAATTGCATTCAAAGTTTTCCCTCATCGTATAAATAGCCAAACAGCAAATAGTGACGAGGCAAGAGAAGTCTTTATAGCCAATGACGACAGCTTGCTGTCACCAGCGGCTGCAATGAACCCTAGTGATCACATGATCATAACCTGCTCTGATAGTTTGATACCATGTTGAGTTTGAATTTATGTGTCGAAATCAGACCGCACCCCCCTATTTATAATAGTGTGCAATAAATGCTAATTGATATGACTTCCTATCTTAAATCTCAATATATGATTCTAATCTTAATAATAAATGCACATATTAGAATATTTTATTCTAACAGGTTCACTTGACTATTGGTGGAGAATAAGTTCAGAGGTTGTCCTCAGGTCGCTGTTATTGACTCTCAAACGAAATAACTCAAGGACCTCCTTGACAAAATGCTATGGCAGATTGTAAACCTATTGCTACTCCTATGTCTGCTAACTGCAAAGTATCAAAATTTGGAGTGTCTTCCATCTTAAGCTTTACAGGTTTGTAGTGGGACTACTCCAATATGCAACCATTAATAGACCTGAAATTGGGATTTTAGTAAACAAGGTCAGTCAGTTAAAAGGGTCCTTAGACACTATGGGTATGATTGTTTGGATCTGTGGTACATGATGGAGTGGAATGGAATAGGCTAATTAGTTTTTAACAAATTGATGTTATATCATTCCATTCTATTCCACTATACTCCATCTTATACTACAAATCCAAACATGCCCTACAAGCAATTGCCATTCATTGGCTTCTTTTACGACCACATTCTGCCTCTGCATCCATCGGCTTGTACGCATTCAGTGATGTTGATTGGACTTCAGATATTGATGACAGGCACTCTATCCCTGCATGCATTTTTCTTGCCAAAAACTTGATTTCTTGGTGGTCCTGCAAGCAACTTATTGTGGCCAACTCCATGCCAAAGCGGAGTATAGGAGTATTGTTCTCTCACTGCAGCAAAACCAGTGTGGATAGTCTCTCTTATCCAAGTTACAGTTGCCTCTCTCTGCTCTTTTTTTTTTTTTGTAATAATCGAAGTGTTGCTGTGGAACTTGATCTATATTTTGTCAGAAAAAGTTCTACCAAAGCAAGCTAATCATCGCATATATTCCAGCACTGGCCCAAGTAGCAAATGATCTCATCAAGCCCTTGTCTAATAGTGTTTCAGCACACTTGGAGACAAACTCAGTGTGATGGCTATGCCTCAAACACCCTGAGTTTGACAGGGGGGTGATAGGAAAATGAACTTGGAGTACATTGTATCAATCACAAGCAGTTAGTTAAGCCTTGAGCTTCAAACGGTTAGTTCTGGTTACTAAGTTAGTTATAGGTTGCTAGATTCTATTGCTTTTTCTTTCTCAAATTCTCTCCCCCATGGAGTTTCTACAAGCAGCGTGCCAAATCTAAATTCTTGCCATTCAGTTTCTCTTATGGGAGGCAAACCAGAGAAAGTAAATGACACCAACATTTTTGTTCCCCTACCATGGTGGTTATGGTTGGAGACTTCACCAAAGTGGGTCATGAAGGTGACCTATTGTCAGAGTAATTATACAGCAATGGTCAGAGCGATTCACAACCAAAGAGTGTACTCTAATACCAACTTCAATATCTCTGTTTGATTCAGGGAAAGCTATCGATCTCATGGATTTATGGTTACAGTCATATTTCATATACCGTAAATCATCCCTAAATAAAAAAATTTAGGGATTGGTAAATCTGTTTATAAAAAGTGCATATTATGTTTCCTATTCTAATAATACAAAGATATCACCCAAATCAAATAATATAAACGACAAAAATGTGTGTGCGCCTGCAACCTCTTGCAATGGAGTTTGAGTTAAATAAAGCTTTGAAACTTTGACACTACCTCTTGCACAATATATGAGACAAAATACAAGATAACTGTAGGTACTGTACTGCAAAGTCCAGCCAAGCAAGAAAAATAGCAGTGCTATTCCGCAAAAAAACAAAATATTGTCTCTAAATAATTTTTTTCTTTCAATAAAGCTTAATATGTCTGAGATATAAAACTAACATAATGAATATGATCAAAATGTAGGGTATTGATACTCATAACTTACACTGATGGAGGTGGTTCGAAGGATTTCCGATCAAGTGGGGCAGCACCAGAAGATGGAGTGTTGTCAGGAAAAGTTGTACTGGCTTTTAACACTACATTCACCATATGACATGAAAAAATGGGGGCGGGGATGAAAAGCTGTTAGGATCTTTCTAATATGGAAAATATTAACACAAGTAATAGAAAGTAAACAGATATTGTAAATCTTGCAAAAGAGTTGAAGATTTACTAAATAATTGCATCTTTTTTTTGGATATATTTTCTTAACTTGCCTTCTTGACTCACACCAAGTCTTACAGATTAGACTCCTCTAAAGTGAGGTTGTCTTTAAAATACTGTCAATTACAACAATTCAAGAGCCGATACACCCTTACTTGTTCATTTTAGTAACAAAACTTTAGAGGGCGTGTTTCCAATTACAAAATACATAAGCTAGCCATGTTAGACAGCCTTATCTCAGATAGCGGCGCTACACGCCAAACCCCAAAAATGCTATGCCGGTATAGCGGGATGACCGCTATTGTGAAGACTAAAAACCATGTACTACAAAGTAAACATAAATTTTGACAACATACATAAATACTCAAATACAGAAAAACACACAAAATTAAAGGGGCAATCAACCTTAATAATTATAATAAACTTTGTCATTTCCCGTCAAATTAAATAATCAAAATCAAGTTCTAAAAGTAGTCAAAATGGTATCCCATGAAAGAAAAAAAAAGACAAGCAAGTTCAAAAAGTAAACAAAATAAATTGCAAAGGAAGGAAGTAGAAAAACAAAAATAAAAACGAACCAAGAAAAAAGAACTCGAACAGTAACAACAACAGAAAGGAAGGACAGTATAAGCCTTTACACAGAAACAGAGCAAGAAGAACAACGATGACAGAACTCGAACGAGAGCAAGGCAACAATGGATGATTCGAACTAGCAGAAACAATGATGGCAGCACGAAGAGTAGAATGAAAAACGGCCACAATTGAACAATCGAACACGACCCTCAACAAATTAAAAACAATTTCAAAAATTAGGGTTTTTGAGAATTTCTCCTCAAATTTGCAATAGCACCCATCAAAGTGCTACGGTACTGGGATTGCGCCACTTTCCAACCACTAATAGCAGCCACTATTTCCGCTACTCTCAATGGTGCTTTGCTGGCCTATGGCGTGGCAGTAGAGGGCCGCGTCGCCACACTATACCGCTATAGCGGCTAGCGCTGCTATCGACAACATCAGCCCTAGACTAAAAGGACAGTATCTTAATTACTATTACTCTGGACAATAAGTCAATAAAACATATGTTTCACTTCTTTCCAAAGAAAACATGTCGCGTGCCGCGTGCCACCCCTCGAATAACAAAGGAAAAATATAAATTATTTTTAACCAGTATCAAGACTTGTGTGCTTTATATCTCAAATACTCATGAAAATCTCTTCCCTTTGCCTCTAGTTTTTTATAATAATAATATGTTATGCAATGGTTTATTTTCTTTAGCTGACATTGTAAGAACTTTTTGAGTGAAGCAATTATAACCTAAGTAATCATCTAGAAGCTTCTGTTAGTGTAAAGCAGAAAACCAGGAGAATCAAGACACCATCAAGGAGATAATCAAAAACATCTAATTGACAATAAAACACATTGAAAATAAAAAAACAAACACATTATATCACAATGTTCTCAAATACACGAGTATACACGGTGTTAGTGTAAATATTTAGTGCACTATGAATCAATCATAATCGACAGATCATTAAAAACATTTGAATTCGATTACAAGTCTTCTAAAGTCATTGGTTGTGATTTGTTGACAGTGTAAAACATTTTATAGGAAAATTAAACTCAACGAATTAAACGAAAAGAAGAAAAAAAACTGACCATGAATAGGACATGGATTTTGATTTCTTGAACAGCAACTCTTGCAACACTCATAAGGACACCTGAAAAAACAAATCAGAATCGAAATTAACGAAAGAGCAAAATAAAAGTTGGGAAAAAAAACGAGTTATGATAAATGAATAACCTAGAACGAGCAACATTGCCACACTGTTTGCACTTAGGCTTATTCTGACCGCGTTGAGATTTAGGCTGAACTGAAGACGACGGTGAACTTAAACCTAGGGTTCCTACTTTCGCCGTCGGACTGTTGCTAGGTGCCGTCGCCATAACCGCAAAAACGACACCAACTTTTCGTTATTCGTTTCAACCTTACAGTTCAGGGGTAAATAAGAGTTGATTCAAAGATGTAGAAACTCAGGAAAACAAGAGAAAATATTGTATATTCATTGTGTGTTTCAAGTACAAGTAAAAACTCCTATTTATATTATAGGATTGGAGACAAAGAAACAAAGAAAATAAATACACATAAAGACTAATAATCCTAACTTAATTACAATATAAATTATTATAATGAGAGGATCATAACATATCGTAACATCCCCCCTCAAACTCAAGTGGGTGGAGCTGTAAACAACTTGAGTTTGGACAATAAAGTGCGGAAGCGACTTGGAGAATGAGGTTTTGTGAACAAATCAGCAGGTTGATCTAGAGTGCCAATAGATATAAGATGAAGTTCACCACGGAGAAGATGTTGGCGGATGAAGTGACAGTCAATTTCAATATGTTTTGTTCGCTCATGGAAAACATCATTGTGAGCAATTTGGATGGCACTTCGATTATCACAATAAAGATCTGTCGATGAAGGTTGAAATGTCTCTAAATCACCAAGAAGCCAACGAAGCCATAATATCTCAGAAGTGGTATCAGCAAGAGCACGATATTCAGCTTCAGTGCTAGAGCGTGCTGTCAAGGTTTGTTTCTTGCTACGCCAAGATATAAGAGAATCTCCAAGAAAAATACAAAAACCAGTGGTGGAACGACGATCACTAGGATCACCGGCCCAATCAGCATCAGAATAGGCTCTAAGAATTAATGGGGATGTAGCTGAGTAATGAAGACCATAAAATAAGGTACCTTTGATATATCGAATGATCCGGAGGACAGCAGCATAATGTGTGGTACGTGGAGAAGACATAAATTGGCTCACAAGATGAACAGCATATGAAATATCCGGCCGAGTAACTGTGAGGTATATCAGACTACCTACAAGTTGCCGATAAAGAGTAGCATCATTAAGTAAAGTACCATCTTGAGGAGTAAATCGAACATTGGGTTCAAGAGGAGTATGTTTAATTTTACAATCAGTGAGACCTGCTCGAGAGATAAGATCGGAAGCATACTTGGCTTGTGAGAGAAACAAGCCATCACTAGAAGATAATACTTCAAGCCCCAAAAAGTAACTTAATGGTCCAAGATCCTTCATCTCAAAATGTTGACACAAGAATTGCTTGAGCTCTTCAATTCCAACAGAGTCATCGCCGGTGATAATCATGTCATCGACATAAAGAAGCAAGACAACAGTACCATTGTCAGTTTTTCGAGTAAAAAGAGCAGAGTCATGAGCACTCGAGGAGAAATTCAACTTGGTGATAGTCTTGTGAAATTTAGAGAACCAAGCTCTAGGTGCTTGTTTGAGACCATAGAGAGCCTTACGAAGACGACACACTTTGTTTTCCTGACAAGTATAACCTGGAGGAGGACGCATGTAAACCTCTTCTTCTAACTCGCCGTTGAGAAAAGCATTTTTGACATCCATTTGAGTGAGCCTCCATTTGCGAGTAGCAGCAATGGCAAGAAGAGTTCGGACTGATGTGATGCGTGCAACAGGGGCAAATGTTTCTTCATAATCAATACCATACTCTTGAGTGAACCCTTTTGCCACAAGACGAGCTTTATAACGCTCGATAGATCCATCAGAGAGAGTCTTTATTTTATAAACCCACTTACATCCTACAAGAGTCTTATCAGAAGGAGGATCAACAAGGTCCCACGTGTGAGTTTTCTCCAATGCCTGTAATTCTTCCTGCATAGCTTGCTGCCAATGAGGATCTGCAGATGCTTCCTTATAGGACTGTGGTTCATGATGTTGAAGCATAGTGGAATAACAATGGTAATTATCACGAAGGTAGGGAGGTGGATTTCTTACCCGTGGAGGAAGTTCAAGAGTGGGCGGTGCAGGATCAACAGACGAAACATCATCACTGGAAGTGGATGGAATATCAGCAGGCGTCGGAAGCTCACTAGATGAACCTACATGCGTCTCAGAACCTGCAATTGTGTCACTAGGAAAATAATCGACATCAGGGTTAGTGAAGAGAGGAGTTGAAGTAGAAGGGATGGACTTAAACTTTGACAAGGAAGAGAACATTATATGTTCCCAAAAGACAACATGACGAGAGACACGAATGCGTTGGGATATTGGATCCCAACATCGATAACCTTTGTGTTCAGTTCCATAACCAAGAAAACAGCATAAACGGGCACGAGGTTCAAGTTTAGTGTATTCATGTGGCTGAAGGAGGACAAAACATGCACAACCAAACACCTTGAGTGAGTTATAATCTGGTGTAGTGAGATAAAGACGCTCAAAAGGAGAGACATTGCCAAGGACAGAGGAAGGGAGACAATTGATTATATGGACAGCAGTAAGAGCGGCTTCACCCCAAGCGCGCTCTGGACAAGAGGATGAGATAAGCATGGCACGAACCGAGTCAAGAATATGACGATGCTTTCTCTCAGCACGACCATTTTGTTGAGATGTATAAGGACATGAGAACTCAGACAAGGTACCCTGCTCATGAAGAAAAGACAAGAGTTTAGAATCACGATATTCCATGGCATTATCTCGTCGAAAAACTTTAATGACTTTAGAAAATTGTGTTTGAATCATTTTGGCAAAGTTGATGTAAATTTGAGGAAGCTCATGCCTATTTTTCATCATATATATCCATGTAAAACGAGAATAATCATCGATAAAAATAACAAAATACCGAGAACCTCCCATAGTAGGTGTGGGAGCAGGACCCCAAATATCAGAGTGCACAAGATCAAATGGTGAAGCTGAAACAGAAGTACTTTTATTAAAAGACAAGGCTGGTTGTTTGGCGGTTTGACAAGCAGTACAATCAAAAGACTCATTGGTGACAGTTCCTAAATAACCTTGAGACACTAGAGGACGTAATTTTCCAATAGAACTATGGGCAAGACGACGATGCCAAAGTTGAATGGAAGAATCTGTGGAAGCAGCACAAATATTGGATTCGTGAGGAACATGCAGTTCAGTGAGCTCATATAGCCTTCCGATCTTACTTCCAGTTCCAATGAGTTGTCCAGTCCGTGGATCCTGCACACGACATCCAGATGAAGTGAAAGTAATTTCATAGCCCATATCACATAGTTGACCAATGGAGATAAGATTATAATTCAATTTTGGAATAAGATATGTGTCAGGTAGGCTTAAATTAGACAAAGATATAGAACCGGTATGACTTACATGCATAAGGGATCCATCAGCGGTGTGGATAGAACGGGTAATGTCATTTTTAGATATGGAGGAAAATAGATGAGATGCAGATGTCATATGGTTACAGCAAGCAGAATCAAAATACCATTTAGAATTACCTGGTGTCGTGGAAAGAGCTGCAGGAGTATTACCAGAAAGTATAAGTTGTCTAAGAAGAGACCCAAGATTTGTGACGGAGAAGGCAGTCTGAGAGGGTTCTAGAGAATCATTGGCAGCAGCACTTGCAAATGCAGGCCGGGAAGAGTCGGCGGGATAGTGATTCTTATTCTGATAAAATCGTGGAGGGCGAGTGGGACAATTTTGAATCAAATGTCCAGGTGTCTTGCAATATCGACAACAGTTTGAAGCAATATGACCCATTTTCTTGCAATTATGACATTCTATAGTAGGACAATTGGAGAAAGGATGCCCAAATTCACGGCAGTGACTGCAAAATTTCATAGTTGATACAATACTGGATTTCTCCATGTAATAATAAGAATACCGTAAGAGTTTAGAAATGTCAGTTGAGTATCTGATGGTGAACACAAGCAATAACGATTTCTCGGGTAAATGGTACTATGCAACTTTAATTAAATTAGCCAATTTGTGATTGATGATATCACAAAATATGATATAAAATTGGAATTGTGAGCAACAGTGTTACGATGACTCAATGAAAAATCACTAGTTGCAAAATATATATATATATGTGCCACAGAGAAAATAAAATTAAAGCAATGGTGGTAAACTAACAAAGGAGAAAAACAGAGCAAACACTGGGAAACAACACGCAGGAGGGGGAAAAAAAATGGAACCTAAGCTCTGATACCATGTAGAAACTCAGGAAAACATGAGAAAATATTGTATATTCATTGTGTGTTTCAAGTACAAGTAAAAACTCCTATTTATATTATAGGATTGGAGACAAAGAAACAAAGAAAATAAATACACATAAAGACTAATAATCCTAACTTAATTACAATATAAATTATTATAATGAGAGGATCATAACATATCGTAACAAAAGAGAAAGAAAAAGAAGAAGAAAAATACGGTAGTAATATTCTTTTTTTGAAATTGAAGGTTAATGTGTTTTGAAAGAGGGAAAAAAGGGTGGGAAGTGAAATTTTGTTTGGGTAATTTTATGAACCCTTAACCCAATGCGTGCGTGCGTCGCGGTTTCGTCCCTGCGAACCTTAGGGTGGGGTTTGTGAGTCCGAAGGCGAGAAACTGAACTTACGCATTGGTTTTTTTTTTTTTTTTTTTTTTGTTACAAAAAGAGGGCAGAGCTCAAAAAAGAAACTATAACACTATGCGAACACTCTGAGGCATGCAGGCGCCGGATACATCATCAAAAATGAGACTTTGGAGTTCCCTAGGAGGCCTCTCTAGAACATGCAAATCAAAAGAATTCAAAGTTAGACTGAAATTAGCTAACCAATCAGCTGATCTGTTTCCTTCTCGCCATGTATGGTTAAACTGAACATGTCAATTCATGTTCTTGAGATCACGAATGCGCTTGATCAAAGTAGGAATATTTCCGTTAACGTTGCAGTTTCCTGTTACCATGTCGACCAACATCTTCGAATCACTTTCTACTTGAAGATGGGTAATTCCTTGCCTACGAGCTAAATTCATTCCGATGTACATGCCCCACATCTCAGCATGGAGCGCATCGCATGATCCAATTTTACGCGCAAAACTGCTCAAACAATTACCATAGCTATCTCGAAGGAGACCGCCACACCCTGACAGGTTTATTGAGCTTTTATGAGCGCCATCGCAATTGAGCTTAATCCATCCTTCTTGAGGTTGCTTCCACCCAATAAAAATAGTATCTTTTTGTTGAGGCCTTCCATTCACATGAGCTTGCTTGCATCTATCTATCTCGGTAACCATCTTGAGAATCACATGAGTTGGGTTGCTGGGGCGGCGAAAACCTTCCTCAAAGATACTCTTGTTTCTCCACATCCACAAGTACCAACATGTTACCATAAAAATAGTCTGCCAATCCTTATTGTGTGCTCCCGATATGTTATCGAAGATCCAGTCCCTGCAAGACAAAGACAAAGAAAAGAAGTTAGTAATATGATTAGAAGCCACTAGTCGGATCCAAATTTGGGTTGCGTGTATACAATCCCTTAAAACATGGATAATTGTCTCATCATCATTCCCACAAGAAGGACAAGTGGGTGAAATTCCATTCCCCCATTTGCTTCTTCTGTAGTTCGTTAAGAGGCGCTCATGAGTAGCAATCCACAAGAAGGTTTGGATTCTATGGGGTCCATTCCAACTCCACAAACTTTCCCAATTTCCCGCAATCGATATATTGTTTCCTCGCTGAAGGTTATATGCGCTTTGCACAGTAAATTGACGAGTACTTGTGTCACCCCACCCTAGCAAATCTGGGCCATCTGTATCCTTCGGAGCCGGTATAGCCACCAACTGGTTCACAATGGTGTGAGGAAGATGAGTGGTGAGAAAATTGATGTCCCACTCTCCCATATTAGTTAGAATATCCTTCACTGTAAGCGTCGTATCAATGGTTTGCTGAGTGGAAAAATTCATCAGAGAGTGTCCATTAGGCATCCATTTATCAAGCCAAAAATTTATTTGTTGTCCATTCCCCACTTGCCAAACAGTATGGCATCGAAACTGATCCCCGATACCTGCCAAGGCTTTCCATAAAGGAGAATCGTAGGGCTGCATGTTCATAGAAACTCGAAGATCGGTGTTTTTTCCATACTTGCTATAAAGAACTTTGCACCAAAGATCATTTGGACTATTGATCATATTCCATAGCATTTTCATAAGGAAAGCTTCATTCATTTGATGAGGACTCCTAATGCCAAGCCCTCCATTAATTTTTGGCAAACAACAAACCTCTCAGTTAATCAAATGAGGTTTTCGAGTTTGATCAGTATCACCCCACAAGAAATCTCTTTGAATCTTTTCCATCTCATCACATATAGTCTTTGGGAGTTTAGCATATTGCATGTGATAATAAGGAATAGAGCTAAGAACAGACTTGGTGAGAGTGAGTCTTCCAGCAAAGCTAAGACACTGATGTTTCCAACCACTCAATTTGTTTTGTATTTTCCCAATAATGTGGTTAAATTTTCCTCTAGTAGTCCTCCCGGGAGCAATGTTGGCTCCCAAATATTTACCAAAATTGATAACTGGTGTGTAACCCGTATGTTGAACAATATCACTTTTGAGTTCCTCGTCAACATTCTTGGAGAAGAAAATTTGAGTTTTCTGGTTGTTAATCTTTTGACCCGAAGCCTCACAAAACATATCCAGACAATGCATAATACAATGGGCATGTTCAATAGATGCCTCTGCAAAAAGAAGAAGATCATCAGCAAAAAGAAGATGAGAAATTTTAGGCCCTGCTCTACCTGCACACATAGGTTTCCAATAGTTAGCCTCCACTTGATCAGAAATAATATGAGAAAGACGTTCCATACAAATCACAAACAAATAAGGGGACAAAGGGTCCCCTTGTCGAATGCCTCTCGTAGGGGTAAAAGTGTTAGTTTTATCTCCATTCCATAAAATTTTATAAGAAGTGGATGTGATACAATGATGAATAATATTAATAAGCTTAGGGGGAAACTTACAATCAGTCAGACACTTCTCAACAAAGTTCCAATTAAGACGATCATACGCTTTTTCAAGATCAATCTTAATGGACATAAACATTTTTTTACCTTTCATTCTAGCCATAGAATGCATCATTTCTTGGGCCACAACAATATTATGATGAATAGTACGCCCCGGAATGAAACTCGATTGATATGGGGAGATGATGCCATCCAAGAGGGGCTTGATTCTATTAACAATCACTTTTGTAATAATTTTATAAACAACATTACATAAAGCAATAGGACGAAATTGAGAACTAAACTCGGGTTTATCCACTTTAGGAATCAAAACAAGTAGTGTATTATTAATTGAAGAAATAAGTGAAGGGTTAGACCACACCTGATTCACGTAGTGATACACAGAGCCACCAACAATATCCCAATTTTGTTGGAAAAAGAATGCAGGAAATCCATCTTCACCAGGGGCTTTATAAGGGCCCATATCAAAAAGGGCTTGCTTACACTCTAAGTAATGCACCAAGGAGCTCAACTTGTGATGTTCGGTCTCAAGATTCTGAGGGTAAGTCGTCCATGAAACAACAGGGTCGCGGACTGGCTTGTCTTCATGATATAAATTAAGGTAGAAATTCCTTACCATGTTGCTGAGATTTTCTTGATCCTCAATCCATTCTCCTGCCTCATTTCTAAGGGAAACAATCTTGTTACGACGTCTTCTAACAATTGTTTTTGAGTGATAGTACTTCGTATTTCGGTCACCATCAGCAATCCATTTCCCTCTTGACTTTTGGTACCATAGACATTCTTCTTGATACAAAGTTGTCGCGAGTTGATCTTGAAGCTCCTTTTCCAGAGACTCGAGAAAATTGCTATAACCATAATTTCGACTGTTCTGGATCCCATTCAGTCTTGCCAAAAGCTCCTTCTTTCTTTTAAAAATATTTCCAAAAACCTCTTTGTTCCAGACTTTTAAATTATCAGTGAGATTGTTTAAGAGAAACACCAAATCTCTTCCCCTGTTCCAATTTTCCTGAAGGACCTGTTTAAAATTCTCATGAGTATTCCAAGCAGCTTCAAATCTGAAAGGTCGATTTCTCCCTTCATTAGGCTCCCCTTCATAAAAAACAATAATAGGATGGTGATCGGATTGAACACGGGGAAGCACTTTAGCAAAACCATCATGGTATTTTAATCTCCAAGAGACGTTACACAAAACTCGATCAAGTTTTTTAAAGACTCTGTCCCTCCCATTCCAAAGAGGTCCCCTCTAAGTAAACTTTGTTCCCGCAGTAGTGACCTCCATAAGGTTGCACTCATTAATCCACCTGTTGAATTGCAAACATTTTCCTATATCTGCTTGCACTCCCCCTTTTTTTTTCATCTGGACTAGCAATCTCATTAAAGTCACCCATCACGAGCCAAGGTTCAGTTATATTTGATGCTAATTGACGAATATGATGCCAAGTCTCGCTTCTCTCATTCTCACGAGGGCTAGCATAAACCACAGTTAGAAGCCAAGGGTCCACGTCTTTTTCCTTAACCTGCACATGAAGAAAGTGAAAGTTAGTTTTGATAAGGTGGACCTTGATATCCAATCTATTCCACATAATCCAAATACCGCCAGAGAAACCTCTAGCTTCCTCTAAAATAAAATATTTAAAACCCAATTTTTTTATAGTATTGCGAGCAATAGTGCCACTACACCGCGTCTCTTGTAAAGCAACTAAGTCTACTTTATTATTCCTGCAAAAATTAATAAGTGCTCTTCGAAATTTTTTTCCTTGAGCACCCCTGCAATTCCATGTAATAACTCTCATTAAAAAAATAATTAAAATAAAGTAAAACAATGAAAGATAAAAAACACTCATTATAATATCATAGAGCAAGCCTGAGCACGCCCTTCGTCTGGGCTATTTTTTTGCATGTTCAAACCATCATTCGCACTAGATTGAAGCTCTTCCATTTGCATTTCAACTAAGTCATCTCCATTGATCCCCTTCATGTTGGGACGTTGATGTAAAGAGCTGGAGGAGGTTGGATTTTGAATAATCACACTATCATGTCCTTTTTGAGATTTATCTCCATGATGAGCTTTAAGTGCACTATCTCTTTGGACTTGTAATGATTCATTCCCACTTTTTGCTACACGTGTGTCAGCAATATTAGTAGGATTAGTAGAATTGTTACTTGGGATGACTTGAGTCATACTACTAGTTTCCTCATTCAATCTTTTCTTTTTCATTCAGACCTTAGCTTTTTGGTTAGGTCCAATAAGCGGGTCCATTTCTTCATTTTGGATCTTCTTTTTCATATTGAGATAACTTTCCTTATCAGGGAATCCGTATTTGGTATGTTGTTGTAATTGCCCCCCTTTTAATAGCTCATTATTGCCATGATTCTTGGATTTATTGTTTCTTTTTTTTCTTTGAACCTTGATCCAATCACCATGCAACAAATTAGGAATGTTATTAACTTCCATACTATTTTTTTCCTCCCCATTAATAGCTGCATTATTAGCAACGGTACTATTTTGATTATTTCCAAATCGTTCAACATCCGGTTCAACTTGCTTGGTTGGTTCAGTTCCTGGTTCAGCGAGTTTAAGGACCGGTTCAGTTGATTTAGGGACCGGTTCACTCGTTTTTTTTTCACGTTCATTCTTCCTGCCACTGTCATGAACATCTGTTACTGATTGCTTCGTCGGCGGCGCACAATCTTTCATCAAATGGCCATAACAACCACAGTGTGTACAAATTATGTGTAGACCCTCGTATTGCACTTGATACCATTCGCCGTTTATCCCTACGCGACCAACCACCGGCTTTGTGAGATCAACTTCAACACACATACGAGCGAATCTTCCTCGAGCAACCTTCAAAGTTTGAAGATCCACTTTGATAGGATTTCCTACCATTGAAGCTATAGCCCATAAGACACTCTCATCGTAGAAAACAAGATTAAGACTCGGAATTCGTATCCACGCCATGGTTTTGTCAATCTTTGCGGTGGAAGCATTAAAATTAGGTGTCCATTGTCGCACCGTCAAATAACGATCATATATCATCCATGGACCTTCATTGATGACTTTGTTTTTGTCTTCCTCTCCATCAAACTTGACCATGTAAAAAGCATTTCCGACGTCCATTAACTCAATTCCTCCCATGAGTTTCCAAATGTTCTCTAGTTTGTTCTTCATAGTGTTGTATCCAAGATTTTTGCCGAGGAGTTTAACCACTAGCGCATCCTTCCAAGGTGTACTCAAATCTTCCATAACCGTCTTCTCCACATGAAGCATATATAGGCATCAAACGGTTACCTTGTACAAGTTCAATCTTTGCCATGTTGTTCGCGATGAGATCAACTTTTTCTTTAACCGCATGCATTTTAGTTCCCAGCACCTTATCTCGAAACGACACCTTGATGGTGTCTTCATTTGATCTTGAGTAATCACGGTGTTGGTCATCTGGTGGTTCAGGTGGCTTTTGTGGCGGCGGCGGCCGTACTGATGTAAAGGTGAAAACCATTGCTCACAGGGGTTGCAAGAGCGTCAATTATAAAAAATAAAAAAAATAAATTTTTTTTTTTTTTTTTTAAGTAGACTAAAAACGAGTATTTAATTTAAGCATATTTTTTTAGAGTTCAGATCCTCTCCATTTTGGGAGAAAATGGCCATCTCAATTTCCACTCATAAAAACAAGACATGTGGCAAAGTGCATTTCAATGGTCTGGATTCATTTGGCTGCACTACTACAGGCGGCGCTGTGATGGAATGATGCGGTGGTTGTGGTGGTGTTACAGTGAAATGGGTTGAACTCATAAATGTGTTTGAGAGAGAGTGTGTTGTTTTCTATGTTGTATTATTAAAAGTAGGGTATTGTCAACATGTGCATATAGGGCACATGATAAAGTATCTTAATATAAAAATTTAACATTTAATGATACAAGATATTTAATGCTTGAAAAGTTAAAATGCACAAATTCTAAGACATAATTTCTATTTTTACTACCTTAACATGTGCCATATATGCACATGTTAACATTCTCCTTAAAATTAAAATAAAATAATTCATTAAATGAATCCAGACCATTGAAATGCACGTTGCCACATGTCTTGTTTTTATGAGTGGAAATTGAGATGGCCATTTCGGTGAACTCATTTTTTTAGTTTTTTCTTTTAAAACATATAATGTGTCACATTAATTAAATGATATGACAGCGCATCATTGGATGTATGTGTAAATAATATTTATAACGACAGTGCACAACAATGTACTCTTGTATTTTTTTGTCAAGTAATTTATGTTTTTTTTTTTTTTTGCTAAATTAGACTTTTGGTTTCTTAACTTATTTATTGATATTTCATTTTGGTTCCTTAATTATTTATTGTTTTATTTTAATCCTCTAACTATACTTCCATCAATCAAATAAGTCTTTTCGGTAAATATTGTCAAAAAATATTAACTAGCATCGATTATGTATTTGGAATGTTTCGTAACTAGTATTGATTATGTATTTTAAGAGTTTGGTTATTTCATGTGTCGAGTGACTTGTATTGTGTGTTTTACTAATTGTACACCGTGTTTAACAATTTCTACTATAATCGAATTGTCTGTAGGATTTGGATTCTCTAAAGTTATAGTTTCCTAAATTTAGGCAAAACTCTAGGGTATTTTGATCTTTACAACATACATAAATGCACCTAGATATGCAATATTTTCCCTCTCTCTTAGGGGGGTGTATTCAATTAGGATTTTAATGGATTTTAAAAGACTTTTTTATGATGATAAAATCCTGTGGTATTCAATTAGGATTTTAAAGACTTTAAAAAAGTCTAGTGGTATTCAATTAGGATTTTAAAAGACTTTAAAAAAGTCTAGTGGTATTCAATCAAGACTCTTTACAACTTACAAAAAGTCTTGTGGTATTCAAAAGTATTCTAATTTCGATGGATTGTTTAAAAAATAGGATTTTAATGGATTTTGATGGACTTTTTAGTGAATTTTGAGCTACAAAAAGTCTTTCCTCATATCATGAGATTTTGATGGATTTTCATTTTTTTTTATTTCTTTCACCTTTCCTCATGTTTCTATGTTTCCTGATTATCTCATGTTTTTTATAATCGCTTATATTTTCTCCCTACCTCTCTATCACGTTTCCTCTTCATGGTTGTCCTGCTACCATAAATAGTGTCACGATTCATTATAGGAATAGACATTGAAAATATATACAACAACATGTTTCAACAACAACAACAAACCTTGTTCATTTTTTTTTTGACCATTTCTATCAATTTGGTTCAAGCTAGCTAGTTTACAATGAGCTATACTTATGGGCGGTGATATATGTATTGGACAAGACTTGAAGCTGTGTAGTGATAAATTGTTTTTTTTGTTTATTCATTGATTTTTTTTTTGTAGAATTTTATTCTTTGATTTTTTTATTATATTAATGATTGTTGATTTTTTTAAAAAATGATTAATTTTCATTGATTGATTCATTATTATTTTAGAAGGAATTTATATCGAATTTATTGACTCATTTAAATCTTAAAAGTCTATAAAGTACTTCAAAATCTCAAAAGTCTGTGTAATAAAGTCTTACAAATTCTTGTGTTAAGAATCTTGATTAAAAAAGTCATTCAAAAAAGTCTTCTAAAATCTCATAAAATCAATACAATCTCACAAAATCTTTTAAAATCTTCAAGATTTTTTTTGCTAAAATTGTCTTGTGAAATCTTAATCCAATACACCCCCCTTAGTTTATTTTTACTTGAATGTAGGTGTATTTAGGGAAAACAAATTTAGAGAATCCAAATCGATTTATTTTTAGTAATAATACGGGTAACAGGTGCAGGTATGGGTACTTAGGTACCCATAGGATACGAGGACGAGTACAAAGGTTGTTTACCCACGCGGGTATGGGGATGAGTACCAGTATTTTTCCAAACTGCGGGTATGGGGATGAGTACTATAGTACCCTACCCATACTCTACTCATTGCCATCCCTAGAAATTTGTGCATTCAATGTCTTAAAATTTTAGAAAGTTATGTTTCCGACATTAATTTACTCTTTAATTTCCTTTTTTGATATGCTTAACAAGTGTCTGGGGGCATTGTTTAGCACGACCATTTTTACTATTATAAAATTAAAAATATTCATCATTTGTAACAAAAATAAAATATATTCATCGTCAAAGTTATACATTGACATGCGTGAAACGGTCAACTGAGTCACTCATTGTAGGACGGAGGAAGTATTATAAAGAATGCGATTTTTTCAAAATTAATAGTTGAAAATTTATATAGATAATTAAAATTAACAATTTATGAGTTTTTTTTTTGTCAAGTTGCCTTGTAGCTAAAAATTTCACTCTTAAGATGGATAAGTGAGATGATTCGAATTCGAACTCCGGCCTCGAACATATAGGGTGCGTTTGATTCGTAAAACAGCAAGACTAGGACAGAACAGTACAGGACAGAACAAGATAATACAAGACAGGACAAAACTGTACCGGAGATATATAGGACGATAATATTTTTTTATTTGAAAATAAAATGGGTATTTTCATATTTTTTATAGTTGTACTGTAGACAAAAAGTTATCCTGTGGTTCAGTGAGGGACAAAAAATATTGTTTTTGTCCTGTCCCTTGCTGCCTAATTTGTCCAGTTCCATAGCCTGTTTCAAATCAAACAGGGTACAACAAAAGTTGTCCAGTCCAGTCCTCTATTTTTTAGCAGATCAAACGCATCCATATAATGCAATGTGTCGCATCCATATAATGCAATGCGTCTGTCGACCATTCTAAGTTCAATTTATGAGTTTTGATTGAATATTATTAATACTCGTAAAGACTACACTAATTAGCATTACCTTTTGCATAAATAAATATGATATTGTGACAACTTGTATATCAAACTTAAATAAATGAGTTTGATCATTGGAATGGAGATGATGATACGTGTAGTCTACTTGACTTTTAAGTGATCTATAGATAGATAGGTCCGTTATTATCCGAAGGGAAGTTATGGCTGTTGATTTTGTCGGCAATATATATAAACTTAACTTACCATATCTGTTTAATTATTCAACCAACTCCTTGTTACTTTCTCACTATTACTCATTGGTCATTTCAGATTCAGAGTCACCATTCATCACAACACACTCTCTAATTACTCTAACATGGAAGGTCTGATTAAGGGCTTGCTCGACGTAGCTCTCGGCAACGATCACAACAATCAGGATGATGATGATCGTCAATCACGCGACGAACGTTCCAGATCTTCTTGGGCGGAGGTTGTTTCCGGAGATCAAGATGCATCCGATCACCGTAATCCTCACTCTCAAGTTAGTTAGTTAGTTAGTTTAGTTAGTTAATCACTTTGCAATTCCGTTCCATTCTCAAATCCAATTTTACTACTATATTATATATGATCTCAATTCATGTTTATTTTATTTATTGCAGAATCAGCGGAAAGAGGAGGAGTGGCAATCCGAACAAGGTTCTACAATTTCCAACAGACCTCACAACTACAAGGTTCGTTTACTAGATTATAGCATATTATCATAACAAGATGATTGAATCATCAACATTGTACTTTTAGAACTGTAGAGATCATTCATCGCTGATAGAGCGAAATGAGAGGCTGAACTATCCTCATCACCATTTAGGTTTTGCTTCATGGGATAACGTTTGAATAACTCTCTCATTGTTCTTAACCGAATGGTCCAACTCATCACGGTTCATTCAGAAACAAGAGCCCAATCAAATAATTCACCAATAGACCATAATAATAATAATAATAATAATAATAATAATAATAATAATAATAATAATAATAATAGTTGATTATTGTCTATTCATGATTGATTAATTAAATAATTCGTCCAACAATTTTCTCCTCCGTCACATTTTCCATTTTATTCATATATAGTCTTCATTGTTAACTATGACTATTACAGAAAGAGGAAGCAGAACCATGGCAAGACAGTAGTAACCGTCACAGTCCTCGGCCTCAAAAGGTGAGTTTCTGTCTTTTTTTTTTGTCACTACACTACCATTGAAACTCACACACAGACTGCGAGGATGAACCTAACAATATTGACTTTGTCTGTTGAATTGTGGCTTAGGGACAATTATTGTCTGTTTTAAAATAAATAAATACATAAATATTGTGATTTGTGGATGTAAAATATGTAACCTTGTTTATTGTAAGAATAATGCTAGCAACACACTCTTTAACAAACACACTCCAACACACTCTCTTTTATTGGTTGAAATTCACACGGGTCCCATAAAAAGTGTGTTGCTAGCACTCCTCTTATTGTAATGCACTTTTCTTTAGGAACAATATCGTCCGCAGCAGCAGGATTACGAATCTGAATCTTTCAATACTTCCGACAGACCCAACAAGGTTTTTAGTTTTAACTTAACAGATAATATTTGCAATTTTGACACCTTTGAATTGCTCTATTGTCCTTCACAGATATATGGCTGCATCTTAGCTTACAGCTTTAAATTATTTTAACAATGTATTTGCAGATCTCAAGAGATGGCCACTTAGTGTGTGAACTGTGAATGTTTAACTTTTGAACAAAATGTTTCTTTGCATTATATGTAAAATTGACTTAATTCAAATTCAATTTGAAGTGAATTATTCTAGGTTGGGATTCACTTTTAAAACAATTTAACACTTAATGTAAAATTTTCAAAGCCAGGGCAAAAACTACTTTTTATCATTTACAGTCAAATAGAAATTTGTAAATAAAATCAATTTTGATTCAAAGTAACCAAATTGTTGACCATCATAGTTAGTGACAAATGATTTATAAATAAAACTTGACAGTTTGTTGTATTGTATGCTATGTAATTTTAATTGTTGTGGCACCAAAGTGAAATTTTGATGCTGCATTCTAATAATAGTCTCTCATTGCTGGTAGGTTCATTTTTAATATGACTTTCTTACTGGCCCTCACCCTGTCTCTCAAGTGTATTAACTATAAGATTGTCTCTGGAGAGTTTTTCTTTGAATAAATAAATGCTTTTTTATATGTATACACAAGATAAATAGCCTGCTGAACTGGGTATTTGAAAATCAGGTTTTGTCGGGGCACGACAACTTTGAAAATGTCAAGCATGAATCGACCAATCTATTTTTCTTCTCCTAATGAGAAGTATGTAATGTGTATAGTTTTTGTATTGAAATTTTACTAGTTTGGTGAAATTCAATTTTTATTTTTGCAGTCAGATAACAACGATGGATGGCAGACTGTGGGCAAACCTTCAAGACAGACACACAAGGTTTATATTTTTACTCAAATAAAATATGTTAAGTAGACATACATATGTAGGTGTACATTGAGTATTGTGTATTAATTAAAAATTAAATAGTTTCATATTATGTTAATATTGCTATTACAATATTCTACATACTTTACTTTAGGTTAGCTTTGTAACTGGATGTGTGATGTAATCAGTTCTACACGTTTTATGCTGCATTACATTTTGAATCTGAATGATGGATCTTAACAACTTGATGTAGGTTCCAAAGGATAACTGGAACAGCTATAAACGTCCTGCTGATGAGCAACAATACTCCAATGACGTTGAAGTTGGTGCTAGGGTGGAGCCATCACAAGATGAACTGGCTGATCTGTCACGAGCTTGTGAAAAACTCTGGGATCTGGATTTAAACCGTTTGGTACCTGGCAAGGACTATGAAATTGACTGTGGTGAAGGGAAAAAAGTTTACCAAAAGCAAGATATGGCACAGGGGAGCTTGTTTACATGGGTTAGTGATGATGTATTCAGAAAGCCCACTTATGCTCGATTTCTTTCGCTGTTAGATAATTACAACCCACATCAAGGATCTAAGGAGGTTGTGACATCTGAAGAGAAACAAGAGCAAGCTTCCTTCATAGAAGAAATTAGTAGAACAGCACCGATTAAATATCTTCACAAGTTTCTTGTATCCAAAGGAATCACGTCAGGGAGTTTACAAGATTTCAAAAGATTGTTGACCAGTTTGTGGTTTGATCTTTATAGCCGCTGTGGAACTTCTGGTTCCTCTTCTGCTTTTGAACATGTTTTTGTTGGAGAAATCAAACAAAGCAGTGAAGTTTCTGGATTTCATAACTGGCTGCAGGTATGAGACCTCTTGTTTTTCTCTCTTCCAATGTCTACTAACTATTCTTGCCAGTATAGGTGTATTGACTTGGGATTTAGTGCTCTTTTCAACATAATTTGATATTACCTTCTCCATTGGACATTGATACCATATTTTGTTAGATCTATTTGCAAAGTCTATTGGATTAGTATACATAGACAATTAGCTCCGTGTAGAATAGCATCAAAGTTGATATTGCTAATGATTAATGATAGTTTTAATGCCGTGTGTTGTTAGTTATTTATTTGCCCAATCAAATGCCATCTCTACATGTGCTTATATAAACCAAGTCAAGTTATACTTACATCTCCTTAGGTACTTAAATGACACATCTTATATTCTGTAAAAGACATTAGTTTCTGCTCAATTACACATGCCTCTCTTCTTTTATGTTAAAAATTAAGGAGGCACATGCGTTATTTAAGTATACTTCAGGGGAGGTAAGTGCAATTTTCCTTTTCATGATGCTCTATCTTGTGTTATTAGTGATCTTGTTAATCTTTTAAATGAGTAAATGAGGACTTATTATATTTTGATTCTTCAATTTATTAATATTGGTTCATTAATCATTATTTGAAATTCTTAACTCACCTACTGATTATATTTCGGCAGTTTTACCTTGAAGAAGTGAAGGGAAATATTGATTATCAAGGCTATATTTTTCCCCGTCGACGAGGTTCAATTGTGAGTGACTATTTCCCCATCTGCTAAGCTAGATTTCTGTTTTCTATGGACTATTATTCCAAATATAGAAATTAAATTTTGGCATACTAAAAATAAGTACTGAAAAATAATAGTTCTATTCCATTGAAAATATTTCAACAACAAATTTATTTTCCTATAACATTGAGATCCTTTGTAAATTTTCAATCATAGTTCTATTTCATTACAGATAACTCTTTGTTAGTTCTTGTATGTTATTTTGTAGCCACGTTATTTTAACTATTGTTTGCCACTGTAAACTTGCAGGCTGACTCTGAAACCCAGCTTCTGACCATTCAGTTTGAATGGAATGGTGTTCTGAAATCGGTATCAAGCACATTGGTTGGAGTGAGCCCTGAATTTGAAATTGCTTTGTATACCCTGTGTTTCTTCGTCGGTCAGGAAGATAACCACATTCAGATTGGTCCATATGCAGTTAATATCAAGTGTTATCGTTTAGGCAACCAAATTGGATCTGTTTTCCCTATTGCGGATTCATGAATGTTTCATTGCCCGCAATGATAGTAGTGTATCCTCGTTTAAATTATATCTTACAATCTTATGCATATTTGGTAACTTATAGCTCATATCTGTTAAAGGCAACAGTATCAGATAGATCAACTAGTACATGGTAAAACAATACTGGGTGCAGTATACATTTGATGCCTTTTTTATTTTTATCGATGATCGAAAAGAAATCTCGTGGAACTAGTTGGCTTCTTGTTTTGTAATTCAGAACCTTAATGGATATGCTATTGTGTATTATTGTTAAATATCTTTGAGTTTGCTGAGTGTGATATCTACAGCTTTGTGACAATGATAGATATTAGATGCATATACATCACCTTCTTGAGTTGTGATGCAAAGGCAACCCCTAAAATATCTAGGAGGGAGATATTTTGAAAAGTGTTATAGTAATTCTCAAATATATCTAGTACCTCTTGCACATAGTTGCTAAATTCAGCCATCCAATCTTGAATAAAACACTTAACTTATTGGTAAGAAATGTAGAAATATCTACCATAAGCTTCCTCTATTCAAATATTTGATTTGCAATTTATTTCAAGGTGTAAACTATATAAACATGCACTTGATTTTGGTTTGTTGTAAATTTTTTAATGATAGTGCTTATAATCTTTATGCTTATTAAGCAAATGTCTTGATTAAGAAACTTATCCAAGATGACCTAAACACAAGCTAATAGTAAAAAACAAGTACACAAGTAATGTGTTGGTTGTATATTCTAATCATGTCAATGAAATTATAAATGAAAGTGACTTTATATTCGATCCATAATTACTAATTAGTTAGACATTTTACCTTGCATTGCACGTACCCGTATCCAATTAGCATGCATAATGACATAATCCATTCAAAATCAAATTTGCACTCATAATCCACATAATACAAAAGAAACAAAAGAAATATTGAAATAGCTTTGAAAGTGAGAGATTCCCTCCATTGAAAATTTTGATTTTTCTTACTCACTTTTCTACACGAAAAAAGCAAATACAAAGACAAAATTCAAATTAAACATCAATGTCATTTTTTTTAAAAAGGGTCATCATTTTTCAATATTTAGTTGTGTAAACCTTACATTACATATTACATATATAAGGAGTGAGACACTCGTATATTTCCCTTCCGTGCATATTTTCCCTTGGTTCTCGGTTAAATGAGTATTTTTTTTTTTTTTTTTTTTTGTTGTGTCTTGCAAGACTTTTTAAAGAGAAAGTGTGACAAACGTAAAGATAAGGTTATATTTCCTCCACAAAATTTCAATGGTAGCCCAATGAATTACGCACGAAGTTGATCTCAATAACCCTTGTGTTGTGTGGATAGAATACAAAACAACAAAAATCAAGTATGTAGGCAAGATTATGAAATATGAACTATGTATTTGTGAAATTAACATGATCAACTTTTCAGTCAAACTTATGCCAAAACACATCACCGCCAATATATTTTAGTTAACAAAGTTACACACTGTTTTGAATTTGAAGCGTTGATTTATGATCGGGACGGTTCAAATACAAACTAATAAAATCAATTGAAAATGATCTCAGACGTCGATTTCAGATTGAACGGCTAGAAACAGTAACTATGTCACGTGGTTACGGTGTGTAATCCGGATCCTATTAGTTACATGCACTAGCTAGCAATACTCTCATCAAGCAAAGGTTATAAGACCAAACTTGTGTGGTATCTGAATCGTCAATGGTTTGAGTCATTTGCACATGTGGTAATAAATTTGGTCTTTAATTTAGCACGTCAAATCACTATTTAAGAGATGCAACAATTTAGTGTATGTTTGGTTTCAATTCTGGAGCATCCAGAATTGATTCTGGACATGTAGAATTGATTCTGACTTGTTTGGTTTCTCAAAATTAGAATTGATTCTGCCTCCAGAATTGATTCTACTTGAAACTAGAAATCGTAGCTTCTGATTCTAGAATTGATTTTTACACTCAAATTTTTTGTTCAACTCACTTTTTCATGAATATATCCAAACATAAACCACTTCAGCTTAAAATCAATTTTGGCCAGAATCAATTTTACAGAATCAATTCTGCCAAAATCAATTCTCTCCGCCGCAGAACCAAACACACGCTTAGATCCTTAAAAAGAGATTAGTTTCAAGCTGATAGACTGATAATTATTCATAGATTGAACACATGTTCCCCTCTCTTCAAAGACACAACTAACTTTCATTACGCCATCAAATACGGGTTGTGTGAGTTAGATTGATATTGTGGGCCTAATAAGATTTCTGATGTGTCATTTTAAAGAACTTACCACATCTATGATCATGATGTATAACTTATTTAGAGAACGTGGTCACAAAAAAAAAATTATTTAGAGAATAAAATTAGGCATATTAGTGAGAAAAAATTGTTAATAATTTTGTATCGTGTATATATATATATATATATATATATATATATATATATATATATATATATATATATATATATATATATATATATATCATAATCTATTCATACAAGGATAACTTAGTTGATGTGAATATTCCTATATGAAGTTCGAATTTCAAGCTCTCTATAAATCTATTCATACAAGGATAAGATTTCTGATGTTTCATTTTAAAAAACTTGCCACATCCATGATCATGATGTATAACTTATTTAAAGAACATTAGTCACATGATAAAAAAATCTTATTTAGAGAATAAAATTAGGTATATTAGTTTTGTCAAAAAAAAAAAGGTATATTGGTAAAAAAAAAATGTTAATTTTGTAACATGTATTCATAATAGGTTCATACGAGCATAACTCAGTTGGTAGAGATATTATTATATGAAGTTCGAATTTCAAACTTCCTATTTGTTGACCGTAGTATTATTATATTAGGGCGCGACCATACATTTTGGGCGAAGCTACATCTCATTGTATGCTTGGATTAACGGAAAACGACATACTTTTTCCGAACACTATTAAAAGTAATTTTTTTTCTTATAATAGTGATAAGATGGAGGAGTATATTCAAGTTGAATATACCAACAATGAAAACATCAATAATCAGCTAAAACAATGCAAGTTGTTGCCAGATCACAAAAAGGACTATATATATAATCTACGGTCAACATTAAGATTGTATTAATGTGCACCAAGTAAATGCAATGTTTAAAACCTGAAATATTATTAAGGAAAATTGAGTAGTAGGTAACAAGAACACGCGGAAAGAATGGTTGAACACAAAGAACCATAGACTTCATCCGAACCACATAATATTCCAAATTAAATCATTTCTCTTATCTTAAGCAAGGTGAACAAGAACCAAGAAATTATTCAAATAAAGAGACATTTTTTCATCCACGAAAACCCAGCTTGCATGAAAAAGGTAGATGATAGAAAACAACAACAAAGCTTGCTAGCTTATTTGGTGGGGTTTGTCATATATATGGAGGCAATAAAACCACTCATTAATTATCATGCCAGGCATTAAATTTGCAATATCAAAAATAAAAATGAAAAATAATTTCAATAATCTATTTTGGCTTTGCTATAGAAAGCTTTTGCAGTTTGTGGTTGTCTGCAAAATCCCCCTCAAAAACTTAAAATTTTTGGAACAATGATGGGAACACTTTTTATTTGTAAATAAATTTGGAGGAAAAAAATAATTCCATAACATTTCAGCTCTGGTTGTTAATATTAGCTCATAGTTAATGACCGGTAACTTATAGTTGATTTGTATATTACTATTAAGTTTTTACTTTCCATTTTACATTTATGATAATAAAAACCAACCCATTAGCTAATGAAGTTAATTTTATAAAATTATTATTCTATTTCCTTCATTTATAATTATATATTTTTCTTAATTTGCAGGAGAAAACGTATAACTTTTTTTTTACACCAAAAACGTATAACTTATTATGGCAATTATTATGAGAAAGAGAGTCTTTAGTTTTCATAATTAATTGTAAAAAAATAAAATAGATTTCATAATTAACAAATAAAAAAAATGTCACAAAATATGACAAGTGCCACATGAGGAAACAAAATTCAGGTCTTCACAAGCCAACTTCTGTTGAGTTGGATAATAGTCGATTCGATTCAAAATATCAACAGGATTCTGGATTCCCACATTCTCTAAATTTTATTTTACAGGGAAAAAAAACAACAAAAAAAAAAAAACTAGACTATATTGCGAAACGAAATTTTTTCCTTCCACTCCTATAATTAACCGTTCACCCCTGCATTTTTATGATATTTCAAATTTATCCTTTATTATATTATTTTTTAGGGTAAATAGGGTTTTATCCCCCCGCAAAATAGGTCAGTTTTGCGTTACCCCCCTGCAAAATTTTTTTTTGTGATTACCCCCTGTAAAATGAAGATTCCATCATTTACCCCCCTCAGTCGACAACATGGATGTTGACTGGACAAAATTGATGACGTGGGATGCATGTGTGGCTTTTCATTCATTTTTTATTAAAGTTTTTGTGCCACGTAGATAAATAACTTAATATAATTATTAATTTTTCAAAAAGAAAAAGAAATTAAAAAAAATTGTTAATAGAATTTATTTATAAACATTCTTGTTCTTCTTCTTCTCGGTGTAATCACAAATCAAATCCCACACAATCAATAAAATCTTCTTACCCAAATTTCTCTCAAATTTCACATCTTATTAAGAACCCTAAATTATTTCTCTTCTATAACCACAACTATACGATACAAAACTAAGCCAAAGTAACAAAAAAATTAAACTTTCCAAAACTCTTCGATTCTTGGATGAAGGTTTGAGTTATTAATTTAAGTTTAATGAATATTGTTCAGATCTACAGTTTGATGAACTTTTTTGTGTTAACAAGGAATATTTTCCGGAACTTTAGGTTTAATGAATATTTTCCAGATCTAAAAATAAAAATCAAAGGTGACGATGAAAGTTTCTGTGAGTTTCGGCGAAGGTGACGATGAAGGTTTATGTTGGTTTCGTTCAAGATGACAGGTTTATGTTGTTTTTGATTTTTTTTTGGAGAGAATGATGAAATTATAGCAATATTGAAGAAGATGAACCTTCAACCCCAATTACTATCGTTTTTTTCTTCTTTTTTTTCAGTTTTTTTTTTAATTAAAAAAATAATAATTATACAATCATTAATGAATTGATAATAAAAAAATAAATATAAAATGAATTCATTCCACTTGTATGTGCCACGTCATCAATTTTGTCCAGTCAACATCCATGTTATCGACTGAGGGGGGTAAATGATGGAATCTTCATTTTACAGGGGGGTAATCACAAAAAAAAAATTTGCAGGGGGGTAACGCAAAACTGACCTATTTTGCAGGGGGTAAAACCCTATTTACCCTATTTTTTACAAAATTTTTTTTACTTTATTTTATTCAATTTTTTTTGGATCTCTGTCCATCTCCTCCACTATAGTGCCGATATCAATATTCAAATCAGAACGAAGTGCTTATGTATGAATATTCATACCCGGAACGAAGTGGTTACGTGTCAATATTCATACCAGAACATTCATACAAATTAATTAGGTTTGAATATTCATACCATAATGAAGTGTTTAAGTATGAATATCCACATCGAAACGAAGTGATTAGACACTTAGCTTAGTAGCTTAACTCTTTCTATTGGCGTGACGCTACTGGATGCTTCTAATCAATAGAACAGGAAAATGAGTCGGCCAAAAAGAAATGATAAAGTAATGACCACCAAGATACGCATAGTGATTCGATCTATTGATCACCCATTTTTTGAAAACCATTTTGGGGGACTATGTATGAATATTCATAAAGAAGTTGAATAGAATAAAGTAAAAAAAAAATTGTAAAAAATAATATATTAAAGGGTAAAATTAGAATATCAAAAAATGTAGGGGTAAAATGAAAGTTAATTGTTAGGACTTAGGAGTCAAGCGAATTCGGTTGCTCATACTCTTGCTAGAGCGGCCAATTCTTAGGCTACCTTCCATAGATTTAAGATTATTCCCTTATGTATTGAACATTTTAATAGTTAATGAAATACATTAAAGTTGTTTGATTAAAAAAATGAAAGTTAATTGTAGGGGTGAAAGGAAATTTTTTCTCCTGAAACACTCTTAAAATATTAGCGATTAGAATACTCTTCAAGAAAAATTCTTAGGTGAATCATCATCTAAGCATTAATGCTTAGGCACAACAAATCACATAATTATAACTCATTAATATATTAAGAAATTACAAGTAATTAATAAAACCAAATATCTTTAAAAAAAAAAAATAACAAAACAAAATCTCTATAAATAAGGTAAGGAAAAAAAAAACATATGGAAAATGCTCATTATCGCGAAAATTGTTTCACGAACTCATCACGAATTGACGTGGCACCCACAACTTTGCCTATTATTTTTCTATTTCTGTATCTTTCACCACGTGTTTCTCTCTCTGACTTTTCTTTTCAAATATTTATCTCTTTCTTTTCTTCCACAACCCCCTTCACCTTCATTCATGGCAACTACGTTTCGGACGTTGTGTGTATTTTCACACCTCTATTGTGCATATCTTAAAGCATTTATATCTTGCCGGTGAGAAGAAATTTGGACCCAAACATATATCAGCATCTATCGTTCCAGCAGTAACACAACAAGTCTGTTCTAATCATGATGGAAATGAGAATATTGGTGTAGTTTTATAGTAAGAAAAAAGGTGCATCAAAGATTTCATGAACTGATTTCTTTTTGGTAGATCAAAGAAATTTAAAGATCCTAGATTTTGTATGTGAAGCGATGCAGAATGAATAAAAACAGGGTTTGTGGAATTTTCGTGAAACCGCGTTCGCTGTATATAGCATTCCTCAAAACATATATACATGTGCACTTTATTATTTATATTTCAACGCTCATTTTTTCTTCTCTTTACATACTAAGCTTTCTTTTTATTTTTTTTACTAATTGAAACCTTATATTTATATTAATAAGCTAATTCAAATAGTTTATAGTTTATTAGTTTTCTCTCATTTTATCCCTGTTATATCTTACTTGAAAATAATGAGATATTAATTAAATATTTTTTATGGCACTTTATATTAATAAGATAATTCAATCGTTAAATAATACAAATTGAATTATCTAGCTTATCGGCTATAAGTTACTTTATAATTTATACGATATAAATTTGCTTATCAACTATCAACTATTGTTTTATTCAACAAATTCATAATAGTTTGGAGTTCTGGACAATCTCTAAGTTTTCAAAAAGTATAAAATAATAATGAATAAAAATAAGCTATATTCTTTGATACCCAACTTATATTATTGGGCACCGCTATCCATATGCAAAATTCTTTGAAATATAAATTAGTATCAAAATATGACAAGACATTATATTTAATAGGTATTTTACAATATATTAATCATCGACGTGTTCACATAAAAATAATTGAAACAAAGAAATTAAAAATAAAAACAAAAACAAAAAGAGAGAGCTTTGTTGAAAGAAAAAAAATAGAATGAGCATTGAGCAATTAAAAAGAAAAAAAATTAATAAAGTGTACATCACATGGTTTTTGATAACTCATTTTTTTTCTTTCCTTATTTTTAGATAATATTTGGTTTTAATTATTTCACTATTAATTACTTGTAATTTTTTAATACATTAATGAATTGTAATTATGTGATTGATTGTGCCTAATCATTAATGCTTAGGTGATGACTCACCTAAAAATTTATCTTATCTTCAAATTTTTAGCAAGACTCCCAATTATAAACATCCATTTGATTAAAGATTTGTCTGTAAATAATTTTTTTTTTCTCGCGTAAATATGTGAACTTATCTTTATTTCTTCAATTTTTTTTTTTCTCGTGTAAATATGTGAAGTTTTTTTTTTTTGACTCAGTTATTGCAATTGAACCGCGTATGTAGAAAAATTACTCAGTACTTAATTAGCCACCATGTTATGTTAATTAATATTGAGTATATCGAAATTCGAAGGTGAATATAACCGTAAAATATTTGAAGCCACACACGCTTTTGGTTAGATAAGAATGGAAGAGGTGGAAACACGTAAGCAAATGTCAAACAGAACAGACCAGTTTTGATTTTTTGCACTTTTTCTACCTTCTCATCAGAGCCCACCAACGTTGTCCACTTCAGATCCCAAACGCTATTTTTTATTGAGAAATGCTATTGGGACACAAATCCTCAACAAATATACAACACAAAAGGGTGTATTGGTCAATTTGCTCAACTCTTTTTCTTTTAAATCGGTTCTTGACCAAACTGTTTTTAAAAAGATTTTTCTTTTTATTTTTAATCCTTGGATGGATGTTAAGCTCTGATACCAGAGTTTTCGGCAGAAGTAGCTGCATTTGCGGAAGGTAATCTTTCGAGGGTCTTTTGAATCCTTGAGAGATTTAAGTCTCTTTGGAGACATTTTTGAAAACTTCTAACGTCGTCTTCATCATATGTTTGGGTTTGTGATGCCCATTCTATAGTGCCTTCAAGGCGCTCTATATTATACTTAACCACATCATAGAATCCGTAGATATGTGTGGGATCTTTTTCTAGAATCATTTTTAGAGTTTTTTGGTATTCTCCTAACTCTAATTCTAAAAGGTATGTCCAAGTTGCTCCAGGCATCTTCTTAGATTTTTCTATCTAAATTTTGGACTTGTAAGGATAGTCCTTCTATTGAACTATGTAGCTTACTTAGCTCTTTTTGTTCTGAGATATAAAAATCTTTTTTGGGTGGTGTTATTCTAAGGCTTTGGCTTCTAAATAACGATTTGTCTTCTGTTTCCTCAAACAGATCTTTGTCAGCTTCTATCAAAGAACAACTATTCCTTGCTAGGCTTCTGAATATAGGTGACTTTAGAGTCACTATAGGTGCAAACAATTCGTCAATATGAATTGTGTCTTTTCCTTTGAATTCTATACTGTGATGTGAATTACTCAAAGCATAGTTAATTCTATAGTAAATGGTAAAGGGGTGATTACCTTTTTTCATAAAATTTTTGTTTTTCATTTTATAATGAAAGACTATAGATCTATCAAGATCTTTATCTTTTAGGGATAAACCAATTTGTAAATTTATATCAAATTTGATTTTACCATATTTTAGATTGCAATTTCCTTTTGCAATTGTTGCTTGATCTGTGTCTAGAATTCTAGAGTCTTTTAAAGCTATTTCTAGAGGTGAATTAATACCTTTCATAAAAGTACTTTTAATTAAAATCTGAATGGTCGATATATGAATATAACCAATTTTAGATCTTTCATTTTCTGGACAGGTTTTAATTCTTTCTTTAATTTGAGTTGTATCTATAGTAGATATAACTATATTTCCATGAGTAGAATCAATGGGAATTGCTTCTTCTCCTGTCATTATTCCAAATTTCAGAATATTTTTTCTTGAGAAAATATTTTTGAATATGTTATATTTTCTTTTGAAATTTTCTTCTGCAGTTAAAGATAATTCTGCACTTTCTATTTTATTATCACAGATAGCATCTGTGTGATAACTAGATGTTTCTTCGAAATATGATACTTCAGTCATATTGATCTTTGAAATATTTTAACATGTATTTGAACATTATTTAAACAGAACTTTAATATTCTATAGTATTGAAAGATGTTAAATAAATTTAACATAAACATGTTTATACCTGATTTGATATTCTTGAATTTGATTTTGAATTGATGACTTTCGTCTTTGTTATCAGTCCACTACGACCGTCTATGATTCTTTCGAATTTTGATTTTTGAACGCTCCAGAGTATTACCTCAACGTTCTGATAGCTCCAGAGTATTACCTCAACTATCAACACTAAAATCCTAAGATTTTAGGAGAAATGAAAAACTTCATTCAAACTTAATTTCATTCTGATTACAAACGAGCATCAAGGCTCTTATTTATAGCGGAGTAGGACTCACAAGTGGTTCACATGTCCCTATCCGTGACAGCTATTAAAGCAAAAGAAAAACGCACTAAAGAAAACGGACAAACAATAATTTACATAAAGTAGATGCCTTAGTGATAAGGCAGTCTTATCCGACCCTACATAGTGAGTGGCTGCTTTTCTTTGTCTGCCACTACATTGTGATGTGTTGTTTTCCACTGAGTGCTTCTTTGTCGTTTTGTGCCGACGATTTTGGCGGACAGATTTCACACACGTGTCCTTTGTAACTTTGTGTAAAATTTCTACACAGTTCTTCTCTAATTACCATGGGTAGTTTTGTGTAGTCTTCCTTTAGCTGGTCAACTCTTTCTTCAAGATTTTTAACAGCCTGTAAATCTTTCTCCTTGGCTGGCTTTCTGGAATCGCTGTAAACGACTGTTGATGGATCGTCGTAAACAACCCTGTAGTTTGTTTGCTGGGTTAACCTGGTAACCTTTTGTCTGAAGTGTTTCATCTGTGCAATGTAACTGGCTGGGTGCCATTCATTTTTCTCTTTCGACATAGTTGGATATGTCTTGTTTGATATCCCTATTTTGATGAGATATTGTGGTTTTATAGTTAAATCCAGAGTAATTTCATCGTACCATGGATATGTTGAATCAATTTGAAGGAATATTTCTTTTCCTTTGGCAAAGAGATTGTTGAATTTTTGTACTAGGTTTTGAAGTTCTTTTGGAAAGTATTTGAGTTCTCCAAAACTTCTTTGTTCTTTTTCTTCGAGATAGATTGTGCTGATCAATCCATTTTGAAAGAATGATAGACAGAGCTGATTGTCTATTCCTGGAAGTAGGACCGTTTTTGAACATCCATACTTGTTTGTTGGGTAGAAGCAATCTGTAGAGAATTCTTCTATATAGTTATTTATCCATTTCCATCTAAGACTAAACTCTGTGAAAGTTGGGTCTGCTAAGTGGAATGTTTTTTGATGTTCTAGCTGGCGAATTTTATCAATTGACAGCTTCTTTTTTGACTCCATTGTTGAAGATCTTTGGATATCTTTTGCTGCTGTGATTTCCTTGTAAGGACCGTAAAGAGCTTGTTCTGCTTCCTTAATGGTTTTGTAGCCTTTGTGGCGTACATTTTTTCCGATGATGTGCTGTTTTGCTATTGCCCATTTTCTGTAGATCCCTTTCATTGGACCATCGAAAATGACATAAGCTTCGAACTTTCCCATTTCATTGTCTACGGGATCGTTTGTTTGGATGGTTGTTGACAAACCATTTTTTCCTGCTTCATCTTCTTCTTCTACTTCATCAGCCCATGATTTCTTGCTGTCTGAAGTTGTTTCTGAAGATTCTTGTTCCTTTTTCCAATCACTTGGTGCTATTGCTTCAATTGGAATCTTCGAGCTTTCTGGAGCTGAATACTTTACATAGTAGTTGTATTTTCCAGAATCTTGTCCAAGCAAGTCCCAATTTTCTTTGGTGTTGCTGCTGCTTTTTTCTTCAGTTGGTTCACTGATGTTTGTATTTGCTGTATATTGTTGCAAATTTTGTAATGTTGTAATTATCTCCCCCCTCTCAGAAGAGAGTTTTGTAAGACGCTGTTGAGTAGCTTCAATCTGCTCGTCTTTTTGTTTCAGATTATGTTGCAAGATCTTTATTGCTTGCTCCATTCCCGTGTAAGAGTATCTGCAAAACTGTTGTTTTCAGATTTTATATACTGAATGTATGGTTGAAATTGTTGTAATTTCATCTGCCAACGAATTAATCGTCCGCTTTTATAATCTGCTTTTATATTATATCTCCAGAATCCTGTTAGATATTTTGAATCTGTTCGCAAAAGAAACCTAGAGGGTAGAAGTTCTACTCTCCATTTTTCTAATACTCGAACACATGCAAGTGTTTCTAACTCAGCTATCGGATATCTTGTTTCTGTATCAGAAAAAGTTCCCGATATGTATTTACAGAGTAATAACTCTTTTCCTTTTATATTAAATTTAGCAGAGTAATCTACCAAATTTTGTTTTTTATCTGTCTTTCTTTCTTTCGAAATTAGATCAGATTGTCTTTTGAGTCCAGAGGACTTATCTGTCTTGTCTTGAAGACTTAGATCAGACTGTATATCTGAGGTTACGCTCAGATTTTCACCAAACTCATTGAGTTTTAGTGTTGCTTTTCCGTTAGGGAAAGCTCTCATACATCCTGCCCATGTATCCTTAGATGCATCAATTTCGACAACTAGAAAGTCATCATTTGTGGGATTGTAAAGCTTTGGTAGGACTTGAATTTTACTCTTAATTGTTTTCACAATCTTAGTATCTTCGTCTGTCCATGACCAAGGAATTTTTTCAGAAATTTTCTTTTGTAAAATTTTTCTTTCTTTTGCCAAGTCTTTAAAAAATCCTTCATTGGCAATATAATTCAAACATCCTAAGAATCTTTGAATTTGTTTTCTATCCACTAATACATCAGGGAAAGCGGAAATCTTTTCCTGGGTATGTGGCGCTAAATTGAGTTCTCCATTATCTTTTATGATTACTCCGAGATACTCAATTTCAGTTTTACAAAGTTGTGATTTCTTTTTTGAAATAACAATTCCTTTTTCTTTAATTCTTAAAAGAACTATTTCAACATCCTTGATATGTTGTTCTTTTGTTCCTTTTGTAAAAATAAGTATATCGTCAATATATGCAAGGCATATATGGTCTAATCCCTGTAAAGAATTATCCATAAATCTTTGATATATTGAAGGTGCTTGTTTTAACCCAAAGGGTAAAACATTCCATTCAAAATGTTTTTGTGGCGGACATGAAAATGCCGTTAAAGGTTTTGTTTCATCAGAAAGTCTTAGCTGATAATATCCTGATTTTGCATCAAGGGATGAAAAATAGTTACAACCTTTAATTTTTTCAAAAATAAAGTCTTTTCTAGGTAATCCATAAGAATCTCCAATGGTTGCAAGATTGAGTTTCTTATAGTTAATTACCATTCTTCTTTTCCCTCTTTTTATCTCGTTATGATTTTCGACATAAAAAGCTGGAGCTGAATGTGGGCTTGAAGAAGGTCTTATTAATCCTTTTTCAAGTAAATTTTTACACTCAGTTTTGAATTCTTCAACATCCTTAATAGTATGTGGAATTCTATTAGGAACGTTGACTTCTTCATTCGGGTTTTTAAGTCGAATTACTATTAATTCATGATTAGTGTTTTTCTGATTATCTAATGGATCATCAGAACAAACTTCATCGAGTCTTTCTTCTAAAGTTGAAAAGAATTTATACTCTTCCCAAATAGAACTAAGATTTTTCAAATTGCCAGAAATCATTTTTAAAATTTCATTTCTAGTAATTATTTTTGTAGTAATCATTTTCTTTTCGTCTGGATTTCCAAGATTTTTCCATCGAAGAGAAATTGTATTACTCCTTTGAATAAAGGGTTCATATAATTTTAGAAAATTGTTTCCAATGATTAGATCAAGACCTGAATCATGTAAATAAATTGTAGGGATAAAAAACTTATATCCTTCAATTTCTATAGATACATCCTTAAGGCTAAACCATATTTGATGTTTTGACTTGTCTGCAACAACTATTTCCTTTGGCTTTTCTAATCTATCCCAGTTCCTAGAGATCGATTTTCTTCCAAAACAAAGGGTTGCACCTGTATCTATATAGGCTAAGAGGTTTTTATTTTCTAGCATTATTTTTATAAATGTTGCACTTGGATTTCCTTTACCAAGTACTTTCTTCGACATCTAAGTCTATCTCTGAATCTGTCTCTGTGCAGTATTCATAAATTTCCTCATCAGATTCTACATCTGATTCTATAGGTTCATATCCTATTGCGTATATGGCTTGTAAGACATTTTTCTTAGGGTTATCTCTTTTAGGGCACTCATTGGCATAGTGTCCTTCTTCATGACATAACCAACATGTGCATGATTTCTTATCTTGTGGACATGTTTTTCTTTTAGGATAAGGTGGTTTTTTCCTAAAGAATTTCTTATCTCCTTTTCTAAATTTCTTAAAAGGGATTTTTCTGAATTTCTTTTTCTTATAAGACCTTATATTTCTTCTAGATTTCTTTTTAGGATTTCTAGAGTTACACCCATAGTTTCCTACTTTGTTTTGTAACTTATCACAACAAAGTGATACTTTAGCTTCTCTTTTAGCTATCTTTTCGCTACATTTATCTGTGAGCCACTGTTTTAAAACAGTTATTCTTCCTCCTAGAGTATCATCTACCTTTCCTTCTGATGATATTGAGGTAAAGTATAGTTTGACTTGAGTTGATACTCCTCCTCGAAGCTTATCATAGAGGAGATCTAACAATCCTCTTGATAGTCTTGTTTCATTGTCTATGTTATAATAATAACTCTGAAATTCACAAATAAAGTTATCAATGTAACACATATTGCAAATTTTTAAATTAGTTATTTTCCAAAGATTTTGATTGGAAAATGCTACTTTTGATTGGACGGTATCCTTCCATCCTTTGAATTCTTTGACTAGTAAACTATATACCCAGTCTGTAACTAAGGATCCTATTAAAGGCATAGTTTCCATAACTTGTGGTGGTAGATTTGAAATGTACTTGAATGCATTTCCTCTAGTTTTATATTGTAGGTAGTTGAAAATATCAACTGATCCTAAATTTCTTAGATCTTCATTTAGATGGATTAATACATTATTTGTATTGTACCAATCTCTAAGATCCTTTGCAGTGTCTAAACTACAATCTATGTCTAAAACACCTTGTCCTTGAAAAGGGTTTTGTGAAGGCTCATAGTAATGAGGTACTTTTTGGAATTTTTGTTTGGTAAATTCCTTTTCAAAATCTGCAGGTCTTTTGGTACCTGAAGTTTCTCCATGTTCTTCTATTTTTACGAAATGAGAATTCTCATTTTCGTTTTCACTAGCTTCTTCTGAGCTAAAATCATAAATGATCTGATTGTTATCTTCAGATTTGTTATCAGGGATCTCCTGATTTTTTCCACTTATATCTAAAGAAACCATAAGTCTTTCTAGGTTTTCTAGTTGCCTATTAAGGGCTTCTTCTGTATCTTCCATTAAAAGTAAGTAGAAGGTGGTCTAATACTTAATTGTTTGGATTCAGAAGTTTTTTCTTTAGGTTGGGCTGGTTCCGGGATAACTATTGCTTTTCCCTTATCTTCCCCCCTCTTAAGAATTTGAGTTAACTCATCCTGAGTTAGATATCTTTTTTCTAAGAGTTCTAAAAGGTCTTCTATCCTTTCTTGACTCTTTCTTTGTTCTTCTAGAATCATATCTACCCTTTGATACCATTCTAGCTTTACTGGTTGAATTTCAAGTTTCTCTTGACAAAGATTTTTTATCATGTAAGTTATCATACATGTTATGTTGTTGAGCTGTGGATTTCTTGTATGAAAAAGGTGAGGGTATTTATGACTTTCATCTTCTTCATAGCAGGTGAAACTTTCGTTACTAAAACTCCATGTGTCATGGGGTTTATCTTCCTTAAATTGTCTTTCTAAATAGGATGTTTGTTTTTCTACCCTACTCTGAAGGTCAGAAAAGTTGTCTAGAATTTTCTGCAATCTAAGTGTTACACTATCTCCACTCATCTTGCCATAAATTTGAGGTTTTTCTGGAATAGTTTAACCATTTGTCTATATTCTTTAGACAATTGTTCATCTATATTTTTATAGAAATTTTCTATATCTCTAAACCATCTAATCTGCATCTTGTGAAGATTAAGTTTGGCTAGGTTTGGAAAAAAGCTAATCGGGCTACGAATTAACTTTCTATTTGGACTTATTATCCAATTCATATTCTTTATCTTCTAAGCCAGTTGCTAAAAATACTGATCTAATAGGTACTAGTGTTTTTAGATTTTTCTGTTGTACCGTAGCTTTGGCCATAGTATTCTTGTTGGATTTTTGGTATTGAAATGTGTTTTAATAGCTTTTCTGTTTTTTATTCTTAATTTCTTATAAATAAACACATACCATTTCACATTTTTCTACATATCCTTCATCCATTTTCAAAAAATTCAAACACAACAAAATGACTTTAACACTTCGTTCTTCAATTTCTTTCATCATCCAGAAAGAAACCAAATTCCTTAAAACTTTTGATGATGTCTCTGCCACAGTCACCTTTGCAAAAATTAAGCCATCTTTTCGTCTTAAAGCCAAGAGTTCTATGCAAGTAGCACACACCTTAAACTCTGAAGGAACCATAAATGAGAAATGGGAGAAGGTTCATGCTCCATCAATTGTTCATAGTAACCATGATAATTCTAAGAGGGTGCCAGTGTTTGTGATGTTGCCACTGGACACAGTAACAATGGGAGGAAACTTGAATAAGCCGAGAGCGATGAGTGCTAGTTTGATGGCTTTGAAGAGTGCTGGAGTTGAAGGGGTTATGGTTGATGTTTGGTGGGGTTTGGTTGAAAAAGATGGACCTTTGAAGTATAATTGGGAAGCTTATGCTGAGCTTGTACAGATGGTGCAAATGCATGGTTTGAAGCTTCAAGTTGTTATGTCTTTTCATCAGTGTGGAGGAAATGTTGGAGATTCCTGCAGGTAATGATATGACACTGCTTTGTTTCATATTACATGAAAGATTTTTGCAATTATTTTCTTCAATCGCCTAATGAAGTTGATTCAGTTGGTAAGAAATTG
This sequence comes from Trifolium pratense, assembly GCF_020283565.1. Taxonomy (NCBI): domain Eukaryota; kingdom Viridiplantae; phylum Streptophyta; class Magnoliopsida; order Fabales; family Fabaceae; genus Trifolium; species Trifolium pratense. The sequence goes on along the minus strand of NC_060062.1, from coordinate 44,797,305 downwards.
ACTCATAACTCGCAAGGGCGTGAGTTAAACTCTGTCAATGCTCTCCTGAGCCTTGATGAGTCTTTCTGAGACCAAACTCACCTAAACTTTGTTGCATAAAAAACATATTCTAAATTAAATATTTTAGAGCTAATTGACTCACTTAAGAAGAATAGGACCAAGTAAAAAACGTGTGCCATGACTAATAATTTTCTTTCTGTTGAAATTTTTCAGTGTTCCTCTACCTCCATGGGTGGTGGAAGAGATCAGCAAGAACCCTGACATTGTTTACACAGACAGATCAGGGAGGAGAAATCCTGAGTACATCTCATTGGGCTGTGATTCAGTGCCTGTTTTAAGAGGAAGAACTCCCATCCAAGTGTATGCCGACTACATGAGGAGCTTTCGTGACAGATTCAGCGATTACTTAGGCAGTGTCATCTCGGTATGTTACACTTAAACTAGTGCTACAAACTATTCAACATAAACACTGATACAGGATAGTGGATAAATGATACATGTGCTATTGCAGTATGATAAAATTTAGTATGCTTGTGTAATTTGGAGTAAGGTAACAGACCTAAGTTATAATTTTGAGTTAGCACTTAGGCTCATCTAATATTTAAGTATAGCAACCGCACAAACTTGCTAAGTGCACAGATATGAGACCCATATAGATGGTGTACTAATCAAATTGAGCTATAAATTAAAGTAGACTTTTTTATATAAATTAAGACTGATTAGTAGTGTAAAACAGAAAGACTGATTATTAGGTGTTGCTATGGGGGATGGAAGGTAGAAGTAATAACTGACAACAAAGTAGGAACTTGATGCTTGATAGTATACATAGCCATATCTACATCTTTATGTTTATACTTTTGTGCATTGAATGAGATTTGAAACTGATACCATAAGCTATAACTTTGCAGGAAATACAAGTAGGAATGGGTCCATGTGGGGAACTGAGATATCCATCATATCCAGAAAGCAATGGAACTTGGAGATTTCCTGGAATTGGAGAATTCCAATGTTATGACAAGGTATGGAAAACAAATCCATTAATTTAAACTATCTTCTTTCAGTAATGTTTCATAGGATAGTAGGGATATCTCAAGAAGACAGATTTTCATTATATCATTTGGCTAAAATGGTTGGTTTGTCATGCAGTATATGAAAGCTTCCTTGGCGGCAGCAGCCGAGGCGATCGGAAAGAAGGAATGGGGAGGAGGTGGACCCCATGATTCTGGCCAGTACAATCAATTTCCTGAGGATACTGGGTTTTTCAAAAAAGATGGAACATGGAACTCTGAATATGGACAGTTCTTTATGGGATGGTACTCCGGTAAATTGTTGGAACACGGTGAGAGGATCCTTGTATCAGCCAAAGAAATATTCCAATCATCTGGTGTGAAACTATCTGGTAAAATCGCTGGAATCCACTGGCATTACAGATCAAGGTCGCACGCAGCTGAACTAACTGCTGGCTACTATAATACTAGACATAATGATGGATATCTTCCAATAGCCAAAATGTTTGCAAACCATGATGTTGTCTTCAATTTCACCTGCATGGAAATGAAAGACAGAGAACAACCTGACCATGCTAACTGCTCACCAGAAGGGTTAGTTCACCAAGTAAAGACGGCAACAAGGACGGCTAGAATAGAACTTGCCGGGGAAAATGCACTGGAGAGATATGATGCCGGTGGATATGCTCAAGTTTTATCAACGAGTATGTCCGACTCCGGCAGTGGATTGGCTGTATTTACATACTTGAGAATGAATAAAAAGTTGTTTGAAGGTGATAACTGGCGGCACCTAGTGGATTTTGTAAGAAACATGTCTGAAGGTGGTCGGAGACAGAGACTTCCAGATTCCGATTCACGCGGAAGTGATATATATGTTGGGCACATCAAGAAAACTAAGGAGCAGAAGCAAGAGGCTGGGACTGTTCTTGTGTGAACACATATATTAGCATGTATGTTCAGGCATCTTGGTGTATGTTCAGAACCATCATAAGATGTGTTTTTTTATAGGAAAAAGTAAGACCATATAGAAAAAGGGGAAATGAAATAGAGTTATGATGTGTATACATAGAACAATGGCCTAGGCCATGCCAAAACCTGAGATCATGGAGATATTATTTTATTTCATTGTATATATAAAACTCCATTTATTAAGGAGAAAAAACTTTATCTGCTGACGGTAAAGAATCAATATACTGGTATTGGTCTCTATTCAGTATTCACCACTTCTATCCTTTTAAATGTCTACAAAAGCTCACCAATGTCATTTGTTCCTCTCACTCCGTAAGATTTGAATAAAGAAGCAGATGTCAAATTGCTCAGAGAATGACATCCTCATCTTATTTGAACATTCTTATTGTGTCTCAATTTGTAACAATATTCAACGCCACAACAAAGATAACAATATGCGATAAGAAAATTGTCACATTATTTTTTTTTTTCAAAAACAAAAGTCATTTTATTAACGCCAAGTACCTATATTACATTGTCATTTGTACATCAAAAGAATGTAATCCATAAACACCATCACACCTACTGGTACCAGTTCTTGAAACTGATATTATAACTACTCATATTCATTAAGAATTAACAATAGACATCATGCCAAAGCAGTCTAGATTAATACTATATTCTCGCCCTCGCTCTGTTTAGAACGACTCATACCTAATTACATTAGCCATTGAAACACATTATAAAGTTTCCATGCCTCTACTATTCTACTACTTAAAACCATACCAAACAACTGCTTAAGCAAGATTGCATCCCCTCCATAACAGCACAAATACTCTTCATAACCGCAGCATACAGCAAGATTTTTCATAACACCAATTTTTTGTTCAGCCTCATTTCATGATGTGATCACAATCAAACTATTCACATCATTGTTATAGCCTTAGCACCTTCCAAAACTTCTACGGACCAATCTACCAACTAACTCATGCAAGATATAAATGACACAACAATATGACCGATTAAGGAGAAAAAATTCCATCAAACCACAACAGGAAGCCAAAACAAATATAGATATGAATCAGAATTTCCACCATCAGTCACGGGTTTATCAAAAAATCATTATTCACTGAGTTGGAAACTGAACTTCACCCTTACTAACTACGACAAGCCTCCGCAAATTCACCATGCACTCCAACTTGTGCCACACTACCAAGTAATTCCTATTCACCTCTTGCCTTTTGTTCAGCCATATGAACTTGATATGCCACTCTAATTGTGCCCCATTGTTATGCTTTTGTTTTACAAAATCTTTTCAGTTACAAGATTGATTTTTTGGTTATTAGGCATGTAAGAATGCTTAATCACTTGGCCATTTTTGATCCGTAGCAATATGCTTTTAGGAATTTATGAATCTCTATAAACATGAACACAATGTAATGACAAAACTAACGTAAAAGACTAACTTGAAACCTAAAATAAACGTAAGAGATCAAATTGATACTTTTTAAACGTAAGGGACCAAATTGAAAACATAAAATAAACGTAAGGGAACAATTGTGTAGTTAAACCAATTATAAATTATAACTAAGCCAATAGATTTATACAGAAAGATACCTCTCTTTCCCTCTCAAACAGATAACATTCAACAAAATCGTAACAAAATGTTGTAAGGAAACTAAAGAAGTGTTTGTGCACACATTCAACAAGCTCACATAGTTCAGAAGCAACCTCCGCTATGAAACAGTGATACATACGTAGAAATCACATATTTACACCGGTAATAATTTATAAAAAACGGAACTGATTTAATGTAATAAGAGCATCTCTAATGGTGATACCACTTTGAGTATCATACATTACTAACAAGTGGTTCCTACAATGCCATGTAATACTTATGCAACTCATACATATTTTGCTCCAATGGTGATATCACTTTGGGTATCATACATTATTAACAAGTGATCCCTTCTATTTATTTTTTTAACTTAAATTGATGATACTGTACCTTAAATAAGTTAAGGTATCATCAATTTTGATATCTTCTATGCTACATCATGGAACTCCAATGATAAAAATAAATGAGGTACGAATCATTAGTCTATGAAACTCTCTATAATACTCTTATTGAAGATGCTCTAACGTACAATAATTTGCAAAAATGGAAATGATTGAATGTAATGACATGCGTCGTGTCCATGGCTTTTCATTTTTGAAGTATTGGTGTTACATAGTAGGTGAGCCTCTACAGACTAGAATCAATCAACACTAGTTACAAAATTGAACACATATACACAATATAGATATAGAAATTGAAATTGAAACCAATGCGAGAAGTGACATAGTGAGTGAAGCTACTCTAAACGGCGCAATAAGAAGAAAGAGCTTCAAGAATGAGGAGGAGGAGGAGGAGTTGGATTACCGCGACGGAGATCTTCGATTAGTTGAGAAAGCTCTTTGCGAGAGGATTCTCTGCCAAACATGAATCCATACCTAAAATCGCCAGCGAATTGAATTGAGATTAGTTTGGATAGAAATTGGAAAGAAAATTGGTGGAATGAGAGTGAGAAAGAGTTACCAGAAGGAAATGGCGGAGAAAACGCCGGCGGTGGCGACGGTCTGAACAAGGGTGATCCTCTTCTCCATTCCGATCAACGTGCTACACACTCTCACTCAACACTCGTCTGATACCGATCAACTAATGTTGGACTTTCAAAACCCATAGGCCCAATTTATATACGGCCCATATGTGATTTTTTAGAGAATTTCTTTTTCTTGCCTTGCTTCTCGCGAGCCCCGACTATTTTCAATTTTATCCTTCCGCAATCTAGCGTGCGTTGTAAAAATGTATTTTTTTAAAAATTTTAAAAAGGATGTTCGCTACCTGTCTTACGGAGTTTTGCACCGGGTGCAGTTCGCTACTTAAGTAGCTAACCAAAAAATTTTACATTTGATAATTTTTTTACACAAATGTTAGATATATAATTTGTTCTCTTCAAAATGTAAAAATAACAATTGGAACCTTATCGTGAGATATGTCTTGATAGTGTAAATCTTACCAAAAAATATCTTCTGATAATATGTTTTCTAGTGTGAGCAATTTAGGTAGGGTGAAGAGCAATTATTGTGTTTGAGTTTGTGTTAAAGAGTCAGACTCAATCTAAAATATAAGTTGAAGTGGTGTTGGCTTGAGTTCTTGGAGTATGCTTCTCTTAAGGTCTCAGATTCGATTCCCCCTGGTGCCAATTTCGGTGGGATAAGTCAATACAGAAAAAAAACTCTGGCTTTAAATGAGACTCCCGCAAATGGGTGATGAGATTGGTCCCCTTAAATTAGTCGGTCCTAGAGCCGGATACTAAGTTTTCAAAAAAAAAGTTTATTAATTTTTGTGCTGAACATTGATTAATGAATTACAGTTTGTTTTGGTAAAAAACATATAGATATGAGAAAGTATTATGTTATTTTTTTTGTTTTAATTACTTTGATGCACATGATAAGAAATTACAGAGCATATGTATTATTTTATTTCATATTTTATATAAAGAAATAGTGTAGATGAAAGATAAAATTTTGCAAAAAAAAAAAAAAAGCAGATAAATTCCTCAATAAAAGGATTTCTTCAAATGTCTCACTAAATTGGTTAATTTTTCCAGATAGAAACCATACGAGTGAATTTATTTGAATATCTGTGCAATTAAACTTGCTTAATTGGAATTTTTAACATATTTGATATATTTATTTTTTGACTAAATATTTGATATATGAATTTAATTTATATGCACTATCAGTGTAAAGTTATTTTACACATGCATCCAATAATATACTGACACATCATGTATGATATTTAAAAATACATTATGTGTCACATTCATTAAATGATGTGACAACACATCATTGGATGTATATGTAAAGAATATTTACACCGACAATGCATAACAATTAAACTCTTGTTATATTTATGTCAAGTGTCAACCGCGTAATTTGGGAAAATATGGATTATTGATGAAGCCAAGATATTAATATCCCGAAATTACTTCCTTTGTTTCATTAAAAAAATAAATTACTTCCATATTGATTTCACCACAAAAGTCGAAGTTTGTAACATTAAGTAACTTTGCAATAAAAAAAGAAATACTATTAAGTAACTTTATAATTTCAGTAACAAGTAATTTCCATGTTACCAATTTTGGTCCTTGGTAATAATTGACATCATTCATATTTGAACTACATAAAAGTTGTGATGTACTAATAAAACTCCACTCATCTACTATTGAATGTTCCACTGTATATAACGAGTAATTAATTGTTGTAATTAGACAGTGTTATAATCTTTATTATGAATGATTATTTAGGAAAATATCATGCATGAATCGGTACAAAGGTTTGTTCCTATCGTTTCAATCCATTATTACATTTATATAGTAATAGTAAATAATAATAACAGCACAATTCAAGAGATATATTTCCTTAAATAATAATAGCATTAATTCAAATCTTAAATAAATAACCCTTCCTCATGCCCCCTCTTTTCATCAAGCCCACGCCCATATATATATATATAGATCCATAAAAAATAGGTCTAAATAACTTCTTCTCCTTTTTGTATATCATGGCTGCAACCGCTAATCAATCCTCAGCCACTTCAGAAAGTATTTCCGACAAAGTTTGTGAAGACGAGAACAACGTCAACAACAACGAGGTGACAATGAAGGGGAAGGAAGTTATAGTATCCGAACAACATCAACCTTTGAAAACTAATACCGACTTGCTTCTTGAATTCGTCAAACTCTCTAGTGATAATTCGATTCCTAGGTCGAATGTGCGGGAACAAGATTTTTTCACCCCCTCGAAGGACTTGGGGGCGAGTTCATCTTTATTACCTGGGGCTAATAATAATCCCAAGCCCAACAATGAAGAGAACACAAAAGAAAAATCTTCTGATTCGAGAAGTGATCTCTCTTGCAACTTTTGCAAGAGACGGTTTTCTTCTTCGCAAGCTTTAGGAGGGCACCAAAATGCTCATAAGCGTGAACGCGCACTTGCAAAGCATTGTCATGAGATTCAAAATGGTTTTGGTACCCCTCATTATCCTTTTCCTTACTACACAAGTTATCCAAGTCTTTCTTCATCTTATTATGGAATTGGATCTTATAACAAAGCACTTGGAATTAAGATGAACTCCATGATTCAAAAGCCAAACTATTCGTGGACGCCACCTCCTTATAGGTTCGGTTCGACTCCTAAGTGGACACCAACGCAAGAGATGAGAAACTTTTCTTCACTTGATAGATTGAAGATTGAGAGTGTTAATGCAAATAATGAAAAAAGTGCACCTAATAATATGATGAAATTAGATGTTGGAGAGTCTTCCATAAATGTTGATACGAAGTCAAATTCAGACGTTGACAAGTCAACTGTGGTTGTCACGGGTAGTGATCATCATGATACGAATAAGAAAGAAGCCTCCCATTCTGAATCTACTGGGCTTGATTTGTCACTTAAGCTTTGAAGTTTTGCATATTTATCAATGCCCTTTTCTAATCTATAAGTTTACTCTCTAATTTATGTTTTGTTTTTGGTTTAAACTCTCTGATTTATTAAGTTATTATAGTTATACTTTTTTTTTTGTAATTTATTATAATTATAATTTTATATATATAGGGGCATTGATTTGTATTTTCATTTTTGTGTAGATTTGATATCTGAAATTATTTTAACCAACCTAATTATGAACAAATGACATATTCTGATCCTCCATCCTATAGTGCAGTGGGGCAGCATTTTTTTTACTGGACATCATGTTACTTCATTATTCATTACTAAATTACCAAGTTTTTACAATCCAACATAAATTAATTATGTTTAGCAGAAGATGTTAGTTACTTGCAACGTGACGAATTAAGGTTCAAGAAAATGCAATTTAGTATCTGATATTATCTCAAATAAAAGATTTGCTGCAGAGTTTTGGAGATCCAAACTCTCTTATAACTATTGCAAGTACTACAAAAATCATAAATTTTATATTTATTTGAAAACTAAGGACCGGACAGGACAATTTCTGTTGTACCGTGTTTAATTTTTAAACTGTTCCTGGTACTGGACAAACTAGGGGCCAAGAGAATGGACAAAAACTGAAATTCTTGTCCCCCACAGAACCACGGGACAACTTTTTGTCCTCAGTACAAGTTGTCTAAAATATCAAAATAACCTTTTGTCCACCAAGCATCATACAACGCAAAGTTTGTTCAATACCTTAAATGTTTGTCCTGTGTTGTTCTGTCTTGTACTGTTTTGTCCAGGATTTATATTTTGCAGATCAAACGGATCCTAAAAGAGTAACAATACTCATCGACACCGATGCAAAAGGTTTCCTCACCTATAGTACTAGGCAAATAGACATATGTGAAATTTTGTGCAGAATATTAATTAGTAATAAGTGATTAATTTTAAGACCATGTGACAGCAATATTGGAGGCACTCCAGCCGGCGACAACAGCAGAAACAAAGACTTGACAATAGAAGCAGAGGTGTGACAACAGGATGCAACAACAGAAGCTGAGGTTTGTGATAGCAGAAATGGAGGCACAAACAGTAGGCCAAGAGATTTTGAATGTTAATCAAAACTGCTCACTCAGATTTCTGGTAAGTATATAAATATTACTGACAGGACTCAAAATAGTAGTTATTAAAGTGAGTTCACTTTTGGACTTTGTTAGAAGGATACTATTACTATGTTAAGGTTCTTATTACAAGTTCACCCCATTTTCACTGCAGCATTGCATGAATCTCACTGCCTATACTATACATTGTTAGTTTGCATAAATCTCAACATTTTAAGTTATGTGCTTACTTTTTTTTCTTCCATGTTTGCATTGTATGAATGCTCAAAGTATGGCTGCATTTGGAAGTCATTCAGGGTCATGTCCTGATTTGTTGTATACCTTTCAATGATGATTTTGTATGCTGATAATGACTTTATAAAGTAACTGTTTGCTTTATATTGTGAAACTTATGGATATCTTTAGCACCAAATTAAGGTTATAGATATCTTTTCAGCCACACAAATTTGAATTCTTTTGAGAATTATAAACTTAATTGAAGTCTTTGCAAAAGAGAATTATATATGTGTGTGCAATAGGTCATGGAGCAAGCATGGCCCAATTTACATTGAAAATGAACCTCTAAGTGTGATTCATTCAACCAGTACCTTATCAGACCGCAGACGGGAAATTACGTGTCTTACTACGATCCTTCGATGGCATTGGTAGAGTATGTATTTCAGAATCATCCGATGATGGCCAGACTTGGGGACATGCAAAACCTACTCAACTCCCTAACCCAAATTCAAGTCATTTTGCTGCATAGTTATGACAGTTGTATCTAACTAGAACTATAAGAAGTTAAGAACTATAGGGTGCTTTGATTGACTTTGATTTGATTAATTTTGGAACCCTTTACTCATAAAATGTAGCATTGATTGACTTTGATTAATTTTGGAGCTCTTTCTAATTTCAGTTTTAAATTAGGATGATTTATCTTAATAGTTAATTTCACATGCTTGTGTTGTAACGATATGTTTGTTATACAATTTTCACATATGCCTCCTTTTTACGGTTTTTTATATTTTAATGATTGCTGTATGGAACTGTTCATTGTAAAAGAAAAGAAAGACAAAAAAAAAAAAAAAACGCATGAAACAAGATCAGCTAAAAAAAACAAGAACAATGTTAGCCACGGTTATAAGAGTGGCTGATGACGGTTAATTATATGATTTTTTAGTAGTAATTTAGGGTAGTTTTAATAGCAATTGAAGTCCAAAAACAAGCAAATACTTGAAAAAATGAAATTACTTGGCCCAGAAGCAAGAAAAGGGGAAAAAACATCAAAAAAGGACAAAAACGTAATAAACAACGCAAGCCATCGTACCTACGATGAGATCCAGCGTGACGCGATGAAAATGCGGTTTAAATTGGAGAAAATCTGCAACAAATCTTTTCCATCATACCACGATGACTTGTCATCGTGGCACGATAAAGGCGGTTGAAGAAAAACAGAAAACCTGGAGAAGATCTTCTATCGTACCACGATACGATCCATCATGGCCACGATGAGGAAGAATTACACGCCATCGTAGTCACGATGGGTGTGATGGATACGCAGAAAAGCCCAAAATCCAGTTGTAAAACTATAAATAAAGTTCTCCTCCTTCACTATTATTCATTAAGAAATCACTCAACAATAGTGATACTCAAGAGAGAGTTAGGAGAACTCTAAGGAGGAGGCAAGGAGGGTCAAGAAACTCCAAGGCCAATAAGGTTATTTTCTTTATTGTCTTTGTAACCGGATTATATCCCATAGTCAAATACTAGGGTTAATACTTAACTAGAACTTCGACCTGCGGTGCACGAGTTTAATCAGCCGTAATATGTAACAATAAAAAATACTTGGATAACCGGCAACAATATTGATGAGAAAGTTTTTATTCCTAGATTATTATTAACTCATGATAAAAGAATATCTTTTAAGTTTAAACGTCGACAGTTTTCAATGGTTATTTCATTTGCTATGATTATCAATAAGAGTCAGAGTCAGTCACTTAAACATGTTGGTGTGTATCTTCCACAGTCAATTTTCTCCCATGACCAACTATATGTTGCAGTGTCAAGAGTAACTTCAAGGAAAAATTTGAAAATATTGACAACCGATAAAAAGGGGAAGACACTGACGAAACTGGAAATGTGGTTTACAAATAAGTTTTCCAAAATGTTTAGTAGTTAATTTGTAAACTATTTATCTATATCTATCGTTGTACTGAATATTATTATTTTTATCATCACTATATTTTGAATTGTTTTTATTTTTTTTTTCAAATTATTATTATATATTTTTTTGATATCATATATGCTGTTGTAAAAAACTCGTGTGATAGCATGGGTCGGTGACTAGTCGTATATTAATAGAAATATAAGTTTTCCTATAATTACAAAAAAAAAGTCCTTATGTGAGTAGAAATATGAGTTTAATTGTTGTGCACCGTCGGAGTAAATTATTTTTACACATGCATCCAATGACGCGTTGCCACGTCACATAATGAATGTGACACATCATGTGTTTTTAATGACCATACATGATGTGTCGGTTTTTTATTGGATGCATGTGCAAAATAACTTTACATCGACGGTGCATATAAATTAAATTCTAGAAATATATATAGCCATATACTTTTTTAATAAAAAATAGGCCTTCATATTGATGTATGGGTAGAAATATAGAAAAATTTAAAATTCATGCCAATATAGAACTTAAAATGACCAACAATAAATTGGTCTAAGTGGTAAAGATCTTGGTCCCCTTAAGCATGTGGTCAGAGGTTTGATTCCTGGCTCATGCGTATGGAGAAAATTCGATTGGGAATTTGTTTCTTTTGTATTATTGATCGATTCATTCCAAGACATGTTAATTTTGTCTAGTTGTCTTGCTACTCCATGATCCTATTAGAAAAAAATTATTGGCTACCGAAATTGCAACATAAAAACAAAACAAAATCATCGGTCACAAAAAAATTTCCATTTTGTTATTATTCCCTCTATATAATTATCTATGTGGTTTCGATTTTAGGAAAGCGATTAGAAATAGTTTGCTGCTAGTCTGGAACACGGTGTTCTGGTGCTTATGGTGTCGTCGCAATAAAGGTATTTTTTAAGATCAAACCGATGATCACAATATCACGATGTTGGTTTTTGAGTAATAGAAAAGCGAATCATTGTCTCTTGTATACATACTTGAATTCCACCAACAAGGTAATATTATTCAAATTAAGATATCTATCTGTGTGCGTAGAGATGCAAAACAAGTACAAGAAAGGACCATTAAAAAAAAAAGTACAAGAAAGGAAAAAGAACATTTTCCTCTCATAAATATTTTTATTATATTATTATATATAGAAAAGCTAGCAATAGCATTGCTTGATCAGAGAAATGTTGTGATGATTTTTGATCAGCAGTTGAAGTAACAAAAGCAAGCAAATCCAAGGCCTTTATGGTGACAAGCCCCAAAAGTAGCATGTTCCACATTGATGCACTGATTTTTACAGCTTCCATTGTCTAAACAAGGCCCTGAAAATGTTTTGCTCAGCCTTTCACAAATATTTGCTTCTACCTCTGCACTCACATGAACAAACAAAATAAATTAAACTTTTGTATATATTATGTAGATCAATTCTCTATTTTCATAAGAAAAATGCTATATCCAACGAATTTTAGCATCACGAAAGGATCCTGACAAATGTGGCACAATTTTATTGCCCACTCAGGAACACTACATGTCGTGATTTTTCGCGATTGATTTCTTCGCTAAATATAGCACTTGGCGAAAAAATAAAAATCTTACGTATATGATATTTTTTGGGAAAAATAAAAAACGTACATGATATTAATATAATAATCATGATAATCGAAGGTTCATTTGTAATTAAATTAAGGTTAAATTGCACTTTTTGTCTCCTAATTTTCACAACTATGCAATTTTGGCCTTTTAATTTTCACAATAGCACTTTTGGCCTATTTGCAAAATATTGGCCTCCACTGATTTTATCCAAGTCAACGCACATGTCGTCAGCATGTCATGAAGTAATTGTTCATGTGTGTGTTGAATTGCTGACGTTACATATGAGTATTGTCCACGTGTGCGTTAATTTGGTCAAAATCAATAAGCGATCGACCTTTTGAAAAATGGGCTAAAGTTATAGGGTAAAAAATGCTATTATAAAAATTATAAGATCAAAATCATGAGTTTGTGAAAATTTAAGGGCCAAAACCACAATTTTACCTTAAATTAAATGCCCAAGAAAACTAACTATGCATGCCAAGATTTTTTGAATTTAATTAACCTCTACCACACACATATATAGATAACTAATTATACCGTACCCTGTGTAAAGAAATAAAAGAGAGCAAGGGTGAGGAACAAAAAGATGGTGTAGAATTTACGAGAAGAGGAAACCATGCTTGGTAATTAATGTAAATGATGATGTTTTGTTCTTTTTGAGAATGCTTTAATTAGAAAGTATATGCAGGTGTATATATATAAGGATATATTAAGATGCATGTTGTTACTAAGAATTTCAATTAAAACTTCGTGGAAACTTCGTTGATAATTTTGTGGCATGGATTTGAACTTGATCAATTTGCGGATGATCCTCTTGCTTGTTTCTTGTGTAATATTAGTCGATGCAATCCAAGAGTTGTTGTTCTTGTCTAGTTGTCTTGCTTCTCCATCAAGATCCTATTAGAAAAAACTTATTGGCTATAGAAATTGTAGACGAAAATATTAATTAAAAACATCAGTAATTCGGTATCTAAATTTGACATTTTTTTTATTTGGTTAATGGAAAATTAGAGACATAATTTTTCTTTTCTCTTATGTGAATTTCTGCTTTCTTTTTGTATGTAGATAAAGTGATAAGTATTATGAAAAATTCATAGACATGTACAACTACAATGTCCTAGAATCGGATGAATATGTTCAATATAAGAATATTGAAATTGTCAATTGAGTGTTATATATCTTATGAACAAAATTTTCGTCACCATTATTACTTATTAGTTTATCTAATAGCTATTTGGTGTAAATATATATCGTAGTAAAATTTTACTCCCTCTAATTCTTAATATATATAAGAAAAAATTCACTAAAATATTGATTTACCGAGTCTACGGTATTGTAATAAAGGTGTTGTACTCCAATTTTTTATGATATAAAATTAAATGTACCACATTCTGGTCATTCTGATCATAGTATAGACTACAAAATTCTAGGGAATGTGTTGTACTCCCTCCAATTTTAAATATAAGCAAACAACAACTTTCTTAGTTTATTAAATAAAGTATGTATTTGAACCATAAAATAGTCTAAATACATATTTTATTCAATATGAAGCTAAAAAGTTATTTTCTTCTATTCAAAATCGGAGTATTATATCTACTTTATACATTAGATCAGAACCAAGTTGACAACCCTTATCTAAACCATTAATTTATAGACTATTGGAGAACCAATCAAAGGATGAAATCTATATATAGAAAAGCATCTAATATAGATTATTGCGTCGGTGTCTCAGGAAAGTTTTGTCTAAAGTTTGGGTTAGTTGGACTCCATCGAAGATTATTGTGTTCTCTTGACAAGCCTTGTTATCTACGATCCCAACAAAGTCCAACTACGGGTGTGTGTCTTTCGGATGGGTCGCCTTATTTTGCCTAGTGTAGCGTTTTTTAGAAACGAAGGAGCATCTTCTTCCTTGTTGTCCTTTTGCTTAGGCTATTTGGGTGGTGTGTGGTTTGGCCATGTGGAAGTCCTGCCGCGTAACATTTGGGTCCTCTTGGGTAGCATCCTATCGTCCATATTAGTCAAGGTAAGAAGACTCACAGGGGGTTCCTTTTGGATTGGCCGGTGGTGATTTGGGTAATTTGGCGTTCTAGGAATGACAAAAAAATTTAAATATAGAATCGGCCGGTTGTTGAGTGTTGGATAGGATCAAACACACACTTCTTGAAAATGGTTGTTGGCGAAGAAAGCAAACACTCCTTGTCTGTTTAATGAATGACATGTTGATTTGATTGTATAGTTAGATAGTTGTGCCGGAAGGCCCTCACTCAAGTTTTTTGTTGTTAGTGTTAGGGGTTTAATTAGTTTTTGCTTTTTTGGGTATTTTGCTAAATGTACTTATCCTTCTAGTTGTTGCTGTTTCAAAAAAACATATAGAAGCATAATATAATGAAACTTGTCGTGAACGAGCTGAACAGCGCGCTAGTTAGGCCAGAGACCCTTACCTATACAAGTGAAAGAGAAATCTCGACCATAGCTAGCCAATTAGAGAGGCTCTGCCGCTATAAGGACGATTGTCGTAAAATCAATGGTTAAATATATTTTTACTTTTTTAGTCCTTATTTAATTTGGACCTTCTTAATTTAGTCCTTACTTAATTTTTATTAAATATTTAATCCCTATAAATTTTTCCTGCACATATAGTTTTGGTCCGTATTTGGATCTGTTGTAACTCAAATTTCTTTTAATTGTTAATATATATTTTGCGATTAACAAAAGTTTTAGTCCATACTAATTTTTTTTTTAATTATCATTAAACACTTAATTTTTTATTGATTTTTTATAACCATTTTTAAAATATCATATAAAGTTTATCTACTAAAATTTAGAATTTTTTAACATCATATGAATTAAATATGAATTTTTTAAGATGCAACTTTTTATGATTGATTCATTTACTTATAATGCTAACATGTGTTTAGTTACTTTGTAATGCTTCAAATTTAGTCTTATAGTTCTACATCATGTTCATTTGATTAGGTTTATTATTTCAATTTTTTAATAGATAATAAATAATTTATAATTATCTTGGATTTGGCTTCGAATCGCTAGGAATATGTAACGAGAGTTTTAGTGCAAAATCATTGTGACAATATCTTTGCGATTTAGTTAGGAAACATAAACTTTTGAACAATATTTATCTAAGTATTAATTGAGAACTATAGTTAGGATTTTCTTTATATTAATTGCAAATTAGTTAGGGAATATTGTGCTAGATAATTTGCCGCCCAATCCATACAACCACCCATACGACAACTATAATTCACAACAAATTTGTAACTAACTCTGTTTTATTAGAGATTAGCTACCAGTTAGCTAAAAATTCCAGTGTAGCAAATCTACCCTAGAGGTTGAGCCTACACATATTTTTACACAAATTAGAATTAGTGTCCAGAAGCCAATTATTATTAATCACAATTATCAGGCTTAAACATCATCAAATGAATCACAATTTATCTTAGCCAACAAAATATTAAAGAATATTCTAACAAGATATATATAGATCTCTTTGTGTGATGTGAAGAGATGCAAAACAGGTACAAGAAAGGAAATAGAACGTTTTCCTGCCATTATTTGATTAGCTTAGCATATGAAGTAACAGAAGCAAGCAACACCAACGCCATCATTGTAACAACCCCCGCTATATGCATTTTCCACCTCGGCGCAATGTTCGTTACAGTTTTCCGAGTTACATGGTCCAGATAGGTTGCTCCGCCTTAGACTTAAACAACGATTTGCTTGTACCTCTGCACACGTAAACCAAAAGGAGATGAATTTTATATTAGGTAGATGAATTTTAGTTATTTTTAGTTATTTTTTCTTAGCATTAAATGTCTAATACATATTTGTTCAACTGTATTTAGAGGAGTTGTTGCTAATGTGTCAGTCATAGTGGATCAGATTATTTTTATTACGTGGTTTTGGTTTATAGGTCGTATAGGGAACAATTCTTGTTATAAGTTCTCTGATTGGTGTATTGATCCATTAGCCTGCCTCCATAGTATATAATGGAGGTTCTCCGAATTGTAAGGGTTGAGTACACCTTATACTCCTTATAATTCAATTATTTGCTTATCAAAAAAAAAAAAACTGTATCTCCTTCTCTCTCTATTTTACTTATAATACACAGAATGTCTTATTTATAAAAAGAAGTGTTTTAAATTCATCAATTGAACCGAACTGAACCGAATCAAACATTTGCTTCGGTTTCATTTTTCAAAAAATACTAAAAATCGAACCAAACTAAACCAATCAAGATTTCATTTAAGTTTGGATATTTTTTTTTGACTAAAAACTGGTCCAAACGAAACCGATTACACGCCTAAATCTAATTGCTCAATAACTTCCACAGCTTCCCCTCCAAAAAACACACCAAGCCTTTTTATTTCTTCATCCAAAATAAGAGAGCACTACAAGAAATTTGATTTTTGACGGCACTTTTTTTTATTACAAGTCGTAGTATACTTATGCATGCGCTTCATTGTATTCTTCGTCAACAATTGTACTTAGTTTAGCTTCTTCTTGTAGTGGTAATTTTTTTGGGTGGTTACGGTAATTCTTGTACTTTTTTCATATATTTTGGATGAAGTACTCACTGTACTTTTTTTTTTTACAAGAAGTACTCATTGTACTTTGATCTACGTTAATTAATATATCATTTGTTAAATAAAAATACTATGATAATTTAGTCAAAAAAACAATAATATGACAATATAACAATTTATTTTTAAAATTATTATGTAGAATAACTATATATAGCTTAATCATATAATCCTACCCCGTGTGAATAAAAGGAGGAGTGCAAGGCTGAGAAGCAGAAAGATGGTGTAGAATTTATGAGCTGAGGAAGCCATGCTTGCGTATAGCTTAATGTAAATGATGTTTTGTTCCTTATTAAAATTGCTTCAACAAGTGTGTGTGTGTATACTAGTATACGTACCCGTGCAATGCACGGGGCGACTATAGCTGGTATGATTGAATAATGACATAGCTTATTTAATATAATATTTAGACCTATGTTAAATACCCTAACAAAATCAATAAATATAATTGTTTATATATTTTAAACTTTAACTAAAAACCAAAAAACAACATTAAACCAATACATAGCATTGTTTAAATCAAAGGTTTAACTTAATAACATAATCAACTACAACACATTAGCCATGATAAGTTTATTTGACATAATACAATTACTGTTGTTGATCCATGACAACAACATTCAAGACTTGAGGTGGATCCTCTAAAGTGAAGCGACATCTTGAGTCAGGTTGTATGTTAGCAACATTTAGAAATGTATTAAAACCTACAGATATGTACCTCTCATGTTGATTTCTTGCGGCCATTCGAATTTCACAATCAACGGAAATATTTGTGTTCTGAAGAACCATACTAATGCGTCGTTGTTGCGGTGTTAAGAAAGCCTTACTTATTATTGTAGGAAAATGCTGAATAGTGGAAACATACAAAATCAAAATACAATTTTACAAAGCTAAGCAATTATAACTTATATCAAGAATATTAAAACACAAATACTATATTCTTACCAAGAATGCTCTTTGATCTACATGCTGTTGACTGATGTTTATTTCCCAATACCTTTCGAGTTCAATACCGTCATCTTGAATCAAATTCATCTGGTATACATATCGGAAACATATGATTATTATATGATATTCATAAAAGAAATTGAAAGTGAATATAAATGTTGTATTAAGAAGTTACTATTATTGCAGCTCTGCTACAATGTTGAATCCAATTGACTCACAAAATCTGATAATCATTCTAAAAGAAATTGTTGTATTAAGAAGTTTTTATTTCTAACCGAAAATTAATGTACTTAGATTGCAAAGAACATCCCAATATCATATAATCCATGCTAAAGTTCACTCACAATTCTAGCTTCATTTATTTTTATGTGTTTTTGTAGATCTGAAAACACATCCAAAACAGAACCTATGTCTACCAAGATGAATCCAAAACAGCAATATATAAACAATTACTTTGTTCTAAATATTATTTTCACAACAATAGTATAATGATGCTATTTAACATCATAAATTCTAGCTTCATTTATTTTTATGTGTTTTTGTAGATCTGAAAACACATCCAAAAAGTATTAAGCATCATAATACCTCTTCCAATTCATTGACGCAATCTGCTAATGAATTCACATTATAAAATAAATAACTAAAAAATGCAAAATGATAGTGAGTGTATTATGTATATCAGCAAGCAATAACACAACATTGAGCTTCATATTTTAATTAATGTTGCAATGTTTCTATGCAAATAGCTTTGATATATATTATAGAAGTTGTGTTATAAAAAGATTAGAATTTGAAGTTCATCATGGGTTTAAGAAGAGCTTCGAAATATAGAAAACATAAGTCACTTACCTTGTCTCAATTCTGCTGCTGGTTGAACTCCCAATATGGCTGACTGCTCCAATTGCTCCTTGTTGCTCCTGTCAACCCTAGCTGCAACTTCACAATCCAAAAATAGCCAAGGAAATTTTGGGTATGGACTCCCTTATTTGGGTCAATTTGGATTGGGCCTATTATTTGTTAGTGGCCCAAAATAAATAGCAGTGGCAAAGGTTGTCATATAAAGTAATTATTGGTACAACAAATACAATAATAATAATAATAATAATAATAATAATAATAATAATAATAATAATAATAATTATAATAATAAGATATCAATGTAAATTAAGCTCTTAATTGTTTGCATCAAAATAAGGCAATCATCCTTAAACATATGCTAAGTCAAAGTAAAACAATTAATCTACTTAAACACATATTAATCCTTACAAATGAAGACTTTAAGTGCAAAACATGTTGAGAATAAAAATCCTGATATTTGTCCCAAAAGTTGCAATAAATAAATTAGACACATGACATTACATTGACCATAAGAGATGGACACTTCCTCATGAGAGAGTCAAAATATAAGTCATTAATTATGTTATAAACCTGCAAGTACATATGGAAATATGTTAGAATAAATATAAATGAATATAAAAAATCATTTATTGGTATGATATGAAAATTAAATTATCATGTAATTACCTTTTGTTGGTTCCATCAACTAACTATGTTATGCAAGGATTCAAAAATCTCAGGAAATACCACATTTAGAGTGGTGGTGCAAGGCTTTCCATCTTCATCTAAAATAAGCATCTTCAATCCTTTCTTGGTTGTAACTCTAGAAATGGCTACATAGAGCTGACCATGTGTAAAAACCGGCCGAGGTAAATAAAGTCCGACCTTTGACATAGACTGTCCTTGGCTTTTGTTGATTGACATTGCAAAACACAAGCTTATAGGAAATTGACGGCGGCCAAACTTGAAAGGCAGACCTGAATCAGTAGGTATCAAGTCCATTCTTGGAAGAAAAACAGTTTCACCGGCATGTTTTCCATTGATAAACGTTGCTTTTATAATATTCTTCCCCAAATCCCTAACTTGTAGTCTAGTACCATTACAAAGTCCGCCAGCTTGATCAATATTTCGCAACAACATAATAGGAACACCAACTTTTAGTGTCAAGCGATGATTAGGTATCCCGGAACATTTAATGTCATTCAAAAATTCTGATGTAAACCAATCGCTTTGAACTTCATAATCTTCATCAGATTTGCACGGTGTATCACAACTAAAATAGGTTTTTTCTTCACCGGGAATCAGAGACAACACATAATCATTTACATCTTCAACAACTTCTAAAGTCGGAGCAAGTATTGCTTGATCTTCAAAATAAGCTGGTTGCCCATAATTGGTTACAACATCTGGATAAACAAAATTAACCAAAGAAAGCAACGGGTCATCGACTTCTAAATTACACAAATCTTCGGGAATTTGAATTTGGGCCTCTCCATTTTCATCTGAATCTATGAGTCCATCTCCAATTTTCAAAATCCAATCAGCAAATTCTTTAAGCTCAGATTGTGACTTGTCCGCGGAATCACCTTTCAGCCTCATATTTTTTGTCAACTCTAAAACATTGCAATGCTTCCATAATTTTGATGAGCACAATGTTTTATTCACAACATCTCCTCTTGTACCTCTCCTAATTACAGGCAAGATTTGTCTAAAGTCTCCACCTAAAACAACAACCTTTCCACCGAATGGCTTAGTGTTCAAGTCCTTATCTACCTTCGACATCAAATCCCTCATTGTACGATCAAATGCTTCAAAACAATATCGATTCATCATGGGAGCTTCGTCCCATATGATTAGACTTGCTGCTCTCAACAAATTGGCTCTATGACAATCTTGTTTAACATTGCAAGTAGATTTATCATTTATTTCTAATGGGATACAAAAAGTTGAATGAGCGGTTTTTCCATTAGGAAGCAACAGTGAAGCAATTCCGCTGGAAGCAACATTAAGCACAATTTTACCTTGAGATCTTAAGGCAGCTGATAGTGTCCTCCATAAGAAAGTCTTCCCGGTACCTCCATATCCGTACAAAAAGTAAAACTCACCGGTTTCAGACAAAACAGAAGTCATGATCTTTTGATAGACAGAAAGTTGCTCTTCAGTTAATTGCTCAACTAAACTTGCATGCAGAACACCTAATTCATCTCTATTGTAGCTCAGTTCCTCTGCTATGAGTCTATTTTCAAAATTATTGACATCTCCATCTACTGGTACAGGCATGGTCTTGTAATCACTTAATGTTCTTCCATTTAAAAGCAACAATTTTTGAATCTCAATGAGACAGAGATTTTGCAACTCTTCATCACTTAATTGCAATTCTACAACAAAATATAAATTTTATAAGACGTAAATTAAATTGATAGAAAATATCATAAACAGGGTAATACAGATAATAAACAAATTAATACCTGGAAGATTTAGTTCTCTTCTTTTACTGTAAAGTATACCATCGGCTAATAAATGCCAAGTAGAGAGCCAAACATCGTATGGATTACTCATTGTATTCATGTTCAATAATCTAACAAACAACCTTCTCATCTGACCACCTGTAGCTGTTTCGTAAGCTTCGATAAGTCCATCTTTGAATTCCTGATCATCTTTTAAAAGGCCCAGTTCACTGCATGCCTCTTGAAATGTTTTGCATAATTTTCCGTTCACCGTTTTGATACTTTCATAACTTGTGCAACCCCTGACTTTTGTCAACAAAACTCTCAAGTAATACAGTTCACCCGCTCCAACAGGCACATATGAAAGTCTTCCGATGCTAAAACCCTTCTTCCTTGGTTCCCAACGGTGATCTCTAGGATGAAAAACAAACTTTGAAGGAAATTCTGCATAAGTCAGATCACGGCCTTCCTCATACTGAGTATTTGCATTAAACCAAGCAAGAAACATTGTGTCGATCATTTCATGGTAACTCACGACATTATGAAGTTTACTGTTATCATCAAACTTGACACATTGTTGATTTTCTAAATGAATAGACAATCTAATAACAGCTGGAAATTTTTGATGAATGTCAAATTTAAATAGTCTCCAAACAGCTTCAGACGGAGATAAATATCGACACTCATAATATTTTTTTATTTCATCAACACATTCAGTGTTCTTTGCAACCCTTTTGCCATTTGAAATCTCAATATTTGACCGGTCATGACCTTTATTAACATATTTAAATAAGTACTTGATGGCATTGGACTTATTGCAAGCTTCAACATTAATATGAGCCTGATACCTCATCAAAAGAAATGGATTGTAGGGAACAACAAAGCCATTGTCCAGCTTCACTCCACTCTTTTCTACAACTACTCCGGTATCACGTCTCCTGTACGACGGATATCCATCCTCATCAATACTTGTGGATGATTTATATTTCTTTGGAAAGAATTTTGAGCATTGAAGCGTGCCATTCATGCAAGGAGAACTGAGATTAGATTTGCCACATGGACCATGAATCATATATGAAGTAACCACAGCATGGAGTTTTGGATATAATTTAGGATGAGGAATTTCAGCAGAGATTAACTTGTCAATATCAGCACCAGAAGTTATCTTATGTTCACCATCTAACCACAATAACATATGTGCATGTGGTAGTCCTCTCTTTTGGAACTCAACGGTATACATGCCTATCATAATACATAATAACAATAAGATCTTAAAAATCAATCATTATGAAAATGAAACAACGTAATCTAACAACGATCGTATATAAATGTTTTTAATTAAACTTCCAGAATATTTACCTCCTATGACCTTGCCGAATATCTGATTTTTTTTGAAGTCAATCAACATTTGATCTAACTTCATCTTGAACACTCTACAGACGATATCAGGTCGATCAGATGGTTGAAAACCTTTAGGACGAATGAAGTCGCGTATTTCTGGCCAATTTGCATTACATGTAACTGTGATGAATAGATCAGGATAACCAAACCTCTTACAAATTCCCATAGCATCTTGACAATTATTGAACATATATCTTGGACCTCCGGTGAAAGAATCAGGAATAATAACACGCTTCCCTACTAAAGACGCATCTACATCACCTCTATCAACAGCTTCTTGTAGACCACTAAGAACATCATTACGGATTTTGGATTGGTTTTCTCTTATGAATGACAGGCGTTGGGCTTCTAACATGGTGTAACAATCAACAACAAACTGTTGAAACAACCTTTTACCATAAAGAATGTTGCCAAATTCAACTTTTCTATCTTGAAGTCGAAAAGCAATAAATTCTCTAATTGAAACTCTCTCTCTCTTTTTTTCCTTTGATACTTCTTCTGTAAAAAAACGTGGAATATCTGGTTCCCAACCATTTTCACCACGTGGAAAGAGTAAAGGATATTGAAGAGGCAAGAACAACACATGAGTTTCATGAATCCTTGTCAATCCATATTTCCTTTCATTGACAATTACATCTCTTCCAATATCAGAATCATCAAAATCTCCTACAATCAAACCTGCCACCTCATCAGCCGTAGGAATATTATGCATTCTTGAATCTTTTTCACGGTTTCGATATAATCTTAGAGATAGTTGACATTCACTGCCATTTTGTAGTGCATCTCTGACTCTCCTATAAGCTTGGGCAAGACCATTGTAATTATCTACCATATGCTGAAGGTCTTTAACTAAAGTGCGATCAATGGGATCTTTTTGTTTCTTATCAGACCTAATTTTTTTTTCATAATGTGCTTATATTAGTATGATACATATACGTTTGCGACTGAAAATTTGTAAAGAATCAAAGTGGACAACATTATAAAAAATTATAAAGAATTACCTAAAACATGCAGCTCTGTTATTCACTTCGTTCTCCGTATCATACACATACAACTGTGCAAACTTCGGAGTCATTCCTACCTCAGGTAACAGAGAACCAATTCTATGGTAATTTTGACCACCTAATATAAATTGCGGAGGTCCTAAGCCATCGTTGATTTTATCATTTATTTGACCACCCATGGAAGTAAATGCAAACATGCTATTGTAAGCTCTAATGTTATCCTTAAAATGTCTGCTCCTACGATCTTGACCACTAATTAAATCCATCAATAGTTTCGGAGGTTTCTTTAAAAGAGGCAACTTAACTTCTCCTTTTTGGCAACACATGGAAAATTCAATTTGAAGACCATTTCTTGTTTTTTCTGATCTTTCCTCATACCACATTTCAGCAAAGCACTTTGTGCATGTAAATTCAGGAAGTCCAAAATTAAGGATAGCTACATGTTTTTAAGAAAGACATTTATATTAGTATAGTTTCTCATATTGTAACGTTTTATAAAAATACTTAAAGGAGGTTAAATACATACGCTCGATTTCAGAAGCTGCATAGCAAGTTGATTTGAAATGATCAACATTATTATCCACGTCAACAGAAGAACCTGCTTTGGAAGTTAAGATAATGTCAGTTTATAATAGCATTGACTAAAATTTTAATCTTGTATAAACAAATAAAAATGTTTTAAAATTACATACCTTGTGTGTCATCCTCAAAATCCAATCTTTGAACACCGATATATTTAGAGTGTAGTGGAAATTTCCTGGAGTATTTTCCATCCGAACTTTTGAAAGTTGGATTGATAACCTCAGAGTAAGCTGAATTGTTCACTTTATTATTAGAAGCCGAAGTGGATCCTGACACAATAACTATTTTATTAGGAATAACAAACATAGTTATGTTTAGAACATATAAATAAATCTAGTTTTGTATTCTAACCTTTTTGATATTGACTTGGTTGTCTTGATTTTGAGGTAATGACTGAATCCTCGGTGAGAGAATTAAAGAAACATGACGTAGGAGAAAAGTACTTAGGATTTGGAGTTCGGATTCTTTTAGATGGTATGGTTGAATTCACGTTTTGAGATGAATTTGTTGTGAGAATAGAACCTGTTTATTCAATCAATCACAACTAAAATAATAAATATACTTCACCTTATGTATTGGTTTTATTTTTCATCAAATTATTATAAAGGACATATATATATATATATATATATATATATATATATATATATATATATATATATACAAACATCAAACATATATATTAGAAAAACTTCAATACATACCTGGATTCAAAGGTGATAGAGGAATCCTATCTGCTTTCCTCTTAGCAATTGGAGTGTTGCAAACAATATTGTAGTTGGGACTTATGTCCATTGGTTGAACATTCTCTATATTTGAATATTTTAGTTAAACAACTATTAAATAAATTTAATATTAAATAGAAGGTTTGATTGAAAGGTATACATACCTAAATTTGAATAAGATCTTTCCATTGAATCTTGTGTTATTGAGCTCATTCCATCAAACCTTGAATTCTTTCTTTGGGTTGCATCCATTGGTCTAACATTTTCTATTCAAAAAAACAAATGTGTATCATTCAATAACTTGATGAATAATGAAACCATTTGTATCTTTTTTGTTGAAATTATGAAATAAGAAATATGGTAGTATATAAATACATAAACCTGAAGATGAGACATTGTTATTCTTTGCTTGCTTCTTTAGTTGTTGCTTTCTACTGAATCTTGCTAGTTTAGCTTGAGAAAACTCCATAGTTTTCCCAACAATGGGTGGTTCCTTTTAGTTTTTGTTAACAATTCATAGTGTAATGAAAAGATAACTTTTGTTTGCATCATAGAACCAACGAAAAAATATTTTTTTATGACTACTTTGAGACAAATAAAAGGAACAAATGTTGGTCAACTTATTTGTGTCATAAACTTTGTTTGTATGTGATTTGTTTGAAAGTGATTTGTCAATGAATAAAACAAATGTTATCAATGTGTTAAAGTAATATACTAACATTAGCATGTGTTTCCATGGTATTGTCTCTATCAAAGTAAAATATTTGAGAGACCAAATTAGAGTTGTCATTTTCAATGCTAATATTACACCTAAAAGGTAATAAATTGAAAAGATTATTTATTAGACTATCATAGATATTGATTGTATCAAAATGTAATATGAAAAGGAATTTTTCATATAGGATATTTGACCTATATGAATCTGTAAATTTACATTACATAAAATATATGCATATCATGCACTCATATATAACTGTCATTTGTATATATAGTGAAATCATGATATTGCATTATCATCTAAATGTTACAAAATAAAATTGAAGTTTTGGCTTTGGCTTTGGCTTGGTAGACATAGAGCTATTTTGCTTTCGATTTTTAAGTTGAAACTTGCTAAAATCTATAATACCAACATTAATATAAATACAAATTCCATAACATACATTGATGCATACCACAAAATTAGAAGGCTAATAACATACAACAAAGGTTCAGTAATGAAAATGAAACCAAAATGAGACAAACAAAACAACTTGGTCATCAATATTACAACAATGGTATTAACTACCACATTTTAATAATATTGGAATTAGATAATATGAATATAAATTATGCATTACAAAGGTTAAACTTCGCGCTTGATGACCGTAGCCTCAATGAAGTCAGGTGGAACTGAGACAGTGAAACAAAGTGTGTCTCCAATACCGAGCTCTGCGTCTTGTACAAAATCATAGAATTCTTGTTCGATGTAAGTCCGCCTCATATAATCGCGATTATATGACAATAAATTACAATGATAAATCAGATCTTTATCTTGATTGACCAAAGTAATTTCTTGTTGATCTTCACGCAAACAATTCTTTACAATATGTCTTGGGATATGCTATCAATATAGATAAGTAATAAAGTAAGTAATATGAATGTAATTAGTGCTAATTATAAAGTATGAAGGATGTAGTAAATACCAATACTTTTTTGCCACTCCAAATAGCTCTTGAAACTACTATCTGCCAGCTCTGTATCCTTTCACTACATTCAACTTGCAGATCTGGACTGTAAACCATCTCATCAGCATGGATTGCATCAATTTGGTCTTCAATATTGTCAGAATGAGCATCCATTTCATCTTGCCTAATATATATAAATAAAGAAAATGACTTGCTTGAAAAAAAAGTGTTGTATATTATCATAAAACCATAAAATATAATAAATTTGTAAATACAATAGTTTTCTATTCAGTGGTGTGGGGACATAGTATAAATTATGTTTATGCACTTTGAAACATGTAGGGTATGATTTTGTTTGCTAGTTGAGTTGCACATGCATGTGTTTATTTACTTTTATCTCTTTCCATTTTACAAAACACATAGCAAAAAATAGTCCAAGTTATAGTACATGACATGAAACTTACCCATTATTTGGTTCCAAAATTTCTGGAAATAAAATCCAAGGAGGGAGGCTCATCTTTGAGACAAATGGAGGGGCGGCTGCTGTGAAGATAGAAGAGATTGTGTGAAACTTATTAACATAACCCTAATTTTACCTTATATATCTATAAATATGTGGGCCACAACCCTATGTTTTTGTCTCAACATGTTAAAAAGATATATGATTGTTTAAGTGTAGGCCCAACATGGATTTATAATATAACTCATATTGTGAGTTTAGTCTTGGGCTTGCAGCCCAAAATAAACATTAAGTAATATGTAAAAAAATAGTAAAATGTAAATTACCTTTTCAATGTTCTTCCAATTAGCTTTTAAAACTATTGTTTTGCTCCTCCAAATAACTCTTATACTCCATTGATATATACTTTCGCTGGATATATTTTTTGGTCCTGCAGCAATGTGAAGAGTTTAACCTTTATCAACTGCATGTAATATAATAAGTCAAGCTTAAAATTATGTTATACAAAACATGAAGATATTTGCATAAAAAATAAATTACATATAGTGGATTGGACAATTAAATAATATTACCTCATGTCTGTTATAAAGCTCAAAATTTATGGTGCATGTTTACACCTAAGAAGTTATGGTTCATAACATGAACACACATTCATAAGATATGAAACAACAAAACATTCAATATACTAATGTATGTAGGAAAATAATATGCATAAAACATAAATAAGTACGTGTCATCATCATATTACAGACCAAGTTGTTCAACATAAAACACCGATTGATATAGTCTAGATCCATCTATAGAGATCTCAAAACAAAAAAAAAGATGTTCAACATTCATACATAAAGAAACAACATTAACATTTGCTTGTAATCACGATGATAATTCTAATCCTTCCACACGGTAAGAACCGTAGGAGGATTGTCGAGTAGGAACGACAACTTGTCTTCTTCTTTTAGGTTCATCCTCTTGACAAAACCGTACCATGCACCTCCAAGTTGAAATTGAGGAATCTTGGTATTGGCCTTTGCAACAGTGCATGTGACTGTGTAATTTGTGTCACGATTAATAACTTTCAGCTCATGATCTAATGAGAATGGATAGTCGTTGCACACATAGCTTGGAAAGTGCTGAAAAAGTAACATATGTAAATGTTTCTGTAAAATTTTTATTAGCTTTCTCTTCAAACAAAGACTTTTAAAAACTAAAATGGATAGCTACCAAGCCAATGTAAATTTAAATTCATAATATGACAATGTAAATAATAATACATCTATTTATTGGACAAATTGTATAAATAGAATAATGATTAACCATGTAAGACGATATTATAAAATTTCTAAGACAAACTTACCAAAACAGACTTGCCTTTTGCAAAGGCATCACTAATCACTCTAGTCCATCGATAATCTTCACCTTCGTTGACAACTTGTTGTTGCACTCGTTCGTCACTATTCACATATTTTCCTTCATCTTTGTTTTCCAACGGTTCAAGTGATCTCGCAAATGAGACAATTTCTTCAAGCTTCCTGTCAATGCTTCCATCTGATTCACTACTATTATCATCCGAAGGGATTTTGATTGGTATGTCCGTAGAAGAAGGGTTTTCCTTAGTGGTTTGAAGCTCATACATGCGGAAATTGTTTCCGTCATGTTCATACTGAAGACATACTTCAGTTGGTACCATAAACTCATTCACAATGGCTACTGCTATACCACATCTTATAAAATAAGTCCCATTGTTCTTGCTAAACAGAATAAGAGTCCTTACATCATTTTTGTTAATAATATATCCATGTCTTTTGAAATTAATTTTGTGACCCCAATTGGTAAGAAACTCTGGACAGATTTTTATCTCTTCCTATCATATAAAAAAGAGATTAATAACATGAAATATAACCAACATAAAACATATTGCAAAAACTAAAACTACCTTATCACGGTATATCATGGTTGTGAACCAATCCTTTGCGCCAACTAAGTATGGTTCGACATTCCTTATATAGACAAATTAACTCACATTTAGTTAGAGAAAAATTTCACAAAAATACATTGACTTTGAACAATTATTGTTTCCTTTAGATTTAACTTTTTTTAACTACAATGAGTTTTAAAATGCAAACAAATTAAATAATAATTTGCAACATTATCCCAAACATTTAAGGACTCAGTGGTCCCCAAAATACAATTTAATTCGAAAAATTAACACTTGCAAAACATGCATCCTATAAATAAAAATCATTAATTTGAGAAACATGAAATTTTTGGGTAGATCTGATATTTTTTCATGTGTATGTGTAGATACATTCCAACACAATATGTGTACTTGTAGATCTGACAACAGTTCATTGGTAATGTTTTTTAACAAAGATGGAAGCTTGCAATCTAGTTGAAAATAGGAAAAAAGTTGAAAAAGTGGAAGAATTCATACCTGTTTCTAGATGAAGCCATGATTTTTGTCTCTTGTGGTCCCTCCTTGTCGCAAATGTGGATAGTGTAGGATGTTGGTTTTTTAAGTAACTCCTTATGAGGTCTTTGTCATGGACTATTATGTCCTTATGTTAGGCAGCTTTGATAGCAAAAAGTGCATGTGTTACATTGATGTTTTATGATATAAGTGATTCATTAAGTGGGCTACACCCCTTTTGATCCTATGTGTACTATATATATATATATATATATATATATATATATATATATATATATATATATATATATATATATATATATATATATATATGATTTAAAGTCATATAATTCTATCCTAAATTATTTTGTCCTAAGTTATATAAAAATTATTTTTACCTTTTTACAGAATATTAAGTTTGAATATATACATTTTTCTTGAAGTTTAACATGTACATTTGAAGAACATAAAGAAATTGCTTTTTATCGCGAAAGATTGTATCGCGAATCATCACGACGGCAACGTAGCACATTTTAAGAGTAATTATTTTAGTCAACACTAATTGCACATGTGTGGTTAGTGAGTGTTTTTTCAAAGTAGCTAGCCATTCGTGATAAATTCGCTAGAAATTTTTTCGCTATATATATAGCACTGTTACTTTATTAAATAATTAGTATTGTAAAAAAACATGTATCGGAAAACATTTATGCATACCATCAATCCATATATAATTAAAATTTATATATAGATAATGTATGGTAGTGCAATGAAATTTTTATAATTTTTATCACGAAGAATCACACAACTATTAATTGAAACACAAAAAACTAAATTCGGTAATAATATAAGTTCCATCGAAATTACTAATTGTGAATTAGTTACAACCCAACTAAAGACGATAAACTAAATAAAAGTTGTTCAACCAAATAACAAAACCACAAGTCATTATAAACTTCAAACTTAAGTTAATACATCATTATCAATTAAACTGCTTCCAACATATTCCTCATCAATAAAAAAGCTACCAGCATATCCTTCATCGACGCCTTCTCCTATTGCGTATGACCTCAACATTCATGAATCGGGCATCTTCATCAAGTTCACAACGCAATGTATCACCAACCCTCAAGTCTTTGTCAAACTTAAAGTCATACCAGCCATCGCCTAGGTATTTTTCGTGAGTGTATCGGCCTGAAGTGATTATGGTACATGGATAAACTCGTCCTGTGGCAAGATCCCTCAACCTAATCATAGTCTGCTTATCCCAAAGAACATACTTTGACGTCTTGTTGGGAAAATGCTACGTAATTAAAAGTGTACAATAAATCAGTACAGATATACAAATGAAAAATAAGAAACAAAAATGTGAATAGAATGCACTTACAAAAACTTGATTTGTTCGAACAGCTGACTCAGACATCTTCACATCAAACATGTAATAAGAAGAAGGGTCTACAGGGTCTTCCACCTCAGGTTGATTAATAACATCACCATGCTCCTCATGAATCATGTCTTCATCGGATGATATCACAATAGGATCGTAATTGGTAGGAGTAGGAGTCATATTTTCTCCATAGGCAGGGTACATTGAAAATCTGTTTACATCTCCTTCCAAATAAAGGACAATGATCATCGGTTTCATAATGCCATTATTCATGGCAACTCTCCTTCCTGAAGAAAGAAACCATAATCCGTCCTTTGGCTTGAACTTTACAGCGGTAGATTTGTTTGTTGCGGCATTAATGATGCAACCACTTTCTTCAAAATCAAGCTCTTTGTACCAGTGATTCAAAAATTCAGGACATACCTTGATTGCATTCTGATTGGTAATTCATATAAAAAAAAAAAAAACAAACTTAGTATTGTATTCTAATTAGTCGCAATTTTCAAATTACGTTAATTATCGGCATCATAAAAATATAAAATACCTTATCAGGGTAAATGGTAGTTTTGAAGTGCCTAGATGCTTTAACACGGACTTCAGGTACATTCCTTATATTATAAAAAACACATAATTTATTAAATGAACTATTTTATATAAATATTTACTCTAACCTATACTAAAATGAAATGCGGCAGAATTTATAACAATATAAATTTGAAGTTGTATAGACATACACTTTAGCCGAAGGAGGAGTGGGTGGCACCGAAGCAATAGATTTTCCCTTAGCACGAACTTCAGGTACATTCCTTATATTATAAAAAACACACAATTTATTAAATCAACTATTTTATATAAATATTTACTCTAACCTATACTAAAATGAAATGCGGCAGAATTTATAACAACATAAATTTAAAGTTGTATAGACATACACTTTAGCCGAAGGAGGAGTGGGTGGCACTGAAGCAATAGATTTTGCCTTATCAAGCCAGATTTTAAAATTGTTTTCTTCTTTATAGAAAAGTATAACATCAGTTGGTTTGACGAAACCATTAACCCTTGCTACATTGATCCCAGAATGAATAAACCATCTACCGTCACTCCACTTAAAAACAAAACTGGTCGCTTGTTTCTTAAGATTTGTAATACTTCCAGGATTTTGAAAATCAATGTTGCTTCCATACTTGTTGATCCACTTAGAACAAACATCAATTTTCTCCTATGATATCAAACAACAAATAGAGAGAATATTGGTATTGGTGTTCTATTAGTACATATCAAAGTATAAAATTCAATCAAGAACTTTATTATAGATATTTTTGAATAGGACAACTACGATACCTTATCCGGGTAAATTCTTGTCGGAAACCAACACGGCAATGTTTTCTCACCTACGGAAAGTCCCCTTGTATATAACAAAACATATATAACTTTAGCACGAACTTCAGGTACATTGCATATATAATCAAATACACACAATTTTTTAAATTAAATATTTTATCTAAATATTTATTCTAACCTATACTAAGTATGAAATGCGGCTGATTTTATCAAAACATAAATTGTAAAGTTGTATACACATACACGTTAGCCGAAGGAGGAGTGGGTGGCACTGAAGCGATAGATTTTGCCTTATCAAGCCAAATCTTGAAATTGTTATCTTCTTTATAGAAAAGTATAACATCAGTTGGTTTGACGAAACCATTAACCCTTGCTACCATAATCCCAGAATGTATAAACCATCTACCGTCACTCTGCTTAAAAACAAAACTGGTCGCTTGTTTCTTAAGATTTGTAATAACTCCAGGCTTTTGAAAATCAATTCTGCTTCCATACTTGTTGATCCACTTAGAACAAACATGAATTTTCTCCTATGATATAAAACAATATTGGTATTTGTATTAGTTGATATGAAAGTATAAAATTCAATCAAGAACTTTCGTATAGATTTTTTTGAATAGGACAACTACGATACCTTATCCGGGTAAATTCTCGTCGGAAACCAACACGGAATTATTTTGTCACCTACCGAAGGTCCCCTTGTATAACAAAACATATATAACTAATTAGTTTGTAAACATATCATAACCAAATGATTAATTAGTTAATGAGACCACAATTTAAAATGAATAATTTATATAAGTTACTCATAGTAAAACCATTTGTAAAAATCGTTGATTTACTTAATCAAACCATCCTTTTAAATGAATAATTTATATAAATGAAACTTAGTAAAACCTTTTCCAACTATCCTTGACTAAGTCAAACACTAATTTAGCAAAATGGATTCAGAAATTCTAATTATATATAAGTCAAACCCTCATTTAGTAAAAAACGTTTTTTGACAAATAAATATATAAGTCAAACCCTAATTCCCAAATTGCATGTGTAGCTCTGACAAAAGTACATGTATATTGTACATTAAGTATTGGGATGCAAAGCAAATTCATGAAAATAGGGAACAAAGGTAAAGTATTCATTTATTGTATAGGAACAAATTAGCTTTATTAACATATAAGAACCTGGAAGAAGACGCCATTGTCGATGGTCCCAAGTGTTGCCGGTCCTAATGCGTGTGTGTGAGCCCCTTTGTCGCTGTCGTTGTCGTCTACGCTATCGCATGATCAAGGAAGAAACATATGGACATTAGCTCTCCTTGCTTAGATAAGGTTTGGTGAAACCTTTTGAGATCGTGTAACCTTTTCATCATTTTTTGTTTGTTGACATAGGCTTAACTGGGCTGGGCTATCCCAACCTTATATTGATTTTAGTATTAGGCCCAAGCAACAATCAACTCATGAAAATTGTGACAAATCGTTTTTCATACCCCAGGCTTTATTAAAAATACACATTCTACCGTAATAAAATATAAGTGTATTTACACATTTTTTATTTTGTCAATTTATACTGAAAAATATTAGAAAAATTTTACATACTTGAACACTATTCGTCAGTTTAATTGAATATATTTTTTACTATTTGATATGTTTCAAAGACAAACTTATAATTATCGGAAAGAAATATTAATTTTTAATATGTTATATTTAACATTATTCATTACTATACGATTAAACTCTGAACAATTTTATTATATTTTTAATTATTTCTGATTATACAATTGGTTGTGCCTAATAATACATGTTTAGGTGGAGATTCAACTAACACTATATATCTTTAGTGTTTGGATGTTCTTATGTCACAACCGCTTGATCGGATCGAAATTGGAATTCGCATACATATATATGAATGTTGCTTCCCTCCTTCAATTTCCTCAGCAAATGGGCCGCAAAACATTGGATCCATTGCAGTAGGCCTAACATAGTACGCTCCAATATAAGCTTTTCATCTATGCCAATAAATCAATTTTGAAGCCGCTTCAAAGGGATCAGAAGCATGGATGAGCCGTCCCTTTTATGATCACGAATGGATGAGCCGTCCCTTTTATAGATATTGTTACTCATCTTCCTTATTTATCAACTTTGCAAAGGTACACTAATTTTGGTCGCATATTGAAAAGGTACACTTTGCAAAGGTACACCTTCCTTATTTATTCTGGAGAGAGAGAAGTTCGAAGGAATCAAGAGAAAATGAAGAGAGATGAGTAAGAAAATGAGTTTACATATTGAAAAAGAGAGAGAGAAACTGAATTTTGAATTTTGAAATTGATTCCAATCAAAACAGATAAAACAACAACAGTAGCAGCATCAGTTTTGAAATATATGGCCTGAGAGAGACAGATGAAGGAAGGAAACAACATTCTAATTCATACCCAAAGAAGTAAAAAATTTGTCATTTATGCCAGTTAGGATTTTGCAATAGTTTCTTGTGAGCTTGACACCTGTCAAATTTTTTTGTCAATGTTTTTAAATTGTTTCATTTTTTTAATTAGACTATATTAGTTATTTGATATAATGGGTATTTAATATAATAGTAGCATATGAATTTATATAAATTTATTTTTTCATCGTGTTTTATTTACTTATCATCGT
The DNA here is from genome assembly GCF_020283565.1 of Trifolium pratense. Classification (NCBI taxonomy): domain Eukaryota; kingdom Viridiplantae; phylum Streptophyta; class Magnoliopsida; order Fabales; family Fabaceae; genus Trifolium; species Trifolium pratense. The sequence continues at coordinate 44,762,518 of NC_060062.1, read as the reverse complement.
AATATAAACATTTAAAATTTCAACTAATATTTTAAATGTTAAGATTATACTTTTAAATAATTTTGGAAGGTAATGATTTTTAGATAAATATCTTCCATTTTGTTAACATTTAAAAATTATATTACTTTGTAGGCTTTAAATAATAAGATTATATCAAATAAAATAAAAAAAAAATAACAAAACCAGAAATAAGGCAAGTAACTAACACGAAATCATAATTAATTATATACCTAATTAATTGCCCACTGCCACTGGGCCAAAGAGTACAAAACAACATAGAAATTTAACTAAAACCCTTTTTACTAAATAGGCATTTGATAGTACTGATTATCTTAAAACAAAAAAATTAACCTCAAAATAGACCAACTACCCTGGGCCAACAAAATTACATAATCAAGTTCAACAAATACAAAACCACCTAACACCATCTCACACACTTAAATCCTAAGTAATCTTTTCAATTTTGATTGCTCTTTTCAAAAGCTTGATAGGTGCATTGTCATCTTCATCTTGCTTTTCAGGAGAAATTCTCTTGCTTATTTTTTTTCCCTTGATTGCTTTAATGTCAGTTGAACCAATTTGATTAAGAGCTATTACCATGCTAGAACCAGACTCATGAATATCTTCATCAAGATTGACAACATCAGATCTTGTCATTCCCTTAATTTGTTGAATTTTTCCAACAGAACTACCCTCAATGACCATGCCTTTTGCCATTTCTCCACATCCAGCCAATGTTTTCTCTTCCTAACCATCCAAACTTATAGTTAGTCATATAATTATATATAAAAAATAAAATGTGTAAATTAAGGAATATATTTACAACAACCTTGATGTTTTTGTTGGCCACAAATTCATCTTTATGAACAACTCCACTATAAGTTTTTCCAACAGCTTCTTCTTTGGTCGTTGTTCCAACGGATTTTTGAAGATCAACCGCCTCAACAACTATGTCCTTTCCTCCTCCCTCTAGACTACTTGCAGCAATTGAAAGCTTATCAAGTGCAAGAAGCAAAAAAAATGTTAGTTAACTGTATACATAACAGTAACTAAATAAAAGTATGTCAACCAATCATAGACATAATTTACCTTTGAAGACATATCACTTTTCTTTATATCACCACCATCTTTGTTGCAAATAAAAGAGTCAAGAGAAGGATCGTCAAGGTCCACAACAGTAGAAGAAAATTTACACATTAAATCTTGGGTACATGCAATAGGAGTATTATCACAAATAATTGACTTTCCTTGGTCCTTGGAGTTACTTTCATTCAATGACAGTGAATCCTAAGACAAACAAATTAACATTAAATATTGGTGCTATGGACTTGCCAAAAACTTATATACACTCAACGTATTTAACATGATAGCATACCTCAGATAAGATATTAGTAGAACCACAAACTAATACATCCTTCCCTTTGCCAATCAAAGTACTCAAGGAACCAACCTCCTAGTTTAATAAAAAATTTAATCAGTCAATTTGTTTGGAAGACAATGGTAAAAAAAATGTAGTATAGAGTTAGATATTGCATACATTGTTTAGCTTGCTAATTGAAGCTTCCTCATGATCCCACTTGTCTTTAAATTGCTTGATTATGTTAGCATCGGTGCAGATCTTTCTGACTTTAAATGTCTGTTCAAATCTGGGATTATTTGAAGGTTTAGTCTCCACTTTAAACAACCAAGTCTTATCAATCAGGCTAGTTAATTGAGATGGCACCCCTCCAACACCAGCAACCTAAAATAAGAACATATTGAAAACACTATCAATATGAAAAACATGTTTAATAAAACTCACACATATTATACTAAATCAGAATATTACCCTTTGGATGTCATCTAACATATCAGCACAGCTCATTTGGAACAAAGAGCTTGCATCTTTGTCAAATATCACAAATGTGGCAGAATCCGTCTGATCAATAACCCTAACCTTCATGCAATACCTTAAACATTGAAACAAATATAAAAGTAAGATAACATGAAGAAGCAACATTTATACTAATATATAAATAAATAAATAAATTTCAGCAAAGGGCTACAGTAAGAGGATATTAAGTACCTAGGTATCACCTTCAACACATGCTTATTGCATTTGTCGCAAAAAAACATGTTTGAATCTGGAATAACAGATTTGTTACAAACACAAGCAGTGTACCAGAAGCATTCAGGGTTCAAGATCCTTTTGACAGTTGCACAGACAACATTCACGGATTCCTAAAAAAAAATAATATATGTAATGAAGTATATCACTTTATAAGAAAGAGCAGATAAATTAAAAAAAAAAATTTGTAGGAAATTTTTACATTTGTAGCATCTTTCATGGCTTGCAAAGTGATTCTTGGTGAGTTGAATAGGAACTCATCGAGTGGGCTAACTCCCGGCTCAGCAGTGATTTGGGTAAGCGTCATCGGAGAAGGACTCTCTAGACTTTCAGGCAAGCTTGATAGACAAAAAAATAAGGATCATCAGATAATAGTTTGTAAATACTTAAGTTAAACTATAATATTAATATAATATAAAAATATATCAATGACACACCTTTCCTTCAAGATTATACTTTCCTGACAATTTGGGTTAAAGAACAGCCGGGTGCAATTCATGCAATTTTGTATATGAATCTTGTCTACAAATTCCATATCAATCACTTCAGTATCGATATGCAAAAAAAAATATACATATATAGAAACATATATTATTAACATTAACATTATTGTATATATAACAACTTAAAAAAAAATATTCATGTTTTAGTCATATAACCTTGAAAAGTCTTTGCCTTTGCAAGTTGTACAATCATAACAGCATTGGTGTGATCCCCAGAAGCAAGAAAATTATTAAGTTCATCAACATAAGGTCCAAACAAAGTGCACTGTAGTTTATGCCTAATAACAAATTATAAACTCAGTTAAAGTGTATCCTTACATTTATTTGTTAATTTTAATAACTGACTAAAAATGGAAGGTAATAAAGGTCCATACCCATCTGCCTCCAAGGCCACAACATTAAGCTTTGTGCTGCTTCCATTTTGATTGGTTATCTCACGCTCAGAACCCACACCAGTCAAAACACCAATAACATCTGAAATTAACAAAAACACTATCAGGATTTAAAAATACAGCAATTTGTAAAAGAATGAACATACACAAAAAAAAAAAGAAGGAAATCACATACCCACTAAAAAATCAGTGTCATAACCTCCGCTGACAACATCAGAAATAGGAACTAAATTAAACTGAGACCCAGAAACATCAACATTTGTAAGTCTTTGAACCAATGAACCAAACTGAAAGTTCAATTTATAACGATGGTGCGTGGTACGATAAGCACCACCATTGGTCGAAACACCCATATTTTCAAAACTATACACTTTTCCTTCCATCAAATCATCTTTAAACTTATAAATTAGCGTTTTCTTTATAGTTGCGTGTATCCTTTCACCCTCAGAATCCATCAATACCATTTCGATTGAAAAAGGATTGTTAGGACGATTGAAATCACTTACTTCCCAAAGCCTGATAACTTTTGCCTTAAAATTCCATGTAGCTTTGTCTGAATTAATCTCTGAAATGCTTGAAAAATATGTTGGATTACAGCGCATCAAAGCCATTTGAAAACAGAAGTAAATTTTAAAATACTTTTTTAAAAATTGCAATATTAAATTATTTTGGTTAAATAAATAATTAAGACCAACAAAGGATGAGAGAAAAGAAGTGCAAGCAAATGAATTGCTTGCGGCGCATTTTCACAACTGACCCCTAACCCCTTTATATAGCAAACTAAGAAGCCCTAATTTCAACTAACAAATGAATAAATCTAATGAAACTAAAGGCGGGATTATCAGCAATTTCAAAATTCGAATTTCAATTTGGGTTTAGGGTTTTACCTTTCACCTTTACCGTGAATTTTTGTTGAATCGATGTATGTATTTGGTGGTATTTTCGTTGGTCAGAGATAGATTTTGAATCAACCTGCAACCACAAACAAAATTATCACTGAAATGGCCATTTTTTCAACCTTGGAGATTGCTTCATGTAAAGACAACAAAAGATTAGCATAAAACAGAATGAGATTTGAATATAGGTAAGGGTTAAGATTGGGATTTCTCCCGATATATGCAGAGTGAGAAGATGAAATTTCATGAATCAGTATTTGTGATATTTGATTATAATGTTGAAGAAATATTATCAGGATGAGATTAGCCAAAAATGGTAGTCAAAGACTGATGCATCAGACAGAATGAAAGGGACGGATGGAACACGCTTCTGAACCCTCTGCCTCTGCTTGTTCTTCATTTTTTTTTTTGGCCGTTAACAAATTGTTTCAGTTGGGCCGGTCTATATTGGATGAGCCGGTTTATATTGGGCTTATTGCAATGGATCCAATGTGTTATGGCCCATTTGCTGAAACAATTTAAGGAGGGAAACCAAATTCAAATTGATACCCAAAGAAGCAAAAATTTTGTCATTTAGGCCACCTAGGATTTTTCCAACTTTCATTGTGAGGTTGACACTTGTAAAATTTTGCCATTTAGATGTGTTGGATGTGTGTAGTTGGAAGGATAGGAACAAGAATATGAAGATGAATTTTTCTAATACACGGACTTATCGATTAATCATTAATAATTGGCTTGCATTTTAACTAAATCCGTTCATCCCCTTGTTTCTCTTGTGGAATGATGCAACCCAAGAGTTATTGAAAGCTTTGCAAGTATCACCTTTTACGTTGGAATATTCACTGTTTTTGTTCTTGCCTCCTTTTGTCTTGCATGTGTCTTTTCCTAGTCCTAGTTCCCATTATAGTAAATATTGAATAGCGACAAAAAAAAAAGTTTCTCTAATTTTGTCTTTGTTCCGTGAGTAAAGCTCGGCTGACGAGGACATAACATTATATATCACTACAAAAAATTCGCTATTTAGCCACAGTCCAAACCGTAGCTAAAAGTGTCTTAGACCGTGGCTAAAAAAGTTTGGCACGGAAATTTTGAGCTTTAAAAATGTGATCATTTTCGTCCATTAAATAATATTTAATTACTTGAAAAATTTCCGTCAATTTTTCAAATTGCAAATCTTTAATTATTGAGATCTGATTATAAGGGTGGTTTATACCGGTGTCGCAAAATTTAGCCACGGCTAAATTTGATTTTTGCGATGGCTATATAGAGCGTGGCAACAATTTTACAACCACGGTATTTTATCAATTAGCCACGGTCAAACCGTGGCGAAATGATTGTTAGGATTAAGAAAATTGATTTGGCTGCGATTTTAGCCGTGGCTAAATCATGCTTTGGACATAGCCACTCTTATAACCGTGGCTAACATTGTTGTTTTTTTTTCCAGCTACTCTTCTTTCATGCTTTTTTTCTTCTTCTTTTCTTACACTATTCAAACTCAGCAAATAGTGTAGAGCATGGAAAACATAAAAGTGAGATTATGCAAGATACAAATCACATGTTAAGAGATTACAACTATGCTTACATTCCATAAAAGAGATTAAGCAACAAGGTAGTATTAACAAAAACACAACAAAAGTTAAAAGTAAGGGCGAACCTTTGCATCCTTCGGTTATTTTCATTTAAGAAATAAGCATCCATGTCTACACATAAAAATTGGATTTTTACAGTAGAAAAAAAACGTGAGAGTGAGAACATAAAAATTATGATAATATTAGATTAAATTTTTATTTTCGGTCCAGTAATCTTTTTTTCAATTTTTTTTTGGAACATCGGTCCAGTAATCTTTGTCATGCCTTGGCTCCTTGAAAAACTAGGCAGGCAATGATCAATTGGAAATGTCAAATAAATTCTTATAAAATAAAAATAAAAAACTCAAACAAATTAAACTAAAAAAAAAAAAAATTCAACCGGCTCCCAAAAATTTTGGCCTTTCAAAAAATTCAACAAGTTTTGTTATCTCTACATGACTACATATATATCTTTCTATAGATACCTTTTGTAGAGAAAATCATTTACATTTAGAAATCATGACTTCCTTTTCTAGTAAATTCTACATCGTCTTCATGCTCTTATGTCTTGTCCTTCTCCTTATAATTTCCAATTGTGGTACAAACTAAGCAAACATATATTTATTCTCTTATGATTCTTCAATTCTAAGCCTTACTTAAGTTTTTAATATCTGCTTTATTATTTTTTTCTTATGTGTAGATGTGGAAGCAAGATTTTGTGGAGAGCCAAGTATGACATATTCAGGGAAATGTGACATTCATAATAGCCGATTCTGTAATAAACACTGCGTTAACATGGAGTTTGCAGCCTACGGTGTTTGTTTCGATAATGGCGGTTTAGATTGCTTCTGCTACATCGAGTGTTGAGCATTATTGAGTTTAATTGTCATCAAGCAAAATGCTGATAAACCCGTTTTAATTATGAATTTAATTGGATAATGCAGAGCGTATGTGTTTTTATGTTGTTATTGTTAAACTCGTGCATTTTCTATTATTAGGCACATCTTGTATTTGATCTTGTGTAAATATATAATAATTATTAATAGTTATAGTTAAAACTTTTGCACTCTTAACTCAGAATCCTGAATCCGTCACTAATTATACTCATACTCGATCGTCTCTTCTTATTTTATTAATCCCATTACAAAAATACAATAACAAAAATTTAAAGCATAAAATTATATATATAACTTGACGAGACATACATACCCAAAGGTGCTGCCCGTGGAAGGTAATTATTTAGCTATGTAATTTCATATATATGATATTTATAAATATACTTTCACACTCATACTATAATATAGATCGATATATATCAGTGGTGGAGCCAGGACCCTGGCTCAAGGGGTGCAGACTATTAAAATTTATAACTACGATATTTAAACACCTTTTAATCTTACACATACATTCAACATCACTTTTTTTTTTTCAGCATCAGTTTAATCCGGTTTTGGGATCAGTTTTGGCATCAAGTGGTTCCAGCCCCCTCATGATCGCAGTTGCGGGGGATCAAACCGTGTTCCTCCCTACCAAGTTCAGCGACAATCACCACTAAATTCAACATCACATTTTACCACCATCTCTCTTCTCATGACATTGTTCTTTCGCTTATTTATTTATCTCTCAAGGAGTATTCATTCACATCGGTTTAGTTCGACTTTTTAAAAGAAAGAAATATGAACTAATAAAAAATAGTCGGTTTGATTTTTGTAATATTTTCATACGAAATTTAGACTAAACCAATAAAAATCATGTTAGTTTGGTTCAATCAAGTTTAGATTTGTCAAAGTAATAATAGAGTATATATTATTTAAATTTTAAAGCAAACACAACAAAGAAATTCTACAATTTATTTATTGTGGTTGACACTTTTTGCACGCCTTTAGGTTTTTGCAAGAAAATTAATAAAATTGGAAATAAAAATTAAAATTGAAGATAAGAGAGAGGATGAGTGAATAAGCAGTTGGACAGTGAGTGGGGCCATATTAGGAAATATCGGAATATGTATGCAATGCAATTGATTTGAATCAGGTGCAAAACAAAAAACTGAGTGGGTGAAAATATTAATAAAAAAAGATTATTGTTGTAAATTATGAAGATCCAGGGGGTGCAGCTGCACCCTCTCATGCATGAGAAACTCTTACCTAGGCACAACTACTTTAGGCACAATTTTAGGCACACATACATCAATTCAAAAAATTAAATAGAAAATATATTTGTCACATCAATTAATATAAATTCAATTTATTTTTCTTTAATTTTATTTACTTAATGTGAGTGTGCCTAACAAATCATTATTTGTGTTTGTGCCCATACAAGTATTTCTCCTCATGCATATGTGGATCCTCCCCTGATATATACTCTTTTTATCTTAAAATATAAATAAAAATTGGTTAACAAAAATGAACATATTTAATTCAAATTTTTAAACAAATACATTAAAATTTTTTAACACATTTTTACTTATATCCTTTATATATTAAAACAGGATACTTAAGCGCCTAAATATGTTACTAATCCCGCCTAAACACTATATGCCTTTTTTTTTTTTTTGCAAAAAATGCTGCCTAATCATGTTCACACTTCACATGCAAAGCTCCAACCGTTCAGTTCCACTTTTTCATTTCATTTTCCGAGCGCCAACATAGTAATAATAAGTAATAACAACAAATTAATCTATAACAATATATAAAGGGGACAAGGGAGTTTGGGCTGGATTTTTTTGGTCCATTTTGTCCTTAACTTCCTTTATGGTTTTTTAATTATTCCATAATTGCCCTTAAATTCCTCTCTTTTTTTTTATGATTTTTTCATCTATATCTATTCTATACTATAATATATAAAAAGAATACATGAGTTTTGGGGTAGAATTTTCATAATACCAACATTACCCTTGCTTTTTTTAGTAGCAACAAAAATCTTTTATTAACAAACTCACCATAACATAAGACATATCTTTTTTTTTGGGTACATAAGTTAGACACAGGCAGGCGCGCCGCGCCTGCCTGGCCCGGTAGTAATAAATAATGCTAATTTCAATTGCTTCTAACTTATTTATTATTTTTGTAAAAAAAAAAAAAAACTCATTTATTATTTAAGGGCTGTTTGGATTGATTTATATTTTAGTTTATGCGAAACAATTTATGAAAATAAATAAGCTTTTATGTATATTATTATAAGATTTTAAATCTATAACAATATATAAAGGGGACAAGGGAGTTTGGGCTGGATTTTTTTTGGTCCATTTTGCCCTTAACTTCCTTTATGGTTTTTTAATTATTCCATAATTGCCCTTAACTTCCTCTCTTTTTTTTTTATGATTTTTTCATCTATATCTATTCTATACTATATCTATAACAATATATAAAGGGGACAAGGGAGTTTGGGCTGGATTTTTTTTGGTCCATTTTGCCCTTAACTTCCTTTATGGTTTTTTAATTATTCCATAATTGCCCTTAACTTCCTCTCTTTTTTTTTTATGATTTTTTCATCTATATCTATTCTATACTATAATATATAAAAAGAATACATGAGTTTTGAGGTAGAATTTTCATAATACCAACATTACCCTTGCTTTTTTTAGTAGCAACAAAAATCTTTTATTAACAAACTCACCATAACATAAGACATATCTTTTTTTTTGGGTACATAAGTTAGACACAGGCAGGCGCGGAACGCGCCTGCCTGGCCCGGTAGTAATAAATAATGCTAATTTCAATTGCTTCTAACTTATTTATTATTTTTGTAAAAAAAAAAAAAAAAACTCATTTATTATTTAAGGGCTGTTTGGATTGATTTATATTTTAGTTTATGCGAAACAATTTATGAAAATAAATAAGCTTTTATGTATATTATTATAAGATTTTAAAGGTAGTTTATGAGAAAATAACTTATAAAAATAATTTTTTTGCCAATGAAAACTTATGAATTAACACAAAATTTTATTTATTTGCATAAGTTATTTTCAAAAGCTCAAAAATAAATTAAATCCAAACGTGCCCTTAGTGAGAAAAAAAAACTCCTTTATTATCTTTTTTTCTCTTTATTTAATCTCTCCAATAATGAATGTTCATTAATTAAGAATTCCAATAACCTCACTGTTTAGGGTCTGTTTGACATGACAAATATATTAGTTTATAACTTTTATGCTCCTTCCGATCTTTTTTATAATGAACATTTTAGAAAACTTATTAGACTAAGGAAGTTAATTTTTCTCAATAATAATTATAAAATTTTATGTTTTATTCCAAAAATAACTCTGGACTAGCATGAGGAATAAGTCTCTCTAATTATTGCACTAGCATTGAAAAGAATTATTTGATTTTATTTAATAAGGATAAAAATCAAATTTTGCATTTAATAAATAATAAGTTTAAAGAGTATTTCTTATAAAAAAACACAAAAAATTATTATAAAGTGTTCCTTATAATATAACCGAAAATACATGTTTGCTATGAATTTTTTCACCATGAGCTTATAATTTATTTTCCTGACTTATAGTTTATTTTTCAGACGCTATTTTAAATAGTTTTTAAGCTTATAACTTATTGTTTTTTCTACGTTTAAATTCCTTAACATGTATGATATGTATCCTTAGAGTATTATGTTAAAAAAAATAATAAAAAAATACTAACAAATGTTTTAAGGGCACATGTTAACATTTGCCCTATTGTCAATAATAGTAAAAAAAAAAAAATTGTTGTGAAAAAATATCCTACACTTTTTTTACATTAGCAATTTTTGTTTGGCAAACAGACGGTAGGGACTCAGATTGGAAACGAAAAAAAGTGTGGGATATTTTTTCACCATAAAAAAAAATAAGGACTATTATTGACTATAGAGCAAAATATAGGGACTAAAAATATATTTAATCATTACTTTTTGAGCTGTTATTCTGTACCATTATGGAAGAAGATTCAAGTAAAATATGCACTTCTTTTCCGGAATAAAAAAAAATTGATCTACTTGGTATTATGTTTTCAATATGATTAAAATTTCTACTTTTAGATTTTGTGTTTTTCTCTCTTCCCTCTTTCTTTCTTTCTCCTTAATGTAATGTTTTTCCCCGTAAAAATGTTTAATTTTGACCGTGCATCGCATGGGTGAAAGTACTAGTTATAGAATAGAGTGAGTATATCAATATGACACACAAGCCATGGCCACGATCTATAATATATCATGAAAGAGTTTAAACGTTTACGTGCCATTAAGTGTGGGCAATTGAGTGACCACACGACACAAAAGTTAGGATTAATTCTAAGGACACACTTCTTAAACCATATATAACATTGTTCCATAATAGGATCAACCGCTATTAATATTCCAGTGTCATTATAGGCGCGAGCGCGATTGATCATAATTGCCATAACAAAGAGAACTAAAACAAGTGAAGTAGAGATGAATTTTGCCATAGTGTAAAATATCAATAAAATTATACTCTTTTACACTTGTTTTTTTCTTTTCTTTTTTCTGTTTGCATGTATTGAAATGTGGACAAAATTGTTTCAATTTATAGAGCTAATGTTTCCCTTAAATGAGAAGTGCATATAATATTAAAAAGAGAGTTTTTTTTTTTTTTATGGGAAGGGGATCCGATAATCCAGAGTTCAACCATATGAGATAAGTAGAGTCTGACCAATAATTAGAAATAAAATTCATAAATATAAAAATCATGAAAAGAATTGTATGTATGACGTGTCACCACCATATTATTTGATTTTCGGTCCAATAAATTTTGACAGTACTTGCCTCCTAGATAGACTGTATGGGAGGGAGAGTTGACAAATATTGATAATAATAAATTATAAATATAAATTTTGGCCTATAATCTTTGCCAAGCCTTAGCTTCTTTAGATAGACTATCATGTGTGCAACTTTAGAATAAGTTAAGATTAAAATCAAATATTTGAAATGATTTATGGATTATAATTGTTTCATAGAGTAAATTTTTTACACTAATAATATATATGAATTAAATTATGAATTATTCGGTCACCTCCAAATTATTTGATTTTCGGTACATTACATTTTGGAATTCATTGCCTCTAAAATCAACAATTCACTTTAAAGAGAAAATGGAGTAATGTTAATCATTGATCAATAAACTAATTAAATATAAATATTATAAATATACCATAATAAATTATAAATTTGTTAAAGTAACAATTCTTAAATTTTTTACTTTACATTTTAGTTATTTAGAAGATTCAAATTGTAAATTTTGAAAGTCTTTGCCTCCTAGATGGACTATATGGTCGGATTAACAACATTGATAACAAAAGTAAATTGCAAATTCGACTTACCGCCCAATAATCTTTGCCATGCCTTTTCTAGACGAGTTATATTGGCAGAGTAAAACTGATTATTGATTTTGTAAAAAAAAAAATTGATTATTGATAATAATGTTGTTTCGGGAGTTAAAACCGGATAAAAATAAATTTTCAGTCACCAAAAAGATTATTGGATTGAGTCGTGAATTAGGTCACTCTCTTTAAGATATTTCGTGATACTGTCCAAAATTGTGCAAGCAGAAATGGGCAAGAAGTACACCATCGTGAATGGTACTACGATACCACTCAAATTTATACAACGATATCAATCTATGAATCAGTGGTACTACAACACTGCTCTCTTTAAAACTCGTCTCCATGAGTATCAAATATTTGTTGGACACTTGGTAGAAAAATCGTACTATATATGTAGGAGCCAAAATTCAAACTCTGCACACTTCACTTATTCACCTTTAAAGTTGAATTTCTAGTCATTAGTTACTTGACAAAAAATAAGCCACTAAGTTTAGTCTAGTGGTGAGGGATTTGGATAATATGCTACAGGTTTTGGGTTCAATCATCGACTCTATTGTAAACCAAAAAAGTTACTTGAACAAAAATAAATAAATAAATTGAAAATCTCAACCCAAATTTTCGAGCTATATCATTTCAAAAACTTTAACTATTTTTGTCATTTCTACCTATATTTCTTTATATACACATAGACACAAACATTTTGTTGGTATACCTTTTGTAAAGAAAGACATTTAGAAATCATGACTTTCTCTACTACTAAATTCTACACTGTCTTTATGTTACTATGTCTTGCCCTTCTCATTTCGACATGTGGTACAAACTAACTAAGCAACATATATTTATTCTCTTATGCTTCTTCAATTCTAAGCCTTACTTATAAGTTTTTCCCTGTTAGTGTCCAACAAATATTTGATACTTATACACGTATGGAATTTCTTTCTGTTTGTTATTTTTCTCATTCCTAGAACACCTACAGGACATTTCTACTAATATTCAAAAGGTCTGTTGAAAGAGCTTTGGCACAATGGTTGGAATTGCTACCGTGTGACTAAAAGGTCATAGGTTGGATGCTTGAAATCAAGCTCTTGTAATACAAGGTCAGACTACCTATAAAAGTTCAATAATGATTGTTGTGCACCGTACAATGGTTGGAATTGCTACCATGTGACTAAAAGAACATAGGTTGGATTCGTGAAATCAAGCTCTTGTAATACAAGGTCAGGATACCTATAAAAGTTCAATAATGATTGTTGTGAACCATACAATGGTTGGAATTACCGTGTGACTAAAAGGTCATAGGCTGGATTCGTGAAATCAAGCTCTTGTAATACAAGGTCAGGCTACCTATAAAAGTTCAATAATGATTGTTGTGCACCGTACAATGGTTGGAATTGCTACCATGTGACTAAAAGGACATAGGTTGGATTCGTGAAATCAAGCTCTTGGAATACAAGGTCAAGCTATGTATAAAAGTTCAATAATGATTGTTGTACACCAACGTTGCACAACAATTAAATTCATTAATTATCTTCAAAGTAATTGTACGAAGCGAAAAGTAGTAAATTTTACCCGATATTAGTGTAAAATTGATTTACATTTAAATGTTTGCTATTTAACTCATAAAAATTGTTGGTGGAAATGAAAAATATTCTAATTTTTTTCTCTTCATTCACTCATTATTATCATATTACAAATATATGTACTCCATCCGTCTCAAATTATAAGGGAAAAAACTTCATATGTTAATATGTTTGACCTTCATTTCAATATAATAATAATAATAATAATAATAAAATAATAATAATAATAATAATAATAATAATAATAATAATAATAATAATAATAATATGAAATAAAATTCTTCTCTAGTTAGGTGTTCATGGACTGCCATTAAATATCGTTGTTGATCACACTTTATAATATATAATAAAATTCTTCTCTTTTATGTTGTTATTGTTAAACTCTTGCATTTTCTATTATTAGGCACACCTTGTGTTTGATCTTGTGTAAATATATAATAATTATTAATAGTTATAGTTACAACTTTTGCACTCTTAACTCAGAATCCTGAATCTACCACTGATTATACTCATACTCAATCGTCTCTTCTTATTTTATTAATCCCGTTAAAGAAATACAATAACAAAAATTTATAGCATAAAAATAAATATATAACTTGACGAGACATACATACCCAAAGGGTTGAAGGTAAATTATTTAGCTATGTATTATATATGACATTTATAAACATACTTTCACACTCATTCTATAATATAGATCGATATATACTCTTTCTTTCTATCCTAAAATATAAATAAAAATTGATTAATAAAAGTGAATATATTTAATTCAAATTTTAATCAAATACATTAATTTTTTTTAACACATTCTTACTTTTATATATTATACGACGGAAAAAAGTATATCAATAAGACACAGAAGCCATGGCCACGATCAATAATATATCATGAAAGAGTTTATGGTTTACGTGCCATTATAAGTGTGCGCAATTGAGTGACCACACGAGACAAAAGTTAGGATTAATACTAGTAGGATTAAGCACACAATTCTTATACCATATATAACATTGTTCCATAATAGGATCAACCGCTATTAATATTCCAGTGTCACTATATAGGCGCGAGCGCGATTGATCATAATTGCCATAACAAAGAGAACTAAAACAAGTGAAGAAGAGATGAATTTTGCCATAGTGTAAAGTATCAATATGATTATACTCTTTTACACTTCTTTTTATTTTTTCTTTTCTTTTTTCTGTTTGCATATATTGAAATGTGTACAAAATTGTTTCAATTTATAGAGCTAATGTTTCCATTAATTGAGAAGTGAATATATTATTAAAAAACAGTATTTTTTTTATGGGAAGGGGATCCGATAATCTAGAGTTTAACCACGAGGTAAGTAAAATCTGACCAATAATTATATGCAATAAAATCGAACTCGGATATTGTCACAAATGCTTCGTCTTAAAAGAAATTCATTAATCACTTGAGTTTAATATTTTAATTAAAAAATATAATTTTGATAAAATATTAGTAAATCTCAACCATTAAAGCGTTTAAATTTATAGATATTTATAATTAAAAAAATAAAGTATTTTTAATAATCTCACTGTTAGAATTAATTGACATGATAAAAATTTTACATTGATAATATATATGGAAAAAAAAATCATGAAAAGAATTGCTATGTATGATGTGCCACCTCCATATTATTTGATTTTCGGTCCAATAAATTTTGACAGTACTTGCCTCCTAGATAGATTGTATGGGAGGGAGAGTTAACAAATATTGATAATAATAAATTGAAAATATAAATTTTGGCCTATAATCTTTGCCAAGCCTTAGCATCTTTGGATAGACTATCATTTGTGCAACTTTAGAATAAGTTAAGATTAAAATCAAATATTTTAAATGATTTATGGATTATAATTGTTTCATAGAGTAAATTTTTTACATTAATAATGTATATGAATTAAATTATGAATTATTCGGTATAACATGTGTCACCTCCGAATTATTTGATTTTCGCTACAATAAAATTTTGGGATTCATTGCCTTTACAAATACAATCAACAATTCACTTTAAAGAGAAAATGGAGTAATGTTAATCATTGATCAATAAACTATAATTAAATATCAATATTATAAATATACCATAGTAAATTTGTTAAAGTAACAATTCTTAATTATTTTACTTTACATTTTAGTTATTTAGAAGATTCAAATTGTAAATTTTGAAAGTCTTTGCCTCCTAGATAGATTATATGGTCGGATTAAGATTACCAACATTGATAACAATAAATTGCAAATTCGACATACGGCCCAATAATCTTTTCCATGCCTTTTCTAGACAAGTTATATTGGCAGGATAAAAGTGATTATTGATAATAATGTTGTTAAACCGTTTAAAAATAATATTTCAGCCATCAAACAAATTATTGAGCTGAGTCACGAATTAGGTCACTCTATTTAAGACGTTTCGTGACACTGTCCAAAATTGTGCAAGTAGAAATCGGCAAGAAGTACACCTTTATGAATGGTACTTGGACACCACTCGAATTGATACTACGATATCAATCTATGAATCAATGGTACTACAATACCGCTCTCTTTAAAACTCGTCTTCATGAGTTTAGTTCAGTTGGTACTTGGTAGAGACATCGTACTATATATGTACAAGAACCAAAATTCAAACTCTTTACACTTCACTTATTCACCTGAAATTTCTAGTCACTAATTACGTAACCAAAAATAAGCCACTAAATTTAACCTAGTAATGAGAGGTTTAGATAATATACTTAAGATCTTGAGTTCAATCATCGGCCCTATTGTAAACAAAAAAAAAGTTACTATAAATAAATTGAAAATCTCAACACAACTTGATTTTCGAGCTATATCATTTCAAAAACTTTAACTATTTTTGTCATTTCTACCTATATTTCTTTATATACACATAGACACAAACATTTTGTTGGTACCTTTTGTAAAAGAAAGACATTTACATTTAGAAATCATGACTTTCTCTACTACTAAATTCTACACTGTTTTCATGTTCCTATATCTTGCCCTTGTCCTCATATTCCCATGTGGTACAAACTAACTAAGCAATATATATTTATTCTCTTTATGCTTCTTCAATTCTAAGCCTTACTTATAAGTTTTTAATTTGCTTTATTTCTTTATGTTTAGTTGTGGAAGCAAAATTTTGTGGAATGCCAAGTACAACATTTTCAGGGCCTTGTGATAACACAGAGTTCTGTAATGCACATTGTGTCAACTTGGAGTATTCAACATACGGTGTTTGCTTCCCTAATGGCGGTTTAGATTGTTTCTGCTACGTCAATTGTTGATCACTAAGTTTATGATCAAGCAATTGCTGATAAATGTGTTTTACACTATGAAGTGCAAAGTAGTAAATTTTTATTGAATGTTCGTGTATTAAACTGATTTACACCTTATAGATCTTCCGATATTTGTATACTCATTTTATGTTCTTTTTTTTGCTTTCACCGTCAGTTTAATCTGGTTCGCGGGCCAGTTTTGACATCAAGTAGTTCTAGTCCTCCCCCGATCGCAGTTGGTACAAATTCATAATAAGATACATGATTTGAAAAGAAAAAAAGAAGGCTACAAGAAAGTAGATGAAAAAAAAGAAAAAGAAAAAGACTTGGATATTTATATAGTTTCTTGCTACTGTAGAGTATAACAAAGCAATCATATTGGTTTTCCTTGTGTACTCATAAAGAAGGGCAAACTCATCAGTCTATGTGAATCTTAAATCTCTAACTCTTTCAAAATCTCTCTGCTGAAATCATTTCCCATCAGCTTGAGAAGTACTACATTATTACAATCTGTAAAATAAATTAACTATAAAATATTCTCAAGAATCTTCTTCCCTTAGGCTACGGATCCGTGCCCTTTGCTCAATGAACTTCTCTTCCTGTGCTCGTTTAGCAGCAAGTTGTTCCTCGTCGAGTACTTTAATTGGAAACCATTCTGGCAATCTTAACCAATTTTCATTCTTCTTTAAATTCTCAATATCTTGATATATTGTTTTACTGTAATCTCTCCAAACATCTTTTAATTTCAGAATACTGTAATCCGCTGTTGTTCCCACAACAGCAAAAATGACAGAATACCGAATTGCACCAAATTGACCACCTAAAATACAATAAATTAATTCAACTTATTATTTCATGAAACAATTAATCAAAAAGTTGAGAAGCAACTATTTATCATTCATGGTTTTTTTGATCTACTCTCACATTGTCCTGAACATTGATATATGATACAATTATGTTGTAAGCTTGTGGCAAATAGTTCACATAAAAACAAAGTGTATATGATAACATATAAAAGCTAATGTCAAGAACAGACACGTAAATCATCCCCATGGTATTTGACCAACAAAAATCACAAGTATGCCAGAAGAGAATAATAAGAGGAGAAAAAGAAGAAAACTATACCATAAAAACGCCCAAGAAGAGCGCCAGATCCGAATCCTGCTATTGCAGAGCTTAATAGATCTTCAGGTCCTGTTTTCCTAGTTGCGGCCACAAACTCACGTGCCCCTAACAAATAAAAACACTATTCCAGTTCAATCCAAAATACTAACTTGATTTAAAAACTTGTGCCTGTTCCATCACCAATTTCATAAAAGACAATTGACAGAAAAAGGAACTAACAAAGTTCGATTCATTATTCTTTCTATGAAGCACATGTACTTCAAAAAGGCCAAAGTATCGGTGTGACAGGTGGAGTTTGGTTGTATTTGTGATATGTAAAGAACATCTAAAACACTAAACTACTGCACCAGCACATTTACTTTACTTTGTAAAATATACTAACACGTACCTATCTATCTATTAAGAAGAAGAAATTTGTGGGGTGGCCATCGCACTCCTATGTCCTAACTAAGATCTTTCCCTGTTAGTGTCCAACAAATATTTGATACTAATACACGTATGGAATTTCTTTCTGTTTGTTATTTTTCTCATTCCTAGAACACCTACAGGACATTTCTACTAATATTTCAAAGGAGAGCTTTGGCACAATGGTTGGAATTGCTACCGTGACTAAAAGGTCATAGGTTGGATTCGTGAAATCAAGCTCTTGTAATACAAGGTCAGGCTACCTATAAAAGTTCAATAATGGATTCTTTCAACTCATCCTTGGACACGCCATAATGGTGCTTTGTTGTACTGGATTACCCTTTTTTCAGAAAGGTTTGTTGCTTCTAATTCATAAAATGTTACTTTCTTATATTTCCAACTTCCACAACTTACTTATCTATTTTATCAACTTACTTATCTATCTATCTATATGAGGTAACAAGAAAACTGAGATTTAAAAGCTACAATGATCACTTTCCATACTCCAATGATTCACCAAAGATCAACTAATCGAGAAGATGGTTTTAATGGGAAAGTTCTCCACAAGTGCATTGGTAAAGGTAATTTGTACATATATAGCACCCTATAGGACAATCTATCATCTTTCACTTCTTAATGAAGGAACTTAGTACTAATAAAGCTACTCAAACAGATAACAGCAGAGACAAATGCTTACTGTAGTTCAATGCAGAATTGCTATCTATAACGAAATTGTTCTCTCTCTCTCTCTCTCTCTCTCTCTCACTCATAACACGAATTTTAAGAAACAGTAATAAACCAATCCAGTCACATGATTCAAAATGCACCAATTAACAATGTCCTGAAATAACAGTTTTGACAAGGTATAGCAGTTACCGCAATAGCAACCGGTGATGATGGCAAAATTAGCAGCATAACTGGCAGAAACATTAGCAAGACCGAGACTTTTTCGATGTTTTGATATCAACCCAGTTCCAGCACCAGCAACCCCTGCTCCAAAGAGTCAAAGATTAAAAGATCACATAAAAAAACTAGTACAGGAAACACACTCTAACTCTTTGCTCCCGTTAAAAGTTAAAACTCACCTTCAAGATACACATACATACAAACTACCATGTAAATAAGGACCATACCATGTGACTGAGAACCCAAGGCTCTGTTTGGGAGTTTGGAGGGGAGGGAGGAGAAGAGAGATAAATCTTTAAAAAAACGAATTAATTGAACGTAAATTACGTGATCATATGCGTTGGTGCCAGACACCGGACACGCCTTCCATCAGAAGTCTCGGTACCACAAAGCTTATGATTAATATATTTTTAATTTCGAGAGTATTATAAAAACATTAAAATAATTTGGAGAGTTTATTTATCTAAGTCCTCCAAAATCTACATCCAATACATTTTTTGAGTTCCCCCATATTAGGAGGATTATATATTATGAACAAAAAATAAAACCCTCATTCAAATTGGGTAACTATCATTCCTTCATTTTTCCCCAAAACCCTCCCCTCCTAAATCTTATCGTCTACGTACCAATGTTGTCAATTGTGGATCCTCAAAACCAGAGTTTTGTTCAAATTCCACTACACTACAGTGCTACAGCGCCGCTACAGCAGTTACTCAACAACACTTCATAATAAATAGCTTACCACATAACAATAGAAATTTGTTCAAATTCCATCTCGCTATAGCCTCCATTCGACAACACTGATATATACAATTAAATGTTCATGATTAACTCAAGTCTATATCTTTCAGACTTTCACTTCACAGTTCACACACTCACCAAATTGGAACCAATACAAACTACAATTCATCTCAAATATCTCATGATAAATGTAATAGATTCAAATATCTCACTCACAACTAACCCTAATTGCAGTGACTTAAACTACCTCAATCTAAAAAATTAAGAAAATTATTCATCAGGATCATTAGATTCCATTTCCAATACAACTACAAGACTTAAACTTTTTCAAGAGATAGAGATACCTGCAAGAAGGGTTGGGAAAAAGATTCGATTTTTCCATCCATCACGAGAGGAAGAAGAAGGTGAAGAATGATGATGAAAAGTGTTGTTAAATCCTTCATCTGGGGTTTCTTGATTCTCAGAAGAACCCATTTTATTCTTCTTCTACAAATCAATTGAATCTGCAATTGGGTAGTGTAGTTTTCTTGGATTGAGTATATGGTGCAATTGGATTTGTTGAGTGAAGAGTGAGAGAGTGTTGATGAAGAAGAGGAATGAATGGAACTTGCAATTGCAAAGGTTGCTCTGTCTTTGTGTGATTAAACAAACCCCTATAGGCCAATTAGAAGTAATGTCCCCACCAATTTTATTTCTTTTTGGGGTTGAATTAATTTTTAATTTGTCTAGAGGGTTGAATTAGAGTAAAAATACATTTTTTTTTTGGGCAAGAGAGTAAAAATACATTTTGTTCCTTAACAAAAATTTCTAAATTTAGTATCTAAAAAGACTGGGATTTTTTATCTTGAAAAATAAACCCAAACAACTTTTTTACCTAATTTTTATTTGTTTGTCTTTTGTTTACAACGAAGTTGGAACTCGAACTTATGACCTGACTTCTAACATAGTATCCAAATTCTCACTATTAGATTAAATCTAGTGGCTTCAGTAAATCGAGACAACTTAATTTTTATCTAATTTTTATTTGTTTTGTTGACGAAGAAAATATATATAGATGAAAGTAAGAAAAACTTGAGAAAAACAAAAACCCAATTGATAAAAAAAAAAAAAACTTTTTACGCAAAGTACTCAATTTAGAAAAATATCGTTTTCATAGTTTGGAAATTAAAGTTCATGATTTTTCTTTCCATAATTTGTGATTGTTATTTTTTTGGCTTAATTGCAATTTTGGTCCACTATTTTCACCATTTTATAAAATTGGTCCCTCTATTATAATATTTGTCAAGTTTGATCTCCCAACACATATTTTGTCTAAAATATAATGATATAATATGTTTTAAATTAACTTTTTGAAAATAAAAATCTTACAATTTAATCGATGTTGATATTTAATTTTCTCATCATCAGATCATATACCATGTTGTTTGAAATACATCACATCGTCAATTGATTGTTAAAAATTATGATAGGGGATCATAGCTATCATATTTTAAAATAGGGAGAACAAATATGCAAAATAATAAAAATTGAGTGACCAATTAAGCCTTTTTTTAACGAGGTTGCTAAATTCAAATTAAATTCACATTTTTTTTTTTGAGAAGAATTTCAGAATTTCATAACGGTGTTATTAAATTCACATTGAATTAGCCACAAGTTTAATGTTAAATTCTTCTTTGTGATTGACCTATTTTTTCTTCATCAACCAAACAAATTAAAATAACGTAGATACTATAAATTGTCCCAAATTATTTTTCCCATGGATTAATAAAAGTTACTTTTAATTTTTTCAGGAACTAACTAAGTTAGGTCTTGCAATTTTTCTAAAGGATTAAAATAAATCTTCACTCTAAACAAAATATTTTAATAGAAACTTGGACGATCATTTTGAAAACTTCTAAAATTATCAATAGAAACTTCAAAATTAGATTTTTGAGACCTATTAAAAATGTTTTAAAAATCGAAAGAGGCATCCACTTGTGAGGAGTTTATAAGAAAACTTTGAATGATCTCCCCACCCCAGATTTTAAGTGTTATTCCTAAGGTTGCTAATAAAGTTGACTACCACAAAATTAGGGTCGCCAATAAGGTCTATGCCTAGTTTACATTCATTAGACATATCACTAAGTGGTAAATTCTAACGAATACGAATACGAATAAATCAAGTGGTCTATGATGGACTAGTCATGAATAACATTATAACGAATACGAATTTTATAAAATTCACCGTTGGATTGACAGTTTATATCATATAGATCATCCATAAAAAAATTTAGAAAAATTGAAAATCATTTGATATGTTATTGAGACACATCAAGATTAACGGTTTCTTAAATAACGTAAATCTTGATGGGTCTCAATAACATATCAAATGATTTTCAAAAAATTTCAAAAAATTTATGGATGATCTATACGATATAAACTTTCAATCCAACTGTGAATTTCGTAAAATTCATATTTGGTAGGTCACTTGTCCACGGTGGACCACTTGTGAAGGTGGTCAACCGTAGCATTAGCCATGATTAAGTACTCCACAAACATCACAAGTTGGTAGTTGTAACTGCATTAACTTTAAAATTATCAATTTTAGTTAGAGTATCATCAACTTTTTTGGGCTCGATCTTTCACTCGTCCAATATTGAAAGTAGTTTTGTGCAGTAGCGAAGCCAGGGGTGACCAGGCAGGGTCATGGCCCACCCCAAAAATAGTGAAATTATTTTGATACCCCTATACATATGTAAAACAATGTGTCTATATACATATATTAGCGAACCCGTCGTAATATCATCTCATACTAGTTGGCCGAGCGGTTAAGGTGAATGGTATCTTGGCAATGTAGCGCAAGTAGTTTTATTCTCTAAAAGATCACTTTGATTGTGTAAAGTGGGTTTCAAACGCATGCCAACGAGACAAAATTAAAGTCTTAAATCACTAAATTAATCACATTATTTTTATAAAATTAGCTTTCCATATTTATATATCTACTATTATCTTCTTCGTTAATTTTTTTTGTGAATAAAGCATAATTTTTTATTTTGGATTATATCATTTTTTTAATATATATATGTAATATAATAAAAATATAATTTTTTGAAGATCAATTTTATGCAAGTATTAACCCAAACTTAATTATTAATTATTTTGTGTCACTCGGTACACGTAAATATTATCTTAAGGTACGCACTTTAATTTTCGAATGACCAACTTTTTTTTATTATAGTATTTCATCTTGAGTGATCAACTTTTGTACTTATTACAACTTCAATTATTGTATATAATATAATTTTTG
The DNA here is from genome assembly GCF_020283565.1 of Trifolium pratense. Classification (NCBI taxonomy): domain Eukaryota; kingdom Viridiplantae; phylum Streptophyta; class Magnoliopsida; order Fabales; family Fabaceae; genus Trifolium; species Trifolium pratense. The sequence continues at coordinate 44,739,420 of NC_060062.1, read as the reverse complement.
TATTTAATTTATATTTTATAATTTTTTAGCAGCCCATCCAAAAAAAATTTCCTAACTGTGATCTTGTTCATTAAAAAAAAAAAAAAACCAATGCCCATAATTTCTTAACAATTAGTTCAAACAAACCCAAGAAAAAACTGAGCTTATGATAAAATCCTTCAAGTCAACTTCACGTGTCGTTGGATTAGTATAACGTTGTTGCTGTTATTATAGGAATACACGTTTTTGCTATAGAAATGGTCTCATGCAAAGACCAGATATTGTTCCCATTTTTGTGGGATTTAGCATTTTGTTCGTAAAATTTAAAACTTAAAATGAAGGACAAGATTGGAATAAAGTACTATTCCTTTTATATATACACAATTCATTGCTCATAAGCAGGTTACTTACACCTTAACTCATCATAAAAATGGGAAAATTATCATCAAAAGAAGCAAGTTGCAACCCATGTGATAATTCTTGTGTTGGAATGCTTGTTTTTCTGGCCATGATCGGTCTATCTGTATTATTCGCCAATGTCATCGCCAATGCCATGGCCGAAAAACCGTCTCCGATTGAGTTCAAAATAACCGAGGCTTCTATCATCCAATTTAACATCACAAGATACAACACCTTATCCTATAACTTTAACGTCAGCATTACAGCAAAAAACTTCAAAAAGAGAATACAATATTTTAAAATGAAGATGGATGCAATTTCTTCGTATAAAGGTAATCAATTAGCTTCGATGACTATAGCACCATTTTTTATAGGTACTATGAATACAGTTATGCTTCCGCCCATGGTGTTTGAAGGGAACAATCTTATCAAATTCATGCCTCAACAACTTGTTGAGTATAATAAGGAGAAACAATTGGGGATTTACAAGTTACAATTCGAAGTATATCCATTTCTGTATTGTAGTTTGAGAATTCCTTTCATTTCCAATGGTAAATTGACACATACTTTCAATGTCACCAAATGCTCATGTATTAGTTATTACCACTGTGATCACTAGTTTATAATGTTGGACTATTTGATTGATATATATAGATTTTTACTAGTATGTTAGCGTGCCATCAGATTATTTTCTTTTTTAATATTATTTATGTATTTATTTTGATATATTATTTCAGTAATTTGGTTTAAAATTCTAAATTAAGATAGGTTTTGCATGATAAATATAAAAAGTGAAATATTATTTGCTTCCTGTTCTATACTATTAGGAGATAAATATATTCTTTATATTATCTTCATCCCCGAAATTATATAGTGACTCAATAAATATAAAATAATTATAAACTCGATTCTCAATAAATATAAAAAGTGTTCTGCATTTCTCAATCTACACCTGTTAGCACTTAGCAAGGTAATTGAAACCGGACCGGAGTTCAAATCGGTGGAGGCATCGGTTCACGGTTTAAAGGTTCGACTGGGGTTGGAGCGGGGTTCAACCGGTATTAATTAAATATAATTTTTATATTTATAAATATTTAAATAGTATATAAAATAATAATAATAATAATAGTAATATAAATAAAAATAAAACAGTTGCTTTTATAAAGATGAGTAGGCTGTTTTTAGTCTATGAAATTTTTCACTTAGGCCCAAACCCACTTATACTAAACCTAAAATGCCAAAGAAAATTAAGGATTTTCATTCTCTATTCACAATAACAGCAGCCGCAAGCTCTACTCATCTCATATCTTTGATTTCTTTGACAGTAGAAAAATATCCATTTTTTCTTTATGCAATTGGTACAAGTTGCTTGTTGGAAATATTGATGAACACTCTAAGATGAGACCTTGCTTTTTTATGAGTTGCTTTTACTTGCCCAAATATAATTTCTTTGGCATCACCTTCTTTATTTCTTCTTGTTATTTTCTTCTGTAATTATTTCTTCATCTTCTCTCTCTTTTATTTTGCTGAGTCAAGGTTGTCAAAACAGAGTGAAAAAGCAAAAAGTGTTTGTGCATGTTCCGTTTGTTGTTCGTTTCTGATTTCGCATTGATCTTAATCAAATTAAAAAAAAAACTGAAACGACATTGAAAAGAAAAAAAATTCAGACCGCCGAACCGCCCAGACCGACCGGGCCGTGTCACCTGTTTTTATCGGTTCGGATCCGGTTTAAACGTTTTTTCCCGGTTTGTTTGCGCAACGGTTTTAAGCATTAACTGGACTAGATATAGGTCCGGTTCACAGTTTGATCGGTCAGTCCGGTCCGATTTTGACAACCTTGCCTGTTAGAGATTCTCTCTCTTTCTCTCTCACTCTCTATTTCTATATCTCTCCCATAGGATCATTTTTATTTTTTTAATATTATTATAAACTACCGAGAATAAAATAAAAAATCAAGAAATTAAAATAAAAAGAACAAATTGTTGTGAATCATAGTTCATTACACAATATTAATCATGAATACCTACGACGTATGATCGGTCATGTTGATAAAAAAAATAAAATTAATCATGTATATATTACCAATTTTATATAATTTTCCTTTCTTAGCAACCAGTACTTAATATCAATAGTGGAGAATGATTACTAAACACATAATTAGTATTCTTGTAAATAAACTATATATCAGGGCAAAAGTGAATTCTACACCATGTATATTAGAGCAAAAGTTTTACGATTAAAAAAAATCATATATTAAAATTAACTCAAACATAAGATAATGAATGAAAAGATTAAAAAACATAGCAATATTAATATGCTCTGTAATAAAGCAAATCTGAGAGAAACATAAAATTATTATGAATGAGCTTAAGTTTTTAAACAATATAAAGTATTTCAACAATAATTTAAACGACCATATGAGTAAAAAAAAAGCATATTTAAAAAAATATGTTCTATAAAAATTCACCTTAGCAAACACAATTATTTTTTTGTCGATGTACCTCCACTACCACCGTGATATCATCCTATCAAAATTAATGAGAATAATAATTCGCCTCACCAATATTAATCATGGATACCTACAACTTATGATTGGTCATGTTGATAAAAAAAAGAAGAAGAATGAATATAAGAAATAAAAACACATATCTATATTACCAATTTTATCCAACTTTTTTTTCTTTGCATCCCGTACTTAATACTAATCTTGACCACAGTCTGAATTAACATAAAAAGGTGAATTATTATTAATCGCATAATTAGTCTTCCACTAAATAAATCATATATCATAGAAAAAGTGGATTATAAACCATATATATCAAATGGTTAATGAGTTTCACCAAAACGGACAGATTTTGGGAGAACCCGGGTTCGATTCCTGGGTGGAACAATTTCTTGGTCAGACTTTACTTACCTCGCGGCCGAACTCTGAACTACTAGCTAGGGCCCCTTTCCCCTAGGAACCAGAGGGTTATAAACCAAAAAAAACAAACATATATATATATATCAGAACAAAAGTTTTACCATTGAAATAAATCATATATTCAAATAAAGTAATAAACCAAACATAAATAATGAATGAGGTTAGTTTTTGAACAATATAAAGCCTTTCAACAATAAATTTAAAAATCATAAATAATTGAATAAAAAAAGAAAAATAAAAAAATAAGGCTTTATAAACAATCACTTTAGCCAACAAAATTATTTGTCATTGGGTACCTCCGCATCCACCAATATTCATCATGTCAAAAGTTAAAAAGAACAAATAAACATAAGCACAAAACCATAAATAAAGAAACGAGTTTTTGAATCACAATCATAAAGAATGAATTTGTGGTGTGCACTAAAGCTGCACAATGAATGAGTTATGTATATATAATAGAATAGAACATAACTTTGTTTAAACTTACATATATATCCGATTAATTTAGTTGTTTTTTTGTTACAGATTAATTTGTATATATCTAACAATCAATCCAACAAATAAGTGAGATACGAGGATCTTTTTTTTTGGGATACGAAGATTTTTTTATTTTTTTTAATCTGCTTTTGAGACCTTTTCTATTCCTTTTTGTTTTTAAATCTTTTTGTTTGAAGATTTTATTTTTTTTTAAATAATGAGTTAGAGAGGATTCAATTGAATACCATGTAAGCAATCTCTCTAATTAAATAACACATGAGTAATTTCTATGAGAATGAACATGTAAGCAAGCTCCGTGGAAATCTCACTATGCATATAAAATAGAGATGTCACGTAAGCAATCCCTCTAATTAAATGACACATAAGCAATTTCTATGAGAATGCACGAGAGAACTCCGTGAGAATCTCGCTATGTATATAAAATAGAGATAGAGATTCTTTTATAGCTCCCTTTATTTTGTTCAACAATTATAATTAATATTAGTTGAGTTTTATTAAATTTGTAAGTAAGGTATATAATAATATTTTAGTTTTTATGAGTTTTAGGTTTTTATGTGGGACTATTTGAGTTTTTTTTTTTTATGAGATTTAGGTTTTAGTATTATCTTTTTGGGTTATAATAGCTGAAAATTGACCCCAGAACTTATAACATACTATCCAAACCCCTCACCACTAGACCGTGGCTTTAGGTTTTAGCATTTTAATTATGATAAGAATGGTAATCCTACCGAGGTTATCCTTTTCTACGATAACAAGTCTGCTCAACACATAGCTATATATTGATCATGTCTTTTATGCATGTCCAAGCTCATTAAAATAGATTGTCGATCATGTGTCTTCGTGATAACGTTAAATCAATCTAGGATATGTTAGTTTTGTTTTTTTATAAATCCTCTGGTAACAAAAAATAAAATTCCCCAATTGTTCCGTCTTTTCAAATAAAATTCGGATGGGCCGTTAAAAAATTCTAATATATAAATCAATGGAACAATTTTAGAGAACTTAGAAAATCTCAATTGCGCGCCTTTCCTAAGGATGCCACACTGTCAGTGGCGCGTTCTATTGATGGATGTTGCTTTCCCAATGGCTCATTTTTTAGGGAACATGTTAACTTTTCCTAAATATAATTGATGTAGGCATGAAAATACGTGGAAAAAGATTCCCTACAGTTATAACAGCACGATGTAACACACTGTACTTAATATCCACCGTCGGATTAAACATCAACGACTGACATAGTTTTAATTAAAAAGACACAGTTTTAATTTAAACTGTCTGATCTCACATTAATTAACGATTGAGATTGAAAACAATGTCAAATTTCATGCATTTGCTACAACAACATATCTTAATGCGAAATATGTGGCAGGGATGGATTTGGCCTTCCACAAACCCAAAACCATAAAGTTCCAGTATCTCTATATCCATCCCAATTTTTAGCAGAAATAAATTAGAACCTCAAACTCATACCTAACGAAGTTCGGGTATTCCCATTTCGTCTCAGTCAAATCAGATTTTCTTCGTCAAAACAGATAGGGTTCGAGCGTACCCACATATATGAGTTTTATTGTCTTATCAATATCTCCAAATGTATTTCTCAATTGACATCGTATTATAAATATGGTGGTCAAAGTTTATATCCAAAATTCACGTCAAAAAATATATTTTTAGCAACTAAATCATTTGATAAAAAACAATCAATAATAATAAATTGAAATTTGATTTTCGGTCCTATAAACCTTGCCACGCCTTGCTCTTAGATAGGCAAATTGATAATATAATCAGTGAAAAAATATATATAATTAGCTATTTTTTTTGACAAAAAAAAATATATAATTAGTTAAAAATTTGATTTTGGTCCTGTAAACTTTTACAAGCCTTGGCTCTAGACATACTATTATGGGCGACTAATGATAAATTTAAAAATCTTAATGAAAAATAAATAAATAAAAAACTCAACCCGGCTCACATATTTTTGTGCTAGATATATCACTTCAAAAAAATAAAAATAAAATAGTTTTGTCATCTTTACCTATAGTGATTTGTATATATACACATCATTTTCATTTAGATAGAAATCATGACTTCCTCATGTACCCAAAAAAAAATGACTTCCTCTGCTAATATTTTCTACACCATCTTCATCTTCCTGTGTCTTGCCCATCTTATTTTCATATATGGTACAAACTAATTAACTATGGATATTATATTTATTCTCTCGTACTTATTCAATTCTAACCCTTATGTACCTTCTTAATTTGCTTTTTTTAATTTTTTTTTATGTGTAGAAGTGGAAGCAAAAATTTGTAGAGCATCAAAGAATACAAAATTGACATATGGTTGTAGTCCGTACTCATGTCATGTAGACTGCATCAGTAGAGAGCATGCAGATTACGGTGCTTGTATGCCTCGAGACATGTTTTTTTTACAATGCTTATGCTACTTCACATGTTGAGCAACGAGTTTATTTTTGTCTGAAGTGATAAATTTTACTGAAATTCGTACATCAACCATGATATTTTGAATTTAAATTTGAATAAAGATGTTAAGCTTAACGATAATAGTATTGTCTTTTGCAAACAATTCAATATTTATATTGACAGTTGAAGTAGAACTTATCGTTTGAGAAATGAGTTCTTTTTATATGGAAATAAGTTTATATATCTCATATTATTAACTTATAGTATCAAAAATACAATTTGACATCAACTCTAATATTTGAGCATTAACCAGATATATCGTCAACTTTGCTAACTCATGAGTAGAATTACATACATTAACATTAGTCTATCGATCTCCTAGAAAACTCAATCAATGAGCTTAGACATAAAAATTTAAGTTACTAATACAATCTTTAATAATAAAACAAAAAACGATTAATTATGAGAAGGACTATTGAAATTATTATCCACAACTTTTGCATCAAACTCGAAAATGATATTGTCCGTGTCATCTATGAGATCCACATGATGACTTGTAGCAACTCATAAACTTCACCTTCTTTCACACTAAGCATCAGCGAGTAACAACACGAAAACACATTATGCCTATACTCACTTTGTTGTCACCAAACACCTATCTATGTTGCACCTTGCAAACTGGTGGGCGTGCAAATATGCACATTGCCACAGGCTAGGAAAAGGAAAGTTGTAGCCCTTTGATAAATCTATAATCTATAATATGTAATAAGCCAGACTTATTTGTCTTTCTCTCTCCTCTCCTCATTCAACCTCATTCCTCACATTTAATGCATTCTATCATCACTTCTCACCTCTGCTTCTTTTCACCTTAAATGACTTAATTACAATAAACAATTTTCAAAACTGCTAAACATACGACCTTATCACACAAATCAAAATCATTAAATGAAATTTACTCAGATTTATTTCAGATTTAAGTGTGATTTTTAAAACCCACACCACAACACCTGACTCCTTGCACTGTCACGGCGACGTCGTCGTTCTCATGCCGCTACACCTTCTCCTCACATTGCAGGTTGCTCATCACTGTGTGATTTAGGGACGGGTCAATTTACCTTCATGATGCAGCATCGTCCTCACGTGCTTGGCCCTCCTCTGTCTACCGCCGTACGCTTCAACCTCTGTCAGCAACAAGTAGGTTTTTTTGAGTTTTGAATCTCCTAGGTTGCTGAAAAAAATTGATATCTTTGTTTCCAAAACAATTTTCAATATCTGATTATCCCCTTCTTTTTTATTTTATTATTATTATTATCTAGGTTTTGATTATTATTATTATTATTATTATTATTATTATTATTATTATTATTATTATTATTATTATTATTATTATTATTTCTCTTTTTAATTCAAATCAGTTCACACCCATTCCCCTTTCTATCAGGTTATCCCCTTCTTTTTTATTTTATTTGTAGCTATTGTTTCCAATCTCTGCTAAGGTAAATAAACATGAATGCTCTGCATAATTATCCTTTGAGACCCATTTAATCAGGAAAAATATTACGATGTCGTGTCCAATGCTACACGGGCATGTTACTTTTCCCTTCTTTATTTTCTTTTTCAAGTTTTATTAGCATCAAAATATGTAAAGTTTTTTTTTTAATATTGATTTGAAGTTTAAAGATTAGAATTTGAAATATTCATATGCAGTTGTTAGAGTTTTATTCAAGTTAGGAGTTTTCTTTACATTATTGGGTTCATCATAGTTCGTACAAATGATTTTTTTTAATGTTATTTTAGTTTTTTGGCTTATCTTTTGAACCCAAATGGTGTGGTGTTATTTATAGGTTTACGCCACATGTTGAACTTACTTTATTAATGACCAGAATTAACAGAACTTACAGAAAGGTTACATGGGGAAGATATACATTTTTAATCTACTTATGTAGGTTGTGTCAATTAAAAATCATATATAACTGTTCTTTTCTCACAATCTGAAATGATGTTTTATCACATTCACATTTAGAAGCTTATCATGATCTACCTGTTGAGATTAATAGTCTATAGTTTAATATATTGGTTTTAATTTTCTCTAATGCAATCTCTCGCATTATTTCTACGGTGAAAGTTGTGTTAGTATTAGAACTTAAATTTCAGGATTTTTATTAATATTAATTCATGTGGCAATGTGCCATGGTAGATGAAGGAACTAGACAACACGTAGTGGTCTTAAAATATTGGTTGGCCAACACTGATGTATGGAAGAGCTACAGAAGAAGGGGAATGCAAAGATAGTAAGGAGTAAGGACATTCTCATTCTGAACTTATGTTTTAATTTTCTTTCTTTGAATTATTGTGTCGTGTTTTTTGCTGTAGATTTATTGTGCAAAGATAGTAAGGACAATCTTATTCTTAATTTGGTTTTTTTTTCTTTGAATTATTTTGTGCTTTTTGTTATTGATTCATGGGAGGGATCAATTGACTCCAAGAGTAACTCAATAGAATTACTCCCAATCTTCACCCTCTGTTTGATTTAAATCTTACGGTTTTAAAGTTTGTTTTGATTACTTATCATGTGACTGTGTTATAGGTCTCCAAAAACTCAAATGAATTTATTCAGAAACACCATACTTGTCCTCAAATCGTCGTAGTCTTCAAATTGCAACGCTGTACTCCTCTTCACGCATCACAGAATCGTCGTTCAATCTCACATCGTCCCCTTCTCTCATGGTTGATCGCCTTGCTCTGTCTTCAATCTCAGATTGTTGCAATCTCAAAGTGTCTTTGCCCTCACTCTGCCAGACGATACAAACAAAATAGGTGACCATGTTTTTGTTTTTATTTTGATATTGCGATTGCTCTATGATTAATTTGTTTATTTATAAAGCATGAAATCATATGATTCTTGCCTTTGGGTCCTGATTTTGTTTACATTTTGCTATCATAATTGCTCTGTATTTTCATTTTTGTGAAGTATGAAAGAAAATCGATTCTTGCCTTTGTTCTGATTTTTTTATTCTTTTATTTGTTTGTATGGAATATCGATGATGTTTCAAGACAGTCTCATGTTGAATATTCGAGCACTGGAGTTAAGCTTTTCGTTGTAAGAGGCGGTTTAACATTACAGTAAATTGAAGAAAATAATTAACTGTGTGTTTCAATCTTTTATTTTTTGCATTATAAATTATTTTGGCCTATGAAGTTCAACAATTTATTGAAGAACATTGGTTGATTTCATGCATACTAACAGTTATTTGGTAATTTGCTTAGAGATGATTATATATGTATCAACAAACGTATGTAGCTTATGCCTATATATACGTAATATGTGTACCTGACTGAAAAATGGAACAAAGAAGCAGAATATAGATGTAATCGGTTAATGTTAGCATGTTTCTTTAGTCTTTCTACTACTGTGTTTAGGTGTCTAAGCTCAATTCTCATTCCACTTATTTTTACTACATTCAGTTTATAACAAATAGTTTCTCCTTTTCTCACTATTAGTTATACTCTTTAGATGTATTCTTTAAATTTCCTCTTCTTTTATTGTTTGCTAATTACTTTTTTTTGCTCCAATTTTTCATTCTACAGTAGGCAGAGAACAACAATTTGACGGTCATCGCTTTTGCAAACCAATGTCTGAGGATAAACATGGCAGTCGTTGCTTTTGCAGCTTCACAAATTCACGATTCAGAATACCGGTAGTCATTCAATCAATATGGGAAGCTCAGATTTAATATTGTATGTCTTCATTTCCCTTCCTTTCTAATTTTAATCATAAAATATGTCAACGATGCATTTGATTTTATTTGCACTTTACTTTTCCAATATCTGTGAAGGTACGTAGTAAAGAATGGGCTGCCTGCTGCTTTAAAATCCTCTTCTGACACATAGATTATGTCGCATGCTGCAGCCAGGTTTGTTTTCTCATTCCTTCTTTTATTGAAGGTCAGATTCTGTCTTAATTTTCCTACTTACGAGTGTGGTCAGTAATAATCTCATATGCCATAAATGATGAACCCTATCCTATCACAATTAGCTCAGATATCTACAGTTAGCTCATATATCTACAATTGAATTTTTACTTGCACATGCAAAATTAGATGAGGAAACATATTTCTTTTAGTTTTGTTAAACTTTGATATATTAAGGTGAAGTTTTATTGAAAATAAACTAAATATGCTTTTATTTGGAATGTGCAAGCATATGGCACACTCTAACTCAAGTGGAATTAGGCCTTTCAAACTACAGTTTGCATGATCAAGATGAGTTAGATTTATAAGCTTACAAAAATGAAGTGGAACCCCATCATCAAACTCATTGTAATATCCTAAAAAAAGTGACATTATTCAGTTACTTGAAAATTATTTGATGTTGTTGGTTAATTATTTGGCTCTAATCAATTAGATAAAAGATGGTCATTTATGACTAGATTACTTTTTTTTTGGAATCTATAAGCAGAATCACACTAACACCACTGCTCATCCCCAAAAAGAGAGTTTTTCCAATTCATCGTCCAACTCAGCTTCAGTATTTCCAATTGTGTTCATCTCCATCGTCTAATGTTTTGCTTTTGAAATTGGATAAGATTTAGTTTTTATTCCTTTTAAATTATTCCTTAGGAATCATTTTTCAGTTTTTATTCCTTTAGGAATCATTGAGCGGTACTCAACTATTACATTTCCTTAGGAATCATTTGTCATTTTTAATTCCTTTCTTTCAGTGAACATTACACCCTTACAGTGTAATTAAGGGTACAAAGAAGGAAGAAACTAGATGTGCACAAATGAAAATCTTTTATGATGGAGAAGTGATTGTGCTTGATGATATTTCAGATGAAAAAGCCAAGGACATCATGGTCTTTTCTACCAACAACTATGCTGCTTTTATTTGGATGTATGATATTTTAGAGGATATGTTTGATTTGAATCATATGTCTTTATGGTTTTATTTTGTGTGTTTTGCATTCATGACTTTTGTTTTCATATATTCAAATTTACCAATGACTAGGAAAGCTTCACTTCATCGGTTCTTGGAGAAAAGGAAGAATAGGTAAGCCATATCTCTCTCAATCAATTGATGAAAATCTTAATGTATTTGATTGTTTGATCTTTGTCAATAGAATTCACTTATTTAAAATAAAAAAACTCAAATCTCAAGACATTTAGAAATAAAGTCTAGAATCTCGATGGACTTTTTAGTAAAGATCAATGATATAAACACTAACACGAATTCAGACAACGGACACGGATTCTACTAGAAGTGTTAGTGCTACATAGATTAAGATAAGTCGGTTTTGTAGGATTGAATTTGATATAGAACCTATAGTGACATAAGAGCTTATCCTATATTCATCGGGGTTTGTGAAGTTGGGTTAGTCTCAAACCTAAGTAGAGTGATAGATTATAACAATCTCAATCTATATATGACTGTGTTTCTACAGAATTGTTGCCAGGGCACCATATCAAACAACTTATCCAGCAACAACCATTAATAAGACAATTGATAAATCCATGGCATGGCTCTCCCTTACACCATAATCACAACAACACAAATCTGACGTTAACTCCACCTCGGTGATATTTTAACTGATTTTGTTTTGTTGGACAGACTCCAACATTTTACGGGCTTCTCTGCTACCCTTTTGTTGTTTCTCTATGACTGGATCAATTAGATCATGTGTATTTATTTATTTTTGTAAGAATGAGTCCTATGCTAAAAAATATCTATACATATTTGTGAATGTTGTGGCGCGTCCTTATTAGTGTCATATTTAAGAGTGTATTTCTGATTAACCCCAAAAACAATGTATTTATAGTTATTTACATTCATTATATGTGAGTGTGTCTCTATTTAGTATTATTGTTATAGTAAATGTCCTCAATATCATTTTTCTGATATTAGTTCCTTCATCAACATGAGTTTTATATTTTCGATCTCATAACTAGGATTGTAAATGATTCGACTTAAGAATGAATATCAAACCGAATTGAACCATTTTTAAAGACAAAACTATTCAGTGTGACTTATTAAGCATTTTTTTTATTCGATAATTATGAAAAATTTAATATTAAAATGTTTATTTTTGTAGTGTCATTTTTACCCGTGCTTGGCACGGGTCCGGATACTAGTTGTTATAACAACTCCTCAATCTCATTCCAAAGCTTCAAGTTTTTGCAACTTTTCTATAGTGGCTACATACTACGCTTAATCTCATATATTTTTGTCTATCTAGAGCAATATTTAATGAGTCATCAAATTGAATATTAAGTCAACGGTGCCACGTGTGTAAAAACATGACACTTCGGTAAAAAATGGATTCAGGAATCTACTATATAAGAAAAGAAGGTACATATGAAATCCCTAATTTGCCCGTTTTTCATTTTTTGACACATAATCAATTCAGGGTTATTTTGTGTCTTTATTAAAAAAAGTTAGTAGAAAAATGCTAAAAAATTTCGTAGTAGGAATCGAACCCTTAACCTTTTAGTTACACTTCTTATTAAATTTACCACTAAGCCATATGAATTAATTTGTTATATTTTTGGAACCAACATATAATCAACATGAGTTAAGTTAAAAGAAGAAAGGGAAGTGTTTATTTATTTTTTCTTTTTTATAATAAGAGAGTAAAATTCATGTACAAATAAAATGAGAGATTCAATGAAATTCTTTATTTCAACGTCATAAGTGCATTATACCAAATAAGACAACAAATGTATGGTTTTTTTTTTTACAATATAGAGGTACATGGTGTTGTTTCCATTTATTTATGATATTTTATTTGAGTCCAACCCTTTCTTTAGTGTAATTTTATCATTTATTGTTTATGTTTCGTTATTTTAGATTCACTCAACTTGATTTATGGACTTCAATCCAATATTTAATTAAGTTAATTTTCAATTTGTAGTTCAACTCAATAAATTTAATTAATTTAATACAAGAATATGGTGGGAGAAAAACTGAAAAACTCCCGTAAAAAAATGGTGAGACAAAAACAATAAAAATTGTCAGTTACCTCAAGAGGATTATTCTCTACAGTTGCGCGTGAATGATACATTTAGTTTAAAAAAAACAGTAAAAATTAAATACAAAGTTGAAAATAGTTGAAAAATAAATGACATTTTTTAGAAGTTTTTTTTTTTTTTAAAGATTTTTTGTTTTTGATATAAGGACTAATATTTATTTTAACAAACCAAAATGAGATATAGTAACATAGAAAACCTCCCCAACACAAGACGTACCGAGGTAGACTACAAAAGTTTACAAAGAGTCAGAGAAACAAAACCATAAACAAATCACACAAGAAAGATATAATAAGAAAGATATGACTTTCGTTCTTATGAGATTTTTCTATGCGGAAGAAAATTATTGGAGAAAAAAAAAGGACTAAAATATTATGTTGCCTATTTTTTTAAAATAATTTTGCGGGTTTTATTCAAATTAATACGGGAACCTAATTTTTATGAATATATCTACGGGTCTTATATTTTTACTCATATATTAGTAAAGTTGTTTATTTTTTTTTTATAATTTTACGAGTTATAGTCATATATTAATATAGGGACATAATCTTTCGTGTGAATTCTACGGGACCTATGTTTTTCTTTTTTTTAGACTAACAACAAACAATATTCATTTATTCAAGTAAGTAGAGTACGTGTGAATCTGCACTGAATCTGAATCGGAGCAAATCTGAACAAAACAAACATTGTACTACAACGGAATTAAACCGGACACCGTACCAAGACGCGAACTCAAGACAAAAAAACTCTGCACTAAGACGGGATTAAAACAACATCAGACAAGAACAACAAAAGAAAACTCAAATGAAACATAAGAATGTGTGAAAAATCACTTATTTAAATAAGGCTTAAATGGAGTTTTGGTCCCCCTATTTTCAATTTTTTGAAGTTTTGATCCCCCTATTTTAAAAACCAACTTTTTTGTCCCCCTATTTTAATTTTTCTTGAGTTTTGGTCCCCCACTCCATTTTATGGTCAATTTTGATGACATGTCAAGATTATTAATGACATGACATACTTGGCCAAAACAATATTCATGTCATTAAACTTTTTCTTCCATTTCAATAAATATATTTTAAATATTAAGAAAATTAAAAGAATCTATAAAAAAAAGTTAAATATATTAATTAGTGATTGATATTTTTTATCCCTCTCTTTAATCATATCTTCAACGTCATCGCCATCCTTCGTCATATGTTTCTATCAACACCATCATTCACTCCATTACTATTCATCCACAACAACAAACCCTAAAACCCAAAGAGTGGAAGATCATATTTTTAATATTGAGTTGCAGAAAATAAATGAAGAACAAACATTAATCCATAAAACAAGATAAATACCAAATTGATGACATGGATAATGTTTTTGCCAAGTGTGCAATGTCATGTCATTAATGACTTTGACATGTCATCAAAATTGACCCTAAAATGGAGTGGGGATCAAAACTCAAGAAAAATTAAAATAGGGGGACCAAAAAGTTGGTTTTTAAAATAGGGGGATCAAAACTTCAAGAAATTGAAAATAGGGGGACCAAAACTGCATTAAAGCCTTTAAATTAAAAAAAAAATATAAAACAATCAAAAAGGGGTGATTTTATATCAAAATTGATCCAAAATCACCCCTCTTTGAAAGATGAACAAGAATAAAAAGCAAAAAGTAGGGTTTACTATGTTGTTGTTGTGGGGCGGCTATGAAAAAGCAAAAAGTGACATATGTTTTTCCTCTTATTAATAAGATTTCATGTTCTTTAATAATTTATGTAGGATTATATATATTTATACTCAACAATTAATAAGATAACCTTTTTTTTTTGTACGAGACTTATAATTTTAATCATATATTAATAAAATTGTTTATTTTTTTAATAATTTTACGGGTTATACTAGATCAAATATTAATACAAGGACCTAATTATTTTGTTCATTTTTACGAGCCATATATTTTTTTTATTAATATATTAATAAGGTTGCTCATTCTTGACATATATTTATACTCATGCATTAACAGAAGGATATAATCTTTTGTGTGATTTCTGCGGTGCCTGTGTTTTTTTTTTTAACAAACTAAAATGAATTTTATTATTAATAATGAGTCCTGATTGACACAAGGTGTGCCAAACAAAACAACAGTTTATATCATACACGTACGCAGGACCTATGTTTTTACTCTTATTAATAAAATTTACAGTTTTTAACTATTTTTTGTGAACTTATATTTATACTCATATATTAATATACGATAACCTGATGTTCTGTGTGGTTTATGCGGGACCTATGTTTTTTACTCATATTAATACGATTAATACGTTTGTCCGTTCTTTTATAACATATACGGAACCTATAAAATACTCATATATTAATATGGAAACTTTTTTTTTGTGATTTCTACGGAGCTTATACTTTTATTTATATATTAATTAAGTTGCCTATTTTGTTTTACAATTTTACGGGTTATACTCATATTTAATACGGTGACCTAATTATTTTGATGATTGTTGTAAGACCTATATTTTCACTAACATATTAACAAGGTTACCTATTTTTTAATAATTTTAAAAGGATATATTTATACTCATATATTTAATACAGAGACCTAATTTTTTGGTGGTTTTTACAAGGCCTTTGTTTTTACTAATATATTAATAAGGTAACCTATTTTTCCATAATTTCTACATTATCATTTATATTCAAATATTAATACGGAGACATAAGGTTTTTTTGTGATAGTTTTACCATTGTTCTTTTTCTATTTTTTTTACCAAATATTATATCTTTCTATTTTTTTAATCTTTTAATCTACTTCCCAATAAATTACTATTTTATGTTATTAAGTGAAGTTTTCAATTTTTTACTATTTTTTTTAGACCTATATTTATAATTATATATTAATACGAGATCCTAATCTTTTGTGTGATTTCTGGGGACCTATGTGTTTTTTTTTTTGTACATGGGAACCTAGGTGTTTTACTCATATTAATAAGTTTGCCCATTCTTTTATAACATCTGCGGGACCTATATTTAAACTCATATATTAATATGGAAACTTTTTTGTTTGTGTGGTTTCTACGGGACTTATACTTTTAATTATATATTAATTAAGTTGTTTGAAACAAAAATAAAATAAAAATTAAGTTGTCTATTTTTTTTTACAATTTTTTTGGTTATACTCATATTTAATACGATGACCTAATTATTTTGATGACTGTTGCGAGACATATCCTATATTTTCACTAACATTTTAATATGATTGCCTATTTTTTAATATTTTTTACGGGACTATATTTATACTCATATATTAATACATGGACATAAGTTTTTTTTTGTGATTTTTCAACACCTATGTTTTTACTAATATATTAATAAGATAGCCTATTTTTTTTCTTCATAATTTCTACATTATCTATATTTATATTCCTAAATTAATACGGAGACCTAAAGTTTTTTTGTGATGGTTTTACCATTATTCTTTTTCTATTTTTTTTACCAAATATTATATTCTTTCATCTTACCAAGTGAGGAGCGGCAACGCCGCGACTCCCGTGCGGATGCACGGGTGTCCTGCTAGTTATTTTTAAAATAAAATGAAAGTGCAGTACTAAAACTCAATTGACTCGCAAGTGCACGAACCTTTTTCATATTTAAGCCTTTTAACTATACACAACAGCTCAAAAAGGGTGGCCAAAACCGAAAAAGAGTGGCTTAAAGTTTAGACAGTTTATGAAGTGTGTTGTATGCGGTCGTCACCTTTTCTCTAAAGCCACAATTTTTTACTTTAGTCTACAAAAAGCAAAAAACCGTGACTTATAACATGCAAAGAAACGACAATTAACTTGTCATTTGCATTTCATATAACACATGCCAATATTTAACATCTCAATTGCATCTTATACAACATGTCAAATGTTAACAATATAAAATACATTGTGTCTTCCCATGCGGGTATGTGGCATGCAATATATATATATATATATATATATATATATATATATATATATATATATATATATATGAGGTTTTCTAACATAGACCCTAGTTAGGTCTAAGTTAGCAAGGTGCACCTTTTCAATTGGACCAAAATACCCATTCTTTTAATTTTTGAAAGAATAGAGCAACATGAGCATTTCTGTAATTTTCTGCAATTTTGTCAACCATATACACGCGCCCCACCTTCTTAAACCATTAATAGACGCGGATCCAGTGTCGCGCGCGTACCGAAGGACCATGGTTACAGACCGTTGATTTCCATCAGACAGCCAAGATCTGATCTCATCAAGACTGTCTGATCAATCAGACAGCCCAGATCATCCAGATCCATCAGATTCAAGCGCCTGCGTCACACTGGATTAAAACCTGGAGAGAGAAAAATTTGCTTTTTAAAAGTAGGACACGTGTCACACAATGGTTGGCTGGGCGTGATTTTTTTCCATTTAATACTTTAAACTCGATTATTTCGTTGTAAATTAATTTTTTATTTTTTTATTTTTATACCAAAATTCATAATTTTTTTTTGTCTACAAATAGAGACTTGGTTCGTTTGATTTGGACACCGAAAAAAAAACGCAATTTTTCACTACCTTAAACTCATTTTTTGTCTACTAAATACGTTACTTGTGTGTTGTAATTTAACACGCACCACTCAACCAACTCACTGAAACCATTATACCAGGAAAATAGTAGATAATATTCTGGAACTTTTGGTATATTTTATGAAATTTTTGGAGACCTGAAACTATTTTTAGTTAATTAAATGAGATAAAACGGTAATTAAAAACTAATGTTTGCTTCTGAAACCATTTTACTGGTAGAATGGTTGCACATAGTTGTATTCTGAAACCATTTTACTGGTAGAATGGTTTCAATGAGTAATTTATTAATTGTGTTTGCTTCTGAAACCATTTATTCGGTACAATGGTTTCAGAGAGTTGTAATCTGAAACCATTTTGCTGGTAGAATGGTTTCAGTAAGTTGATTATTAGTTATTTGCTTCTGAAACCATTTAGCTTGTAGAATGGTTTCACATAGTTGTATTCTGAAACCATTTTACTGGTAGAATGGTTTCAGTGAGTAATTTATTAATTGTGTTTGCTTCTGAAACCATTTATCTGGTACAATGGTTTCAGAGAGTTGTAATCTGAAACCATTTTGCTGGTAGAATGGTTTCAGTAAGTTGATTATTAGTTATTTGCTTCTGAAACCATTTAGCTTGTAGAATGGTTTCAGAGATTTGTACTCTGAAACCATTTTTCTAGTAGAATGGTTTCAGTGAGTTGATGTAAGGTAGTGAAAAATGAGATTAAGGTAGTGAAAAATTGGGTTTTTTTTTTCTGTGTCCAAATCAAACGAACCAAGTCTCTATTTGTAGAGAAAAAAAAATTATGAATTTTGGTATAAAAATTAAAAAATAAAAAATTAATTTACGACGAAATAATCGAGTTTAAAGTATTAAATGGAAAAAAATTAACGTAGCCAATCATATGCTGACACGTGGCCTTACCTTTTCAAAAAGTTTTCTCTCTCCGCCCATCCTTCAGACCACGCGCGCTTGTCGGCGCGTGTGATGCACGCGCGTGGATTTTATGCAATAATAGCGTGACACGTGTCCTGGGGGGAAAAAGAAGTGGGGGGCGCGTGTAAAATTGCAGAAAATTACAGAAATGCCCCTGTTGCTCTATTCTTTCAAAAATTAAAAAAATGGGTATTTTTGTCCAACTCAAAAGGTGCACCTTGCTAACTTAGACCCAACTGGGTCTAAGTTAGCAGCCCCCTATATATATATATATATATATATCGGTCAGGATCAAATGACACAAACTAGTTTGACATCAAATGTTACACATCTCAATAAAGTTTTAACCGATATAAATATTATAAAATCCACTGTTGGATTGAAAGTTTATATCATATACATCATTTGTGTAAAATTTCAGACAAATCAAAAATCATTTGGTTTGTGTCATTTGATCCTGAGTCCTGACCCACATATATATATATATATATATATATATATTGAATCTCTTTTGTTAACAAAACTAATGGATTTTTTTTAATGGCAAATATGTATTATATATAAAAATAAAAAAACATGAGTCGGAGTATAAAATAGGAATATCTGAAGTGCTCAACGAAAACTAAAGACAAAATTAGAAAAAAAGAGATACATCACTAAAACACAAGAAAATAACTCCTAGAAACCACCACGATCATCCAGAGCAACCACCAAGAAGAGAGAGGGGACGAACCAGCTGAAAGGAGCACCCCAAGAGAAATCACTCAACAAAAACTAACGAACTAATAGACAAAAAAAAAGACAAATGAATATAAATTGAGTCATGCTAAATAATGCACTCAGGACACTAGTTAAGCATATAAAAAATAAAATTAAAGATAAAATTAATGTTAAAAATATGACTTTTATATTTTTAAGATGTTGAATGTACAAATTTAGTATATATACCTAAATAATGTATTGAGGACACTGTTTAACATTTTCATATAGATTTAGAATCCAACTTTAAATCCATCTATTTCACATCTATTTTATAATACTCCATTGTGTCCTTTTTATAAGAAACATTTTGAAAAAATTACACATACCAAAGAAGCACATTTACATAGTGATTTTCATTGAATACTCTTATAAATTTAAATGTACTCCTTGTACTCTTATTTGATTACTCTTAATTCAACTAACTTACTTATTTTTCATATTTACTGAAATTCCTGGCACACAGTGGACAGGTGTTGCTCAAGGTGTAGCAACACTTGTCTGTTGTAGACAGATGTTGTCACTGGTGCGCCAACACTTGTCTTATAAACAGAGCAAATAACATAAAACAATACAATCAGTAAAGTAAATAACACACGAGAGTTGTTAACCCAGTTCAGCCTAAAGCCTACTCTGGGGGATACCAATCCAGGAATGAAGTCCACTATCAGCAGTATTACTTCGAAGCTAAACTCACCCGTTTACAACTTCTCACTTAATCACTACCCAATGACCCTTCTACCTAGGAACTCCTAGATATGAGACCCCGTCCCAATTCCCACCTTAGCAACACAGACAGCGCTGCTATTCAATTCCACAACCACAACAGGTGGAGACACACTCCTAAGAAACTAGGATTCACTCTTGCTTAAAAGCTTGCGAGTAAACCACACAACACAACAGAACAATCTCCGTACTTTAAAGCTTAGGAGAAGTTCACACTTACAACTCAATAACACTCAGGTCCTAAGCTTGCATCAATGAGACACAAGATAGGCTCACAATTAACACTCTAAAATCCCTAAAACACACGCTTTGTAAGAACACGATTTTAGATACTTGAAACCATATGCTTGCCTTCGTATTTATAGTAGTAGAATGACTTGGGCTTCAAGACAAAATTAGGGCTTCTAGAATTGCGGCAGCAGTGATATATTTTTGAAATCAATAGTTATATTTTTGAAACCGCAAAAATATATTTTCCAAAAATATAATTCCTTTGGAAAATAAAACTAGGGTTTAGCTGCCTCATGAAACACATTAAACACGTGCGCCTTCTTCTGCAAGATACCTTGAACAAATTCTTCAAACAGATCTTCAAAAGATTGAGTAGAAATTTAAACCCGCTAGCTGGCGCGCACGATACAGAGTCAGATGTTGTTCCAAAGTGTAACAACATTTGTCACAACACTTGGGGTCAGCACACTTGTCTCAACACTTGGCTAAAATATGTTTTTGCAAAATATAGCCAACTTACAAAAACCCAACAATCTCCCCCTTTGGCAAATTTTGGCTAAAACAATATTAGACCAGTATATAGAGAGATACAGTATTACCTTTCCTTCGAGTCAACATGATCACACAACTAGGAAAGAAAGTAACACATAGTAAGACTACTTCCAAGAGAAATAAGTAGTATCAGAGGCAATGCAACAGCGGAATAAAATACAACTAGCCTCATGGAACAACACAAGGGAAAAATAAATTCCCATAGGCATCTGAGAAAAATAAATTCTCAGTCATAGTAGATAGTGGACTCAATAGTCAGGTGCCCTAACACTTGGCACAACATTTGTCATCAAACATTCAGGCGATCAAGAGATAATATCACTCACACTCCCCCTGAATTCATGCATACACACACCAGATAGAGAAAGAATATTCACTACTCCCCCTCAGTACATGCATATTACTCACATTCTCCCTCAATACGAGTATACGAATATTTCAAGCAAAAACAGTCAACAGTCTCCAGATGTGAGAACATCTGTCCACACACTTGACACACACACACACACTACTCCCCCTTTTTAGCCACAATTTAGACAAACATCATGAATAGGAAATCATAGTGTACCAGAGCATAGAGAATATCAGTGTGCAGTTATTACAGACTAATCACCGTCGTTTCGTGATCAAAATAATTTTAAAATAAGTAGTACAAGGTAGTAACCTTGGTCGTTTCGCAAGGACTCACAATCGGTTTAACAATGTTAGAATCAATTTAAAGATTGCAAATTGGGGGTTTTCGGTTTTGAAAACAGTAACAACAATAACGAATTTAATCAATGTGAAAGTAATCAATCCATTGGTTTTAGGAAATCTTGTTTATCATCTATCCTAGGTTCTCATAAGATTGTTCGTTAGTTTATGCTGGGCTGATTATGGAACTAATTTAACAAGCGAAAATCAATTCTATAAAGAATCGTTGATTAAGCACCAACGTGTTCAATTGACTATGGAGATGATCAAGCGTCACCGATAACATAGATAAAATCATAACGATAATTCATTCAGCCCCTTTTTACAAGCGAAAAAGCATATATCAATTTCTATTCAAATTAATTTATACAAGCGATGAATGAATTCGAATGGTCTCGATAGTATGAATATGAAACAGAATAATTAAGCATCAATTGTATCAAACTCATACATAAAGAAGGAGACACGAAAATTGATATATGATAAGCATAAACATATGAATTGATAATAAAACCGAACCTCAAGAATCAAGAACAAAATTCCTTACACCAATGGATTGAAAATAAGTTTAGTTCTCCATGAAGGTAGTGGCTGCTCTGGGGATTGGTTTCTCGTGAAATCAGAATGAAAATAACCCTAGCTGCCTTTTTTTCGGTTTAAATAATACATGGAACGGGCCTTAAAACAATTGGGCCGAAAAATATAAAGTTGTGCTGAAATTAAATTCGTCTGGAACATAAACGCAATTATTTGACACACTTGCGCTCCGAACTGGGTTTTGGCCTCAACATAAAAGTCGTAGCTCTTGATCTCAGCTTTCCAACGCATCTTCCCGCGTCTCAATCCGATATTTGTAACTCCAGTTATGACCTGCGGACCGGAAGGGTGTCAAAGTGCTATTTATTCATAAATTAAGTGCGAAAATAAAATAGAGTTAGAAATAAACTTAAATATAAAAACACCTTAAAATAGTGAAAATAGTAAATTAAACCATAGGAATACACTAGTACAATAGTAGAAGAATGTGCATTAAAATGCACTGATCAAATTCCCCCACACTTGAACTTTTGCACTCCGAGCAAAACTCAAATGAAAAACTTAAAAACAAATCACAAGCAGTCAACATATTCCAGGTTTCAAGCTTCAAACCTTGGGTCAAAATTCAAAGATTGGCACAATTCTTATCTATCAACTTTCAATAATAATCTTGCGTGTGTGTGTGTACTGTCTCCCACTGTCAACTGATAAACTCCAATTTAGTGTATTTTATGTAAATATTTTTTGTGTTAATTTAGAGTAATTATTTATTATTATATAAATAACTCACTTGATTTGCACTATATTATACAAAAGAGAAGAAAAGCTAAAAAAATGCAAATCTACTTTTTGAATCACTTAAAGATAAACATTATATATTTTATACTATTTATTATTATTATTATTATTATTATTATTATTATTATTATTATGTGAAAATGAAATTAAAACAATGTTACAGGTCCAAAAGAAATCAAACACGAAGGAATATTAAAGGAAAGTAACATGTGCCTTCTCAAGGGTAAGAGAGGCGGCAGCAACACAATGAAAAGGATGGCAAGTTGAAAAAGGTCTGACAAAGCTTAAAATCAAGTGGAGCTTAAAATCAAGTGGATTAGCGGTGATACAAGACTTAATATTGAAGATTTGCGAAGGCGGCTAAGCAATTGGAAGGCAAGGAGTATAAATAGAGCTCTTTGGTGAACACTGGGGGTACGCTTTTCTTCTGTTCTCTAAACACGTTGTACATAGAAGACAGTTTTGGAGAAGCAGAGATTGAAGAACATAGAGGAGAATACCAACAACAATTGAAGTATTTTTGGGTTATTCTCTTCTCTTAATTTCATGAATCTTTTAGTGTTCTTCATGATTATATGTAGCTAAATACTCTTCTAGGGTTTATGGTACATCTTGTAATTGAAATTCCTTATACTATGTCTTAGTTTTATGTTCTAGTTTCTTGTTTGAATTTCTATTTTTAGTTCAATTAATTTTATCCTATTGATTTTATCACATGATTAGGAATGATCAACCTATGAATGTTTATAATCAATTGATTGATCAGCGACCGTACTGCAGTTAATTGGTGGACCTATAGGATAAATGAGACTTAGATTATTGCATGACCAAACCTTAATCTTAGTCTTCCAATCATTCAACCTTTTTGTGCTTTATGCTTTTCTTGAATTTCAACTCTTTGCATGACCAAACAAGGGGTTAATTTAGGGAAAAGAATATTAATCACGAATGACCAAACGGGTTAATAGTTTTAGTAAAGGGATTGGTAATTGAGTTAAAATAAAGGAATTCAAGTGGAACTAAACATAGGGAATCAATAATTGCAAGTGAAACCATGACCCTAGACCTCTCTATTTTGAATCACAACTTTTACTTTTGTTCATGTTCGTTGTTATTTTCTATTTATGTTTTTAGTTATAAAAAACACCTCCACTATTAGTCGGTCTAAATAATAAATAATCTTAAATAGTTTGGTACTTGTTAATTAATCTTTGTGGATACGATAATCTTTTATACTACTTCTGCGCTAGAGTACACTTGCTCTAGGTGTGTTTTTAACGCAACAAGTTTTTGGCGCCGTTGCCGGGGATTAATTTAACAATATTTGACGAAAAAGATTTTTTTTATTAATTTAGACATTGTACAGTTTTTGTCTATTTATTTTGTTATTTTCCATTCTTAATATCACTTCTGCGTACTCACCTGCTCTCAAGAGCCTGTTTGTAGTTGATTGTATTTTGCAGGAAAAGAAAAAGTCATGGCTGAGAGGAAAACAATGAGAGATTACATCATAGAAGCTAAATTGGATGCTATAATAGCTAAATTGGAAATTCTTCAAAGGCAATGTGAGATATATACCTCTCTTCCTTGTGAACATTGTGATTTAGTGGGGCATGAAAGTGAAAAATGTCCGACAAGAAGTATATGGGATAATGGTGAAATTGTCCATAATGGGGAGCAACATGATCCTCACCCTTTCAAGAGGGACATTAATTACATACCACCTTGCTTGAGACGTTGGTGTCCAGAACAAGCGGAAGAGCCATATGTCAATGAGACACTTACAACCTTGAACCAAAACACTCTTATTGAGTTATCTCAAAATCCTCAAGACTCAATATCCACACATCTTGAGCCCAAGCAAGAGGAAGAACATGAAAATGTCACTCTCATTAGTGGTGTAGACTTAAGTGAAGAATTGAAGCATGAGGAGCATGTGTCCATAGAAAATGAAGAAGCTCTTACTGAAGAGAGCAATGATGAAGAACACTTGGTGGTTCTCAATATGGAAGAAAGTAAAGAATCGCCAATCATTTTGGGTCAAACTATATTAACAATTGGTGATGTTGTAATTGAGGTTCACAAGGGAAAGGTAAATTTAAGGTGTGGTAAGGAAGATGATGTTTTGAAAGCTCTAAATTCAATTGAAAATTTCTCTCATTTTATTTCTTCCTATTTTGACAATGTGGTTATTCATAACAGTTTCAGTGATTTAAGAATGCAGGATTCTTTGGAAAAATTTCCTATTTTGCAGGATTCTAGCATAATGGTGGATATAGTCAAGATAAAAATTTCACTTTACTTTGATACTCATCCACCACATAGAAAAAGAAAGAATAATGTCAACCACATGGTTAGAAAATTAAGAAGGGGCAATGCCTTAAAGGTGAAATTTGCCCTTGGAGAGCCACCTGATTGATTATTTGGCTCTCGTCAAGCTCAGGACGTTAAATAAGCGCTTCGCGGGAGGCAACCCATGTTTATTGTTTTATATTTTAGTTTCTTATATTTTTATTATGTTGGTATGTTTAATTCTATTTTGAAGAAAATCAGCATCTTTATCCTGAAATGTTGCACTCAAGATGGTTCAGACGTTACACTGTCACTGGAGTTCTTCCTCACGGAGCACTTGAGGTTTCTATAGAAGATGACACTACTTTCAAAGTTAATGGACAGTTGCAAAACATTATGATGAAGGGTTGCTCCAAGTGAGATATGTCGCTCGCCTCAATGGTTGAAAGCTTTCTAAGGGAAGCTACTTTTACTCTCTCTCACTTATTTACTTTTGTGTCTAGTTGAATATTTTGTTTTGAATTTTGACCATATTCTGAACTAGTGTGGGGGAGGGTCTATATTTTGGCACTTGACATTTGCTAGTTCTAGTTGATTGCATTTTTCTGGCTTGTTTTGATTGAACTATGCTAAACAATTGAAAAATAGAGATTATGCCTTTGAGGGGCCTTTGAAATTTTTTGACAGACTTGTTCAATTGAGATAATGGGGTTGTCTTTAGGTAGCTAATAATTAGCATAATGTTTCGTCTTGACTATCTTTTTGTGAACCAACTTCTATATGTGAGATTTGAGCCTTTATAAAGGGGATTACTTGTTAAGTATATGTTTTGACCCCTTCTTTTTGTGTGAGTGTGTTTCCCATTTTGTCACATTCTAGAACTTGTCTTGTGACCGTGATAAAGCGAAAATTGATCTGCATCATGTGAAAATTGTTGGGGCATTTGTAGGTATTTTTTCTGGCCTTTAATTTTATTGTTTTAAAATCATCCTTAGTTGCCCACTTTGAGCCTATTGATTATTTATTCCTTGGTACCTAGATATGATTAAGTATATTGTTTTTTTTGTGGTAACCATTTGAAATTGAAAGTGGAGTAACTATTCAAAAGAAAATATGTATGATGAGCAGGAAGGAAAGAAATAAAAGTAGGTTGTGTGGTTATAGTGAACATTTCTTTCAAAAGAATGAGAATTGCAAAACAAAAAGACCAAAAAGAAAAGAAGAAAAATAAGATTTTCATGTTTGAGTTGCTCAATTGTTTAATGAGCATGATAGAAAGAAAGAAAGAAAAAATATTATTGAAAGAACACACTTTGGTAGAAAAGAAAGGAAGAGGTGTTGATTTGGAGTTTGAAGCAACAGTTAAAAGTATAAAGTATATATGAGCTCCATTTTTGTTTCAAAGGTTGCTATTTGTTTCTTGTATTTTTACCCCTTTGATTATCCATTTCTTCTTATATCCCACCTTACACAACTTAACCATGGCCCCGTTACAACCCGTAAGACCTCAACTTTTGCATGCATGTAGACTATTTAGTGGAGATATCGGTCAAATTACAAGCTTATGGTAATGTGCATTTTGTGGAAACTTGAGTGCTTATTTGCCTAGTCCCTAAACACTTTAGAGAGATTGTGAGAATATCCTTGTTCATTTAAAGATAGTTTTCATGGACATATTAAAAGTCTCTAATTGGGCAAATTTTTGACATCTCATATATCATATATTGTCTGTCATTGTTGATTATAATTTTTGGTCTCTCATTTAGCTATCTCTGTCTTCCTTTTTGAAAATGTAGTAAGCCAGGAAATTTGCTTGAGGACAAGCAAAGGTTAAGTGTGGGGGAGTTGATAAACTCCAATTTAGTGTATTTTATGTAAATATTTTTTGTGTTAATTTAGAGTAATTATT
The DNA here is from genome assembly GCF_020283565.1 of Trifolium pratense. Lineage (NCBI taxonomy): Eukaryota > Viridiplantae > Streptophyta > Magnoliopsida > Fabales > Fabaceae > Trifolium > Trifolium pratense. The sequence goes on along the minus strand of NC_060062.1, from coordinate 44,712,174 downwards.
TATTATTATATAAATAACTCACTTGATTTGCACTATATTATACAAAAGAGAAGAAAAGCTAAAAAAATGCAAATCTACTTTTTGAATCACTTAAAGATAAACATTATATATTTTATACTATTTATTATTATTATTATTATTATTATTATTATTATTATTATTATGTGAAAATGAAATTAAAACAATGTTACAGGTCCAAAAGAAATCAAACACGAAGGAATATTAAAGGAAAGTAACATGTGCCTTCTCAAGGGTAAGAGAGGCGGCAGCAACACAATGAAAAGGATGGCAAGTTGAAAAAGGTCTGACAAAGCTTAAAATCAAGTGGAGCTTAAAATCAAGTGGATTAGCGGTGATACAAGACTTAATATTGAAGATTTGCGAAGGCGGCTAAGCAATTGGAAGGCAAGGAGTATAAATAGAGCTCTTTGGTGAACACTGGGGGTACGCTTTTCTTCTGTTCTCTAAACACGTTGTACATAGAAGACAGTTTTGGAGAAGCAGAGATTGAAGAACATAGAGGAGAATACCAACAACAATTGAAGTATTTTTGGGTTATTCTCTTCTCTTAATTTCATGAATCTTTTAGTGTTCTTCATGATTATATGTAGCTAAATACTCTTCTAGGGTTTATGGTACATCTTGTAATTGAAATTCCTTATACTATGTCTTAGTTTTATGTTCTAGTTTCTTGTTTGAATTTCTATTTTTAGTTCAATTAATTTTATCCTATTGATTTTATCACATGATTAGGAATGATCAACCTATGAATGTTTATAATCAATTGATTGATCAGCGACCGTACTGCAGTTAATTGGTGGACCTATAGGATAAATGAGACTTAGATTATTGCATGACCAAACCTTAATCTTAGTCTTCCAATCATTCAACCTTTTTGTGCTTTATGCTTTTCTTGAATTTCAACTCTTTGCATGACCAAACAAGGGGTTAATTTAGGGAAAAGAATATTAATCACGAATGACCAAACGGGTTAATAGTTTTAGTAAAGGGATTGGTAATTGAGTTAAAATAAAGGAATTCAAGTGGAACTAAACATAGGGAATCAATAATTGCAAGTGAAACCATGACCCTAGACCTCTCTATTTTGAATCACAACTTTTACTTTTGTTCATGTTCGTTGTTATTTTCTATTTATGTTTTTAGTTATAAAAAACACCTCCACTATTAGTCGGTCTAAATAATAAATAATCTTAAATAGTTTGGTACTTGTTAATTAATCTCTGTGGATACGATAATCTTTTATACTACTTCTGCGCTAGAGTACACTTGCTCTAGGTGTGTTTTTAACGCAACATCAACCAAAGTAATGTCAAGATCCCTCTCTGAAACTACCATTCTAGATGCTAAGCTGTCATTCTTTTCCTATAATTTCAGATTTAACCAGAATTTCAGACTAGGGGGGGGCTATTTCTTTTCAAGAGATCCAAAGCTTTTCAACATCAACTCAGGGGCAACTACTTTCAAGCTTTATTATTGTTTATTATTTTTTGAAAAGAATTATTGTTTATTATTATTTATTGTTTTTAAGCTTTAGGTACTACTCCACCTTTTCACCTGACGGGATCTTACTTGTAATAAGTCCAACCTGTTACTCAGAGTAGAGCATCCTACACAGCACTTGTTCCTCCAGTTTCGGGCACAGGAACTTGTTCCTCCAGTTTCAGGCACAGGAACTTATTATATTCATTAGTTTTAGCTCTTAAGCAGTTTCCCTTTTTCTCAATTAATAGCAATGATCGGTCCATCTGTTACTCTAGCCTTTCCCCCACACTTAGTTCTAATCATACCCTCCATTATATTGAAATTAGAGAACTTAGTCTAAAGAATAAATATTTCAGAGGTTTATCTAGACATTACTAAGTTTGACAGTGTTCAAGCAGTTGTGCATTAAGTTGCAAAGACTATCATGTCAAGTATCAAAACAAAAAACTCCAAAAATTTCACTGACCCTACAGTTATCTGCCCTAGCCTTAGAACATGTGACTACTCATGACAATTTTTTTTATTTATTTATTTATTTTTTTAAAACACAAAAATGTAAATGTAAATGTAAAATGTCCCTCCCCCACACTTAAACCAGACAGTGTCCGCAATGTAATCTAAACATAAAGTGAGAGTAAAGGAAGGAACACACCCGAGGGGCTAAGGTGTAGCGGCTGGTGCTGGTGCTTCTATGTCTGGTGGTTTTGGTGGAAGCCCTTCCACACTTTTATGGAGCAGCTTCAACCGCTGTCCTTTTGCTTTGAAAACCTTGCCAGTACCTGTACTTTTAATTTCTATAGCACCAGAAGGAAAAACATTAGTCACGACAAAGGGGCCAATCCACTTGGATCGAAACTTACCAACCATATCTTTCAGGCGAGACTTAAACAGCAAGACTTTTTGGCCAACAGAAAATTTCTTTTTGGAAATCATCTTATCATGGAAGTGCGTAGTCTTTTCTTTATCATGGGAGTGTTTGGTTGGGGCAGCCGGAATGTCAAGAACTTTAACCGTACAGACTGCCTCATTGACAACAACTTCACCTGTATGAATGTTATTATCCTGCAAATCAGATTCAATCTTAGCACAAATAGAGCAAAGGTTAGTGTTAGTAACTAAATCCATATAAAAAATAGAATGTTCTTCCACGGGATGTTTCATGGCATCAAAAATGTTAAACTTAGCGACAATGTCGCCAAACTCCATGGACATGGTTCCATCATAAACATCAACTTTTGTTCTTGCCGTTCTCATGAATGGTCGGCCTAGAATGATGGGTGCCCTGCTGGAATTAGTTTCTCCCTCCATGTCTAGAATGTAGAAATCTGCAGGAAGAATCAAGTCATTAACTTGCACCAGGACATCTTCTACCTTCCCAGCAGGGCGGGCATTGCTCCTGTTTGCTAATTGTACGATTAAACCTGTAGGCTGCAAAGGACCAAGATCAAGGTTATTATAAATAGAACTAGGCATAACATTAATACCTGCTCCCAGATCAAGCATACAATTTTCAAACTTGTGATCCCCAATGGAACAGGGAATAGCAAAAACTCCTGGATCATCACACTTTTCTGGCATGGTTTGACTGAGAACTGAGACATTAGCTGAGGAACCAGTTTTGGGCTGAATGAAAGCAGAAACATTTCGTCCCAACCTGACTCTCTCATTTCCCTTCAACTTCCTCTTGTGTGTGCACAAGTCTTTCAGGAATTTTGCATATTTAGGAATCTGTTTAATTGCATCAAGGAGAGGAATGTTAACCGCACATTTTCTGAATACATCTAAAATCTCCTTGTCTTCCTCAACTGTCTTCTTGATATTTTTCTGCACCCTTTGAGGAAAAGGAATTGGTGGCACATATACTCTTTCTTTTTCGGGTTCGGTCTCAGTTGTAACAGAAGGAGGTTCAGGAGCAGATGATGATGCAACGGTTTTCTTCTTCTTTTTCTCTGGTGCTGGTTCTGACACTCTTCCAGATCGCAAAGTAATTGCACTCACATTCACATTCGGATTCGGCACTGTTTGTGCAGGAAGGTTACCAGAGCCCTGAGCTTGTAATTGGCCTATTGCATTAGCCATTTGTCCCATCTGTGTTGTCATGTGCCCCATCTGAGTTGTCAAGTTCTGAATGCTAACATCTGTTCATTGTTGGTACTGTATGTTACTTGTAGCCATTTGCTTGACAAGGTCCTCCAATGAAGGTGAAGGGATGGCTGGTGGGGCAGAGGGGGCTGCAGCCTGTGACTGATTACCGTATCTGAGGTTTTGATGATTCCTCCAACTAGGATGATACTGGTTGGTGGAGAGGTCAGGATTGTTGTACCTGTTCTGATTGTAAAGGGCTGCTGCTGCTGCATATGCTTGAGGTAGCTCAGTTATTGTTTCATCCTGCAGAATAGGACATGTGTCGGTTGGATGTTCAGTAGAAGTACAAATGCCGCACACTTTAGCTATTTGAGGTCTATTAACTGCCAACTGTTTCACCAAGGAAGTAAGTTCATCAATTCTAGCATCAAACTTGGTTTCGAGCGCCTTGATGGAAGGAGAGGAAGACTGAACCTCATTCACACTTGCAGAATTATTTCTAGTTGTAAACTGTTGCGAGTTGAGTGACATGTTCTCGATCAAGGCCTTTGCAGCAGCTGGAGTTTTATCAACAAGTGCTCCACCACTAGCAGCATCCAAAATGTTTCTATCCATTGGTAGCAACCCCTCATAGAAATACTGGATGAGTAATTGCTCGGTGATCTGGTGTTGAGGACAACTAGAAACTAGCTGCTTGAATCTTTCCCAGTATTCTGCCAATGATTCGTTTCCCTGCCTAATGCCGCATATTTCTTTTCTGATTGACGCAACTCTAGAAGCGGGAAAGTATCTCTCTAGAAAGACCTTCTTCAAATCATTCCAAGTTGTGATAGAATTCGGCTCAAGATAGTACAGCCAATCTTTGGCAGCACCCTGGAGCGAGAATGGAAAAGCTCTGAGCTTGATGTGATCTTCTGTTATACCTTCAGGCCTCAATGGTGTAGAACAAACAACTTGAAATTCCTTCAAATGCTTATGCGGATCCTCACCTGCAAGACCATGAAACTTGGGCAACAAGTGTATCAAACCAGATTTCAATTCAAAAGGAATATCAACGTCAGTATATTGGATGCATAGACCATTGTAATTGACATCAGGAGCAGCAAGCTGCCTTAGTGTTCTTTGTTCAGCCATGTTATCAAAAGCAAGTTTAGAATCAAATAAAGTATGCAAAGAGAAACTATGTAAGAATCAGAATCAGATTCGTTAATGAAACAAAAAGAAAGAAGAGATATGGTTAAAATAGATTCAGAAAAATATAAAAACACGAAATTTAGTCTAATTAAGTAAAATAAGATTTTTGGAAATTAGTTTGGAATTTTCTGAAACTATAAAAACAGAAATAAATTAAAATAAAATAGTAAAACACGGAATTTGAACTTTTTAGGTTTCCGTCACCTATTTTGTTCCAAAATAGGGGATTTTGAACTATGATTTTTTTCTAATGAACAGGTACAGGAAACACTAGATTTGGAGAAGATTTTCCAGAAAACTGTTTTTTTACGAAAACTGATTATTAGGGCACGTAAAAGCCAGAAAACACGGGAAAGCAAGGCTAGAACGCAACCACACAGAAACTGAGTCTAATATTAGCTAAAATCAATTGAGAGTCCCCGGCAACGGCGCCAATTTAATCACCGTCGTTTCGTGATCAAAATAATTTTAAAATAAGTAGTACAAGGTAGTAACCTTGGTCGTTTCGCAAGGACTCACAATCGGTTTAACAATGTTAGAATCAATTTAAAGATTGCAAATTGGGGGTTTTCGGTTTTGAAAACAGTAACAACAATAACGAATTTAATCAATGTGAAAGTAATCAATCCATTGGTTTTAGGAAATCTTGTTTATCATCTATCCTAGGTTCTCATAAGATTGTTCGTTAGTTTATGCTGGGCTGATTATGGAACTAATTTAACAAGCGAAAATCAATTCTATAAAGAATCGTTGATTAAGCACCAACGTGTTCAATTGACTATGGAGATGATCAAGCGTCACCGATAACATAGATAAAATCATAACGATAATTCATTCAGCCCCTTTTTACAAGCGAAAAAGCATATATCAATTTCTATTCAAATTAATTTATACAAGCGATGAATGAATTCGAATGGTCTCGATAGTATGAATATGAAACAGAATAATTAAGCATCAATTGTATCAAACTCATACATAAAGAAGGAGACACGAAAATTGATATATGATAAGCATAAACATATGAATTGATAATAAAACCGAACCTCAAGAATCAAGAACAAAATTCCTTACACCAATGGATTGAAAATAAGTTTAGTTCTCCATGAAGGTAGTGGCTGCTCTGGGGATTGGTTTCTCGTGAAATCAGAATGAAAATAACCCTAGCTGCCTTTTTTTCGGTTTAAATAATACATGGAACGGGCCTTAAAACAATTGGGCCGAAAAATATAAAGTTGTGCTGAAATTAAATTCGTCTGGAACATAAACGCAATTATTTGACACACTTGCGCTCCGAACTGGGTTTTGGCCTCAACATAAAAGTCGTAGCTCTTGATCTCAGCTTTCCAACGCATCTTCCCGCGTCTCAATCCGATATTTGTAACTCCAGTTATGACCTGCGGACCGGAAGGGTGTCAAAGTGCTATTTATTCATAAATTAAGTGCGAAAATAAAATAGAGTTAGAAATAAACTTAAATATAAAAACACCTTAAAATAGTGAAAATAGTAAATTAAACCATAGGAATACACTAGTACAATAGTAGAAGAATGTGCATTAAAATGCACTGATCACAGACCATAGAGCACACACAGGTGCTAGAAATTCAGGATCTAGCCCATAAAGGAACAACAAAAGAAACACCAAAAGTACATCAGAAACAAATATAAGGAAACGTCAGAAATCAGATTGAAGAACTTTCATCAGAGTCCTCCATCACATCCTCAGAACCATCCTCAGACTCACTAGCCTCTTTTCCTTCTTGTCCATCTGGCTCACCCTCAGCCATTTCAGCAGCTTCCTCAGCCTTGAGTGCCTCAATCACACGATCTATTTTCAGCTTCCTGGCCTCAAGAGCTCTGCTGGTCTCAGTCAAGTTTGCAATCATCTGCTTCCTAGAGAGTACACCACCCTGGACAGATGTGCCAACACCTGCTGCAACATTTGTCCCATCCAGCAGCCTCTGCTCAATCACCAACACCCCTTTCCTTTTACAAGGGACATCAGTACTCCTTAGTATATCTGGGTGTTGCTCAAGAATGATATTGCATAGCAGAGTGGGGAGAGCAACTGGCTTTTCAACAGCATATGTCAGAGCATGACTTAAAGTTTCTTGAAAGAAATAAGCTCCATAGTCAAAATTGGCCTTGGTACCCACAGCATAGATGAACTTTCCCAATCCTCTGGCCACATCACCTGAGTGGGTCGTAGGCACCCAATTATGTGCAGCAATCCTATTCAGAACAGCATAAAATGGTGAGAGGGAAGTTGCAGCCAACTTAGCCTTGCTTGGCCAAACCTTGATTCTTCCACCAGTGAGGACCTTGCAGACCTCATTGTCTGTGACTTTTAGAGGAGTCACTTCATCAGAATCCCTTTGCAAATATTGGTTGATTATAGTTGGTGAGAACTTAACACATTTACCACGAACAAATACCTGCCTGTATTCAGGACTTGCAGGATCATTACAGTTGTCAGCCACATTTATCAAAAATTCTTTGACAAGCCTGTCATAGCACTTGTCCAAACCTACCACAGTTTTCATCAAACCAGCATACTCAAGAGCTTCAACAATACTTGGACATTCAAGAATATCAGCTTTCAAATTTCTTTCCAGAGCCAGCCTCCTATGATATACAAATTTCCATCTTGCAGACCCATTCTCCAGATGAAATGAGACATTATCCAAAGGAGCATAGGGAACAGTTTGAGGCACCTTCTTCCTTCCTATACTCTTCCTAGATGTGCTGCCAGATGCAGCAACATCTGTCTCTGGCTCAAACTCAGAATCACTTGTAGGTGGAGCTTTCCTTTTCTTAGTTTCAGTCCTAGGAACCACTTTACTGACAGGTTTTGGAGGTCCATACAGAGGCTTTTTACCAGTATCTCTTCTAGCCTTAGAAGGTTTGGGTGTTTGGACAGGTGTGTTAGCAGTCTCTACACCTTTACCAGCCCTACTTCTAGTCCTCCTAGCCACACTAGCTTCAGAATTTGCAGGAATAGACTTTTCACTCACAGTTGTTTCATTAACAATTACAACCTCAGGATTTTCATCTACAACCTTATTAGGAACGGTTTCTTTATCAGCAGACTTAGGTTGAGGACTCTCATCAGACTCAGAATGATCCTCAATATTTTCCTGTGCCAAAGATGTGGTAACATCTGGCACAACATTTGGCACAGCGCCAGGTGTTGCAACACTAGGCGCAACATGAGTCTCAGGAGTAGTTTTCTTGAGAGACTCAGTAGCAACAGCCTCATTGGTCTCAGTGGAAGCACCAATATCAGTATTAACAGCAGTAGGAGGTTTAGGAGCAGTTTTCCCCAATTTTTCAGACACAACAGGATCCTTTAAACCTAGGGTTTCAGCAGGATTTTCAACATTAAGACCTAAAGTAACAGAAGTCTTACCAGATGTATCAACATTCGCTTCTGCAGAATTAAAGACAGGTGTAGGGACATCACTTGATGGCAATGGATCATTATACAGTTCAGACATTGTATAGGCCCTTCTTGATTCAGTTCGCGATTTCTTGCTCTTCTTCTTTGTTTTCTTAATTGACGCGGAGGGAGATGAAGGATTTATACTCGTTCGTGATAATTTTTCCTTCTTTGCAACTGATTTTCTCCTCATCGTTGGACTTGTGGAAGGTACGGTGTTGAGTGGAACAGCGTCAATCACCACTTTTTGAAGCGATGGAATAGCATCTGTCTTCGTTGGTGAGGATTTTGCAGAGTCAGACATAGTGAGTAAAATGTGGTGAAATTTGTGATTGAAGAAGATGGAAGTTGAAAGTTTTCTGAGTAAATAAAAAGTGGAAGTTGAGTTGATTTGTGTGAGAGAGAGAAGAAGATGAGAAGTTTGCGTGAAGATAGGTTGGTTTTGAAAAAACAATAATAACTCCCTTAAGTTAGCGTGCACCAAAAGTGGGAGAGAGAAATCAACTGCTGCACGCTCTTCATGCAGTAACTGCTATTGATTTTCAAAATGGCAAATTCCCAATTTGCCCCTCAGTTTTTCAAATTGACTTGCGTCCAAAGCTTTAGTAAAGATGTCTGCTAATTGTTCTTCAGATGCAATGTGCTCAAGTGTAACAATTTTTTCTTCTACAAGCTCTCTTATAAAATGATGGCGTATATCAATGTGCTTAGTCCTACTATGCTGAATAGGATTTTTAGAGATATTGATAGCACTCAGATTATCACAGTAAAGTGTCATGACATCTTGCTCAACACTATACTCCTTCAACATTTGTCTCATCCATAACAATTGAGAGCAACTACTCCCGGCTGCTATATATTCTGCCTCAGCTGTTGATAGAGACACACTATTTTGCTTCTTACTAAACCAAGATACTAGATTGTTTCCCAAGAAGAAACATGCACCAGAGGTGCTCTTTCTATCATCAGCACTTCCAGCCCAATCTGCATCACAATATCCAATTAAGGTAGAATCATTACCATGAGAGTATAAAATTCCATAGCTACATGTGCCATTGACATATTTGAAGATCCTCTTTACTTGAGTCAGATGACTCATCTTGGGTTCAGATTGATATCTTGCACAGACACCAACTGCAAACATGATATCAGGCCTGCTAGCTGTGAGATATAGCAAGCTCCCAATCATACTTCTATAGAGACTTTGATCCACATCAACCCCTTTCTCATCTTTGGTAAGTTTCAAGTGTGTAGGTGCAGGTGTCCTTTTGTGACTACCACCTTCCATTCCAAATTTCTTCACAATGTTTCTTGCATATTTTTCTTGAGAGATAAATATGGTGTCTTCCATTTGTTTGACCTGAAGACCTAAAAAATAAGTTAGCTCACCTACAAGACTCATTTCAAATTCAGATTGCATTTGATGCACAAAGTGTTCCACCATTTGTCGCGACATTCCACCAAATACAATATCATCCACATATATCTGAGCTATCATTAGCTTCCCTTTCTCTTCTCTTACAAACAAGGTTTTATCATTTCCACCCTTCTTGTATCCATGGCTGACAAGAAATTCAGTCAATCTTTCATACCATGCTCTAGGGGCTTGTTTCAATCCATAAAGTGCTTTCTTTAGTTTATAAACATGGTTAGGGAAGCTTGGATCTACAAACCCTTTTGGTTGCTCAACATATACCTCTTCATTTAGATAGCCATTTAGGAATGCACTTTTTACATCCATTTGATATAGCTTGAATTTTAAAATGCATGCCACAGCCAAAAGTAATCTTATGGACTCCAAGCGAGCAACTGGAGCAAAAGTCTCATCAAAATCTACTCCTTCTATCTGGGTGTATCCTTGTGCTACAAGTCTGGCTTTATTTCTAGTAATATCACCATTTTCATCAGTTTTGTTCTTATACACCCACTTTGTACCAATAACATTTATACCATCTGGTCTAGGTACTAGATCTCATACCTCACTTCTTTTGAACTGAGTTAGTTCCTCCTGCATAGCATTGATCCAGTATTCATCAGTCAAAGCTTCTTTAACATTCTTTGGTTCAATCTTTGATATGAAACATGAATTGGAAATTGCTTCTTTTGATCTTCTTGTTGCAATTCCTTGATTTGGATTTCCAATGACAAGTTCCAGAGGATGATTCTTCTGTGTTCTAGTAGATGGTCCCTTGTTTGGTCTAGGAACCTCTGTAGTAGACTCAGAATGTTGATCAGGTTCAGGTTCAGTTTGATCATCATCAGGTGTTGGGACAGGTGTTATGACATCTGTCTCTTCAGTTGGATCTGCACTTGTTGTATCACTGTCATCAACAACAACATTAATTGATTCCATCATAGTTCTTGTTCTGGAGTTAAAAACCCTGTATGCTCTGCTGTTGGTTGAGTAACCTAAAAATATCCCCTCATCACTTTTGGGATCCAATTTTCTCCTAGGTTCTCTATCTGCTAAAATATAACATTTTGACCCAAACACATGGAAGTACTTCACAGTAGGCTTCCTATTCTTCCATAGTTCATACAATGTTGTAGCAGTACCTTTCCTTAATGTTACTCTATTGTGAATGTAACATGCTGTATTCATGGCTTCAGCCCAGAATTTGTAAGGAACATTTTTGGCATGCAACATTACTCTAGCAGATTCTTGTAAGGTTCTATTCTTTCTTTCAACCACACCATTTTGTTGAGGTGTAATTGGTGAAGAGAATTCATGAATTATTCCTTCAGCAGCAAAAAAATCAGCAAATTTAGAGTTTTCAAATTCCTTACCATGGTCACTTCTGATTCTTACAATACCACAGTCTTTCTCTTTTTGAAGTTGTACACAAAGATTTTTGAATTCTTCAAAAGTCTCAGATTTTTCCCTAATGAAATTCACCCAAGTATACCTAGAGAAGTCATCAACAATAACAAGAACATATTTCTTACCTCCAAGACTCTCAACTTGTATGGGCCCCATCAGATCCATATGTAGTAACTCAAGAACTCTAGAGGTGGACAAGTGTTGCAACTTTTGGTGCGACACTTTGGTTTGCTTCCCAATCTGACATTCACCACAGATATTGCCTTCCTGTATCTGTAAGATTGGTAGTCCTCTGACAGCTTGTTCTGATATGACTCTCTTTATGCTCTTCAGGTTAAGGTGTCCTAATTTTTGATGCCACAGCTTAACCTCTTCATTTTTAGTTAAGAAACATGTAGATACATTACCTTCTTCAAGAGGAATCCACAAGTAGCAGTTGTCTTTTGATCTAACACCCCTCATAAGGATGTCTCCTCCATTATTGCTGACCAGACATTCATTTTTTGTAAAGTTGACTTTCATGCCTTGATCACATAGTTGGCTTATACTGATTAGATTGGCAGTTAGTCCTTTTACAAGGAGAACATTTTCAAGTTTTGGTAGACCATGGTCAATCAGTCTTCCAATACCTTTGATTTCCCCCTTTGCTCCATCTCCAAATGTCACAAAACTTGTGGCATAGGATTTTACTTCCTTTAAATATTTTTCAACACCAGTCATGTGTCTAGAACAACCACTATCAAAGTACCAATCTTCTTTTGATGAGGCTCTGAGAGACGTATGGGCAATCAAACTTTTCCCACTGCTTTCAGCTGTATACTCCTTGGTATTGATTGCATCATCTTTTTGCTTCCATTCCATCCTTGTTTTAGTAATGGATGGATCAGACTCTTGAGGAACTTCACTTGGATAACCATACAATTTGTAGCAGTAAGGCCTTATGTGTCCCTTTCTTCCACAGTGGTGACATCTCCATGAGTGGTACCTGCTTCTAGGTCTAGGTATAAATCTAGGTCTCTGCCATCTTTGCTGATGTGGTGCCACATGTGGTGACACTTGTCTCTGCTGTCTAGGAGCCAGGTGTGGCGACATCCTGTCATGCATTTTTGGAGAAGGTTGTTTACTTGTCTCAGGCATATATTTCCCTTCTTTGTTGTAATCCATAATCCTATTAACATTTTTGTATTCATACCCAATGCCTGTTTTGGATCTACTAGGAGCAGGCAGAGTTTCCAGGATTTCATCTAGATCACTTCCTTTGAATAGCCTAAGAACATGCTTCTTTAAATTCTCAAGATGAGAGTTTAGTTCAGTTACCTCTTCATTCAGATGGGCTATCTCAGTCAGTTGTTTGATCTTGTCAGCTTCTAAGTTGATGATAGTTGCCTTCTGTTGCTCAATGATCTTTAAACTATCTTCCCATTTAGTACCAAATTCAGAGATTCTTGACAAATTAACAGCTTTCTCAGTTTGCAACTTAGTGATTGTCTCTTTTTGCTCTTCAGAGACTCTGCAGACTTCTGCACTCTTCAGACACAGCTTTTTATATGATTCAGCAAGCTCATCAAAGGTTAGTTCTTCTTCACATGATTCAGTGTCAGATGTGCAAACACTTGTCAATACATGTATAGCTTTTGCAGTATCGGCTTCTCCTTCAGAATCTTCATCTGACCAAGTTACAGTTAACCCCTTCTTTTGTTTCTTCAGAAAGGTTCCACATTCACTTCTGATGTGACCAAACCCCTCACATTCATGGCATTGAACACCTTTATTTGGAGCTGATTTCTCATCTGTTACAGGTTTTCTGAAATTCCTGTAAGTGTTGCGACCAATGTCAGTTGCACCTGTCTTAGAGCGTTTGTCCATTCTCTTTAGCACCTTATTAAATTGTTTTCCCAAAAGAACCATTGCATCAGAGATGCTTTGTTCAGATTCTGTGTCACTCAGTTGATCTTCTTCCTCAGCATTTGAAACAAAAGCAATACTTTTGTTTTTCTTATCCATCTTTTCATTTGTGGCTACCTCATAGGTTTGTAGTGAACCAACCAGTTCATCTAGCTTCATATCTGTGATATCCTTTGCTTCTTCTATAGCTGTGACTTTCATGTCAAACTTCTTAGGTAGAGACCTGAGCATTTTTCTTACCAGCTTTTCTTCAGGTATCTTTTCACCCAAGGCATCAAATTGATTGTCAAAATCAAGTATGGTCATGTGAAAATCCTGAATGGTTTCATCATCATTCATTCTTAGATTCTCAAACTTAGTTGTTAGGAGTTGTAGCTTAGACATCTTCACTTTAGAAGTACCTTCATGAACAGTCTCAAGAATTGTCCAAGCTTCCTTAGCACAGACACACTTTTTGATGAGTCTGAATATGTGCTTGTCAACACCATTATATAGCGCATATAATGCTTTTGAGTTTGCAAGAGCAAGCTCATCTTCTTCTTTGGACCATTCTTCAGCAGATTTCAACTCAAGAGTTGGTTTACCATCTTTGTCCATCTTCACAGGTGGAGTCCATCCTCTCAGAATTGCCTTCCATGTCTTGCTATCAATTTGTTTTAGGAAGGCCATCATGCGGGACTTCCAATAGTCATAGTTTGAAGCGCCAACCAAGAGAGGTGGTCTGGTAACAAAACCTCCTTCTTTGTCCATCCTTGCCAGAAACGATTTCCCTGGAGCTCACCCTAAAATTCAGAACAGGGTGCCTGCTCTGATGCCAATTGAAATTCCTGGCACACAGTGGACAGGTGTTGCTCAAGGTGTAGCAACACTTGTCTGTTGTAGACAGATGTTGTCACTGGTGCGCCAACACTTGTCTTATAAACAGAGCAAATAACATAAAACAATACAATCAGTAAAGTAAATAACACACGAGAGTTGTTAACCCAGTTCAGCCTAAAGCCTACTCTGGGGGATACCAATCCAGGAATGAAGTCCACTATCAGCAGTATTACTTCGAAGCTAAACTCACCCGTTTACAACTTCTCACTTAATCACTACCCAATGACCCTTCTACCTAGGAACTCCTAGATATGAGACCCCGTCCCAATTCCCACCTTAGCAACACAGACAGCGCTGCTATTCAATTCCACAACCACAACAGGTGGAGACACACTCCTAAGAAACTAGGATTCACTCTTGCTTAAAAGCTTGCGAGTAAACCACACAACACAACAGAACAATCTCCGTACTTTAAAGCTTAGGAGAAGTTCACACTTACAACTCAATAACACTCAGGTCCTAAGCTTGCATCAATGAGACACAAGATAGGCTCACAATTAACACTCTAAAATCCCTAAAACACACGCTTTGTAAGAACACGATTTTAGATACTTGAAACCATATGCTTGCCTTCGTATTTATAGTAGTAGAATGACTTGGGCTTCAAGACAAAATTAGGGCTTCTAGAATTGCGGCAGCAGTGATATATTTTTGAAATCAATAGTTATATTTTTGAAACCGCAAAAATATATTTTCCAAAAATATAATTCCTTTGGAAAATAAAACTAGGGTTTAGCTGCCTCATGAAACACATTAAACACGTGCGCCTTCTTCTGCAAGATACCTTGAACAAATTCTTCAAACAGATCTTCAAAAGATTGAGTAGAAATTTAAACCCGCTAGCTGGCGCGCACGATACAGAGTCAGATGTTGTTCCAAAGTGTAACAACATTTGTCACAACACTTGGGGTCAGCACACTTGTCTCAACACTTGGCTAAAATATGTTTTTGCAAAATGTAGCCAACTTACAAAAACCCAACATTTACTCTCATAATAAATATTTAAGGGCATAAGTGAAATTAAACATTTAAAACATTTGAAAATCGGTCAAAATTTCTTATAAAAATGACCAATTTTTTCCTCAAAGTGTTCTTATACATTTAAATTTGTTATGTCTTGACTCTTATATATACTATATGGGTAAATTAAAACATAACTGAAAATGGATTTTCGGCGCAATAACTATTGCCATGAATTATTTCTCAAAAAAATAAAAATATAAAATATTGCCATGAATTGGCTTTAGACAGACTATATGGGCAGATTAAAATAAATTGATATAAATAATAAACTAAAAATTTTATAAATATATAAAAAAAAACACAACCCCAACTCGATATTCAAATTCAAATAACTTCATTTATTTACTCAAATAAAATATTTTATTTACACTTAGAAATTATGGGTTTGTTTGCTAGTAAATTCTACAACGCCTTCATGTTCCTATCTCTTGTTCTTCTTCTCCTTCTTTCCTCAAGTGGTACAAACTTCTTCAATTATAAGTCTTATAGTTAATAAAGTTCTTAATTTGCTTTATTACATATTATAATTATTATTACTATTTTAAATTTTTATGTGTAGATGTCGAAGCAGCAAAAATTTGTAGAAGCAAAAGTAGAACATGGTCGGGGCCTTGTATTGATAACTCATCATGTAGTTCAAAATGCAAGCAATCGGAGCATGCAAATTATGGTTATTGTGAACACAATGGTTTTTGCTATTGCTACTTTTATTGTTCATGATCATGCAATTTCCACCTTTGACACCAAATGCTATGTCATCACTTAGATTAAAATGTTATCATCATTATGTCTATTTGTTGGTTTGGATCAGTTTTGGTTCACCTCGTTACCCAAATTAATCGAAATTTTCCAATTTGAAATAAATTGAGTGTATGTATGATACAAGATTATTGTATGATGACTAGAGCTAAACACATTCAAATTATTAGGTCAACATTCATGAAATCTTAACACATTTATCTTGTATTCCATTCAAGATTATTGTATTGTATTACTATAGTAACCTAATGATAGATAAATATGTTAAGATTTTTTTTAAGTAAAAGTAATGACTCAAATAAGATAAATAAAGACATCTCAATATGTTCACACTCATTCGTTATTTTATCTTAAAAAGCGAGCCATCGCATACATATTATAAAAGAGAAAAAAAAAGATACAAAATTTGGGAGGCCTAGACCAAAATTCAAGTGGGAACTAAACAAATTACAACTGACTTATTAAAAATCTTACCTATAAAATTCAAAGGGAAAAAGTGAGGGGATCTATGTTCAGGAAAATAAAATCTATTTCTCGAGAAAAAAAATTACACATATTATGAGGTATAGTATCCCACCATTGGAAGTCGAAAATATGCAAACCAATATTAGCAAGAACATCATCTCATTGATTTCCTTCCCTAAAAATATGAGAAATAATAAACATCATCTTTTTTGTAAGATCGACACAACTCAACCAACGATTCCGAACACGCCAAAGAATCATATCAGAATTGCGGAAAACTAAAGTCACCGCGAGAGAATCCGTTTCCGACCAAAGTTGATGCCATCCACTAGAGTAGGAAGTTTCAATAGCAATCATTACACCCACTATATATATATATATATATATATATGGGGTTTTCTAACTTAGACCCTAGTTAGGTCTAAGTTAGCAAGGTGCACCTTTTGAGTTGGACCAAAATACCCATTCTTTTAATTTTTGAAAGAATAGAGCAACAGGGGCATTTCTGTAATTTTATATAAAAAAAAAAAAATAACAACACGCGCCCCACCTTCTTAAACAATTAATAGACGTGGATCCAGTGTCGCGCGCGTACGGAAGGACCATGGTTACAGACCGTTGATTTCCATCAGACAGCCAAGATGTGATCTCATTAAGACTGTCTGATCAATCAGACAGACCAGATCATCCTGATCTATCTGATCATCTTGTCTGCGCCACACTAGATTATATGCTGGAGAGAGAAAATTTTGCTTTTGAAAAAGGCAGCCACGTGTCAGCATATGAATGGGTCTGCGTGATTTTTTTCATTTTATACTTTAAACTCGATTATTTCGTCGTAAATTAATTTTTTATTTTTTATTTTTTATACCAAAATTCATAATTTTTTTTTCTCTACAAATAGAGACTTGGTTCGTTTGATTTGGACACCGAAAAAAAAACACAATTTTTCACTACTTTAAACTCGATTATTTCGTCGTAAATTAATTTTTTATTTTTTATTTTTTATACCAAAATTCATAATTTTTTTTTCCTACAAATAGAGACTTGGTTCGTTTGATTTGGACACCGAAATCCTTCTGAAACCATTTATATGGTAGAATGGTTTCAGAGAGTTGTAATCTGAAACCATTTTGCTGGTAAAATGGTTTCAGAAGCAAATAACTAATAATCAACTTACTGAAACCATTTTACCAGCAAAATGGTTTCAGATTACAACTCTCTGAAACCATTCTACCAGATAAATGGTTTCAGAAGCAAACACAATTAATAAATTACTCACTGAAACCATTTTGCTGGTAGAATGGTTTCAGTAAGTTGATTATTAGTTATTTGCTTCTGAAACCATTTAGCTTGTAGAATGGTTTCAGAGAGTTGTAATCTGAAACCATTTTGCTGGTAAAATGGTTTCAGAAGCAAATAACTAATAATCAACTTACTGAAACCATTTTACCAGCAAAATGGTTTCAGATTACAACTCTCTGAAACCATTCTACCAGATAAATGGTTTCAGAAGCAAACACAATTAATAAATTACTCACTGAAACCATTTTGCTGGTAGAATGGTTTCAGTAAGTTGATTATTAGTTATTTGCTTCTGAAACCATTTAGCTTGTAGAATGGTTGCACATAGTTGTATTCTGAAACCATTTTACTGGTAGAATGGTTTCAGTGAATAATTTATTAATTGTGTTTGCTTCTGAAACCATTTATCTGGTAGAATGGTTTCAGAGAGTTGTAATCTGAAACCATTTTGCTGGTAAAATGGTTTCAGTAAGTTGATTATTAGTTATTTGCTTCTGAAACCATTTAGCTTGTAGAATGGTTTCAGAGATTTGTACTCCGAAACCATTTTTCTGGTAGAATGGTTTCAGTGAGTTGATGTAAGGTAGTGAAAAATGAGATTAAGGTAGTGAAAAATTGGGTTTTTTTTTTCTGTGTCCAAATCAAACGAACCAAGTCTCTATTTGTAGAGAAAAAAAAATTATGAATTTTGGTATAAAAAATAAAAAATAAAAAATTAATTTACGACGAAATAATCGAGTTTAAAGTAGTGAAAAATTGCGTTTTTTTTTCGGTGTCCAAATCAAACAAACCAAGTCTCTATTTGTAGAGAAAAAAAAATTATGAATTTTGGTATAAAAATTAAAAAATAAAAAATTAATTTACGACGAAATAATCGAGTTTAAAGTATAAAATGAAAAAAAATTAACGCAGCCAATTAAAATGTGACACGTGGCCTTTCCTTTTTAAAAGCTTTCTCTCTCCGCGTGTGGCCTTCACCCACGCGCGCCTGTCGGCGCGTGTGATGCACGCGCTTGGCTTTTGTCAAATAACGCGCTGCCACGTGTCCTGGGGGGGAAAAAAGAAGTGGGGGGTGCGTGTACTGTTGCGTAAAATTACAGAAATGCCCCTATTGCTCTATTCTTCCAAAAAAATAAAAAATGGGTATTTTTGTCCAACTCAAAAGGTGCACCTTGCTAATTTAGACCCAACTGGGTCTAAATTAGCAGCCCCCTATATATATATATATATATGAGCATGAAAAGCATACGAGGCACCCATATGTAATGTAGGGATTAAGAAGCCTCTTCAAAAGTACAGGACATGCAAATAATAAAGCATGGTCAAATGGTAGACGAACCTCGAGGCTTCAGCTTGCTCCAAGAGGTGCAGGCTCATTGAATTTCAATATATAGGCCAGTTCGACGCAATTTGTAATGAATGAATATAGGCACTGGAAAATAAAATAGGCCCAAGATGTATTAGTCAATTTTAGGTCATTAATCATGTTCTAGAATGATCTAGAATAATGATGAATCATTGGTTAGTTTGTTAGCTATATATAATGACATTTGATGCATCTAATAATCAAGCAAAATGAATGAAATGAGTTAGTTATTTTAGCTTAGTGTAGTTTCTTATAGTTTCTAGAAATTATCTCCTCATGAACAACAAAAAAGTTATTATAACACAATTGCTGAATAACTCGAGCAACCAAATAAGCATCACATGAGAAGCACCATACTGAGAGATCACTCTTTGACAGAAAAAGTGAATGAAATGGCTTTCGGATCTATAACTCAATCCCTAAATTTCACATCACATAAAAAGTGTAGATTATAAATCAATCCCTAAACTCAATTTCATTCATATATCTCAAAACCATACAATTTAATTCATGCAATTTCATTGAATTTAAAATTTAGTGAGTAAAAGCATAAATAGCAGTAGAAATATAAACCAAAATAGCCACTCAATTATACAAAACCATGACTGCTAGACTTTGAGGGAGCTTACAGAAATCGCTTATGACATTTCTATATATAAGCTGTTTTTCAGCTTATTTCCATAAACTTTCCATGATAGTTTATGAAAACATCTTATAGCTTTTACAAAAATTGTTTGAATTAATTTTATCTTTTTTATAGGAATAGCTAATACATATGCACTTGTATCATAACCACACTCAAAAGTCAGAAACTTATACATAAGCGCTTAACATGATAAGTACTTATACATAAGCACTTGTATTATAACTACAGTTACAAACATTCCTTGAAATATGACCACAAATCATCATAACAACAAGAGAAAACATAAAAAGATCAGTCGAAATTGGGCGAAATCGATTAGGCCGAAGATAATTTTTTGGTTGAATTTGGCGGAAGCAATTCACGAAATTGAGATGAAATCGAGAGTGAAGAGTAAATTTCGTTAACCTAGAGTTGATTTTGGGGTGTTCTTCCTTAAGCTAGAGTGAGAGTAACAACAGAAAAAAGTAGATTATATTAGTCACGGCTAAACCGTGGCAAATTGATATATTTACCTACAGTCAATTAAACCGTGGCTAATCGGTGAATTTTTTGTAACCCTTTATTATTGAAAAATTATATTTGTACAATAATTTTTGAACAACATTTGACAACTTTCTCTTTTTTTTTTTTCTCTCTCTTTATTATTATTGTCCAATAAAAATAAGGAAAAAAAATTGTTCCAAAATTATTGTTGAAATAACACACCTCTTATTATTTTATCCCTCATTCCCTTTAAAGCCCATTAAGGTTTTAGAGATTTTCAACTTCTACATTTTTTTTTGTTGACAAAATTCAACTTCGACATTTACAATTCAATAACTGTAAATTTTTAATATTAATTCTTCTAGCCAAAAAGGATCATCAATTACAAATAATTTAATATGTTCGACTTTAAATACTCCCTCCGTCCCATTTTATAAGAGCTACTTTAACTAAATGATATTATTCATTTATCTTGCTTTGACCGTATTTTTTTAATAATATATAGATACAAATATTAGCATATGAGATCTTGTTTGATTTGTTTTGATGAGTATTTTCAAAATATGAAATTTTTATAATTTTTACTAATAAAGAATTAAATATATTAGTGATCAAAATTGTGCATTAACACACGTGCAGTGGTCAAACTAGTTCTTATATTTTGTTACGGAGGGGTATATAATAATAATAGGTAAAAAAAACCTATGCGGTAGTATACAAGTGCACCGCATTCATCACCATCACAACATTTATCCA
This sequence comes from Trifolium pratense, assembly GCF_020283565.1. Lineage (NCBI taxonomy): Eukaryota > Viridiplantae > Streptophyta > Magnoliopsida > Fabales > Fabaceae > Trifolium > Trifolium pratense. Next base: position 44,691,547 of record NC_060062.1, on the reverse strand, counting down.
TCCATCCCATGTAAGACCTATAAATCATACTGAAAAGGCAATTAACTACTTAAAAACCAAGTCCGATTTAAAAATAATAAATTCATGCATCTTTTGGTACAAGAGTTTTCTTTTCCGTTGAGCAAAAGTCACTATTGATACATCAATTTTTTATGTATGTATATTTAGAACAGAATATGAACTTGAAATTTCTAAGAACTTATTTTAAAGAGCAAAATTATAATTATTAGACTATTTTTCATTTTAATATAAGTTATAAATTATTGTAAATAAAATAAAGTAGTAATAGTTACTATAATTATTTTGATTTTTTTTTGTTCATTTTTTACCTATAAATTAATTGAATACACATGGGGCATCTCCAAATGAATTGATTTAATTGATTTTTTGCCTATAAATTTTGCCATGACGCAACTTCTAGAGTGACTACATATCGGGCATTTTTTTCTCTTTTGATAATCAATATTGGGGGATTGAAAAGCAGATAATAATAAATTGAAATTTAATTTTTGACTCATCCTCATTTCTATCATTCTATGTCTTGTCTCTAGGATAAACTAAGAGTCTATTTGATAAAATGAATCGAAAAGTTAGTTGAGATTGATTTAAAGTGGTTGATAAATTTAACATTTATAAATATAAAATAACATAATTATTTTTTTTTACAATTACATAATTATTTAATTAAAAAAATAAAAAAGAAACTAAAAACGATGTTGGCAGTACAACAATCATAAATATCACCGCAAAACGACACCACTATTTGCATTTTTATTTTTTATTTTTATTTTTTGTCAAATAATTTTGGGATTAGAAATTTCACCTTAAGGTGTATAAGTGGGATGATCAGGGTTCGAAACCCGCCCTCCTCTGTATATATAATATAATATCTCTGCCAACCGAGCTAAACTCACGTAACACTATTTCCATTTTTTTTACTAGTGTTTTTTTTTTTTGGGTTTATACTAGTGTTCTTCCTAATTACCACTTTGATGTTTTTGTTAAAGTTCAGAGAGAAACATAAAGTGACGGCTAGAATTTCAATAATATGAGAATGACATTTTTTTTAACAAAATAAGGATTACAAGATAATTTATAATAATTTATAATGGACTACTTAGACTACTAACATATAATAATACTATTATCTAACGGTTTTTACTAGATTACTCGTATTTGTCAATGTAAAATAATATATCTTTTTCACACAAGTTGTTTTTTCACAATTTGGAAATTTAAATTGTTTATACTCTATTAATTAGAGTCTTAAATTATAAATTCGTAGTGAACCATCAAAATCTTTAGAAATGGACCTACCTTGACTCTACGCAAATTATATGGGTCGATAAGAAAATTTGATCATAATAAATTGAAAATTAACAAACAAAATATTCAACCCGGCTAGCAACACTATATTATTTCAAAAAAATCAACTAGTTTGATCATCAAAAACTATATATATTGCTTTCTATATTTAATTAAACACAAACATTTGTTGGTATCTTTTGTAGATCAAAACGTTATTTACATTTTAGAAATTATGACTTTCTCTACAAGTAAATTCAACACCATTTTCATTTTCCTCTATCTTGTCCTTCTCTCTATTTCCACATGTGGTACAAATTAATAACTAAGCAACCTATATATTTATATATTATATTCCTCATGCTATTTCTATTCTAAGCATTTATTTAATTATTTGACTTTTTATGTGTAGAGGCTACAGGAAGATTTTGTGGAGCAGTATGTAAAACATGGTCAGGGCCTTGTATTAATAATGCGGCCTGTAATGTTGAGTGCCGTGAATCGGAGTATGCAATATTCGGTACTTGTGTATACCTTGATTGCTTCTGCTTCATTGATTGTTTTATTCAGCCCTAAATTTCAGATCGAGCATAATTTCATTTTGATAATTTCCGCAAAATAAAATACTCCCTCCGATCTTAAATATAAGCAAAAATTTAAATGTATTTGATTCAAATTTAATTTTCTTATACATACTCCCCCTGACCACAAAAATAAGAAAAATGCACATTTTAAATTCATTGAAGAACATATGTATCTGGTGGTCTGTGTTATATATAATCCAGATACATCAATTTTTCGATGAATCTAAAAAGTTCTATTTTGCTAATAATTGTGACCGGTGGGAGTATTTAAGAAAATAAAATACTCCCTCAGGTTCATTATTGAAGTATATGATTCAGATAATATATTATAGATCCATATATTAGTTACTCCTGTTTGAATGAATTTAAAAAATGAATCTTGTTTATATATAGTAAGTGTTTAAATGAAATGAACTAAAAGTTAATATAAAATAAACATATGTGCTATTTTGTCCTATCATTCCTTTTGTATGGATATATTTTAAAATTATTTGTATAAGTGGTGAAGTAGTAAATTTTTATTCAATATATATTAATGCGAATGTGAATCTAAAGCTTTCCTCATTCTATTTCGTAGCATTTCATTTGAATCACGTCAAACTGTTAGGAGTAATTAGTGCCTTTGGGCTTAGTATGTGGGCTTGGCCCAATTGTTAGGTTACTTGTGCCTTAAGCTATGTTGGCTGACCTAGTAACTAACTCATGTCTTGTAAGCACTATATAATGGGGTCTTCCCATAGAATGAATGCAAGCTAATACCATTACTCCTTACAAGTGGTATCAGTAGGCCTTACTCCAAGGACCTATTGATTGGTGAAACGCAGTTTCAAAAAGTTAGTTACGACGGTTACAGAACTTTTTCTTTCCTCCTTCATTCGATTCGATTCATTGGCTGTGATTCTTGCTCATTCCTTTTTCAAATCAAGCATTTCTTGCTTCATCCATGGCGTTTTCAGGCAACTATCTGCAACCTAGTGTACCAAGATTTGATGGTTATTACGACCATTGGGCTATGTTGATGGAGAATCTTCTCCGATCCAAGGAGTTTTGGAGTGTTGTTGAGAATGGAGTCACGGTTGCGCCACCAATGGCTACAATGGAGCAACAACGTCTTGCAGATGCAAGTAAGCTTCTTGATCTTAAAGCCAAGAACTACTTGTTTCAATCCATTGATCGCACAATCATGGAAACGATTCTTGAAAAGGGTACTGCAAAGGATATTTGGGAATCGATGCGTGTAAAGTTTCAAGGTTCAAACAAAGTGAAACGTGCTCAATTACAAGCTCTGAAGCGCGAATTTGAGGTTCTTGCAATGAAAGAAAGTGAATCAATCAATGATTACTTTGCAAGAACACTCTCCATTGTCAACAAGATGACAGCTCAAGGCCAAAGAATGGAAGCTTCAGATGTAGTTGAAAAGATCTTGCGCTCTTTTACACCAAGATTCAACTATGTAGTTTGTTCTATCGAGCAATCCAATGATGTACTGGCACTTTCAATTGATGAATTGCAAAGCAGTTTGATTGTGCAAGAACAGAGAATAAAATTTCAAAGTGACAAAGATGATGAGCAAGTGTTGAAAGTCAGTGGTGGTGGACGTGGAGAGCGTGGACGTGGCCGTGGGCGTGGTGGTGCTCGTGGTAGGGGCAGAGGAAGGCAGAACAATAGCAAGGAACATGTTGAATGCTATAAGTGCCACAAGTTGGGTCACTACCAGAGTGAATGCCCTAGTTGGGAGCAAGATCCTAATGTCAACTATGCAGAGTTCAATGAACACGAGGAAATGCTTCTAATGACCAAGCAAGATGCTACAATTCATGCAAAAACTGAGGTATGGTACCTTGACTCAGGTTGTAGCAACCATATGATAGGGAATAAAGAATGGCTGTTTGATTTTGATGATTCCTTTAGAGAGTCAGTAAAATTAGGAGATGATTCCAAAATGCATGTAATGGGGAAAGGGAACTTGAAACTGTATATTGGAGGAATCACTCAAGTTATCAGTGAAGTATACTACTTGCTTGGACTTAAGAATAATTTGCTAAGCATAGGCCAATTACAACAGAAGAATTTAACCATTGTCTTCAAAAATGATATTTGCAAAGTGTTTCATGAAGAAAGGGGTCTTATAATGTCAACACCAATGTCTGCTAATAGAATGTTTGTGATTAAGGCAACTGTGCTTGTCCCTATGTGCCTGCAAACTACAAATGAAATAGATTCTCAACTGTGGCATAAGAGATATGGCCATTTGAGCTATAAAGGCTTGAACACTCTGGTTAAGAAAGAAATGGTGAGAGGCCTACCTGCATTGAAAGAAGCAAGTGATGTTTGCTCAGATTGCTTGTTTGGCAAGCAACACAGAGAAGTGATACCTAAGAAAGTGAATTGGAGGGCAACACACAAGTTAGAATTGATTCATTCAGATATATGTGGACCAATAAATCCTGCATCTAACAGTGGTAACAAATACTTCATTACCTTCACTGATGACTTCACAAGAAAGACATGGGTATACATATTGCAGGACAAGGCAAGTGCTTTTGAAAGTTTCAAAAGGTTTAAAGCAGTAGCAGAAAAGGAATCAGGTTGTCAAATTCTTAGTTTAAGGACTGACAGAGGTGGAGAGTTCATGTCTGAAGCATTCAACAAGTACTGTACTGAGCAAGGCATCAAAAGACAACTCACCACTGCCTACACACCACAACAAAATGGTGTCTCTGAAAGGAAGAATAGGACCATCATGAACATGGTCAGGTGCATGCTGAATGACAAGAAAGTTCCAAAGAAATTTTGGCCAGAAAGTGTCAAATGGGCTGTGTATGTATTGAATAGGAGCCCAACATTGTCAGTCAAAGATGTGACACCAGAAGAAGCATGGAGTGGCATGAAACCTTCTGTGAAGCACTTCAAAATATTTGGATGCTTGGCATTTGTTCATGTACCAGATGCACAAAGGAAGAAATTAGATAACAAAAGCACCAAATGTATACATTTAGGAGTCAGTGAGGAATCTAAAGCATATAAGTTGTACAATCCAATTGATAGAAAGATAATAATCAGCAGAGATGTTGTCTTTGATGAATCAAAGGGATGGAATTGGGGAGAGGCCTCTGAAACTCAGCAGAAAACTCTTTATGACAATGATGATGAACCTGCAGAGATAGCAGAAGAAGCAGACACTGATGTGAATAATGAACAAGATCCTCAGAATCTAACTGTGCCAGATAGTGAAAGTGATGAACAGTATGAATCAGAAGATGAATTACCACCAAGAGTGATTAAGAGGCCTGGATATCTTAGTGACTATGTAACTGGTCAAGAATTGGAAGAAGAAGAACAACTGCACAATCTAGCTGTGTTTTGCAATAACACTGACCCTACAACATTTGATGAAGCAGTAAAGCATGAGGTTTGGAGAAAGGCAATGGATCAGGAAATTGAATGCATAGAGAGCAATGACACATGGGAGTTAACTGAGTTACCATCAGGAAGTAAGAAAATTGGAGTCAAATGGATCTATAAGACAAAATTAAATGAGAAAGGAAAAGTTGAAAAGTATAAAGCAAGACTTGTTGCAAAAGGGTACTCTCAGCAATATGGAATAGATTTTCAAGAGGTGTTTGCTCCTGTGGCTAGATGGGACACAATAAGAACTGTGTTATCCATTGCAGCATCAGAAAGTTGGACTGTATACCAACTTGATGTCAAAAGTGCCTTTCTATATGGAGAACTCAGTGAAGATGTGTATGTTGATCAACCTCTAGGATATCAAAAGGGCAAGAAAAGTCAAGTTTACAAGCTAAAGAAGGCCTTATATGGATTGAGGCAAGCCCCAAGAGCCTGGTATAGCAAAATTGAAGCATATTTTAGTAATGAAAAGTTTGAAAAATGCTCACATGAGCACACTTTGTTTGTCAAGCAAGTAGAAGAAAAGATACTCATAGTGAGTCTGTATGTTGATGATTTAATATACACTGGAAATGATGATGAGTTAATCAGGGATTTCAAAAGCTCCATGAAAAGAAACTTTGCCATGACAGATTTGGGAAAAATGAGCTACTTTCTTGGTGTTGAAGTAACTCAAAATGACAGAGGAATTTTCATAAATCAACAGAAATATGCAGCAGAAATTCTGAATAGATTCAACATGGATTCATGCAATTTTGTATGCAGCCCCATTGTACCTGGTACTAAATTGTTCAAAGATGAAAATGGAAAGTGTGTAGACTCCACACAGTTTAAGCAGATGGTGGGATGCTTGATGTACCTTATAGCAACTAGGCCTGACTTGTGCTATTCAGTTTGCCTTATTGCAAGATACATGGAAAGGCCAACAGAAATTCACTTAGCAGCAGCTAAAAGAATTCTCAGATACCTCAAAGGAACTATTAGTTATGGTGTTTTATATGACAAAGGAAGCTTGAATATGAAACTTAAAGGATGGACTGATTCTGACTATGCAGGTGATAGTGATGATCGCAAGAGCACATCTGGCTATGTTTTTAAGCTTGGTTCTGGAGCAATATCTTGGTCTTCAAAGAAGCAACCCATTGTAACATTGTCCACCACTGAGGCAGAGTATGTAGCTGCAGCATCAGGAGCTTGTCAAGGTGTATGGCTGAGGAGGATATTGCAGCAACTTGGGCAAAAGCAAGATAAACCAAGCACAATGTACTGTGATAACAGCTCTTCAATCAAACTGTCAAAGAATCCAATCTTGCATGGCAGATGCAAGCATATAGATGTGAGGTACCATTTCTTAAGGGATTTGACAAAGCAAGGTGTGGTGGAACTAGTACATTGCAGCACAGATGAACAAATTGCAGACATCATGACAAAACCTCTCAAGCTGGAATCTTTTGTGAAGTTAAGGTCAAAACTTGGAGTGTGTGATGCTTTCAACTCCAACAGCTAGTCTGGTTATGTAGTTTCTGATTTCATGTTTTGAATTCTTGTATTGTTTGAGTCTTTGTACTGTGTTTGTAATCTGATTGTGTCAATGCTCAGATTAGGGGAGCATATGTTAGGAGTAATTAGTGCCTTTGGGCTTAGTATGTGGGCTTGGCCCAATTGTTAGGTTACTTGTGCCTTAAGCTATGTTGGCTGGCCTAGTAACTAACTCATGTCTTGTAAGCACTATATAATGGGGTCTTCCCATAGAATGAATGCAAGCTAATACCATTACTCCTTACACAAACATGTTTGTACTAGTTGTAGAAGATCAATTTGATACTGGAGCTGATATCATGTTTTTAAATTGTTTCAGTTATGGTTGATCCTAAACCATTTACTACACCATTTTAAGTCAAACAAACAACTTAAGGTTACTTGTGAGTATGTTGCCTAGGTACGGGTACGGTACCGGTATCCGGTATGGGTACTGATACGTGGTACGACATTTTTAAAAAATTTAAGGTACGGGCACGTTGATATAAAATATTAGAAAAATTATTTTTAAGTGAATTATTATCATCATCCTTTGAAGATTTAATTTTTTTTGTCCACGTCTCAACTATTTTCATAAAAAATAAGAGATAATTGAAATATAATAAAAAATTATAATATTTTAAGAGATTTTTCAATAGCCAATATGTTTTTTCCGTATTCATCATCATAAATCAACCAAATAAAAATGGGTACGGAATCGGTGCGTACCATATGAGTACCATGGAGTATCCGGTACTGGTACGTACCCGGTACGAGTACTTCACCATTTTAGGAGTACACATGCTACATGAACCAATTACTTGTGAACTAACAAATATTCACCAACCAAGTCAACCGCTTATCAAAAAAAAAAAAAAAAACAACCAAGTCAACCGACACTTTGAACAAGTTACTTGGTTTTACGATCTTGTGTGTGGCGATTAAAAATAATATTACCAACATAAAATCAGTGGCGCGCTATAAAAACAAACTTTAAATAAAAAATTATGCGCTTAATTTATAAACTCCAAGAAACACGAGTTATAAATTATGTGAAATCGGTGAAATTGGGTAAAATTAATGTTATACCCGGTTACTTTTATTTTCATTTAATTTGATTTTTAAGAAACTAACTCTTTTATCTTTTCTTTGAGTTTGTTTTTAATTTTGGATTTTGATAATTTTAGAAACTTAATGAAACTGTTTTTTTTTTTAAAAATAATATTTAGGATATTTTTAATGGTTAAATAAATAAATGGTCCCTATAGTTTTTAAAAATTTCATTTTTAATCTCCAATAATAATATAGTACGGAGTAATTAATAAACTACTTGTGACAAATTGTTGGTGTGATTTACATGATTTTATAATAAAAAAAAATTAAATATAAATTAATTCGGAGGTCAACTTAAGAGGTCGAGTTTAATACTTCGACTCAATCCACAACATTTATTTATTTTTATGTACAATTGGTAAATTTTGAAGCATATAAATATTCACTCAATTCAATAAGTATAAATTGTTCTAAGTGGTAAGATTCTTGATTTACTTAAGCAGGTGGTTAGAAGTTCGATTTTTATCTCCTACATATAGAAACAATTCAGTTGGGAGTAAAAAAACTCACTTTATATGCCATACAAATTTTTCGACGAAGATCAGTAATCATTAACGGCAGTAAAAACTTCATATACTGTATATCGTTATAAAAGGAAAACATTTATTCAATTCTAGATTCAACATTATCATTTGTAAAATAAAATTCAACATTATCATATCAGACATTTTGGATTGGCTTATACTTGAGTTTACGAAAAACAATTTATATAAATCAATAATCTTTTAAGTATTATTATAAGTTTTTAAGGTAGTTTATGAAAAAATAATTTATAAAGTAAACGTTTGTTAGTAAAAACTTATGAATTAATATAAAAATTTATTTATTTGGATAAGTTATTTTTATAAGTTCTTAAATAAGCCAAATCCATTTGTAAAAAAAAAAAAAATTAATCTAAATGAACCCTAAAATACGAATAACTTTATGCAAGGAAAATTAAGTTTGTCAACTTATAAAAAAAACTACTTGAAAAATAATCCCATTTACAAGTAATAAATCCATGCACCATTTGGTACGTAATTAAGTAACACCATATAAAATAAATAATTGTATTGTCTCATATTTTGTCTGTTATTTTAGTGACTAAAAATTTCATCTTTAAATAAATAAATTAAATGTCTAAAATTTCAATTTTAATTTCTCTACATGTAAAATGCAATGTTCTGTGTTCTAGGAAACTCCTCAATGTCCCATTTTAATGCAAGTACTCAATTTTTTTGCCGTTAAGAGTCTGACATTTTCCCAGTTCCCACCTTAGCATGAGTAAGGATCCAACTCCCCTAGCATGTCATCTCCAAATTAATTGATTTTTTGTCTGAAAAATTTCGACATGCCTTGTCCACAAGTTCTAATCAACTGTCAAAATTGTTAGGTTGAATGTTATGATCGGGGTTCAAATCCCAGCTCCTCACTTATATGTGAATTTATAGTAACTTTATCATTTCGTCTATATAAAAAAAAATCGACATGCCTTGACTCATAGACACACTATATGGGCAAATATTTTTTTCCTCCAATTAATAATCTACACGGGGGGTATAAAATAGGTTGATAATAATAAATTAAAATTTTGATTTTTGGCCCAATAAACTTTTTTATGTCTTGGCTCCTAGACAGACTAAACGGAAAGATTAAAACATATTGACATTGACAATCTTGACCCCAAAAAAAAATTGACAATAATAAATTGAAAATCTCAAACAAAATTATCAAAAAAAAACTCAACCCAGCTTACAAAACTATACTCTCCTTCAGCCTTATTTATAGGCAAATTTCTCTTGTTTCATGTATATTAATAAAGTTGTTATTTTTACTAAACTACCCCTTACAATAAATTTGCATTGGAATTATAAAATCATGTTAAAAGTGAAACAATTAATCAAGGGTACTTTTGGAAGAATATCATTAAATATAATTATTTTTGATAACTTTTGCTTATATTTGAGGCCAAACATTTTTGTTGACTTTTGCTTATAAATAACGTCGGAGTGAGTACTATCCTTTAAAATAAGGATCATGTTAACCGGTGCTCTGCCGGTTAAGAAAATAAAAAAAAAAGTTTTAAATTAAAAATAACCCTTTTTAGATTTTTAAAGACCTGATTTTACAAACTTCAATATTATATTTCTACATTTACAGTACTCTAGGGAACAACTGATTAGCATTTTTCTTAAAATAATTATACTAGTTTTGTAATCTATATCTATATTTACATAGAGACACAAACATTTTGTTGGTATCTTTGGTAGATCAAAACACATTTTGAAATTATGAGTAAATTCTACACCATCTTCATGTTCCTATGTTTTTTCCTTCTTCTCATTTTTACATGTGGTACAAATTAAGCAATTAACCTATATTTTATTCTCTTGTGCTTTTTCAATTCTAAGCTTTATTTAAGTTTTTAATTTTCTATAAGAGTAGTTTTACTCTTAATCTCTTTATTTTTATTTGTAGAGGTTGAAGCAAGACTTTGTGAAAAGCCAAGTAAAACATGGTCAGGGCCTTGTATTATTAACTCGTACTGTGATGAAGAGTGCCGCAAATTGTATGCAAAATTCGGGAACTGTGTACGCCATGAATGTTTATGCTTCTTTGATTGTTGAGCACTAAGTTTCAGTTCAGATCATGCAACCATGAATTAAGAAAACTCGAGAGAGGGTCTCTAGTTGGGTCATGAAGATTGGAGGTCCTTTTTGACTTTGTCCTACCCGTGGTTAATCCTTATCTCTCTTTTTTTGAAGGGTTTTTTTTATCTCATGGTGTTTTTGAGGGACTCTTATTTTGGTGGTCGTATGCCTTCTTGTTTGTAATTTTATTTTGCCTAGTTTTTTTTGTATCTTACCTTAAAGATTATTAGGTTCCGATAGAATGTACTTCTTTATTTTTCCGAACTTTCTTTTGTACTGTTCTCGTTTTTATATTTATATATTTGCCATTAAAAAAAAAACTTGAGAGAGTCTACTCTACTTATGGAGAAAATATCATTCTTCTCCTTTGATAAGTTATATTCTTTGCATTTATACCATATTGTCTTAGAAAATCTCTTTCATTTGGTGCTTTTATTTGTTTCCATGAGCTTGACACTTCTACCAACCGAGTTAATGGACGCTTTGAACAGTTATTCATGGACCAATTAATCTTTCAAATGGACCTTTACCTGATTTTACAATCTCTTATATGATACAATAATTCTAGCAACAGAAAACCAGTGACGGTGAATTTGGTAGGGAGGACCGCGGTTCGATCCTCCGCAACTGCGATCGGGAGGGGGCGGGAACCACTTGATGCCAAAACTGACCCCTGAACCAAATTAAACTGGTGGTGAAAGCCAAAAAAAAAAAAAAAAAAACCAATGGCATGCAACAAACAAACTCGAAATGAATATTTTATACAGCTAGTTCTAAAATGATTGAAACACGGCTGATAAATTACATGAAATCGGTGAGTTTGGGTAAAATTGAGATAAAATCGAGTTAACATATTTTGATTTTACCCAATTTTAAAGAAATCAACTCTTTTCCTTTTAAGTTTGTTTCCATTTATAATAACTTTAGAAATTTATTAAACACGGTAATTTGGATGTTTTTATATTTTGGTGCGATCTTTAAAATTATTTGATTAAAAGTTTATGAGCATGACACTTTATTATAAAGATTTCGTATATTTTTGTTTTATAATTAATTTGAAAATTTTCAGTATTAATGTATTTATAATATTATATAGTATATATGTTAATATTTTACAAAAGCACTATGAATTTAGCTTTACAAATATTGAGTTTTGTTATACAAAAAGGTTTAACGGTGCAGCTTGTTACATGTCTACTTTTTGTTCATGTGTCATTAATATATATATATATATATATATATATATATATATATATATATATATATATATATATATATACCTATTTTTCAAACCTTACCTATATAATGATACATCCAAACCAATCACCCCAAATACATGTGTTAGGTATTTGAACTTTAACTACATGAGTTTTGATGACAATGTAATAATAAAAGACCTAACTTTTTTCATGTGTTTCTTTGTACTAATTAAAAGATGTTACCCTTTGTCCCGGAATATATTTTAATTGGTAGAGATATTGCATGTAAAATACAGGAATCAGAGTTCGAATCTTGATAAATATACTTTTACTATTTCACCTTAAAAGGGTCTGTTCAGCAAAACTCTATATATCAGATGATGTGAATTCTCTCTGGTTATTAGAAAGTTTCGGTAGGAGCTAAAAAGTCATAATAAATAAAATAAGAGATTATTATTTATTTTTGACTTTAATGCACTTTTGATCCCCCTATCTTGAATAACCTGAACTTTTGATCCCATATTTTAAAAGCCAACTTTTTGATCCCCCTATTTTGAAAAACCTGAAGTTTTAATCCCCATATTTTAGATTTTTCTGAATTTTAGTCATCAACACATTAATGACGTGACAATTTTCATGTTGACAAAACATTTTCATGTCATTAATATTTTTTATAAATCAAATATTTTAAAAGTATTAAAATAATAAAATAAACCTCTTTACATTATATAATAATAACTAAATTTATTGATAAAAAAAACTAAATTAAAACTCTTTACATTATTATATAACTAAAAATCAGTAAATTAATCAAAGAAGTCAGAAAAGCAAACGCTGGTTCCCAATCATGATACCCAAAGAAATCATAAACACAAATTATCATGCTCGTGTTAACATCCTTCGTCTTTGTTTGCTCCCTCTCAATCGTTCATTGACTTTGTTCTCAATCGTTAACTTTTTTTGGGTGATTTACTGATTTTTTTTATTATATATATATATATATATATATATATATATATATATATATATATATATATATATAATTAATTAATTTTATTGATTTTTTAAATTATTATTAATTAATTATTTTATTGTTTAATAGTTTTAAAATATTTGATGTAAAAAAATTAAAGACATGAAAACATTTTGTCATCATGGCACTACCACGTCAATAATAAGTTTGACACATCAGCAAAAATTTGACCAAATTGAGTTTGAAGACTAAAATTCAAAAAATCTAAAACAGGGGATCAAAACTTTGGATTTTTCAAAATAGGGAATCAAAAAATTGACTTTTAAAATAGGGGGATCAAAAGTTCAGATTTTTCAAAATAGGAGATAAAAAAGTTGGCTTTTAAAATAAGGGGATCAAAAGTTCAGATTTTTTAAAATAGAGGGATCAAAAGTACATTAAAGTCTTTATTTTTTGTGCATTTGTATCTCCTCTGAATATTAATTTTAAGGCACGTAGATAACCACATATAAAATAAATATTTTTGTCCTGATTGTCTCATTTTAATATAAATAATTTTTTCCGGTCGTTTTTTGAACAAGAATAATTTTTTTTCCGGTCGTATTTCCAACTCTAACATCAAATATTGAAATTGATTATTTTTTTCATTAAAAAATTGGTTGATAATAATAAAATAAAAGTTTTATTTTCGGTCCAATGAACTTTCTATGTCCTGGCTCTAGACAGACTAAATGGGAAGATTAAAACATATTGACAATATTAAATTGAAAATCACAAACAAATTAACAAAATACCCAGCTTGCAAAACTATATCCTTTAAAAAATTAAAATAGTTTTTTCATTTATAGCTATATGAGGAGGGATCCGTTGACTGTTAGAGTAAGTCAACGGTTTGTGTTTAATAACTCGATATCGGCACTATATTTCTTCAATCCAACCGTTGAATTCAAATATCTCATTGAGTAGATCAACTCCACAAATTTTTATAAAAATTCAAAACCGTTTGATACTTTTTCTGATAACTTCAATTGAACGTACGACAAATTTTTTAAAAAACCGTTGAATTTCAATAGTCCGAATACATAACTACATTTTATGAATTTTTATAAAAATTTGTGGAGTTGATCTACTCAATAAGATCTTTGAATTCAACGGTTGAATTGAAGAAATATAATGTCGATATCGAGATATTAAGCGGAATAAGTCATTGGAGACTTACTCCTAGAGTCAATTGATCCCTCTTCTATCTTATATTGCTTTAATTTCTATATTTACATAAACACAAACATTTTGTTGGTTCCTTTTGTAGATCAAAACGTTATTTACATTTTAGAAATTATGAATTTCTCTTTCAGAAAATTCTACACCATCTTCATGTTCCTCTGTCTTGTCTTTCTTCTCATTTCCACTTGTGGTACAAACTAGCTGAGCAACCTATATTTAATTCTCTTGTGCTTTTTCAATTCTAATTAGTAATATTTAAGTTTTTAATTTTGTATATTATTTTTTCTTTTTATTTTTGTGTAGAGGTTGAAGCAAGACTTTGTGGAAAGCTAAGTGAAACTTGGTCAGGGCCTTGTATTATTAACGCATCATGTAATGCAGAGTGCCTCGAAACGGAGTTTGCAAGATACGGTAGTTGTGCAAGCTTTGATTGCTACTGCTTTTTCGAGTGTTGAGCAATATGTTTCAGATCAAGCATATTCTGCCTTTGATAGATCACGCAAAATAAAATTAGAGTTTAATTGATATATTACACGCAAAGTAAATAAAAATTACTTTTACAGTTCTATAAGGACATATTATTTTGTCCTACCAGTCTATTGTATGAAATGGCAATGTGATGAATTTTTAATGGCTTTAATGTGTCTTGCCTTTAAATCCAATTTGGATTGTTCATCTTTGTGTCTTGTTTTGTTGTAAGCCTCACACGATCTGGACTCATCATGATCTGATTTAATGTTCGAAAAGGCTAACTGCGTAGATACTTCGTGTAGACGGTAGTAGTCGTTCATCGTACTAATTATGGGTTCGCTCCGTTGATTGACCATCTTGCGATCTAACTTTCGATTGATTCTCGGTTGCTATGATTTTCAACAAGACTTATTTCTTCAGAGGTTGATAAAGAGCTACTTTGTTGGGTGTATCTGATTATCTGTATGATCCTTGATCTCGAACTATTTAACTTGGAAAAGTCATCATCGCTTGATGCTTGTTGCAGGGAGTAGCGGGTACGTGGGCCTTTTCGTGTTGACGAACGGTTCATTCGCCTCGGATGTCTAGGACTTCTATTTTAGTCTTCATTTTTTTTATTATAATTTTCTTTTACTAAAAACGGTCCATGCTCACCTTTGAACCATATTTTAAAAGTCCATATTTTTAGTCTCCATTTATAACACTACTAGAAAAATTAAGTTTAGAGATGGTAGATTTTCATCATGAAAGTATTAAAATTCCGTCATAAATATGTATCAAACAAATAAAAAATTTTGTCATAAATATTTTTGGAGACGGATTTAGTGACGATCCAATTTCTTAATGAATTTGAGCGTCACAAAATATTAGTGAGGAAATTTGAATTTTTTCCAAAATTGTGACGGAAACAACCCTCACAGAGTAAATAAATTCGTCACTAACAATTATCAAAAAATCAACATGTACCTTGACTTGTTCATAACTTATGCCTCTTTTTAATAAATTGTTTTTTAGCCTTTCCAAAAAAAAAAACAAAAAATCAACATTTTTAATCTCAAAGTTCCATCACTAATTATGACTTTGTAGCAAATTTGTAGCATATTTGTGATGGATTTTAACAGATTTGTAGCATATTTGTGAGGGATAAATTCTAGAAGGAAAATACATTTTTGCGATAGATATCATTCTAAATCCATAATTAACAAACTACATTTTATATAAAATATGTAATTTTAATGCAAATACATTTACTATATATTAAACAAAACAAAAATTATAAAAATACATTTAATATGAAATATGTTTTGAATTGCATCCATGAACTCAACACAAAAATACAAATAGACTGGGTTGGATCATACTTTGCAAGTTGCAACATCGAAAAATGTTAGTTATAGTGCCTCAAAGTATTTTCGGGGTACTAGTTAAAAAAACTCAATATGGTAAAGTTATTTTAAAGTTTATGTAGTCAATATTAATTTTTAAAATGTAAAAAAAATGTAATTTTCAATGCAAAATTTCCTTTTTTTAATTTCATAACTAATGCTTTGAAGCTATATGGACATATTCATAATAATATAATAAGTTTAAAACCTCAACCTGGCTCATAAATTTTCTGGGTTATAACTTTGCAATATCTAGGCTTAGTCTATTCAAAAATATTAAACCCAAATTTGAGTTGATATAGTTTTTTTTTTTTTTTAATGGCGAAAAGTTTGATATAGTTTATTTATTTTTTAATGGCAAACATATTATATATAAAAAAGTTTATTAACCTGCCTAAAGACTCATTTCATATTTGTATCCAAAATAAGACTTTGTCAAATAACCAATGATCATAAAACCTTAAGGTGTTAGGATAGAGTCATAACAATGGTTTTATATTATTTTTAACACGCCCCCTCATGCAAGAGCCTACTTGAGCTTGAAGTGTGGATAATGTATAGCCCCACCTACCATATGTTTAAATTCTACTTTTTAATTAGAAAGTGGGAGAAGCGGGAATCGAACTCTAGACCACTTAGTCATAGATGCTCTGATACCATGTCAAATAACCAATTATCTCAAAACCTTAAGGTGTTAGGATATAATCATATCAATGGTTTTATATTATTTCTAACCGACTTATTTTATATTGATAATAGATCACCGATATACAATTTGGCACTATTGGGAAAATAGATCACCAATAATATTAAGTTTTATTTTGAGATTTAAAATCATATATATTTTAATGACTCTAGTTTTATATGACGTCCTATAATTTCTTAGCTCCTATACAGACTATATGGACATATAAAAACATATTGATGATAATAAAATAAAAAAATTCGATTATTGTCTAGTATAAAATTTTGCCATGTCTTGGCTCCAAGACAAACTATATGGGTGAATTAAAACAGGTAATTGAAAATAACCAATTGAAAATCTCAACTTGGCTCACAATTTTATTTGGGTTATATTTTTTTTTTTGAACCGCTAAATATTACGTTTCTCATCTATTCATTGCTTTCTATATATACATTGATAAAAATATTTTGTTGGTACCTTTTTGTAGAAATCATGAATTCATTTGCAAGGAAATTCTACATCATCTCCATGTTGTTCCTCTCTCTTGTCCTTCTCCTTGTAATTTCCATTTGTGGTACAAACTAACTATGCAATTTATATTTAATTATTTTCTCGTGCTTCTTCCAAATAATACTAAGCCTTATTTATATTCTTAATTATTTTTTATGACTTTTTTTCTTCTTTTTTTATTTAGAGGTGGAAGCTGAACTTTGTAGAGAGGAAAGTAAAATGTGGAGAGGACCATGTTTTTTTAGTAACTCGGAATGTAATACATGGTGCATCAAATCGGAGGTTGCACTTTTTGGTGCTTGTGAATTTCCTTTTGCATGCGTTTGCTATTTTACGTGTGAGCCAAATCAAATAAGAGATGAACAAAGTTTTACACTTCAATAAATGTAATGCTTAATTTAAAAATTCAATTCTTGTAGTGAATAATTATTAGAACATTATCAAAATAGCTTCTATATATTTTGATTATCGATATTATTATTACACATGAAATAAAGGTAAATGAGCAACAAGTTACGCCGCAAACATTTTTAAATAGTAAAATCAATTCTTTTAAAACCAATCTCTTATACATGAACATTATTAACACTTACGAATAAATTCGCGTTTGGTTATTAAGAGTATTTTTGGTTCTAAGATAATCAATCAACTTATAATTTAAAAACAATTTTTTTAGCAATGAAAGTTTATTTTATATGTGTGATTATTACTGTAAAAATTGTGAATCGAGAAAACTATTTGTCGTGCAACTGAAACATAGTACTAAAGTTACGAATCCGGATCCTCTCAATTGTGTTAATCATTGGAGAGGGAACAGTTGATATGTGCACCATTAAAATTTAATAGTTCTATTTATTTAAATTTGTTATTTTTTAATCTAAGGACTTGAAATGGACTGCATGGTAAATTTATTGGAGAGAATCCACTCTCCTAAAGTTGCCGTTGTCGAAAAATAATTTTGTCTATGTGAAAATAATTGGTTATGTGAAAATGAATTTTGAATTATTTTGTCAACTAAAATCATGTCTAGGACTTGGAATATTCGGGAAAAATAAATGTTCTGGAAAAATTATCTTGATTTTAGAGCTCAGTCGTTGAGCCTAGTGTATATAATGAATTGTTGATGAAATCATTTGCATATTTTGATATGCCTTTGTGGGGTCACGAGTAAGGATATCATCCGCATTAAGCTTAAAAATAATGATATAAGTGAGTTAGACATCCCACTTTTACAAAAAATCCTAAGACGTTAGATTTACGAGTCTTCCCAATTATAAAGTATTCAACCTCCACTTTTCTAACAAATCTGAGAATTAACTCACCTATACTTGCCACAACAACTTTGATGCTTAAAGTATGGGCAAATTAAAACTCATTGATAATAATAAATTGAAAATTGCATTTTCCACGAATAAACTTTTACCAACCCCTTTCTCATCCGAAGTATTTTTCTTTTTGTTGTTGAAATATGCTTTGAAATCCCAGTTATAAGAAGTCAGAAATAAGATGAGTTGTCTCTTGGTATAACTCTAGGGTTGGACAAAGGGGATTGATTACACGTTGGGAAATACTTATCAAATTGAGTCTCTCTTGGCCATAGGAAGAGATTCGGGTTTTGGGTATAATTAGGATTATTCCTTGTAACCCAATTGAGATTTTCTTTGTAAAGTTACTTATTTGATATAATGGAACGGAGGGGCTGCTCTCTCCTTCAGACTAGGTCATTGCTGGACCGAACTGGGTAAACAAATTATCATGTTTTTTCTTCTCCTTTATCTTCTTTATCGGTTATTATCAGTGTTTTAAAAACCGAACCGATCATCAAACCGGTGAGGATACTGGATCACTGGTTCATTAGTCGAACCACTGATTCATTAGTCGAACCGCATGACTAATCGGATTAAACCGGTGGAATGAACCGGTCTCTATAATAAAATTATATAGTTATTAAACTGGTTGAATCAGATAACTCATTCTTTGAAAAAAAATCATAAAAATATAAAAAATTGAAAATGTCATAAACTGATAATATCATAAGTTCTTAAATACAAATCATAAACATTGTCATCACACACATTAAAATAATACAAAATATAAATCCAAATAAGTTTTAAACAAAGTGTAATTGTAACATAAGTTTTAGAATTATTAGTGTAATTGCAACATAAGTTTTGATTTTAATTAAGTTTTATAATCATTAATTTTTCTTTACTGCAAAAACATTAGTTATTATAAATAAAAATAAGAGTTGAACAATTAAATTGATATTAAATAAACAATAAATAAAATATAAAGTTCATAAAAAAATAATAAACAAAACCTAGTCCATAAAAAAATGAAAAAAAATCAAATGTGCTTTTGAAACAAATCAATTGTGAGAATATATAAAATATATACAATATATGAAATATAAAGTAAAAATATCTACAATTGAGCAACTTATCATAGTGGTAGTGTAACAATTTTATTACGTTTTTAAACATTTAAAAACTTACACCAAAAATTCAACCATGTTACACAAAAAAAAATGTGTTTCATACAAAAAAAAACTGAGCAGTTTTTCCATAAAAAAAAATTTCAATCCCAAAAAAAAAAAATCAGGTTTGCAAATAAACCGGCCGGTTCATCGGTTTTTTCCGGTTCGAGCGGTTTCTACCGGTTCACTAGCATGTCGGATCCAACATCCAGACCAGACTGGTTGACCTCCGGTTTTCGGTCCAACCGGCTGGTCCGGTTTTTAAAACATGGTTATTATTATTATTATTTCTTATTAATCTTGTTTATTGGTTGTCGTTCTATTGCTCCATACATCAAGTTCTTTTATTGGTGTGATTTTACGACGAATTCACAACAATCGTGATGATGCAATTGATGGGATCTAATTTTTTGGGGTGTGCATTCTTGTCTTCTTGTAGGTTTATTTGTCTGTTTGTTTATCTATCCTTAGAGTTCATTGGACTCTGGTAGAGAATGTACTTATGGTACCTCTTTATTTTACGAATCGTCTCTTTTTACTTTTTAATTTTTTCTATTAATATATAATATATTTGTCATTTAAAAAAAACTTTTACCTACCCCATGGCTGCTATATATATACAGTTTATATAGACATATTAATTATTAATAATAAAGTATAAAATTGGTTTTTCTTTAATTTGTCCATTAAACTATTCAATGTTTGGCTTCAAGACAGACTATATGGGTGTATTAAAGCAGATTGACAATAATAAATTGAAAATCTCAACCTGGCTCATAAAGTTTTTTGGGTTATATATATATATATATATATGATATTAAAAAATCATTTACACTTAGAAATTATGAATTCATCTGCTAGGAAATTCTACACCATTTTTATGTTCTTCTGTCTTGTCATCATTCTCCTTATTTCTACATCCGGTACAAACTAACTATGCAATTTATAATATTGTGTGCTTTTTTTTTTAATGGGATACAATTCTAAGACTTATTTAAACTCTTAATTAGCTTTATTATTATTATTATTATTATTATTATTATTATTATTATTATTATTATTATTATTATTATTATTATTTCTTTTTTATGTTTAGAGTCAATGGGAACATTTCCACATCGTTGTATAAAGAAAAGTACAACATGGGAAGAAAAGCATTGTATTTTTGATATCGCAACCGATAACTGGAAATGTAATTCAACATGTGTCAATCTGGAGCATGCAGTGTCTGGTATTTGTCAATCTGATCAACATCCCCTAAATTTTCCTACGAATTGTTACTGCAGCTTCAAATGCAACGAATATATGCCGCGGTAAGTTTAAACAACTTATTGATAAACCTTCATAAAATAAATTCAGCTTTTGTTATGCATTTGGTGAATGTTGATTTGTTGAAAGTTTGTACTCCCATTTGATCTTATGTGTATCTTCTTTCTGAGTCTCCTTGACATGTTAACAAAACCTACTATTAAATCCATGAAACCAATAGGTTGAATCGAGTATGACTTTGCAATGCTTAAGTTTAGTCTATTAAAAAATATCAAAACCCAAGTTTGGCCTGATATTTATCTATTATATACTTATTTTTTGGTATAATAATTAATTTTTTTTCCATATATAAAGCTTGAAATAGTCTATTAACCTTCGTGAGGACTTATTTGCGTAAGGTTTTTTTTTTTTTTTGAACAACAATTTTATTTTACAACCGAATCCTTGCTCAAGGAAAACAAAGACCGATAATTTAGAAAATACAAACTAAAGGCACCGTATATAGACAGAACACCCAAAAATAAACGTCATAACAGACATCCCTACATGCAACACCTAGCCATACCCCACCTTAAACACCAATGAGGACAACACCCACCAAAATAACTAACACCACCTACAAACAGGCTCTTTCACGAAAAGGGCGCTTGAAAAACAATATTAGAAACCACCCATCGTCACTACTCTCGCCGCAAAAGGAACACCCCTCTAAATGAAATTCCAAATCCTCCTCACCAAAGATGAGCTACATCCGTAGAGCTCCTATTCGAAAGATCAATCAGCTTCCACCACCTCCCCACCTCTGATCCACCAAAAGAACTCCATAGCCAAAGAACTGACTCCCAATCTTGAACCAAAAGAACTCCTTATTTGTGTAAAGACTAATTTTATATTTGTACAACAACAAAAATAGAACTATTTTATATTGATTTTATAATGATGTTTTTATATATGTAATTTTATTTTTAATTTCTTCTTCTTCTTCCTTCATCTTAGATTTTTATATATACCAACGATATTAAGTATTAATTTGAGATTTAAAACCATGTATATTTTAATGAATCTAATATTATATGACATCCTATTTCTTAACTTCTATTATCTAAAAAAATTAAACTAGTTTTGTCGTCTATACATTGCTTTGCTTTCTACATATACATTAATTGATACAAATATTTGTTGTTACCTTTTTATTGAAATCATGAATTCATTTGCTAGTAAATTCTACATTATCTCCACGTTCCTCTATCTTGTCCTCTTTATTTCCACATATGGTACAAACTGTTGGCGCAACAAAAAGCATCTACACACACATATTGCACAATTGCATAGGCTCAAGACAAGCTTATGAGCATGAAAATAGTTTCATGCAAAATGTACTAGAAGGAATGGAATGAATTGAGGAATGAGGGAAGAATGAATACTAGAAATTGCTAATGAAGAGAAAAGAAAATTTTATTCTTCCACATAGGGCCATTATTCACAAGAGTACAAAAGATCCTATTTATATACAATCTAAACTCACTTGCTTAGAAAACAAGTAACAAACTTACTATCTAACTAACTAACTTGGTTGTAACTAACTCACTTAGTTAGTTGTAACCAACTTATTCAATCTAACAAACTAATCTTCTAGTTATGATATTACACAATCTAACACAAACTAACTATGCATTTTATATTTATTTTCTCGTGCTTCTTCAAATAATATTAAGCCTCAATTATGTTTTTACTAAGCCTCAATTATGTTCTTAATTAGTTTTATTGTGATTTTTTTATTTTTTTTATGTTTAGAGATTGAAGTAGAACTCTGTAAAGAGCAAAGTAAAATGCGGACAGGATCATGTGCATCAACTCTGCAAAATCAAATAGGAGTTAAACAAAGCTTTACACTTCAATAAATGTAATACTTGATTTAAAAATTCAATTCTTGTAGTGATTAAATTATTAAAACATTATTTGTCAAAAAAAATTATTAAAACATTATTAACCCTTACAAAAATATTATTTGCGTTTTGTTACTAAGAATGTGTTTGATTGCAAAATTTGTTCGATCGTATGTAGTATTTGATCGATGCATTAAATTTGCATATATTATATATGGTGCAATTACATGCTCATGCATATATATATCGATTATGCTACAATATATCGTTGAGAGAATTGAAGTTACCGATTAGTAGGACTGACTATGATATGTTATCAATCATAGAAGTATGATAGTGGGTGTAATAATTCGCTCAACGAACTCACGCTCTCCCAATAAGAAAATATTTTTCCACGAATAGAGGCTCAAACTAATTTATTTTCCATTGAATTTCCACCATTGTGAAGCTTTGGAGTTTTGCTTTCAAGTCCTTGAAGCAATCTCCTCGCGTTCTTTCTTATTTGTAAAGTATGCTCATGAATATTGTTAGGAAGCATTTGTTATTGGGCCTAGATTGATTGGGTTTGGCTGGTTTTGGCCCAATTGTTGTAAACATATATAAGGCATTTGTGATGAATGAATAAACAATGGATCATTGCTACCAACCAACAAGTGGTATCAGTTAAGCCTTGATCTAAGACCTGAATCACGCGCGCTAACTAACTTCAAGAACTGCAATTCTCTTCTCCGGTGACATTTCCGGCGATAGTTAGAGCCGTTACGGTGGTTGTTAACCGTCTTCATCGTCTTTGTTGCACGATTTCATCTTCTCTTAAGCTCTTTCTTTCTTCGGCTTCACTCTATCATGGCAGAAACATCGAATTTCGCTTAACCATCAATCCCAAAGTTCGATGGTTACTATGAACATTGGGCTATGCTTATGGAGAATCTTCTCCGATCGAAAGAGTACTGGACAATGATTGAAAATGGAGTTCTTGCAGCTCCGGCGAATGCAACGGCGGAACAACAACAACTTACAGATGCAAGTAAGCTCGTGGATTTAAAGGTAAAAAACTACCCTTTTTCAATCGATTGATAGAACTATCTTAGAAACGATATTGAAACGTGACACTGCAAAAAATATATGGGATGCAATGCGACGCAAGTATCAAGGTTCAACCAAGGTAAAATGTGCACAATTGCAGTCCTTGAGGCGTGAATTTGAGATTCTTGATATGGAAGAAAGTGAGTCTGTCACTGATTTCTTTGCAAGAACCCTCAAAGTTGCTAACAACATGACTGCAAATGGTGAAATAATGGAACAAGTGATAGTAGTTGAAAAGATTCTTAGGTATATGACTGAGAAATTCAATTACGTGGTGTGTTCCATCACTGAATCGAATGATGTGACTACTATGTCTATAGATGAGTTACAAAGCAGTCTTCTTGTTCATGAGAAATTAATAAAGGGGAAGAAGAATCATGGTGTCACTGTTGGTGAGGAACAAGCTCTCAAAGATTCCAATGCTGGTAGAGGGAGAGGTAGAAATTCTTCCTCACGAGGAAGAGGGAGAGGAAGACAGAGTAAAGATCTTGAAGAGTGCTACAAGTGTCATAAGCTAGGACATTATTGGAATGAGTGCCCTGATTGAGATGCAAGTGCAAATTATGCTGAGTTTGGTAGCGAAGAGGAAATGCTCCTGATGGCATTTTCTAACATGAACACTGATTGCAAGTATGAGACATGGTACCTTGACAGTGGTTGCAACAATCATATGGTTGAAACCAAAAATTGGCTGTTTGAATTTGATGAAAGTTTCAGAGAATCAGTGAAATGGGGGAATGACTCAAAAATGGTTGTAATGGGCAAAGGCAATGTGAAATTAAACATTGAAGGAAGAATTCATGTGATCACTGATGTATACTACCTCCCTGGCTTAGGTAACAATCTACTTAGTATAGGTCAATTGCAACAAAAGGGCATCACTATTATTTTCAAAAATAATACTTGTCAACTGTTTCATGAAGAGAAAGGATTAATCATAAGCACTGCAATGACTGCTAATAGAATATACATCATCAATGCATCTATGATGATTCCCAAATGTCTGCAAATGACAAAGGATGAAGAAACTAACCTGTGGCATAAAAGATATGCACATCTCACCCTTAAAGGGTTGAAGGTATTGACTGGAAAAAACATGGTCAAAGGCTTACCCGAATTGAAGGATAATGATGATAAATGCAATGATTGCTTGTCAGGAAAGCAACATGGAGATAGCATTCCAAAGCAGGAAAATTGGAGAGCGCCTCAGAAATTAGAACTTGTGCACTCAGATATTTATGGTCCCTTAAACCCTAAATTCAATGGAGGGAACACGTACTTTATCACTTTCACTAATTATCTTACTAGGAAAACTTGGACCTACTTTATGCAAGAAAAATCATCTGCATTTGAATTGTTTAAAAAGTTTAAGTCTCTAGATGAAAAGGAGTCAGGATGCTTGATTAAGTGTCTCAGAACTGATAGGGGTGGTGAATTCACATCTACTATGTTCAATGATTTATGTAGCTCTCAAGGAATAAAGAGACAATTGACAGCTTCTTACACTCCACAACAAAATGGAGTTTCAGAAAGGAAGAATAAAACACTATTGAATATGGTTAGAAGCATGTTATCTTGCAGAGATGTACCTAAAAGATTTGGCCAGAAGCAGTTAATTGGGCTACTCATGTGATGAATAGATGTCCTACCTTTGCTAAAAAAACATTACACCAAAGGAAGCATGGAGTGGACACAAACCATCAGTGCAACACTTTAGAATATTTGGATGTGTAGCTCATGTGCACATACTAGATGCTCAGAGAAAGAAATTGGATAGAAAAAGCATCAAATGTATTCATCTTGGTGTTAGTGAAGAGTCCAAGGCTTACAAACTCTACAATCCAAAAGAGAAGAAGATCATTGTCAGCAGGGTTGTAGTGTTTGAAGAAAATAAAAGATGGCATTGGGACAAGAAAGGTGAAGCCTAAAAAATTGTCGATCATGTCAGTGATAGTGAAGACAACAATGACTTTGCAGTGGAGAATGAAGATGATAACCATAATGAGGCTGATATTGACACTAATGGTATTGACAATGAAGATGTCAATGGTAACCATGAAAATGACATGGACCTAGAAAACAACAGTGATGAATCACTTTCACCCATACAAAGAAGGCCCCTTGGATATCCCAATGATTATGTGACTGGAACTGAAAAACTGGACAACATTGATCAATTGCAAAACCTTGCGATAGCTATGTTTAGCACAAGTGAAGATCCAAACACTTATGAAGAAGCAACAAAATCGAAAGTTTGGAGAGAAGCAATGGAATCAGAAATCAATGCAATTGAATCAAATGATACTTGGCAATTGACTACTCTTCATCAAGGAGCAAAAACAATAGGTGTTAAGTGGATATTCAAAACCAAATACAATGAAAAGGGCAAGATAGAGAAGTATCAGGCCAGCCTGGTAGCAAAGGGATATTCACAGAAATATGGAATTGATTATGGAGAGTTATATGCACTTGTGGCAAGATGGGATACTATAAGAACAATTATTTGCCTAGATGCTTATGAAAAATGGCCTGTGCTGCAACTTGATGTCAAAAGTACTTTTCTTCATGGAGAGTTAATGGAAGATTTGTATGTAATGCAACCTTTGGGATATCAGAAAGGGAAAAGTGATGAGGTTTACAAGCTTAAAAAGGCCCTATATGGTTTGAATCAGGCTCCTAGAGCTTGGTACAGTAAAATAGAGCCTACTTCATATCAGAAAAGTTTAAAAAATGCACTCATGAACATACCTTGTTTGTCAAGCAAGGCAGTAATCAAAATATTCTAATAGTTAGCATATATGTAGATGACCTTATCTAAACTGGTAATGATGTTCTAATGATGGATGAATTCAAAGCATCAATGAAGGATAAGTTTGCAATGACTGACCTTGGAAAAATGAAGTATTTCTTAGGAGTGAAGTAAGTCAGATTGAACAAGGAATTTTCATACATCAGCACAAATATAGTGCTAAAATTCTAAAGAGATTTGGAATGATGGACCGCAACAAAGTATGTAGCCCAATTGTCACTGGATGCAAGCTAGTGAAAGATGAAAATGGGAGAGCTACTGATGATACTACATACAAGCAGATGATTGGATGTTTAATGTATCTCTTAGCTACTAGACTTGACATGAATTTTGCAGTATGTCTGGCTGCTAGATACATGGAGAGGCTAACTGAGATGCATGTAGCAGTGGTTAAAAGCATAATGAGATACTTGAAGGGAACACTGAAGTTTGGTATGTTGTACAAATGCAAGAGCAGCACTGATTTAACTCTACAAGGTTGGAATGACTCAGACTATGCTGGAGATCATGATGACAAAAAGAGTACCTCTGGATATGTGTTTACTTTAGGGGAAAGTGCATTCTGATGGTCATTAAAAAAGTAACCTATAGTTACTCTATCAACAACAGAAGTTGAGTTTGTATCTGCAACTTCATGTGCTTGTCAATGCTTATGGTTGAAGAGTGTGCTAGATCACTTGCACATAAAGCAAACAGGCTGCATTGTTATCAACTGTGATAACAGTTTCTCTATCAAGTTATCTAAGAACCCTATCATGCACGGTATGTGTAAACACATAGATGTGAGATTCCACTTCCTAAGGGATCTAAGCAAAGATGGAGTAGTTGAATTACAATACTACAAGTCACAGGAGCAACTGGTAGATATCACGACAAAGGCCCTCAAACTTGAAAGTTTTTGCAAATTAAGGGAGGAAATTGGAATGTCTGACTTTCCAAACTGATTCAGTGTGTTACTAAAGGATGTATGACTCTTGCATCATCAACATCAGTGCCTTTTCTTGCTTGTTTTTTCATTACAGTTTGCTTATGTTTGTATCTTGCAGTGCTTGTGCTCATGGGCGCGCTTGCAGCCTGTGTCTGTTTGTTTCTTGTATTTTTGCTTTTATGATTCTTTCTAAGTTTAAGTTGATCAGTTTATAATGATCAGCTTAAGGGAGGGTATGTTAGGAAGCATTTGCTATTGGGCCTAGATTGATTGGGCTTGGCTGGTTTTGGCCCAATTGTTGTAAGCCTATATAAGGCATTTGTGATGAATGAATAAACAATGGATCATTGCTACCAACCAACAAATATGAGTAGCTAAATTTTCTCTTGTGTTGAAATTAGGTTAGTTATTTATGATTTTAACGTAAACATCTAATCTGGCTGATTATATATGAAGGATATGTTTTGTAATGTGTATGATTTATTCTCGTTCTGGGTTTTTGTTTCTTAACAAGTTCTGTTTAAATCTGAATATAACAAAGAAGTAACAAACTTTCTTATCGTAAAAAAAAAGGAATAAACTTTCTCTTTTTTTTAAAAAAAAAACTTTAGTTTTTCAAATATATATAAAACAAGATATTGAAAAAGATAACAATAATTGACAAAGGGTATAATTGACCAATCGTATCCTTAAAACATAAACTTGATGGTTAATTATAAACGCTAAATATGATAGAACTGAACATTTATAAGAAAACGAAAAGAGAGTATATTTAAAACAGAGCAGTTTAGAAAATCTGACTTTTATATCGCATTCTATTGCAATGTTTTTTAAATATTATGTCAAAAAGTAATGTAGAGTCATTTGGTTAAATTCTAGAAAAGTTTAGCAAACTTACAATATTTAACACAAGAAACAAAATCTAATAACAATAAATATATTTATATTAATTTAAATAGAACGGTCTTATAGACTTAAAATATTTTTTTATGACTTATAGTCTAACATTTTTATCAAAATAATATATTTAAAAAATCTTGATCTTCTATGTTTTAAAAAATACGGTCTGGGATATTGTATAATAGACCATATATTGTTTAGTAAAGAGGAAAAATAATCAAGATTCGATCCTCTCATTTACTCTCCTCCTCATCTCTTTTCATCCTCTCTATCTTTCTCTTAATTAATCTCACTCTCTCTCATTATTATTTTAAAAAAATTTATTGAAGAGAGAGATTGAAATTAAGAGAGAGAGAGAGATAAAAAGGAAGAGAGAGATGGAGAGGAGAGTGAAAGAGAGGATCCAAATCCAAAATAACCGAAGAGAATTCATTCTCTATTATCACACCCCTACATGTCACCTCAAAATTGATTGATTTTTTTACACAATAAACTTTGACTTGCCTTTGACTCCTAAATAAACTATATGGTCAGATTAAAACACATTGATAATAATAAATTGAAAATTGAATTTTCCCCAATAAACTTATACCCATCCCATGGCTCATATACGGTCTATAAAGACATATTGAGAAAAATAAATTGGAAACAGACTATATGGATATATTAAAACATATTGATAATAATTTATTTTTGAATGACAAATATAGTAATATATAAAAAAGAGTAATTTATTTTTTTAATTGAAAATTAATATTATATATTATATAAAAAATGACAAAAGTACAATGTAAAAATAGAATAATTATAAGAGTTAAGTTAGAATAACAAGATATCAGAATTCAGAAGTACACTATACCAAAATTCAAACGAACTCTAAAATTAAACAAAAAAATGAAATGCACCTCAACATCACCACCGCAAGATGAAATGCACCACAACAGATTAATAATAATAAATTGAAAATCACAATCTAACTCAAAGTTTTTGATATGATATGATATTAAAAAATTAAACTGATGTTGTCATCTATATACATATAGTGTTTTCTCAAATATTTTGTAGAGAACATCATTTACATTTAGAGTTATGAATTCATCTGCTATGAAATTCTACACCATTTTCATGTTCTTCTCTCTTGTCATCATTCTTCTTATTTCCACATGTGGTACAAACTAACTATGCAAATTATAACATTGTGTGTGCTTCTTTAATTCTAAGCCTTATAATTTAAGCTCTCAATTATTATTAATATTATTATTATTTTCTGTTTATGTTTAGAGTCAATGGGAATATTTCAACGTCGTTGTAGAATGACAAGTCATGCATGGGAAGGAAAGCGTTGTCATTTTGATATCTTGAGTAACTCAAAATGTAATTCAATATGCGTCAACCTGGAGCATGCAATGTCTGGTGCTTGTGAATATAATCCTCGTTCTTACTCAGTTACTACAACTTGTTACTGCAACTACAATTGCAGCAAATACAGAACTTGGTAATTAGTTTAAATTAAAAGAAGTCGAAAGTTGAACCAAACTACTTATTAATCAACTTTCGGCTTCTTTTATGTTGGTGGATATTGATTTGTTGAAAGTTTGTATTTGATCTTATAAAATCTTCTTTTTGAAAAAGAAAAAAAAATCCGAACAAAAGTTGATGTATCAATCAAATATAGAAATTAATTGTTTGTGAAAGAAAGAAAACCTTATAAGGAATAAAAATGACCTATAAAATTTTATCAATCAAATAATTACCAAAAGCTATTATGAGTCATAATATTTTGTAGTCCGGCCGGTCCAATTAGGCCATTGGGCTAATATATGTAGTTCACATATTTAATTCGGAGTTTTACTTTTCACACTCCCGGTATACATGATGATTAAATTGCAAGTATACAATTTACCGACAAGTCATAGTTAAGATATCGTGTTCACGAGGATTGTTGCAAATCAATCAAAACGAACTGGATTAATTATTACATGCAAAAGTAAAGACAAGATTGGGGGGAAATATAGTTCATAGACATTCTTTATCAAACTTGAATATAAGATTTTGGTTTAACAAAAGATGAAAAGTGATTGAAACTCCTAGAATCCGCAAATTCCATAGTTTTTTTTGAACAAGATGACTTATAATGAATTAATCCTTTGTGTTAAAGATAGATTAATCACAATGATGAAACACAATCTCTTGGAAATTTCATATCCTCTCTATCAATCATGAATTCCAAATCTCTAAGGTAATTCCATGATTAATTGAGGTTTTAAGAACATTAATCTCAACATCACAATCAATTAACTTCAAATCTCTAAACTAATCAATTGCTCAAACAACCTAGATCTAGATTCAATTTCATTCTCAAAGTAAATTGCATCATAAATCACCTCAAATGTGATCAATATAAGAGAAGCATTAAACTCAGAGCTATTTGATTAACACAAATGTACAATCCATTACAAAGGCATAAGCAAGCTACATGGTTCAATTACAAGGAAAAAGTTTCATCCAAGAGAATCAATCCTAAAGAATTAGTTACTCATGCTTACAAGTAACAATGGAGGTGAAGTCATGGTGGAAATTGATATGGAGAAGAATTGGAGTGATCTTTGCTTAATCTTGCATCCAAGGTCCAAGGAAAGGATGATCCAAGCTTCAGTGGTGATGTTTCTCTTCAATCCTTGCACCAAAATTCGTAACCCTTTTCAATTGGAATCATTCCCCTTTTATAGATCTCCAAAATAGAGTTGTAACCGCCAAATTTCGCCCCATGCAGAATTAATTTCGCACCAAGCGAAATTCATTTAACACGTGGCAGCTTCTTACATGCTGAAAAATGGCTTCAGCAGGAAATTCCACTTGAGGCGTAATTCAGGCTTAAAAATTCACACTAGGCGAATTTTCCATGCGTGAAGACAGAGACTGCTCAAAACTCACCAAATTTCGCCCCAGGAGAAATCCATGCGAAATTGGGGCGAAATTTTAGGACTTCAATACAAAATTAAAGCTTCTTTCTTCCGTGACAAGCTACCTTCATAACATGTGTTTCGCACTTACTCCCATGCTTAAAACCATCAAATAGTTCTTCAAAATCCCTGAATTGAGTTACTTTTGGTGTGTAATAATGGAGTTATCAATACATGTGCACCCCCTGATATTCTGAAATTACCCCTCTCACCACTTGGAAAGCAAGTGTGTAAATATGAAAAATTGGAGGGGAAAAAGTTCGCTTTCTAGATAGTGTTTACACTGATTTTTGGTAAACAACCGCTAGTTTAAATTAATTACTTGAGAGATCAACTAGTAAATCTCGGGACAATTGTTCATGCATTTTGTTAAAGGAAACTTGGAAGTTTATCTTTGAAGACATCCTTATTTGATAAAAGAACAATATGTTTAATTTCTGAAACATATGTTAAATGTGATTAAAGCAAGTTCACTCGAACGAGGGAACTAATGAAAAGCAGAATTTGTAAATGCTTTAAGAAAATAAAGACTTATGAAAAGTAAATTTGCATTTAGAATGTAAAAGTTACAAAGAAAATGTAAAGGTTCACCGATTCATACATCTTTCTCGAGTAACTCGTTTCTCGCCTTAACATGGATACTTTGAGTGTTTGAGATTTTGTGTAAATGAATTGTGACCCCTACTTCGACTATACATACTTCCATTTATAGAAAAACTAAGCAACGTCTATCCTAACGTTAAACTACTAAACTTCAGCCACGCGTCCTTTTGCATTTGAAATGAACCAAGGCCTTTAAACCGTTGTAACCGTCGAAGTCGAATCACACTTAAATGATAAAAATGCTCTAAGTCCATAATTCTTGACTATTTCTGAAATTCCTGGCACACAGTGGACAGGTGTTGCTCAAGGTGTAGCAACACTTGTCTGTTGTAGACAGGTGTTGTCACTGGTGCGCCAACACTTGTCTTATAAACAGAGCAAATAACATAAAACAATACAAACAGTAAAGTAAATAACACACGAGAGTTGTTAACCCAGTTCAGCCTAAAGCCTACTCTGGGGGATACCAATCCAGGAATGAAGTCCACTATCAGCAGTATTACTTCGAAGCTAAACTCACCCGTTTACAACTTCTCACTTAATCACTACCCAATGACCCTTCTACCTAGGAACTCCTAGATATGAGACCCCGTCTCAATTCCCACCTTAGCAACACAGACAGCGCTGCTATTCAATTCAGACGATTACAACGATTGGAGACACACTCCTAAAAACTAGGATTCACTCTTGCTTAAAAGCTTGCGAGTAAACCACACAACACAATAGAACAATCTCCGTACTTCAAAGCTTAGGAGAAGTTCACACTTACAACTCAATAACACTCAGGTCCTAAGCTTGCATCAATGAGACACAAGAAAGGCTCACAATTAACACTCTAAAATCCTAAAACACACGCTTTGTAAGAACACGATTTTAGATGCTTGAAACCATATGCTTGCCTTCGTATTTATAGTAGTAGAACGACTTGGGCTTCAAGACAAAATTAGGGCTTCTAGAATTGCGGCAGCAGTGATATATTTTTGAAAACAATAGTTATATTTTTGAAACCGCAAAAATATATTTTCCAAAAATATAATTCTTTTGGAAAATAAAACTAGGGTTTAGCTGCCTCATGAAACACATTAAACACGTGCGCCTTCTTCTGTAAGAAACCTTGACATAATTCTTCAAACAGATCTTCAAAAGATTGAGTAGAAAATAAAAACATCCAGCTGACGCGCGCAGAACAGAGTCAGGTGTTGTTCCAAAGTGTCACAACACTTGGGGTCAGCACACTTGTCTCAACACTTGGCTAAAATATGTTTTTGCAAAATGTAGCCAATATACAAAAACCCAACAATCTCCCCCTTTGGCAAATTTTGGCTAAAACAATATTAGACCAGTATATAGAGAGATACAGTATTACCTTTCCTTCGAGTCAACATGATCACACAACTAGGAAAGAAAGTAACACATAGTAAAACTACTCCCAGAAGAAATAAGTAGTATCAGAGGCAATGCAACAGCGGAATAAAACAACTAGCCTCATGGAACAACACAAGGGAGAAATAAACTCCCATAGTAGATGCTAAGTAGGAGAGATAAACTCCTAATAGTTTAACGCGCATCCATTCATCATAAGAACAACAGGGAAAAATAAATTCCCATAAACATCTGAGAAAAATAAATTCTCAGTCATAGTGGATAGTGGACTCAATAGTCAGGTGCCATAACACTTGGCACAACATTTGTCATCAAACGTATTCAGGCGATCAAGAGATAATATCACTCACACTCCCCCTGAATTTATGCATACAAACACCAGATAAAGAAAGAATAATCACTACTCCCCCTCAGTACATGCATATTACTCACACTCCCCCTCAATACGAGCATACGAACAATTTCATGCAAACACAGTCACCAGATGTGAGAACATCTGACCACACACTTGTCACACACACACACTACTCCCCCTTTTTAGCCACAATTTAGACAAACATCAGGAATAGGAAATCATAGTGTACCAGAGCATAGAGAATATCAGTGTGCAGTTATTACAGACCATAGAGCACACACAGGTGCTAGAAATTCAGGGCCTAGCCCATAAAGGAATAACAAAAGAAACACCAAAAGTACATCAGAAACAAATATAAGGAAACATCAGAAATCAGAGTGAAGAACTTTCATCAGAGTCCTCCATCACATCCTCATCCTCAGACTCACTAGCCTCTTCTCCTTCTTGTCCATTTGGCTCACCCTCAGCCATCTCAGCAGCTTCCTCAGCCTTGAGTGCCTCAATTACACGGTCTATTTTCAGCTTCCTGGCTTCAAGAGCTCTGCTAGTTTCAGTAAGATCAGCAATCATCTGTTTCCTTGAAAGTACACCACCCTGGACAGATGTGCCAACACCTGCTGCAACATTTGTCCCATCCAGCAGCCTCTGCTCAATCACCAACACCCCTTTCCTTTTACAAGGAACATCAGTACTCCTTAGTATATCTGGGTGTTGCTCAAGAATGATATTGCATAGCAGAGTGGGGAGAGCCACTGGCTTCTCAACAGCATAAGTCAGGGCATGGCTTAAAGTTTCTTGAAAGAGATAAGCTCCATAGTCAAAATTGGCCTTGGTACCCACAGCATAGATGAACCTACCCAATCCTCTTGCCACATCTCCTGAGTGAGTTGTAGGCACCCAATTATGGGCAGCAATCCTATTTAAAACAGCATAAAATGGTGAGAGGGAAGTTGCAGACAGCTTTGCTTTGCTTGGCCACACTTTAATTTTTCCACCAGTGAGGACCTTGCAGATTTCATTATCTGTGGCTTTTAGAGGAGCCACTTCATCAGAGCTTCTTTGGAGATATTGGTTTATCACAATAGGGGAGAATTGCACACACTTTCCACGTACAAACACTTGCCTGTATTCAGGACTTGCTGGATCATTACAGTCTGCAGCCACATTAATCAAAAATTCTTTGACAAGCCTGTCATAGCACTTGTCCAAACCAACCACAGTTTTCATCAGACCTGCATACTCAAGAGCTTCTACAACACTAGGACATTCAAGAATATCATTCTTCAAATTCCTTTCCAGAGCCAGCCTCCTATGATATACAAATTTCCATCTTGCAGATCCATTTTCCAGATGGAATGAAACATTGTCTAATGGAGCAGATGGAACATATTGAGGAACCTTCTTCCTTCCTACACTTTTCCTAGATGTGCTGCCAGATGCAGCAACATCTGTCTCAGGTTCAAAATCAGAATCACTTGTTGGAGGAGCTTTTCTTTTCTTGGTCTCTGACCTAGGGACCACTTTACTGACAGGTTTTGGAGGTCCATACACAGGCTTTTTACCAGTACCCTTTCCAGCCTTAGATGGTTTGGGTGTTTGGACAGGTGTACTAGCAGTCTCTACACCTTTATTAACCCTACTTCTAGTCCTCCTAGCCACACTAGCCTCAGAGTTTGTAGGGACAGCCTTATCACTAGCAGTAGTTTCATTAACAAATATAACCTCTGGATTATCATTCATAGCTTTATCAGGAACAGTTTCTTTATCAGTAGCCTTAGGTGGGGGACTCTCATCAGACTCAGAATAGTCCACCAGATTTTCTTGTGCCAAAGATGTGGGAGCATCTGGCACCACATTTGGCGCAGCGCCATGTGTTGCAACATTCGGCGCAACATGAGTCTCAGGAGCAGTTTTCTTGAGAGACTCATCAGCAACAGCTTCATTGGTCTCAGTGGAAGCACCAATATTAGCATCAACAGCAACAGGGGAGTTAGGAACACTTTTCCCCAAATTTTCAGACATATCAGGGTCCTTTAAACCTAGGGTTTCAGCAGATTTTGGTGTATTAAGACCTAAATTAACAGAAATCTTACCAGATGCAGTAACATTTTCAACTGTAGGATTGGAGACAGGCGTTGCAACACCACTTGATGGTAGTGGATCAACATGTAGTTCAGACATTGTAAAACTTCTCCTTGATTCATACTTCGATTTCTTGCTCTTACGCTTTGAACTTTTAATTGCAGCAGGAGAGGAAGGATTTGTATTCGTTCGCGATGATTTATCCTTCTTTGCCACGGATTTTCTCCTTATCTTTGGACTTGTGGCAGGTATGGTGTTGAGAGGAATCGCATTTATCGCCACTTGTGGTGACGGAACATCTTCATTCTTCGTTGGTGAGGATTTTCCAGAATCAGTCATGATTATTGAGTAAGATTTTCTGAGAAATGTAAAGATTAGAACAAAATTGGTGAAGAAGTTGGAGAGATTTTGAGCGAGAGAAGATGCAGTTCTGTTTGTGTTTGGAACGAACACAGGAAGTTGAGCAGTTGGTTGCGTGTTTTGGGAATAAAATAAATGTTGTAATGATTTCCCTTTGTAAACGTGCAGAGAGTGTAGGAGGGAAGATAAAGTAACTGTTGTACACTCTCCTTGCAATAACTGCTATTGATGTTCAAATAGGCAAATTCCTAATTTGCCCCTCAATTTTTCAAATTGACTTGCGTCCAAAGCTTTAGTAAAAATGTCTGCTAACTGTTCTTCAGATGTAATGTGCTCAAGTGTAACAATTTTTTCTTCTACAAGCTCCCTTATAAAATGATGGCGTATATCAATATGCTTAGTCCTACTATGTTGAATAGGATTTTTAGAAATGTTTATAGCACTCAGATTGTCACAGTAAAGTGTCATGACATCTTGCTCCACACTATACTCTTTCAACATTTGTCTCATCCATAACAATTGAGAGCAACTACTCCCAGCTGCTATATATTCTGCCTCAGCTGTTGATAGAGACACACTATTCTGCTTCTTACTAAACCAAGATACTAGATTGTTTCCCAAGAAGAAACATGCACCAGAGGTGCTCTTTCTATCATCAGCACTTCCAGCCCAATCTGCATCACAATATCCAATTAAGGTAGAATCATTACCATGAGTGTATAGAATTCCATAGCCACATGTTCCATTGACATATTTGAAGATCCTCTTTACTTGAGTCAGATGACTCATCTTAGGCTCAGATTGGTATCTAGCACAAACACCAACTGCAAACATGATATCAGGCCTGCTAGCTGTGAGATATAGTAAGCTCCCAATCATACTTCTATAGAGACTTTGATCCACATCAACCCCTTTTTCATCTTTGGTAAGCTTCAAGTGTGTAGGTGCAGGTGTCCTTTTGTGACTACCACCTTCCATACCAAATTTCTTCACAATGTTTCTTGCATATTTTTCTTGAGAGATAAATATGGTGTCTTCCATTTGTTTGACCTGAAGACCTAAAAAATAAGTTAGCTCACCTACAAGACTCATTTCAAATTCAGATTGCATTTGATGCACAAAGTGTTCCACCATTTGTCGCGACATTCCACCAAATACAATATCATCCACATATATCTGAGCTATCATTAGTTTCCCTTTCTCTTCTCTTACAAACAAGGTTTTATCATTACCACCCTTCTTGTATCCATGGCTGACGAGGAATTCAGTCAATCTTTCATACCATGCTCTAGGGGCTTGTTTCAATCCATAGAGTGCTTTCTTTAGTTTGTAAACATGGTTAGGAAAGCTTGGATCTACAAACCCTTTTGGTTGCTCAACATATACCTCTTCATTTAGATAGCCATTTAGGAATGCACTTTTTACATCCATTTGATATAGCTTGAATTTTAAGATGCATGCCACAGCCAAGGGTAATCTTATGGACTCCAAGCGAGCAACTGGAGCAAAAGTTTCATCAAAATCTACTCCTTCTATCTGGGTGTATCCTTGTGCTACAAGTCTGGCTTTATTTCTTGTAATATCACCATTTTCATCAGTTTTGTTCTTGTACACCCACTTTGTACCAATAACATTTATACCATCTGGTCTAGGTACTAGATCCCATACCTCACTTCTTTTGAACTGAGTTAGTTCATCCTGCATAGCATTGATCCAGTATTCATCAGTCAAAGCTTCTTTAACATTCTTTGGTTCAATCTTTGATATGAAGCATGAATTGGAGATTGCTTCTTTTGATCTTCTTGTTGCAATTCCTTGATTTGGATTTCCAATGACAAGTTCCAGAGGATGATTCTTCTGTGTTCTAGTAGATGGTCCCTTGTTTGGTCTAGGAACCTCTGTAGTAGATTCAGAATGTTGATCAGGTTCAGGTTCAGATTGATCATCATCAGGTGTTGGGACAGGTGTTATGACATCTGTCTCTTCAGCTGGATCTGCACTTGTTGTATCACTATCATCAACTACAACATTAATTGATTCCATCATAGTTCTTGTTCTGGAGTTAAAAACCCTGTAGGCTCTGCTGTTGGTTGAGTAACCTAAAAAGATCCCCTCATCACTTTTGGGGTCCAATTTTCTCCTAGGTTCTCTATCTGCCAAAATATAACATTTTGACCCAAACACATGGAAATACTTCACAGTAGGCTTCCTATTCTTCCATAGTTCATACAGTGTTGTAGCAGTACCTTTTCTTAATGTTACTCTATTGTGAATGTAACATGCTGTATTCATGGCTTCAGCCCAGAATTTGTAAGGAACATTTTTGGCATGCAACATTACTCTAGCAGATTCTTGTAAGGTTCTGTTCTTTCTCTCAACCACACCATTTTGTTGAGGTGTAATAGGTGAGGAAAACTCATGAGTTATTCCTTCAGCAGCACAAAAGTCAGCAAATTTAGAGTTCTCAAACTCCTTACCGTGGTCACTTCTAATTCTTACAATACCACAATCTTTCTCCTTTTGAAGTTGTAAGCAAAGATTTTTGAATTCTTCAAAAGTCTCAGATTTTTCCCTAATGAAATTGACCCAAGTATATCTAGAGAAGTCATCAACAACAACAAGTACATATTTCTTACCTCCAAGACTCTCCACTTGTATGGGCCCCATCAGATCCATGTGTAGTAACTCAAGAACTTTAGAAGTGGACAAGTGTTGCAACTTCTGGTGCGACACTTTGGTTTGCTTCCCAATCTGACATTCACCACAGATATTGCCTTCTTGTATCTGTAAGATTGGTAGTCCTCTGACAGCTTCTTCTGATATGACTCTCTTCATGCTCTTCAGGTTAAGGTGTCCTAATTTTTGATGCCACAGCTTAACCTCTTCATTTTTAGTTAAGAGACATGTAGATACATTACCTTCTTCAAGGGGGGTCCACAGGTAGCAATTATCTTTTGATCTAACACCCTTCATAAGGATGTTTCCTTCATTATTGCTGACTAGACATTCATTTTTTGTAAAGTTGACTCTCATGCCTTGATCACATAGTTGGCTTATACTAATTAGATTGGCAGTTAGTCCTTTTACAAGGAGAACATTTTCAAGTTTTGGTAGACCATGGTCAATCAGTCTTCCAATACCTTTGATTTCCCCCTTTGCTCCATCTCCAAATGTCACAAAGCTTGTGGCATAGGATTTTACCTCTTTCAAATACTTTTCAACACCAGTCATGTGTCTGGAACAACCACTATCAAAGTACCAATCTTCTTTTGATGATGCTCTGAGAGATGTATGAGCAATCAAACTTTTCCCACTGCTTTCAGCTGTATACTCCTTGGTATTTGTTGTATCATCTCTTTGCTTCCATTCCATCTTTGTTTTAGTGATGGATTGATCAGATTCTTGTGGAATTTCATTTGGATATCCATATAGTTTGTAGCAGTAAGGCCTTATGTGCCCCTTTCTTCCACAGTGGTGACATCTCCATGAGTGGTACCTGCTTCTAGGTCTAGGTATAAATCTAGGTCTCTGCCATCTTTGCTGATGTGGTGCCACATGTGGTGACACTTGTCTCTGCTGTCTAGGAGCCAGGTGTGGCGACATCCTGTCATGCATTTTTGGAGAAGGTTGTTTACTTATCTCAGGTATGTATTTCCCTTCTTTGTTGTAATCCATAATCCTATTAACATTTTTGTATTCATACCCAATGCCTGTTTTGGATCTACTAGGAGCAGGCAAAGTTTCCAGGATTTCATCTAGATCACTTCCTTTGAATAGCCTAAGAACATGCTTCTTTAAATTCTCAAGATGAGAGTTTAATTCAGTTACCTCTTCATTCAGATGAGCTATCTCAGTTAGTTGTTTGATCTTGTCAGCTTCCAAGTTGATGATAGTTGCCTTCTGTTCCTCAATGATCTTTAAACTATCTTCCCATTTAGTACTAAATTCAGAGATTCTTGACATATTAGCAGCTCTCTCAGTTTGCAACTTAGTGATTGTTTCTTTTTGTTCTTCAGAGACTCTGCAGACTTCTGCACTCTTCAGACACAGCTTTTTATATGATTCAGCCAGTTCATCAAAGGTCAGTTCTTCTTCACATGATTCAGTGTCAGATGTGCAAACACTTGTCAATACATGTATAGCCTTTGCAGTATCAGTTTCTCCTTCAGAATCTTCATCTGACCAAGTTACAGTTAACCCCTTCTTTTGTTTCTTCAGAAAGGTACCACATTCACTTCTAATGTGACCAAACCCCTCACATTCATGGCATTGAACACCTTTATTTGGAGCTGATTTTTCATCTGTTACAGGTTTTCTGAAGTTCCTGTAAGTGTTGCGCCCAATGTCAGCTGCACCTGTCTTAGGGCGTTTGTCCATTCTCTTCAGTACTTTATTAAATTGTTTTCCCAAAAGAACCATTGCATCAGAGATGCTTTGTTCAGACTCTGTGTCACTCAGTTGATCTTCTTCCTCAGCATTTGAAACAAAGGCAATACTTTTGTTTTTCTTATCCATCTTTTCATTTGCAGCTACCTCATAGGTTTGTAGTGAACCAACCAGTTCATCTAGCTTCATATCTGTGATATCCTTTGCTTCTTCTATAGCTGTGACTTTCATGTCAAACTTCTTAGGTAGAGACCTGAGCATTTTTCTTACCAGCTTTTCTTCAGGTATCTTTTCACCCAAGGCATCAAATTGATTGTCAAAGTCAAGTATGGTCATGTGAAAATCCTGAATGGTTTCATCATCATTCATTCTAAGATTCTCAAACTTAGTTGTTAGGAGTTGTAGCTTAGACAACTTCACTTTAGAGGTACCTTCATGAACAGTCTCAAGAATTGTCCAAGCTTCCTTAGCACAAACACACTTTTTGATGAGTCTGAATATGTGTTTGTCAACACCATTATATAGTGCATATAATGCTTTTGAGTTTGCAAGAGCAAGCTCATCCTCTTCTTTGGACCATTCTTCAGCAGATTTCAACTCAAGAGTTGGTTTGCCATCTTTGTCCATCTTCACAGGAGGAGTCCACCCTCTCAGAACTGCCTTCCAAGTCTTGCTATCAATTTGTTTTAGAAAGGCCATCATGCGGGACTTCCAATAGTCATAGTTTGAAGCACCAACCAGAAGAGGTGGTCTGGTAACAAAACCTCCTTCTTTGTCCATCCTTGCCAGAAAAAGTTTCCCTGGAGCTCACCCTAAAATTCAGAACAGGGTGCCTGCTCTGATGCCAATTGAAATTCCTGGCACACAGTGGACAGGTGTTGCTCAAGGTGTAGCAACACTTGTCTGTTGTAGACAGGTGTTGTCACTGGTGCGCCAACACTTGTCTTATAAACAGAGCAAATAACATAAAACAATACAAACAGTAAAGTAAATAACACACGAGAGTTGTTAACCCAGTTCAGCCTAAAGCCTACTCTGGGGGATACCAATCCAGGAATGAAGTCCACTATCAGCAGTATTACTTCGAAGCTAAACTCACCCGTTTACAACTTCTCACTTAATCACTACCCAATGACCCTTCTACCTAGGAACTCCTAGATATGAGACCCCGTCCCAATTCCCACCTTAGCAACACAGACAGCGCTGCTATTCAATTCAGACGATTACAACGATTGGAGACACACTCCTAAAAACTAGGATTCACTCTTGCTTAAAAGCTTGCGAGTAAACCACACAACACAATAGAACAATCTCCGTACTTCAAAGCTTAGGAGAAGTTCACACTTACAACTCAATAACACTCAGGTCCTAAGCTTGCATCAATGAGACACAAGAAAGGCTCACAATTAACACTCTAAAATCCTAAAACACACGCTTTGTAAGAACACGATTTTAGATGCTTGAAACCATATGCTTGCCTTCGTATTTATAGTAGTAGAACGACTTGGGCTTCAAGACAAAATTAGGGCTTCTAGAATTGCGGCAGCAGTGATATATTTTTGAAAACAATAGTTATATTTTTGAAACCGCAAAAATATATTTTCCAAAAATATAATTCTTTTGGAAAATAAAACTAGGGTTTAGCTGCCTCATGAAACACATTAAACACGTGCGCCTTCTTCTGTAAGAAACCTTGACATAATTCTTCAAACAGATCTTCAAAAGATTGAGTAGAAAATAAAAACATCCAGCTGGCGCGCGCAGAACAGAGTCAGGTGTTGTTCCAAAGTGTCACAACACTTGGGGTCAGCACACTTGTCTCAACACTTGGCTAAAATATGTTTTTGCAAAATGTAGCCAATATACAAAAACCCAACAATTTCGATTCATTGGCTTCCATCGAAAGATTCTTCAGTCTCGAGCTATGAAGCTTTTCCATTAGGATTCTCTTGTTCTTAAAGACATTACCCTTAACCTTCATTTAAACGATAAGAGAAAGAATCTCTCTTGTTTTTGAAGACATTAAAGACTAAGGCTACCTAAAGCCATTTCAACAGGTTTTTTTAGCAATAAATGTCTTTGGAACTGGAGATTATAACATATTTTACCTTGAGCTAAAATATGGGATAACAAATTGCCCCCAAAAATGCTTATTTCGATTTGAATGACTCGAATGAAATAAGAGATTGGCATTTTTCAAAGTACCTCTTTCCAAACGCCATCCCTTCTATTTCGATTTGATGATGTCATGGCATTTAAGAAGATAACCGTTTCACTTCTTACAAAACTGTCACGTTCTGCGTCCTTTTGAGTAGTGGGACACGCGTCAGCCTGAGAAGTTGAATCGTAATAGACAAAAAGCGCTTTTTCAGCATTTATCCCTTTTTTTATTTAAATTTTGTCTTAATCCAAGATTGCCTATAAATAGAGCTCTGTCACTTCAGTTGAAACTTTTCCAACTTCTTCCAAAGCTTCTCACGCTCCGGAAATCTCTCAAAATCTTTCTCCCAATCTTGAAACACCAAAGATTCAAAACAAATCTGAACTCACCGGATCTTTGATTACCTTCTTCAGTTCGCATCTTTCAAGATCTCAGATCTACATCTTTTCTTCTGTTTTCCCAAGAACTTTCATGGCGTCTTCATCTAACAAGTTTCAAGTCCCTTTTGCTGGAAAATGGAGCGATTTCTCCGTTGCTGATGATGGAACGAAGTATGTTCCAGAACCCAAAGGTAGCAAAGAACATCGAGAAATCTGGGAAAGTCAGGTAATGATTCCCTTTGCTATTGATAAAAATGTTTATGCTTTTGGTGGTCCGATTCCAGATGATATGAACTTGACTAGGGAAGTAGATGAGATATTTCCATGTCTCGAAACTTGCGAACCCAGAATCTTTGACAGCAAACCCTATAACTTTGAATATATGCTGACAAATTATAAACCCTTTCGATCCCATCCTTATTACGGAAATAGCCTTTACCTTACTTGGCTTGATCGAATAGAACAATCCTTTGGCAAATTCTGGAAAGATTATGGAATCTTC
Organism: Trifolium pratense; assembly: GCF_020283565.1. Classification (NCBI taxonomy): domain Eukaryota; kingdom Viridiplantae; phylum Streptophyta; class Magnoliopsida; order Fabales; family Fabaceae; genus Trifolium; species Trifolium pratense. The sequence continues at coordinate 44,648,010 of NC_060062.1, read as the reverse complement.
GAGTTAATACAATTTTCTAGGATAGGGCCCAAATACCAACCTGAAATGCTCATTGCTGCGATGCATTTCTTTGAAAAATCTACCAACACCTTTCACTTCAAAAGTGGTATGATGACACCCACCCTGTTCGATGTGTCAGCTATCACAGGGTTAAGACCCACTGGCAAAACTTACAGCCCTAATGATGTTAGTGATAACATCACTTTAAACTACAAAGAAAACGCCTTTTCTGCCTTTATCCTCAAACATTCAGGACCTGAGAATGAAGAAGTCTCAGATGAGGAACATGTGGCCTTTCTTACTCTATGGCTATCCCATTATGTATTTTGCTCTCGATCTCTCCAAATTGCTAGGAAATTTATACCTATGGCTGTGCAAATACATGAAGGATGCCATTTTGCCTTAGGACGCCTTCTGCTGGCAACCCTGTATGAGTCGATTGGGGAAGTTTGTGATAACCTAAAAGGTTTAGTTCCTGCCAAATCGAAATCGAAGAAAGCCGCCACGGATGGATGTTTTCAAGCTGCCGGGCCAATGTGGCTATTACAATTGTGGTTAAATGCCACCTTTGAAAAGGAACTTGGTTTGTTCATTCCCACTGAACATCATGCTTCGATAGCTAAAAGGAAAATTGAAGGCACCCGCTTGATAAGGCTTCAACCTAATCCCCTCGAACAAAACACTCAACAGCTTTTCATGAAGTACATGAAAATTTTCTTAGCCATTGACCAATTCAAGCCTGAGCATGCCCCATTTGTGAAGAGAACCATTGGTCCCTCCTGGTTCGTCAAAGAGATACCAGTGTTGAATCCTAATGCTGAGGAGGAAATAAATGAAACCTGGACAGCATACTTAGATCCTACCATTCTGTCTATTCGAATTGGTACCCTATCTTCTGAATATGCATTAATTGGGTATCAACCGAATTTGGTCTCTAGACAGTTTGGCTTTTCGCAGCTTCGACCAAAGAGCATGTATATAAGAAAGAAGAACATCGTGCTTGGGACTACTGTGACTTCCACTTTGTATGAAAGGTACATGAAGATTAGTCATGATAACGTTTATGGCTTCGAGCCATTTGACTTCAACCTTTCTTACTACTGTACACAAGAGTTTACCATCTGGTGGAGGCGCTATTTCGACAGCAAACACCTAGGAGATGCGGTGCTTATCTCGAGGTTGGAGAGTGGGTTTACTCGACCTCAGATAAAGAGAATCGAACAGCAAGTCAAGACTACAGGTAACTTGTCTTTATATATGCACTTTCTTTTACCAAATATTCTCATATTGTTTCGATTTAACCTTTTGCTTATGTTTCCTAGTTACCAAGAAACAAGCTGCAGAAACTGTTAAGACAGTTAAAGAACAAATAACACCAAAGGCAGTTGAAACAACTGGAGAGCCTTCTAAGGTACTTACTGAATCGAAACTTGTTTTCCTTTGAAAATTCTAAGTTAAATCTTTATTTTTCTAACCCACTTCTTCTAGGTACGTAAAAGACCAACCAACGTCCCTTCCACTGAGACTGGCCCATCGAAGAAGCCAAAACCTAACACGATAGTCGTCAGTGACGAAGAAGAGGTATAAGTTTTTCTAACTTATTTTCAAAGTTCCTTCCAACTCAAATCCATTAATTCAAATGTTTCCTATCTCGACTCCTATCCGCAGGAAGAAGAAGAAGAACAAAGTTTCCAGAGAAAAAGGAGCCAGCCTTCTGTGATTATTGAAACAAATATCCCAGAAACTACTTCTGATGATCTTTCTACTGAAGAGAAGGAAAAGAAGATGAAAGAAAAGAAAGAAAAGAAGGAAAGGAAAGCAAAGAGGAAAGAGGAAAAGAAGAAAGAAGGAAAGAACAGTTCAGAGGATCGAACCCGGGATAAAAAACATAAAAAGTCAAAGTCCTCAAGTGATCCCTCTGCAACCAACCTTAAAACTCCTTCGATCTCGAGTGAACAACAAGAGCCTACTCCTGAAGCTGAAGTTCAAGAAGATGTTGCTATGCCTGATGCTACACTCAATGAATCGGACAACATGCCCCAGCAAGACATCAATCCAGAGGTACTTGAATTACTTGCATTTTCTCATTTATCATAACTAAAGTCATATTCCCTCATATTCGATTCTGCTTTGTAGGACATTATGTCGAACAGGTCTAGTGGTGATACCTTTAAAGATAGTGAGACCACTATTTCTGAAAAAATCATACCGGAGCCCATTCAAGATCAACCAGAGCATCCTATATCTGCAGAAACTGATACTAAGACCTCCCCTTTCAAAGAATGGAACGAAAATCCAACAGTCGAGGTCGATGCTGATGAAACTTCCTCAGAGGAAGAAGATTTTGATTCTGAAGCCATAAAGGAAGCAGAGGCTGGTGGATCAGAATTGCTACCTGAAACCTCGACATCGAAGCTGTCAGCCAGCCTAGGGCTCGCTGAAGAAGAATTCATTTCCTTGCAAATTCATGATCCTGAGGCTGCTTTGAAACTTCTGATTTCTAAAACAACTACTGATCCTGTGAGCTCGAGTGGACCCAGCAATTCGACTGCTTCAGATTCAGAAATCAATTCTTCGGTTCGACAAGACTCTCTGATTTCGAAGCTATATACTGACTTCATCAATGGAGACATCTTGGCATCAGTTGAGGAACACCCTGCTAATGCTTTCAAACATAAATCCTTTTTGAATAAGTTGCATAACCCTCAAACTGATCTCGAAACCTTGGGGAAAGTCATCCAGCTCGAATCGATTTTGGACCAATTTGCTACTACGGTGCAAAGCCTCAAACGCAACTCTCAGAAACTTGTTGGTCAGCAGGCTGCTTATGATGCATTATTCGAGAAGGCCATGGCTGCTCAATCGAAAGTTGACCAAATGAAGGCACAAGTTCAGCAACCAGGCCTTGGGATTCAAGAATGTACCAACAATATTTCTAAGTGGGAGGCAGAGATAGAGTCTCTTCGAGCCGAGATTGCTGATCGAGAGAAAAAGATTCTTGAAGAAAAAGCAAAGCGTACAAAGATTGAAGAAGCTGTTGCTGCTACCACTCAAGAATCTATTCGCGAAGCTGCGAAGGAAGGTATTTCTCACTTCAGTGCTGCCACTGTGATCAAAGAAGAGATCACATCTCTCGAAGATGCAATCAAGATCCAGACTGTCGAAGTTGGCCTTATCAAGGATCATTATGCTGATTTCAAATCCAAGTGTTTGTCTTAGATTTTCTTTTGATGTTTTTTTTTTTTTAATTCTCGAACAATTATCTGGTTTTATTTCCATTTGGTTTGTACCTTTGACAATTGCCTCTTATGGCACTTTTACTTTGTTTATGCCATTTCAATTTCGTTTCGAATATTTATTCTGTGCTAATATTAACTTCTAAAAGCGTTGGTTTATATTTTTTCAAATACTTACCATTTATATTCAATGTTCGCTTTTCTGGAGTTAATTCTTCTATTTCATACGCACCATTCGAAAATACTTGTATTATTTTAAAAGGTCCTTCCCAATTTGGAGACCATTTGCCTAAAACTCTATCTTTTTTGTCCATAGGCAAAATAACTTTCCAAACTAAATTCCCCACGTCAAAGGTTTTTGATTTAACCTTCTTATTATAGGCCTTTGCTACTCTTTCTTTTTGTCTACTTAAAGTATCAAGCGCTCTTAGCCTTTCTTCGTCTAAATCAACCAATTCATCAAACATCATACTCCAATAGTGATCAGTTGGTATCTCCATTTGCCTTTGAATTCTGATAGATTGCAAATAAATTTCCACTGGTAACACGGCATCATGACCATATGTTAATCGAAATGGAGTAGAATTTGTTGATTCTTTAGGGGAATTTCTACATGCCCATAAGACTTGATTTAAAGTCTTGTTCCAATTTCTTGGCTTTTGAGCAATATGTTTTCTGATTAATCCAATAATAATTTTATTGGCAGCTTCTACTTGACCATTTGCTTGTGCATAATAAGGTGTCGAAGTCAAAAGTTTAAACCCTGTTTGCCTGGCGAATTCTTGCATCTTTCGACCAGTAAACACTGAACCTTGATCAGTTGTGATGGTTTCAGGGATTCCAAACCTATAAATAATGTGGTTTTGGATAAAACTTATAACTTCTTCTTGATCAACGTTGGGCAGGGGTATAGCCTCGATCCATTTGGTAAAATAATCAACACCAACTATTATGTATTTTTGATTTTTTGATGATGCTGGTTTTATTTCACCAATTAAATCCAATGCCCAACCTCTAAATGGCCAAGGTTTTATTATCGAATGTAATTCACTTGCAGGTACATGTTGGATTCCTGCATGTTTTTGACATTCTTGACAACCTTTAGCAAAATCTATGCAATCTTTTAACATAGATGGCCAGTACATGCCTTGTCGAACTAAAAGCCATTTCATCTTATGGCCTGATTGATGAGAACCACAAGCCCCACTATGAACATCAGATATTGCTATGTAGGCCTCATTCTCACTAAGGCATTTCAACAGTACTCCTTCGAGGGTCTTTTTAAACAATTCATTACCAATGATCACGTAATTTGATGCCCTATATTTGATCTTTCGAGGAGCACTCCCGATTGGATTTTCCAAATATTCTACAATTGGTTTTCTCCAATCACCATCTATTAAATTGTCAATAACCAAAATTTGGAGTTCATCATAATTCATTTCTTTATCAAAATTATTTATGTCATTTGGTGACATCTCTGCCCCCTCAAGTTTTGGTATTGACAATTCCAATTGCATTGGCTCATTAGAAATCAATTTTTCTTTGATTTCTATTAATTGTTCTAGCTTTTCTTTGGACACTTTGTATCCTGAAGCAATCTGGGCTAAGTCATTTGCTTCTTGATTTTCTATTCGAGGAACATGTTCTATGTCAATCGAATCGAAACGTTTTAGTAACGCATTTGCTATGACAAAATAACGAATCAAATGCTCTTTGATACATTTGTATTCTTTTGTCAGTTGTTTCAAAACTAGTTCTGAATCACCTTTTATTTTAATGTCTTTTGCCCCCAGGCTTAATAATATTTCTAATCCTGCTATCAAAGCCTCATATTCAGCTTCATTGTTCGAACAAATACCATTAATCCTGTATTTGAACTTAGTGGGAATTTTTTGTGGGGAAATTATCAAAATACCTATTCCAGTACCATGTTGATGTCTAGACCCATCGAAATACAAAGTCCATGGTTCTAGAGCAATGTAATTTTGAGGTGATTCGATTGCTGAATGATCAACAATGAAGTCAGCCACTATTTGGCCTTTAATTGCTTTCAAAGGCTTGTATGAAAGTGAATATTCAGAAAGAGCTAAAGCCCATCTCCCAATTCGACTATGAAAATTGGTTTTAGCAACATATGTTTAATAACATCATAATGAGAATAAACATAAACATCAATAGGCTTTATATAATGCTTCAATTTCATACAAGAAAAGTACAAACAAAGACAAAGCTTTTCAATACTACTATATCTAGTTTCAACATCATTAAGGACTCTACTTAGATAATAAATGGCCTTTTCTTCGCCATTTTCGTCCTCTTGGGCTAACATACTACCTAATGTGGTATCAGATGCTGAAATATACAACTTCATAAACTTATTTCTAATTGGTGGCATCAGAGTTGGAGGATTAGACAAATATCTTTTGATTGCATCGAATGCTTCTTGCTGATCCTGCCCCCAAGTAAAAACATCCTCTTTCTTGAGTCGAAGCAATGGTGAAAAAGCTTGAGCTTTACCACTTAGATTCGAAATGAATCTTCTCAGAAAGTTGATTTTTCCCAACAAGGATTGAAGTTGCTTTTTGTTTGTTGGAGGGTTAGTCTCCAAAATCGCTTTTGTCTTGTTTTGGTTTATCTCAATGCCCTTTTTATGCACCACAAACCCAAGGAAATCTCCTGCATGTACACAAAAAGCACATTTCAATGGATTCATTTTCAATCCATATTTCCTCATTCTTTCGAATGACTTTTTTAAACAAACCAAATGATCATTTTGTGATGATGACTTAACAATAATATCATCAATATATACTTGCATAAAAGTATCTATAAAATCATGGAAAATTGAGTTCATTGCTCTTTGGTATGTGGCTCCAGCATTTTTCAATCCAAATGGCATTACGACCCATTCATAGGTACCTAAAGCCCCTGGGCATCGAAAAGCTGTTTTTGCCACATCTTCCTCAGCGATAAAAATTTGGTTATATCCAGAATACCCATCTAACATGCTAAGATATTCGAAACCTGCTGCTGAATCTATTAACATTTCTGCTACAGGCATCGAATATTCATCTTTAGGGGTAGCATTATTTAAGTCCCTAAAATCTATACATATTCTAAGAGAACCATTTTTCTTAATGACAGGAACTATATTTGCTAACCATTCGACATACCTGGTAGTCCGGATGAACTTGCTTCTCAGCAGCCTTTCAATTTCCTCCTTGATCTTAGATAGGATTTCTGGTGCAAATCTTCTTGGTGATTGTTTAACTGGTTTCTTGTCTGGTCGAATGGGTAATCTATGTTCGACCAAATTTCTGTCTAGACCTGGCATTTCATTGTAATCCCAAGCGAAACAATCTTTGAACTCTTTAAGGAGTTCGACCAGTTTATCACGCAAGTCCTTTGGGATATTGGCACTTATGTACGTTGGCCTTTTGATAGAGCCATCTCCAATATCTATTTCTTCCAAAGGATCTTGGGCCTGCATCTTTTGACTGGAACTGGAAGGATCTTTCTCAAATCCTAATGGTTCTTCATCATAGATGCAGTCCATTTTTTGAGTCATTGGCAATAATTTGCCATTTTCATAGTTGTTGGCTTTGACAGCCATGTTTTCTTGCAGCATTGTGGCTTCTAAAGCCATCTTTATCTTGTTTTCGGCCATATAAGCCGAAATCTTGGCCCAAGCATTGGGCTTAGTCATCGTAGTATTCTTCAAGGTCCCACCCAGTTGGGCGGACTTTGCCTTCATCCACATGTGGACCTTCGTCTATCTCCTCTCTCTCCCAAATGAATCCATGAGTTGGATCCAATTTGACAGAATGGTAGACATTATCAGCAGGGGCATAGGCATATCCCTGTTCAGTGCATGGCGATATGTTCGCCAATTTCTTATCAAATGAATGCTTGGTTATGTGGTGTGTTTCAGCCCTAAAATAACTTTGATCAGCTTCGATATTTTCTACCACACCATCATCTCTCCAAATACTCACTCTCTGATGGAGGGTCGAAGGCACTGCTCCAACACCATGTATCCACTCCCTTCCTAGAAGCAGATTATAATTGGCCTTCGATGCTACAACCAAAAATAAAGTTGGCCTAACAGTGCTGCCAACTGCCACATCGACTTGAATTGCCCCCAGCGAGAAACCAGTCTCACCTTCGTAATTCGAAAGAACGATGTTGTGAGGGTGCAAGTCAGTAGAGAATTTACCAATCTTGGTAATCATGAATTCTGGCATCAGGTTTACTGCTGCTCCTCCATCAATCAACACTTTGTTGACCCCCACATTGTTTACTTTGGCCTGAATAAAGAGGGGTTTCAAATGATTCTTCATTCCCTCAGTTGGCCTCTCAAAATTGGCCATCTGTTCCTCTAAGCAGCCATTATTCATTACATAATAACACATTGGCTTGTGTAAAGCCAATTCAGACTCATCGAATTCATCCTCCCCTTCAGTCACTTCTGACCACACGTCATATTCAGCAGGGAGAATCGAAACTACGTTCACTAGCACATCAAACTCGGGATCTGAATCGAGGAGATCCTCATCTTCCATGTTCTCTCCTTCAAACTCATTCTCAACCTTTTGATCATCCTCTGGTTGAGTCAATCTTTCTTTCAGAGGCCTTCTAGCCACTTCGACAACCTGTTTTCCTTTGTTGTCTTCAGTCTTTTGAGCCTCTTGAAGGGAGAGCCTTTGTTGGCGTTGATGCCTACGCCATTGTGTGCGGGTCATGGGATTCTTTCCCTTGTAATTGTTTCTGTAAGCATACTTCTTCGAATCGACAGAATGACTCGAACTTCCCTTGTCAACAGAATTTCTGACAAAGTTGGATGCATGACCATGAACCCATTTGTTCATTGGTGATTTGTTGGATGGCACAAAAGTATTTGGGTTGCCCAACCTTTGATGTATTGGTTTAGCATGCGCCATGTTCTGTTTTTTCATTGGCCTTGAGTTTGGCCAATTCTCTTTGTTTCTTCTGAATGGTATAAACTTGTTAAGGCCCTCAGTAGCCTTCTTATCGAATACAGCACTGCACCTTGGGCAAAGCATCACCTCAGACTTGTTAAGCTTACACCTTTGTAGAAAATCAATCAGTTCCTCTTCAGCCCCAGGATATACTACTTTCATTTTCTCATAGTACTCATTCTCTGGAATAGAAACTAATTGAGCGCCTCCTGATAAGTCCATGGCATCGATCATCAAGCATTCGACCGGTTCCACATAGGAAGCATCAGATATTTGTAGTGGATCTTCGTCAATTTTCATCTTGTGTCCGGATTTCTCTCCAAACTTCAGCCTTCCATCTTTCAAAGCCTTTTGAACCAGATCCCTGAAAAGAACACATTGTGAGGTTTTATGACCCAAAAAATTATGAAATTTGCAGAAACCTCTTTTCTTTTGCTGTTCAAGGGGAGGCACTTTCAATCCCTTTGGAACAACAATTTGGCCATCAGTAACCAACAAATCAAATATTTCATCACATTTAGTTATATCAAACGAATAAGTTTTAGCGACAAATTTATCATTCTTGGGTTCGACAGGATTTTTTCCATTCGAAGGTTTTAGTAATTTGCAGACATAAGGGGGCCCAGGTTTTAATTCGGCCACATTAATTTCATTATCCTCTATGTCTCCATAGTTTATTACGTATTCCTCGTCATCATCATCTATAGTTTCAACATAAGCAATCTTTTCTCTCTTCTGAAACTTCGATGATCTAGCCTTCTCAGCCTTAAGGCGTTCGACCTGTCTTACCCTATCTGCTAATTGTGCCATGTCTCTTAGATGTTGTGTATCTAATTTCTTTCGAATTGAATAATCTAGGCCTCCAGCAGCCATTTCGACTAACTCATGTTCAGGCACTTGAGTAAAGCATCTAGCCTTAAGTAGCCTAAATCGATTCAAATAGTCATCTATGGACTCTGGTGTCTTTCTCCTGACACTGGCCAATTCCTTCAAAGAAATCTTAGATTGGCCCATATAAAACTGTTCATGGAAAGCCCTCTCCAATTGAGTCCAATGCTGAATCGAACGGGGGGGAAGAGTTGTGAACCAAGTGAAAGCATTTTTTGTAAGGGAATTTGGGAAATATTTCAACCTTAAATTTTCGTTATCTGCCAAATTTCCTGCTTCGGCAAAAAATCTTGCCACATGTTCCACTGTTGACTCAGTTGTGTCCCCAGCAAACTTTGTGAATTTGGGGATCTTCCATCCCCTTGGCAATTCAGTTTGTAACACGTATTCAGATAATGGGGAAATGAAGTTAGGCCTGTGTAGGCCAACATTGAAACCGTTTTGAGTTAAAATAGTTTCGACTAAATTTGCCAAGTTATCTTGTTGCGCAAAATTATTTCTTTGCACATTTCTAATTACTTCGTCAGCATTTTGATTTCGATTAACCAAAATTACTTCAGGCTCTGGCACATGGTGCACTACTGGAGCCGGTGGTTCCTCTGGTACCACTTGTGGTACTTGATCGTTTGGAACTTCATTGTTCACACGAAACCCTTGGTTCTGAACCTGTGTTTGGTTTCGAATGGGCTGAAGGTTTTGGTTAGGCATTGTAGGAGTACCAAAGAAATCTGCAATCCGCCCCATCTGATGGGCTAGCAACTGATAATTATTATTTGTATTGTTGATTAAAGGGTTCAAAATAGTCCCCAATTGTGAAGTCAGAGTGTTAACCATTTCATGATTACTCTCGTCCATTTGTTGTCGAAAAGACATCATAGTTACATTGGTTAAATTTTGTAAGGCAATATCTCTGGTCCTATTTCCCACAACAGAGGCTGCTGGGGAAGGCATGGTACTCCTGTCAGGATTTGGGTTAGAATTATGTAAGCCTGCCATCAAAGAATCTGGCATTCCTAATCCTGATTGGTTCAACAAAAACGATCGAATGGGGCTCCTTACATCTTCAGCACCAGGCTGACTGCCCCCTATACCATGTGATACTAACGAAGATATCGACCCAGATACAGTCGAACTCGTTGAGGGCATTGTTACCCCTATATTCCCAAAACTGACTGCAGGAACGCTCGAAGCAGATGTTCCAGAGCCTTGGGCCATGACAGTAGCGTTACTAATTGACGCTTGTGTTGGTTGTCCTTCAGGATTTGGGACATTGTTGTTATTGTTTTGATTATTATTTGGTGGTCTAACCATTTTTGATCTAGATTTGACACTAGTTAAATTTGGTAAAGATTTACCACTTCTCAAATGCATACAAAACCAAAACACAAAACTGTAAACACTAACTGTCTTAGTATTTGTAAAAGATTTTTAGAAAATAAACTTCTTTTAACAATGTAAATTGCACAAAACAACCCGTCCCACCGGGCGTGCCAATTTGTTTACACTGATTTTTGGTAAACAACCGCTAGTTTAAATTAATTACTTGAGAGATCAACTAGTAAATCTCGGGACAATTGTTCATGCATTTTGTTAAAGGAAACTTGGAAGTTTATCTTTGAAGACATCCTTATTTGATAAAAGAACAATATGTTTAATTTCTGAAACATATGTTAAATGTGATTAAAGCAAGTTCACTCGAACGAGGGAACTAATGAAAAGCAGAATTTGTAAATGCTTTAAGAAAATAAAGACTTATGAAAAGTAAATTTGCATTTAGAATGTAAAAGTTACAAAGAAAATGTAAAGGTTCACCGATTCATACATCTTTCTCGAGTAACTCGTTTCTCGCCTTAACATGGATACTTTGAGTGTTTGAGATTTTGTGTAAATGAATTGTGACCCCTACTTCGACTATACATACTTCCATTTATAGAAAAACTAAGCAACGTCTATCCTAACGTTAAACTACTAAACTTCAGCCACGCGTCCTTTTGCATTTGAAATGAACCAAGGCCTTTAAACCGTTGTAACCGTCGAAGTCGAATCACACTTAAATGATAAAAATGCTCTAAGTCCATAATTCTTGACTATTTCGATTCATTGGCTTCCATCGAAAGATTCTTCAGTCTCGAGCTATGAAGCTTTTCCATTAGGATTCTCTTGTTCTTAAAGACATTACCCTTAACCTTCATTTAAACGATAAGAGAAAGAATCTCTCTTGTTTTTGAAGACATTAAAGACTAAGGCTACCTAAAGCCATTTCAACAGGTTTTTTTAGCAATAAATGTCTTTGGAACTGGAGATTATAACATATTTTACCTTGAGCTAAAATATGGGATAACAGATAGCAAACTGCAAACTGAGTTCGCTTTCTAGGATGCGAACCTTATAAAAATCAAATTCTTTTGTCACCCTTCTCTCATCTCTCATGAAATAACTTTGAAAGAAACACAGTTCGCAAGTTAAAGTCATTCACCTAATTTCCTATTTTTTGTCAAATTTATCAACTCTTGTAGCCTTGATACATGTCTAATGCAAGGATAAATGTAAATTTGGTCATATTAAATAAAGTAACAATTCAGGATAACTATATTTACAGCGTGTGTGTGTGTGTGTGTGTGTGATTGTTCGATAATGTCACAATCGCTCCAGTGGCAAATTAAAATATGATATAAGATAATGGACACAATTTTATAAGGTTCACTAGTTAAAGTGTAAAAATATTAGTTAAGTTCGCATTCTAAATAGCGAAAACCAGAACTGTTCGTACTCTACATAGCAAGCGACAATATTTTATATTCAAACACGATGTTTGCGCTCTCCATGAATGAAAAATCATGAAAAAAGAGTTTGCTTTCTAGAGTTTAGGGGTAGGGGACGGCTACTGTGTGGATAAAAAAAAATCTTAAACCTAATTTTTATTATATTTTTACTCCCTTTAAAATATTTTACGCTGATAGATTTAATCCTACTAAAATTAAATTTGTTTAGTTATCATTAAACTCTTGAACTTTTAAATGAATTTTTTCATGCATGTTTAAAGTATCATATATATATATATATTATGTGTTTGCTATGTGGATTAGAGCCTGAATCATCTTATAACTTATTCGGTACTTGTAACCAAATCTCCCCAGCTATATGATATTCTTTAGTAGTTGAGTGTGGAGTTGGTGTCTCCTCTTGGTGTTCTAGGGTTTTTTATAGCTTTCTTGGGCATGGGTAGAAAAGATAAATATTTGGGATGGTTATTCATATGACATACTATTGTGTGGACTATCTAGAAATCTCGAAATGTTGCCTTTTTCGGAAAGAACCTTTTATGTCAAGTATTTGGTCAATAAGGTGAAACTTTTATTTTGGTTGTGGTTTCTAGGTAAAAACTCTGGCTCCCCTGTTCCTTTTACGAGTGAGGTATCCTCCATAGATTATGCTAGAACCGGTAGAGTTTGTTTAGGTGTCGTGTTAGGTATCAATGGGTCAGGGGGTTGGAGGCCCTCTTGTTGCTTTGTCCTACCTGTCGTTGATCATTGCCTCTCTTTTTCTGGGTTATATTCTTCTTCTCGTGGTGGTGTCTTTTGTTGGAATAAATAAATTCAGCGTCACCCTTAGGATTCGATGGGCTTAACATCCCAACCCATGACTTTTAGGCATAGTTTTAAAAATCAGACCGGTGATCGACCCGGTCGAAGCATTGGGTCACTGGATCGCTGGTCGGGCCAGTGGGTCACTGGTCTGACTGCATGACTATTGACCCGACTTATATAAAAAAAATAAAAATATTTATGACTTAAATTTGATTGCTATAAAATTTAATTTGAAAAATCTTAAAATTTTTTTGGTCAAGATCTTTAATTTTTTTTAATAAATATTCATATAATTAAAATAAAATACAAAAGCTTCTCATTACAATTTTTTTTATTTTGATTCTAATATCTAATGTATAGAAATGAAATATACAACAACTGTTAAAAAAAAATTAACAATATGCATACATGACATGCAAAGATTGGTTAAAAGAAAATGGAGACAAGGGTATTCAACAAAAGAATGATTTTGTTTTTTACAAAAAAAAAAAAGAAGAAAGAATGATATACAAAGTTCAAATAGCATCAGTTTTTTTAAAAAAAATAATAGTCTCAAGATAATTAGTAGTATTATTATACACAGTATAAAAAAGATTAGTTTTTCAAAAATATATACTAGTTTAGACAAAACTTTCTCGTATCAATATATTTGGCTTGATGGTAAAGTTGAAGTTTAAGTATGCAAAGGTAATGGGTTCTACTCTCCTTTGCAACATTTGGTATTTTTTGAGTTATTTATTTAAACTCACACCGGTTCGGTTTAGGTCTGGTTTGCGGGCGAGTTTCACTGGTTCGCGGTTCAACCGTTGAATCGGTCGGTTCATTTCAGGTTTTACTGGGTTAGTTGCAGAACCGGTCCTGCTGCTTGACCGAACCTGCCACATTAACGGTTCCCAGCCGGATCGGTTTGACCCGCCTGTCTGGTTTTTAAAACACTGCTCTTAGGCGTAACCGCTTAAAGAACTCTATACTATAAGTATATTAAGTTGTTCTTTCACTAACAACAATTACTTTTGTTGTAGTGGTAAGAGCTTGATCCTACACGTGGTATCAGAGCAAGGTCATGGGTTTGAATCCCCTAGCTGACACTTGGCGGGGAGATTGTTGGAATAAATAAATTCAGGGTCACCCTTAGGATTCGATGGACTTAACATTCCAACCCATAGTGCTTAGGCGCAACCCCCTTAAAGAACTCTATCCTATAAGTATATTAAGTTGCGCCTTCACTAACAACAATTGCTTTTGGTATAGTGGTAAGAGTTTTTTTTTTTTTTTTTGCTTCTTATAGTGGTAAGAGCTTGATCCTACACCTTTAAAGGGTTCTAGTTTGTTGGTGGTATGCTTCCTTATTTCCTTGTAGTGTTATTTTTGTATTTGTTGTCTTATCTTACCATTATTAGATTCTGGTAGAGTGTATTTTTGGTGCCTCTTTGTTTTATTGAACTTTTTTTTGTAATTTATTTTTTATTTTTTATATTTTTCTATAATATGCAATTAAAAAAAAAAACACAACAGAGAAACAAAAAAAAAAGTTTCCAACTCCCTTAATTCATGTAAAGTAGAATTAAAACTCGACCACAAATAGACTTGCCTCAATACTTATTAGACTTTATTTGGTAAGGTCAGATTTTGAGTTTATAGTTTATAGCTTATAAACTCATATGATAAAAAAGACATGTTTAGTAAACGTTTTTTTTTTTAAAAATTGTTGATAACTTATATTACTAGTTTATAGCATATTTTTCAAATGTTATTTTAAGTTGCATATGAGCTTATTGCTTAATTATCATTTTTTCTTCCAATTTACCCCTATCATCCTACTTTAAAAAATTGGCTAAATTACTCTTACGTTCCCTTAACTAATTTGTTGGTTTCATTTTGGTCACATAATTAATTGTTGTTATATTTTGAACCCTTAAATATATGTTTGTTTAGGCAACTTAGTCATTTCCGTTAATTTTAACCCCAATATTATAAAGTGTAACAACATCACATACATCTTTAATTTTTATGTCATTTCATATTTATAAGTTAATTCAATCGCTAGTTTTACTAAACAATACAAATCCAATTAGTTAATTTATTCGCTATAAGTTCATCTTCTATAAGTTAGCGAAAAATAGTTTGAAAAATTAAGGTCTTATGGGTGACCTCGTAGACCTATTACCACCTCTACATGTCACGTCAATTTTTTGACATAATGAACTTTGACATTCCTTGACTCCTAACAAAACTATATGGGCAGATTAAAACACATAGATAATAAATAAATTGAAAATTAGATTTCCACCAATAAACTTATACCCATTCCTTGGCTCCTATACAGTATATATAGACATATTACTAATAATAAAGTGCAAATTGGTTTTTTTATTTATTAAACTCTGATATGCTTTGCCTCAAGGATAGACTATATATATCCGGGTCTATTTTATTTTCTAGAGAACATCATTTACATTTAGAAATTATGAATTCATCTGCTAGGAAATGCTACACCGTCTTCATGTTCTCCTGTCTTGTTATCATTCTTCTTATTTCAACATGTGGTATAAACTAACTACAATTTATAATATTGGTTAAGTACATCTTACATTTTTTTACTGTGTATTTAGATAGAGTAATTGAAAATTTTAGAGGATTTATAATTTTAAGTAATTCAAATGATTGTATTTGAATTACCATCATTTTTAAATGTGTGTTTGGATGAAGTAATATAAATTTTTGATGTAAATGTTTTGGGTCATTTTTATAAATTTTAAAAGTTTTGGTCAAATTTAAAATTTTGAAAAAAAGGATCAATTTGCAATTTTTGAAAAAAATTAGGGGTCACTTTCCAATTTTAAAAATGTTATTAAGGTCAATATGCAAATTTTAAAAATATATGAGAGAAAGGAATTGCAAATTCTTACCTTTTTGGTGTCATTTAAAATTCTTTAAATTTAACTTGGACAAAATATTTCATAAATTTTCATCATTTTAAAAATGTTTCAAATTAATCATCCGTACATGAGAATTTAGACAAAAAAATTTGAATTTTCTCAAAACATTACTTTACCTTAAAACATTATTTCATTCAAGCACACTTTTAACAAGTTTCTTTAAAAAATTTGTAATAAATTAAACTTCCTTCTCAAACTCCTTCAACTCCCGACCCTTAATCACTGGGCTACACATGCGGGTCCGTTTATGTGACAATTTAATTTAAAAAGGAACGATGTGTTACAAACATTGAAGAATTCTAAGGGCTTGTTTGGCCCAGCTTCTTTTAGAGCTTATGCAAACAGCTTATGCAGTATAAATTAGATTTTACGCTATTTTATAAGTTCACACTAGTAAAAATTGTAATTTTACAAGCTATTTGATCATAAACTACATTGACAAACTTATAATAATATATAAAAATTGCATAAGCTGTTTGCATATAAGCTCCTAAAAAACCTGGGTCGAACGAGCCCAAGTTCTGTATAATTTAAGCTCTTAATTAAATTAACTTTTATTATTATTATTCATCGTTTTTTCCTTTTTTATGTTTAGAACCAATGGGAGTATTTTACCCACGTTGTAGAAAGATAAGTCAAATATGGAAAGAAAAGCATTGTGGTTTTGCTATTTCACATACCTTAGAATGTAATTCAACATGCATCAATATGGACCATGCAATGTTCGGTGCTTGTGAACATAATCTTCGTTCTCCTTTTTTTCCTATGCGTTGTTACTGCACCTTCAAATGCAGTGAATTTACACCGCCCGCGGTTAGTTTAAACTAACAGAAATCGAAATTCGATCAAATAACTTATTGATCAACCTTCGACTTCTATTTCTATTATGCATCATTTGGTGGATGTAGATTTGTTGGAAGTTTGTACTCTTCATTTGATCATGTGTAATCTTCATAGTCTACTTGACAAGTTAAAAATAATCTAGTATTAAGTTTATATATGAGTTGAGTTTTCTTGTGGTTGAGGCGTTGCCCTTTTATTTTGGCGTCGTTATGCTTGTTTAGCTTTTTTGGTGGACTTTTGGTGTGTTGGTTTTTTTTCTGCCTCTCAATTTTGGCAAAAAAAGTTATGAAGATTTTAACATATTTAGAAGGATTTTATATTGACTTTTAAGATTTTTTTTTTAAAAATCATTTTACAATCAAGATTTTTTAATTTGGATTTTGATGGATTTATAACAGAGACTTTTAGGATTTCACAATGACTTTTATTGATTTTTAAGATTCTTAGGATTAAAGAGATTCTGATTAAAAAATTAGTCGAAACTTTTGCACAATTTTTTTCAATTTTCCACACAATCATTGTACAAATGTTCATAAAATCAATAAAAAATCAAACAAGTGTATCGATAATGGAGAAGATCTCAACTCCGATAATGGTATCTTCAATAATTTTACCAACAACCATCAAACTCTCTTGTCAAAAAAAAATAAAAAATCATCAAACTCATTGCCAGTTTGCCACCTATCATTCAAACAATTGTTGTTGGACAACGTTCAAGTTAAAAATTGATACTCGGAGAACTATTGGGATATTATGCAGTATATTAATCAATAATCAATATATCATATAAGAACAATTGTTAAAGAGATTGAATGTTGAAAATGGGTGAGGAATGTTTTTACATTTTGATTCGAGAAATGAATGTTGTAACAGAAAAAATGTTCTAAATCTTCTCTATTAATATCAATTCATTATAAAAAGATCTTTTAAAATCCTTTGAAATCTCAATTCAATACACCAATTATACCCCAATTTGTTTAGTAAAGCGCGTCATCCTAATGGTGTAGTCACATAAGCTGGTGATTGGCAGGAACAAGTTTGGTCATGGCGTTTATGGTAGATTGCGGTGCTGTTAAAGTATTGAGCAAGAAGTTATTGACAAGTTGTTATGTTGTTGTTGCCAGTGGCGGAGCTAGCCCAAAAAATTGGGGAGAGCTGCTATAAATATAAATCCAATATGCAAAAAAAAAAAAAAAAAAAAAAAAAAAAAACTAAAAAAAAAAAATCATATTGAAGGTATGTCTAATATGGATATCTCAAAAATTGTCACAAGTGGACTATTACCATTTTTAATAAATAAATTTTTAAAATATATCATGAAATATATTTTATGTCAATTCATTCGTAAACTTCATACATTTTAATTAGTTCTTGTATTTATGTTTATAATATTATATTAATCTCTCCAACAAAAATTTAAAATTTTTTAACAAAAGATTGATCAAACATGAATTTTTATACACTAAAACTCTATTTTAAATAAAAATTTTGAGTACTTTTTTCTCAAAACAATATACTTGAATACTTTGACAAAATAAATTACATTAGAAGGGACACTTCAAAAAGTAAATTAAAAAGGACACATGAATTATTAATAATAGAGATTTTTTTTTGCACAACAATTTAAAGGAGGATCAAAATAACCGTAGCTAAAGTGTCTTAGACCGTGGCTAAAAAGAGCTTGCCACGGAAATTTTGAGGGTGGCCTATACTAGCGACGGCTATATAGAGCATGGTAACAATTTTACAACCATGGTTAATATCAGCCACGGTCAAACCGTGGCAAAATGGTATTTAGGGGATTAAGAAAACTGATTTGGCTACGGTTTCAGTCGTGGCTAAATCATGCGTTAAATATAGCCACTCTTATAACCGTGGCTAAATTTTTATTTTTATTTTCAGCTGCTCTTCTTTCATGCTTTTAATTTTTCCTTTTCTTACACTATTCAAACTCAGCAAATAGTGTAGAGCATGGAAAACATAAAAATGAGATTATGGAAGATACAAATCACATGTTAAGAGATTACAACTTTGCTTACATTCCACTGGAAGATGTAGCATGTGCAAAAAACCCAGTTAACACAAAATCATAATTATGGATAAAACATATAACATCTTAGCCAAACACAAAATCAAAATAGTTTTCTTCTCAAAAACATATTACACTGTGAAGATTCAGAAGTTTCTCATTCACCAAACTTCTCCAAAGACAGTGCTAATTCCATAGCTAAATCAAACCAAAAAAGGGAAATATAGAAAAATTAGAGTCAGCATAGATAATTAAAGGTTTTAAACTATGAACATGTAAATATGATTTAAGCAGCGCCAAGACTACACACTGCACATCAAAGGCGTGTTTGATGTCCAACATATGTGATAGCATTTAATCACTTTCATGCACTTAAATATTATTGAAATCTACATATTTGTGTCAGTGTCGTGTTTGTGTTTATATCGAAATCAATATGAAGAATCAAAACAGAGGACTCATCATACAAAGCATCTCTCTTTTCCACATGATCAAATTATGAGGGAGGACTCACAATAGGGTATTGCTCATAATAAGCAATTGAAGGCCATACAATCATATATTCATAAAGACAAACCAGAAGAGAAGTTTCTAGCTAATAGAAGTGTTAGACTTATAAATAATTACTTACGATGTTCATATTCTCAGTGTATATAAGTGTTCACTAGAATTTTAGTTAGCTTTTCAGGGGATTTCTTTTTAATTCATTTATTCAGTTTTGCATTTCTCTTTTGCATTTCTCAGTGTCATTTTGCAATTTTTAATAACAAAAGAGTACCTTGCAAATCAAATACTTACAGACAGGATAAAGATGTAACTTTTGAGATTCATCAATGAAGTTTTTTTTAACAATATATTGGACATCACTTTTATTTTGCTTTACATTTTATATGTTTATAGAATGTTTGATGTATTTGATCCAAATACATCAAATATTCTATAAATATAAAAAATAATTTTTTTTATAAGAAAGACCGAAGGAATAATAAGTTCAAAAATTGAATTTTCCCCAAATAAATTTACCCATCTCTTCTCTTGACTCTTATATATACAAACTATATAAGCATATATTATTGATTATAAAAAAAAAATGCATATTATTAATATTGAAAATTGGATTTTCGTCTTTTAAACTTCGCCATGCTTGAAACAACTTTGGCTCCAAGACAAACTATATAGGTGGAATAAAACAAATATAAATTGAAAATCTCAACAAGTAAATTTGTTACGTATATACCTATATTATATTGCTTTGTGTATATCATATCTACATAGATACACATTTTGTTGGTACCATTTTTGGAGAACGTGTACATTAATTTACATATAGAAATCATGACTTCCTCTCTTAGTAAATTCTACATGGTGTTCATGTTTCTATGCCTTATCATCATTTTGCTTATTTTCATATATGGTAATGGTACAAACTAACAATGCAATTTATATTTATTCTCTTGTGCTTCTTCAATTCTAAACCTTATTTAAGTTCTTAATTAGATTTAGTATTAATTTTTCTTTTCTTATGTTTAGAGGTGGAAGCTAAACAATATTGTAAAGAGCTAAGTCAAACATGGAAAGGAGGGATTTGTCTTTTTAGCCACAAGGAATGTAATTCAGTGTGTGTCAATTCGGAGCATGCAAAGTTTGGTGCTTGTTTATTTCCTGTTTGCCTTTGCGTCTACAATTGCACAGAATATTCCCACCCGACATAGAGCTATCAAGAACGGACACCAGAAATGAGATATGATACGGACATGATATCTCGACACTAATTAATAATAATTTAAGAAAATGTTATATTTCAATGTAATCACAAATATCGGTATTGGATCATGTCAGATGCCGACAAGTATTGTCTGATAATGTAACACGTCTAATTTAAATAGTATTTTTACTTCATAGATAGAGAGGCTAATAAGGTCGCTAATGATTTAAGTAATCTTAGTTGTTGTCTTTCTTTGGAATATATGATTAGATAAGGGGTTTGGCTTGGTTTGGGTTTTTTTTCTTTCTCTTTTTTTCTCCTTTAGTTTGTGGAAATGTAGTACTACATGTACTAATTTTCATTTATGGGTTTAGTATTACTTGTATTTATTTTTTTATTAATATTTTCACAGTTTAAAAAATATTATTAATAAATGTAAATTATGTAATGGTTAATTTATAAATTCAACTCTCGTGGTGAATTATTGGAATATTAATACTTACAAACAAATTTGCAGGACTATTTAGAGTGTTTGGTTCTACGGTGACAATTGACCTATAGTTTACAAATAGTTTTTAATTTAAAAATATATAGAATTGTCACCTAAAAAATATCAAAATTATTTAATTTTCTGCACAATAAACTTTGACATGTGCCTTTGCTTCTGTAACGTCCCAATATTTTATATATGTATCTTTTTTATTTATTATTTGGTAAATAAATTCTATAATAATATTAATTATTCTCTATTCTGTTTTTTTTATTAGTTGATGATATAATAGTTATTTTAATTTTTATTTAACTAATTTGTGACTTTTGAAATTGATTGAATTATTTTTGGTTCACAAGTGCAACTCACACGTTTGTTGTCATGAGTAAGCATGGAGTACCCTTTTAATAATATTTTTAAAAATCATTACTCCTACTTAATAGCATTATTGGCTAAGGAATTATTCATTTAAAATATGCATATTCACATAGTATTTTAGCCAACTCATCTTGTAGTAAAATCATCTTTATGGGCAATAACCACGATTGAAATTGTTTCTATTCTCACCACAAGACAAGTCATTAAATGATTTTATGGGTAGTAATTATGCAAGAAATAATTCCTTTAAATCAATTAGTACATAAGAAAAGATCAGCATTCCCCTGGAAATTCATATACAGCTTACATGCCTTTCTCCTACATAAAAAAATAAAATTAAATCTTCCAAGTCTTATACATTTTCTCGATCATTCAATCAATCATCTAGAAAATTCTTTCTTCTCAACTTCGTAGAAAAGTCTGAAGCTTTTGTCCCTCTTTCGTCTGAGTTTCTCCAGAATTTTAAAGTTTTGTGTTAGAGTAGAAAAACACCTAAGGTAAGGGTTTTTTCCTCATACATTCATACTACATAGAGATTATGTTGTGGAATGATAGTAGAATCTTTGTCTATTAAGAGAAAACTAATTAAAAGAAACTAGTAAAAAGAAATTTAACTATTATTTACTTGAATTATTATTCTTAATTTAATTAATATGTATTCTGCCAAAATTGTCAATTGATATCTCTTGTTTTGTGAAACAATTTCTTGTGTATATACTGATTCCAATTTGATCATGTTATATGTGCATGTATTTGTTTGAGAATTTTATTTAATAAACTTGTAAAAAGCAGGGGATACATACATACACACACATATATATATATATAAGATCAGTGTTTCTAAATATTTTTGGTTACTGGCCATGAGGTTTTATTTTTATAGAGATATATGGAAGTTCTTGCAACTATTATCTTTGTGGCTTAGTAGCTGAGTGGCTTAGTGGAAGGCCTTAACGGCAATTATTATTACAGTCTCTGTGGTAGATTTTCTCATTGGAATGAATTCTTTTATTTGCACTATTCGAGTCTATTTATTTTACAATTTGACCAGTGGTATTGCGAATCATTTGATCAAAAATTTTGAACAATAAATTAATTATATAAATTTTTTTGAAATGTTTTGATTGGTGAAGAATTTTATTATTGTTTTATAAAATGTTTCTTGTGGTGAGTATGATTCAATATGGATAAGGAAATTGACACTTTATAACCAACATTTTAGGTACTCACGGAAAAAGCTTTGATTGAATGTGATGCTTGAAGTGCGTATGAATGGGGAAAATTGGATTTTTTAAATTTGAGAATTTTATGTAATAAAGAATTCGTTGTTGTATTTTCGCTGGAATTTTCAAACTATCGTTCATTTTAATCAAGTTTATATTTTACTAAATTTTATTTCAATTCCTTTTATAGCTATTTTATTTTACGAAAGGAAAGAAAAATATTTGTGCGTTTTATAATTAAGCAAAATTCTAACTAATATCTAGGATAAAAATTCAGGATGTTACAACTTCTCAACATACTATATCGTCAGATTAAAACATATTGATAGTAATAAATTGAAAATTTGGATTTTCTGCCAATAACTTATACCCAACCCTTGGCTCCTATACAGACTATAAAGAAATAACAATGATAATATAATAATAAAAATAAAATAAAATAAAATTTGAAAATCTTAAACTTGGCTCATAATCTTTTCGGAAAATATGATACAAGTATATTGCTTTCTATATATACACATGAATACTTGTAACAAAAAAAAATACACATGAATACAAATATTTTGTTGGTATATTTGTAGGAACCTCATTTACATTTAGAAATTATGAATTCATCTACTACGAAATTCTACACCGTCTTCATGTTCTTGTGTTTTGTCATCATTCTCCTTATTTCTTCATGTGGTATAAAATAACAATGCAATTTATAATATTATGTGTTTGTTCAATTTTAACACTTATTTAAGCTCTTAATTAACTTTAATAATATTTTGTCAAAAAAAAAATAACTTTAATAATATTATTACTATTATTACGAATTTTTATTTTTTTTCTTTTTATATTTAGAGCCACAGGGAATATTTAAAGATGGTGGTTGTAGAGAGATAAGTAAAACATGGGAAAAAAAGTATTGTCATTATAATAACTTTGATAACTCGGAATGTAATTTAACATGCGTCAACGTGGAGCATGCAATGTTTGGTGCTTGTCAATATAGTCTAACATTTTTATCAAAATAATATTTAAAAATTCTTAACCTTGTAGGTTTGGGAAACTGTGTCATAGACCATATACTTATTGTCTTTTTTTTTTTTTTTTTGAAGCTGACCATATACTTATTGTCATTTACATTTAGAGTTATGATTATGAATTCATCTTCTAGTAAATTCTACACCATTTTCATGTTCTTCTCTCTTGTCATCATTCTTCTTATTTCCACATGTGGTACAAACTAATTAACTATGCAATTGTGTGCTTCTTTAATTCTAAGCCTAATAATTTAAGCTCTCAATTATTATTAATATTATTATTATTTTCTGTTTATGTTTTTAGAGCCAATGCACTACAAGAAAATTCGGGATTTGCTACGACGGTCTTTGTAGCCAACTCGTAGCTAATCTCTAGTAAAACAGAGTTAGCTACAGATTTGTTGTGAATTAGCAACCGTATAGGGCGTAGCATGGATTGGGTGGCAAATCACCTATCAAAACATTTCCTAGCTAATTTGCAACTAATATATAGAATATCCTAGCTAGTTCCCAATTAATGCCTAGTTAAATAATGTTCAAACGTTTATGTTTCCTAACTAAATTGCTAGGATATTTCACAACGATTTTGCAATAAATCTCTAGCTACACATTCCTAGCGATTTCGCAGCCAAATCCAAGCTTTTAAAAAAAATATATAATTATAAAATGCTGATTATGAATTCATGCCCAAAATTCAAGCTAATTATAAATTATTTATCATCTATTAAAAAATAGAAATAAGCCTAATTAAATCAACATGATTTACAACTACATACAACTACAAGACTAAATTTTACGCATAACAAAGTAACTAAACACATGTTAGCATTATATAGGTAATCAAGTATATCTTCTAACTTTGTCAAAACTAAAAAACCTAATGAAAATGAAGACATAATATTCTCACCTTTACAAATGAAATCAAAGTACAAAAACCTTTAAAAGCTTTTATTAGCAAAACTGTACCTAGAACCATAGCTCCATCATTTGGTCTTTCATATCCCTCTCCTTCCTTTAAGATCTTCTTAAGGACCTTCCTATCCTTAGTAATGTCAGATACAATCCTCCACAAGACTAACCCAAGATCCATCTTGCCCTGATCACAATTAAAGCTCAAATAAATTTCGAATAATTCATCAATACCATAAATTTCGAAAAATGCTATCTCAGCAAATTATACGATTTTGCTAACAGATTATGCGCATACCTTCAACCATCTGATAATAGACACTACCCAAGTCCTTGCTCTCATACCACAAAATAGACACATTAAAATAACCCAGATTGTAACGTATCAGCCGAACCTACATAATAATTATGAAAAATATTATGTAAACAGCAAGGAAAGGAAGAAATGTCGAATCGGATTTTGAATGAACTAAATCAGATTTTGAATGAGGGGGTGGGGGCTATTCCAAAGTCAATAACATAGTTCAGATTTTGATTTACATAACCATGTATCACTCATTAAAATTAAAACTTTAGAACTAAACAAGTGCTTTACTTTATATAAGTAATACAACAATTATTTTTAACATATATACCAGTAACGAAAGAAAAGTAAAACTTAGATATTAATCATTAAACACAGTAAACAGCTACACATATTCATCTTTACTGCACAAATGAGTTAGAAAAACATCAAATAAGAACAAAGGCACCTCCTATGCTTTCAGACATTTCACAGTTTTTGGATACTCAAGTTAAATATGTTAACAGTTCACATCAAGAGAAGTATTCAAAAATCAAAATGCCAAATAAAATCCTGATAAATTTGAACAAAGCTTAGAAAAAGTTGTCTCACCTCCAAAAGTTGTCTTGTCTTCCATGACAAGAGTCTCACCCTCTGTTTTGGTTGCTGCATGTACTGCAGTCATGCCAAATTGTGAAGATATGTCTTAGTTAGATAACCATAAGGAGGCGTACAATAAGGACACTATTCACTTCATTCAATAGAAAACCAAAAGCCACTCAAACTAAAAAATATTCATGGAATCGTAAAAACAGAAGGCCACACTGCCACTAGTCACATAAGGGTAATTTAAAAGTGGAAGAGGTTACTAAGATTGATGATCAAAGAAGAAATAAAGCAACAAAAATTCATCAACTATTACATACGTAAACAACTAGACGTGTCCTGTAATGCATCAATAATATATATGAAATAGAACCATTACCTCTCTTAATTCTTTAACTAAAATAAGAGTGTCAACCAAAAGTGAAGAGACTCGCAGATTTAGGATCATTTTGATTGAAAATCAACCTAGTTATTACAAAATAACCATTACCTCTCTACAAACTTTTCCATGATTAAAATTTGATCATTATGAATGGAAAGGTTAAAACAAAATTCATTTTCCATATATGACAATTAAAGAACATATGATCAGATACCTCGGTAATGGCAGCCTCAAATGTCGACTTGTGAGCCTTCGTGCAAGTAAGCCAGCCTGCAAAATAATCACAAGATCAGTAAAATGAAACTCACCAAAAGTAAAAAGGGAGTTTTTACAAAAACAAGAAGAATTTTAATCCGAGCATCCCATGTAAGAAAGCCTACAACAAATAAATATAGACCAAGATGGTATGGTTACCTGCGACTGCCTTCAATGTAAAAACCCAAAAGTCTAACCAAGTTCTTGTGCCTCACATGCCCAATAGCCTAAACATCCACTCTAAATTCCTTTTCAGCTTGTCCACTGCATGATGAGCATAAATAGTATTAGAAACTAGCTGCTTACAAACATGCTAATAAAACATGAAACAATATACTTAAACACAAAGCTTTAGAACTGGAAATATAAAGTAATCATGCAATTCAATTAAAAGTAGTGCCAATACTCACAGATTATTTAGTAGCATCTTAATAGCCACTGGATTCCCATTGATCAGCTGGCCTTGATAAACAACTCCATATCCCCCTTCACCAATAATATTCGCTTTTGAAAACTTGTTTGTTGCAAGTTCTAAGTCCCTCAATGTAAACCAGTGGCCCCAGCCAAGGTGAGAGAACTCAGGAAGATCAAACAGAAGGGACAGTGAAGTCAAAGAAAGCCTGTGTGCAGAAAGGGACTTATCACAAAGCATTTTCACAAACAAATAGGGTTGAACATCATCATTTCCAATGCAACGCAAAGCATTTTCACATGCCTATTTGTCAAACAGTAATTAAGCAACACAAACAAAAGAAACTGAAATTTCAATTTTCAAACCAAAAGTATCAAAGACTACATAATTTTACATCACAATTTTATAATATCATGCATTCAATTTATTCAAAACTAATAAGCCTGTTTGAGAAAAAGCATTAACTAAGCTAAATCTCAAATTGCACATTATCACAAACAAATAGAGTGCATTGATCGTTACCTTAACTGCAAGTCTGCATCTGCATGAAAACCGTTCTGCACAGCATCCTCCACAAATTTTAACCATTCTACGGGCGAAACTTGAAGCAATTGAAACCTAGAGGATTTGATTTCTCGAATAACTAAAGCCTCGTATCTCAAAGCCAAACAACTCTTCAAAATTGAAATTCGAAAACACAAAAGAAAAATACGAATTAGCATATTGTTATACAAACAATTGATATAGAAATTGAATCATTACAACACTATTAGATCTATGTTATTCCTAGAGTTACGATTTCAAAACTTTTTGTGTGAAATACGAACAAATTAAATACATGAAGAAGCTTACCGTAGAAGTACCTCTTGATCTTCAACGAGAAGCTTACCGTTGATGTATTCTGCGGTGATTGATTGAATAATGGATAGTAATCGGCGACGTCGGTGACAACGGAGAGCAATCGGCGACGGCGGTGACAATAGAGAGCGAGCGCAATGGTGGTGGAATCGAAAACGGTGAGAGAGAGAGAGAGAGAGAGAGAGAGAGAGAGAGAGAGAGAGAGAGAGAAAATTTGGGGAAAAGGAAATTAAATGAATGACAATATGTATTTTATTATTTATTTATTATTTATTTTGAGGAAATGTTATTTTTTTTTATTGGAAACTGTCAGTCCAGAAGGAATGAATGGATGAAGGGAAATTTGTGGCTAAGCAACTACAAGTTAACTTGAAAAGATATCTGTAGCAAGGTTTTGGTAGCTAATCTGATATTTTCTTGTAGTGATGGGAACATTTCAACGTCGTTGTAGAGAGTCAAGTCACGCATGGGAAGAAAGGCGTTGTCATTTTGATACCTCGGATAATTCAAAATGTAATTCAATATGTGTCAACCTGAACCATGCAATGTCTGGTGCTTGTGATTATAATATTCCTCGTTCTTACTTAGTTCCTACAACTTGTTTCTGCAACTACAATTGCAGCAAATACAGAAATTGGTAATTAGTTTAAATTAAAACAAGTCAAATTAATCAACCTTCAACTTCTTTATATATATATATATATATATATATATATATATATATATATATATATATATATATATATATATATATATATGCATTAAAAAAAAAACCTAGGCTTCTTTTGTGCATTTGGTGGATGTTGATTTGTTGAAACTTTGTATTTGATCTTATGTAATCTTCTTTTTGGAAAAAATTCCGATCAAAAGTTGATGTATCCGAATACAATGAAAAAAAGTATTGAAATTGTTTGTGAAAGAAAGAAATAACCAATATGAAATGCAAAATAAATTTTATCAATAATTACCAAAAACTATCACGAGTCATAATATTTTGTAGCTCAGTCCAAGGCCATTGGGCTAAAGTATCATATATATATATATATATATATATATATATATATATATATATATATATATTTCATTTATTAAAATTTTATGAGTATGCTATGTGGATTTAGAGCCTGAATCATCTAATTACTTATTTTTGTATCAAAAAAAAAATTAATTACTTACTCGGTTCTTGTAACCAAATCTCTCCAGCTTGGTATGAAATTCTTTGGTGGTTGGGTGTGGAGTTGGTGCCTTCTCGTGGTGTTCTAGGTTTTTTTAGGCTTTCTTGGGCATTGGTAGAAAAGTTAAATAATTGGGATGGTTATTATGACATATTTTTAGACTATCCGGAAATCTCAAAATGACGATATTTTTTTCGAAAAGATCCTTTTTCGTCGAGTATCTTGTCGATAGGATGAAACTTTTATCTCGAAAGTGGTTTATAGGTAAAAGCTTTGGGTCCCCCTGTTCCTTTTATGAGTGAGGTCTCCCTACTTTATATGTTGGAACTGGTAAAGTTTGTTTAGGTGTCGTGTTAGTTATCGATGGGTCAGGGGGAGCTGGTAAAGTTTGTTTCGTGCCTCTTTATTTTATTGAACTCTCTTGTAATTTTTTCGTTTTTTATATTTTTATATAATATATTAGCAATTAAAAAAAAAACCAAAAGAAAAAAATGTTAGAAGTGGTAAAGTTTGTTTCGTGCCTCTTTATTTTATTGAACTCTCTTGTAATTTTTTCGTTTTTTATATTTTTATATAATATATTAGCAATTAAAAAAAAACCAAAAGAAAAAAATGTTTCCAACCCCTTCATGTAAAGTAGAATTAAAACCCGACCACAAATAGATTTGCCTCAATAGTAATACATATTCTTAAAGTAAGGTCAGATTTTTAGTTTATAATTATAAAAAAGTAAGGTCAGCATTTTATAATTATATTTTTTAAAAAAAAAACACTTGGATTTGGCTGCGAAATCGCTAGGACTGTGTAGCTAGAGATTTATTGCGAAATCGTTGTGAAATATCCAAGCGATTTAGTTAGGAAACATAAACATTTGAACATTATTTAACTAGGCATTAATTGGGAACTAGCTAGGATATTCTATATATTAGTTGCAAATTAGCTAGGAAATGTTTTTATAGGTGATTTGCCACCCAATCCGTGCTACGCCCTATACGGCAGCTGATTCACAACAAATCTGTAGGTAACTCTGTTTTACTAGAGATTAGCTACGAATTAGCTACAAAGCGCCTCGTAGCAAATCCCGTATTTTCTTGTAGTGATTATGAATTCATCTGTTAGGAAATTCTACACCGTCTTCACGTTCTCCTGTCTTGTTATCATTCTTCTTATTTCAACGTGTGGTACAAACTAACTACAATTTATAATATTGTTAAGTGCATCTTACATTTTTTTTTTACGGTGTGTTTGGATGGAGTAATTAGAGAATTTATAATTTTAAATAATTCAAATGATTGTATTTGAATTGCCATCACTTTTAAATGTGTGCTTGGATAGAGTAATAGAAATTTTTTATTGTAAATATTTTGGGTCACTTTTATAAATTTGAAAAGTTTTGGTAAAATTTTGAAAATAAGGATCAATTTGCAATTTTTGAAAAAAAATGGGGGTCACTTTGCAATTTTAAAAATATTATTGAGGTCAATTTGCAAATTTTGAAACATATGAAAGAAAGGAATTGCAAATTCTTACCTTTTTGGTGTCATTTTGAAAATTTTCCAAATTAATCATCCGTAGAAGAGAATTTAGACAAAAGAATTTGAAAAAAAAAAAAAAATTTGTCAAGTAACTTAGTGGCTAGAAAATCCACCTTAAAGGTGAATAAGTGGAGTGTCCCTGGTTCAAACTCAGGCTCCTGCACATATAGTACGATGTCCCTACCAACTGAGTTAAACTCACGGAGACTTGAAAACATTATTTTACTTTAAAACATTCTTTCATTCAAACACACTTTTAAGTTATACATTTTTAATAATATATAAGTTAGTTCTTTAAGAAATTTGTAATAAATTAAACTTCCTTCTAAAATTCCTTCAACATCTCAACCCTTAATTAGGGCTACACATGCGGGTTCGTTTATATGACAATTTAATTTAAAAAGAACCTATGTGTTACAAACCTTGAAGAATTCTAAGGCTTGTATATTTTAAGATCTTAATTAAATTAGCTTTTATTATTATTATTATTATTATTATTATTATTATTATTATTATTATTATTATTATTATTATTATTCATCTTTTTTTTTCTTTTTTTTTTATGTTTAGAACCAATGAGAATATTTTACCCACGTTGTAGAAAGCTTATCAAAAAAAAAAAAAAACCACGTTGTAGAAAGATAAGTCAAACATGGAAAGAAAAGCATTGTGGTTTTGCTATTTCACATACCTCAGAATTAATGTAATTCAACATGCATCAATATGGACCATGCAAAGTTCGGTGCTTGTGAACATAATCTTCGTTCTCCTTTTTTTCCTATGCGTTGTTAATACACCTTCAATTGCAGCGAATATACACCGCCCGCGGTTAGTTTAAACTAACAGAAATCGAAAGTCGATCAAATAACTTATTGATCAACCTTCGACTTCTTTTTCTATTATGCATCATTTGGTGAATGTTGATTTGTTGGAAGTTTGTACTCTTCATTTGATCGTGTGTAATCTTCATAGTCTCCTTGACAAGTTAAAAATAATCTAGTATTAAGTTTATATCACTACAAGAAAATACGTGATTTGCTACCAAAAGTTTGCTACGAAACGTTTTACTAGTTAATTTCAAGTATATTAGCCACCATTCGACTTAAATTAATTTTATATTACTTTTTTTAACAAATTATTACTATTCTTATTTATATTTATTTATGTTTTAAGGCTCATTGTTATCTCAGAACACGACACCGCTTTTACTCTCTACGGTGAAACCGCTCCCGACCTCGCTCCGATCTCCTCCACACTGCGACCTCGCTCCGATCTCATTCTCGCTGCAATCTCGCTCCGGTCTTGCTCCGTTCACGATCTCGCTCCGACATGGACTCGATTCTCTTCGTTGTATTTCTCCTTCTCTCTATAAATTGTTGTTCGTTTTCTATCCCTCTCTCGTGGTTGTTATTCTTCGTTGAAATTTGATGTTCTCCTCTGTTTTTTCTCCAATTGTAGTGTATGTTAAATTTCAACACTCTAATTTAGTTCTTTTTCACTAATTGTGCTTTGGATTTGAACCCTATGAATTTCATGTTTAGGTTTTGCATAAATTGAATTCATTAGGTTTTGCAAAAATTGAATTTAGGTTACTGAATTTGTTCACCAAATTGACAATTAGGTTTTGCAAAATTTGAATTCAGGTTACTGAATTCACTTTACTTTATGCGATAGAATTAGATGATACTTATTGGATTGATTCTATAATTCACATTTCCGGTGGCTGGTATTTAGATGATACATAATTCTTATTCTTACAAAAAAACTTTGTGTTGAGATAATAATCCCTCTGTATATTGATTGTCACTTTCTTTATATGTGTTCATAATGATTGCCTTTTTTCTAGTGTAGGTGATTTGTGATATGGTTTAGTAAGTTAACAAATGCAGCTTTTTTTCATAGATTATTCATATAAACCTTAGCAGCTATGTCTTTTGATAAAAAATGAATTGAAAGTTAGACGAAAGCCTTACATAGCTTAGAGGTATGCATGCCTTAGTATGAATATACTTATGTAGTTATAACTTATGACAGTATATAGATAGCTATCCAATGTATAATTTTCAGCGTTCAAAATAACACTTCTTCAGTCAAGTCTTCATTGCAAACTACTTTATAGCTATACTTATTGTGAAGGGATTATTTATATTTGATGGATTGTAATGAGTAGTGTACGGTGCCTGTAGTCTTTGATACTTTCAATTTGAAATTTGAGTTTCTTTTGTTTTTGTATGCTTAATTACTGTTTGGCAAATAGACATGTGAAAATGCATTGCGGTGCATTGGTAATAATGATATGTTCAAAAGCTTGGAAGAAGTGTTTTTCCTGAAAATTTGAAGGCTACTACAATCAGCGAGATTACTAGGCTCAGGAACGTTGCAATGACATCAATTACTTCACGCTCTGGTATATCTTCATCCGCTCCATTAAACATTCCTGCTAGTATTTTAGGTATTAATTCTACTAAATTAATTTCTCTAAAATCAAAAGGAATGCCTCTAATCACCATTCCTCTGACCAAACTTGACCTCAGTGGTTGATGAACGGACTATCCAGATGCCGGTAAGTCTACAACAAGAGACAAATACTTTACTTCAGTGGTCAGATACCAAAGTAGAGAAAGCTGGTAAGTTCATTTACTGGTGTTTCTTGATTGTGGATGCCACATTTATCTTCTGCTAATTTGCTTCCTTAATCTAATCATTTTAAGATGTTTGTTGAAAGTTGACTGCTTCTAACTTCTAAATTTAGATTTAGGTGATGAAAGTTACTTTTGTTTTACTTGTTTGACCAGATTATTCCAAAATAACTTGTATTGGTCCTCAGACAAAGAGTAGGAAGAATTCTTCCCATGAGTTTTTGTCATATCAAAATGCGGAAGACTATCCAAGTTTTTGTTATTACTATTGTCTGTTACTCTGACATTGGAAGTAGCGGTTGATTGTGTAGGAGAACGTATATTTTGTGTTGGTTCAGTTCGCTACATAATGGATCCTTCCAGGCGGACACTTCAGAGGATTTCAGGTGAATGACATTTTGAAATTTCTTATCATTTTATGAGCTAGTGGCCTGTCAAATTCTAAAAACTCTGCATCTATGTTCTCCATAAAGGGGTTGTTAGTCGAGTATGATGATGATTAAGGTGCAGGAATAAAATGCAGATCTGGTTTTGTATACAATACTCCACAATAATTTGTTTGCATTATATTGTAGATTGTATGTTTGGACAAGGAGAGGTTCTAATTCTGTAACATGAAATAAAATAAAATCATTAAGTTCCTTTCTTTTTCTGCCATGCTGGGGATATTAGTAGTAGTATGGCCGTTATGGTCATTCGTTTATTTTCTGTTGGTCCTATCTTTATATTGTTTTGAATACTTTTATCTCTTCCAAGCAAGTTAATAGGTTTTATCACTATATTGATATTACAAAGTTTACCTTAATTTTCTTTGTAGATGATGAATCCCTGTCCTCTGCCTCAATCAATCTGGTTTGCTCATGTTGTTTTATCTTTTAAAAGATGAATTGGTCTCTCTCATACTTGGCTGATGTCATGTTTTCTTTATAAATTGATATCACAGTTTTTAATGGTGTTATGTAGTTTTATTTAATGTACTTATTTCATGTCGATCATCTGTGTATCTATGTGTGAAAGTTAACAAGTTTTCCTTTACAATAACTCAAAATGGTGGCGTAATTTTGTTGGAATGCGATCATATCAGATGCAGGTTGTTACTACCTTAATATCACTATGATAATAATGTAGATTTTGTTGTTAGCATGACATATGCAATGTTATCCTTGTTAGAGAAACTAAATGTGGTCCAAGGAGATATCTTAAAATTCTTGTTTTGTGATAGTTTGACCTTCTACTGAAGTTTCTTAATATTGTGTCTGGTTTTGGTCCAACTTCTGGTTCAGCTCTTACCAGCCATATGGATGTTGACAAGGTACTCCTTCAAACAAATGCTTGGTCTTTATGAATTCATTATTAGTTAACCTTGAGATTCAGTTAGGCTTGTTGATTCCTATAATTGGAATTTGGTTTGTTAACTGGTTGAATTATTGTGTGTGTGTGTGTGCACGCACGCGTGCGCTTTTAAAAGGAAAAAAACTCATGCGCTTTTAATTGTTTCTTGAACAGGGTAGGTTGCTTAATTTGTATCTGTTATTGATCCAGGTAATTAGTGTTTGCTTGCTTTGGTTTACTATTTAATTACTAATATTCTCATTAATGTGTATATATTACTTATGAACCATCTTTGCATATTGTGTTTGTCAGCAAGGAATCCGTCAAGACTCTTCTCCAAAGACTCTGGATATTGTCAATCTACTGCATAATAATACTGAATCATTCTGCCTCCACGTCGCAGAAAGGTATGGTTTTAAATTTATTGAAAAAACTTGGAACTTGCATCTGAAAATATGGTTTATTTTCTTGAAGTAAGGTAGAGTTAAGCATGCAACCATGTTTATATTTGTTAGTTACCCAAGAAGAAGAGGTCATTATCATTCTTCATGGAGCTATAGGAAACAATTATTTTGATGTTCCACTCTTTACTTATGAGGGAAAATTATATAGTCTCATTGAAATTTATATGAAACACGACACAATTTAAAAATACATAGTCTAGGGACTATACAACTATACATACTTGTATAGTTCTCAGATCTGTAATTATACTCAATTGAATTGAACGGATTTATTACTTTTCGTTGATCTCGCACTATACATAGTTCATCATATGGTAACTATAGACTGATCCCTAGCTTAAAAATCTTACATGCTACACAAAACTCAAAGGTTTAAGTTCTTTTCACATTCTTTTCACAAAACTCGTCTGGTACTTGGTGTTTTAGTTTTTGTTGGATGATCATTGGATCCAACTGAATGATTTATTTTTTGTCTCGTACTTGGTGATTTAATTTTTTCTTTTCACTCTTATCTTTCTGCTAGTCTTTTTTATTACTTCACTCATGTTTTTGTTTGATGTGGTTGAGTTATCTTGGGATTTTCCTGTTAATAAATTCAAAGTAACACATCTTATCTTGACTTATGCTTCACAACTATATATTTGCACAATACTCGAGTTTCTTCTCTGTGCTTTTTTTGAAAATCTATTTAAACAATGCTTATGTTCCTTGTTTTGATTTGCAGGAAGTTGACTTGGTTAAGGACGACATCAAAATCATAGACATCCCTGTGCACTTGGTTAAGGTATATTCAACAATGGAGTTTCTTTATGATGTTTTTGTGTGTGTCTGTATTCAGCAATGGAGTTCATTTATGACTTGGGTCAATTAATGGAAAGGGGGAAATATTGGTACTTCCTTTAACCCTTAAAATCTTTGAAAATTTCCAAGTATAATGCGTATTTGCTTCATTTAATTTAGCTTTTTTCAAATTTGTAACGGATGATAATTAATTTATAATTAGCTCTGTTTTGGGCATGGTTTCATAATTAGCATTTTTTATTATAATTTTTTTTTCTAAAAAGCTTGAATTTAGCTTCGAAATCGCTAGGAAACATAAATTTTTTAACAATATTTAACTATGTATTTATTGGGAATTAGCTAGGATTCTCAATATATTAGTTGCAAATTAGCTAGGAAATTTTTTTATAGATGATTTGCCGCCCAATCCATGCTACGCCCATATGACAGCTAATTCACAACAAATCTGTAGCTAACTCTGTTTTACTAGAGATTAGCTACGCATTAGCTAAAAACGCCATCGTAGCTAATCCCGTTTTTTCTTGTAGTGTATATGAGTTGAGTTTTCTCGTGGTTGAGGTGTTGCCCTTTTATTTTGGCGTCATTTGGCTTGTTTAGCTTTTTCTAGTGGACTTTTGGTGTGTTGGTTTTTTTTTTCTGCCTCTGAATTTTGGCAAAAAAAAGTCATGAAGATTTTAACATATTTTGAAGGATTATATTGACTTTTAAGACTTTTTTTTTAAAAATCTTTTTACAATAAAGATTTTTTAATTTGGATTTTGATGAATTTATAACAGAGATTTTTTGGAAATAAAAAAATCTCTATCTAAAGATTTTGTTTGGCTTTTTTAGAGTAAAAGTCCGGATTTTGAAGGATTATATTGACTTTTAAGACTTTTTTTTAAAAAATCTTTTTACAATCAAGATTTTTTACAGTGATTTCACAATGACTTTATTGATTTTTAAGATTCTTAGGATTAAAGAGATTCTGATTAAAAAATTAGTCGAAATTTTTGCACAATTTTTTTTCAATTTTCCGCACAATCATTATACAAATGTTCATAAAAACAATAAAAAAGTCAAACAAGTATATCGATAATGGTATCTTCAATAATTTTACCAACAATCTCTTGTCAAAAAAAAAAAAACAACAACAACCATCAAACTCATTGCCAGTTTGCCACCTATCATTCAAACAATTGTTCTTGGACAACGTTCAAGTTAAAAATTGTTACTCGAAGAACTATTGAGATATTATGTAGTATATTAATCAATATATCATATAAGAATTATTGTTAATAAGGTTGAATGTTGGAAAAGGGTGAGGAACATTTTAACGTTTTGATTCTAGGTGATGAACATTAGAATTGGGAAATGAATGTTAAAACAGAAAAAACGTTCTAAATCTTCTGTATTAATATTAATTCACGGTTGATCACTATGAATGTTAAAATATTGGAAAATGAACATATACCAATGAAGTGGTGCTGCCTTACGTCCATGACCATGTCTGTGTAGAAAAAGAAGATGAAGCGAGAGAGAACATGTGCCAGAAAGAAAAGAACGAAAAGAAAAAAAAAAAAAAAAAAAAAAAAAAGTCTTGGAGTGAGTTTGAAAAAGTCTTGAGGTTTTATGTGAGATTGTTGAAAAAAACTAGTATGTGTATTTTTAACTAAAAAGTCTCAAAAAATCTTTTGAAATTGACTTCATGAAAGAATCCATTGAAATGTATATATTTTTGAATACCAAAAGACATTTTATAAGTAGTTCGAAATAATCTCAATTGAATATCAAAAGATTTTGTTGCCTTGAAAAAAATTAATTAATTGTCTTAATTGAATACAACAAGATTTATTTATATTCCATAAAAATCTTGATTGAATACCACAAGATTTTTCCATTATAAAAAGGTCTTTTAAAATCCTTTGAAATCTCAATTCAATACATCAATTATACCTCAATTTGTTTAGCAAAGCGCGTCATTTTAATGTTGTAGTCACTTATTGGATAACGGGTAGTTTGGAATTTCGGGATTTATTTCAAATATTCAATAACTTAATTTATAAGAATGAGGTGAATCTTTTTTTTGTTACTTTGTGTGCCCTCTTGTTATTTAGCGGATCAGTTGCGAAATCTGCCCAATTCCCTCTTCATGTATGGTTACCGGATGCTGGTTATTGGCGGGAACAAGCTTGGTCATGGCGTTTATGGTAGATTGCGGTGCTGTTAAAGTGTTGAGCAAGAAGCTGTTGACGAGTTGTTATGTTGTTGTTGCCAGTGGCGGAGCTGGCCCAAAAAATTGGGGAGAGCTGCTATAAATATAAATTCAATATGCAAAAAAAAAATAATACTAAAAAAAAGTATAGCATATTGAAGGTGTGTCTAATATGGATATCTCAAAAATAGTTACAAGTGGACTATTACCATTTTTAATAAATAAATTTTTAAAATATATCATGAAATATATTTTATGTCTTTTTTTTTTATAAATAAAATTGAATTATAAGAAGTACAAGGTGTCCTCAACCCTTACAATTCGAAAATCGCCATTAGATGCTATCAAGGTAAGCTATGGGATTATTACACCAATCGACATAAGCATACATGGTATTACACCCACCTCTACCTAAAAACCAAAACCATGAGATATAGATAATTTGATCCACAAGAGAACTCAAATTCGGCAAAGCTCCCCTAAATATGACGTTGTTACGAAGATGCCAAATACACCACGTTGTAGCGAGTCAAATTAAATGCCGAAACTTTGACCCTTTTTTACTTTTCACAAAAGCACCAACCAAGTTAAAGTGATGCAACCTTCCTTCAAAATTAAAGTGAGCTACCTGCATCCAACAACAAATTTTCCTCCATACTTGTTCCGAGAAGCGACACTGGAA
The DNA here is from genome assembly GCF_020283565.1 of Trifolium pratense. NCBI lineage: Eukaryota > Viridiplantae > Streptophyta > Magnoliopsida > Fabales > Fabaceae > Trifolium > Trifolium pratense. The sequence continues at coordinate 44,610,155 of NC_060062.1, read as the reverse complement.
GAACACATGATTAAGATCTTCAACCTCTCTAAAACAAAAGGCACAACATGTCTCGTGATGATTTGTAGTAATACCCCTACTGGCCAAAGCTGCTCGAGTTGGGAGTTTTGCTAATAACAACCTCCAGCCAAACATACCTACCTTAGAAGGTACATCATTTAACCACAACTTTTTTAACGCACACACAACATCAGTATCAATAACATTCGTTACATCCATATTTTGGAGAAAAGAATATGTTGAACTAACCGAGAACTGACCTGATGACTCTGGTACCCACTTCCTTCTATCCGCCCTTGCTTGAACCGGCTTCACATCAGCCAAAAGAACCGCTAACGCTTCAGCTTCTGCTGCCTCCGTTTGTTGCATCGAAGCCGGCCAATCCAATCGCCACTTCCAATTGTTCTGTTCCCAAAAACCCATGGAAAAGATCGTAACCATTGGTTGTTCTGCCACATGAAACAACGCTGGAAATATATTCTTCAGTGGTACCATGCCAATCCATTTTTCATTCCAAAAATCAATCATCTTCCCGTCTCCCAACACATTGCTGACATTCGTAGAAAACCAAGGGGTGTCTGGTAATCCACCTACCTTCAAAAGGTCTCGCCACCACAAGGACATCGAATTGTTACACAAAGGAATATCTCGGTGCAAGAAGTTAGTTGCGAAATTACCATATCTAAAAACCAATAGTTGGTGCCAAATGTTGTTACTATCTGTCAACCCCCTCCACCTCCATTTACTAAGCAGAGCTAAATTAAATAATTCAAGATTTTTTATTCCCAAACCACCTTGATCTTTCGGCAAACAAACGTGTCCCATCAACCCAACATATTTTTTTAGTATCCAAACCTCCACCCCAAAGAAACTTCCTTTGAATACTCTCCAACTCTTTTAAAATACAAACCGGAGCTTTGAAAAAAGAAAAAAAAAACAAAGGGGTAAGCTAGAAAGTACCGAATTAATTAAAGTCACTCTGCCTCCAATAAATAATTTACGACCTTTCCATCCATTAAGTTTCTTCCTCATAGAATCCACAACAGGTTGCCAAGTTGCCTTTCTTCTCGGATTTGAGCCTACTGGAATCCCGAGGAATCGAAATGGGATTGAATCCACCCCGCAATGTAAAAACTCTGAGGCTGCCGACAAAAAGTTGTCCTCTAAATTAATGCCATAAAGTTTACTTTTGAAAAAATTAACTTTCAGTCCCGACACTAGCTCAAAACTTCTCAGCACCGTTTTGATCGACCATAGATTGTCCCAATTTCCTTCGCCAACTATAACTGTATCATCCGCAAATTGAAGAGTATGGAACTTTAATTCATTGTTGATCTTGTACCCATGGAAAGTGCCTATATCGACTGCCCTCTGCATTAGTCTTGTAAGCCCTTCTGCCGCAATTAAAAAGAGAAAAGGGGACAACGGATCACCTTCTCTCAGCCCTTTCTTCACCATAAAATCATCCGTAGGGCTGCCATTAACCAACACTGACATGGAACTATTAAAAATGCATGCCCGTATCCATTTCAACCATCTCGGAGCGAACCTCATCCGTCTCATCATATACTCCAGGTAATTCCAACTAACTGTGTCGTAAGCACGTTCAAAATCAACTTTAAACATCAAACATTTATCTTCATATCTTTTAATTAGTTCTTGTATTTATGTTTATAATATTATATGGATCTCCTCAACAAAAATTTAAAATTTTTTAACAAAAGATTGATCAAACAAGAATTTTTATACACTAAAATTCTATTTTAAATAAAAAAAATTAGTAGTTTTTTCTCAAAATGATTTAAGTAATCTTAGTGGTTGTCTTTTTTTGGAATATATGATTAGATAAGGGGTTTGGCTTGATGTGTTTGGGCTTTTTTTCTTTCTCTTTTTTTCTCCTTTAGTTTGTGGAAATGTAGTACTACATGTACTAATTTTCATTTATGGATTTAGTATTTCTTGTATTTATTTTTTTATTAATATATTTTACAGTTTAAAAAATATTATCAATAAATATAAATTATGTAATGGTTAATTTATAAATTCAATTAATACTTACAAATTAACAAGTTTGCAGTACTATTATTTAGTATGTTTGGTTTTACGGTGACAATCGACTTATAGTAATAGCTTTCAATTTAAAAACATATACAATTGTCACCTCAAAAATATCAAAATTATTTAATTTTGAAACTTTGACATCTGCCTTGACTCCTCAACATACTATATGGGCAGATTAAAACATATTGATAGTAATAAATTGAAAAATTGGATTTTCTGCCAATAACATATATCCAACCCTTGGCTCCTATACGGACTATACAGGCATAACAATAAAAAAAAAAAAATTGAAAATCTCAAACTTGGCTCATAAACTTTTTGGAAAATATGATACAAATATATTGCTTTCTATATATACACATGAATACAAATATTTTGTTGGTATAATTGTAGCAAACCTCATTTACATTTAGAAATTATGAATTCATCTACTACGAAATTCTACACCGTCTTCATGTTCTTGTGTTTTGTCATCATTCTCCTTATTTCTTCATGTGGTATAAAATAACAATGAAATTTATAATATTATGACACTTCTTTAATTAACTTTAATATTATTATTATTATGAATTTTGATTTTTTTTTTTTCTTTTTATGTTTAGAGCCACTGGGAATATTTGAAGATGGTGGTTGTAGAGAGATAAGTAAAACATGGGAAAAAAAGTATTGTCATTATAATAACTTTGATAACTCGGAATGTAATTCAACATGTGTTAACTTGGAGCATGCAATGTTTGGTGGTTGTCAATATAGTCCTCATTCTTGGTCATTTCCTAGGCTTTGTTACTGCAACTACAAGTGTAACGAATATATACCGCGGTGGTTTTAAACTAATAGAAGCTGAATGTTGATCAAACATCTAATTATTGATCAAGTTTCATGAAAAAAAAAAAAAACTTGAGTAAATAAGTTATGCAACTTATGCATTTGGTGATGTTAATTACTCTTCTGTCCATTTTTTGTTAACCCCTATTTTTTTTAATTACGTCTTTTGTTTTGTTTCTTCGCATAATAATCTCTCTTCTATATATTACCTCTTCTCTTAGCATTTCTTATCTCTGCTAAATCGTTTTCAATTTCGTATGAACGATTATATTCATACTCTCCAAGCTACGTTTCATTACTTTTTTTGATAAAGCTATGTTTAGTAATTTGTTTTTGATCGTACCTGGTGATCAGAATAGATTGATGGCCGGTCCGTTGAGCGAGCGTCCACACCGAAGGGGGGGTTTGTACCTGCAGGTGCTCCGATGCCTAAGTCAGCAAAGTGAACAGAGAGATACAAAAGAAGAGAGAGAAAGAAAGTGTAGAATGGTTCTGAATACCTGGCTCTCCTGTATAGGAGAGCTTATATAGTGCCCCCAGCGCTGGGCCAAAGGTTGGTCTATTGGGCCTGGATAACCGGCCCAATAGGCTCAACTGCCAGGATAGTCCCTGTATCGTAGGGGAAGGCCGTTATTCGCCTCTATCCTGGTTGGAGTCGTTCCGCTATTCGCGGGTAAGGGATAGACTCCGTGACAAATGCGGTTGGATAAAGGAGCACGTGTTAAACGTGCTGCTTAGCTGTTAAGCTAAGGTGGAATGGATCAACATGCATGGATAGACGAGCACGTGTTTAACGTGCTGCCTATCCGTTATGTCGAGCAGGACACGTCATTGGCTGACGTGTCGGGGAAGTCTCCCCTTATTGGGCCATGCCCCAAATGTCGGGCATAAGTGGTTGGGCCAGCTCTTGGCCCAGTCCAGAACAGGAGCCCCCCAAGTCGTTGCTCCTAGCTATAGGAGTAATGACTTAAGGTCCATGCCCGTGTGTCGAGGAGATGTTTTCCTCGTTAATCCTAGGAGGAGTTCATAATTCATTGATTATGTTTGTTGCTCGTTTGCGTGAGCAGAGTTTATATGTTGCTCGTAAATTCCTCAGTGGCATGACGAGGAGGATTTTCCAAAGAGGAAATTTCTCTTTGCTCGTATCCCATGCCACGATGTTCGAGGAAGAACTTACGAGGAAGAGATTTTTGCCTTTGGACTTTATTGGCTTTTTAGTTCCTCGACGGGTTGTCGAGGAGGTGTTGTGTTAAGTGCATCTTGTCGATGCTGCCTGTTTTAGCGGGCACGTTCACTTATGTTTGTTTGGCTTGCCCGTAATTCGCGCTTGTCCGTTACGTCGAGGAGACGTTTTCGTTGGGGGTAACGATGAGTCCCTAGAGGATCGTGTCGTCAGTTCGATGGGACATGAAGAGATGGGTTTTCTCGCCTTCCAGCGCCACGTGTGTGGGCTAGGAATAGGCGTAATAATTGCTTTGGGAAAACGCGCTTTAATTGCGTTGGTTTACGAGGAGGCTTATTAGCCATTGGATTGATCGTGCCTCTTCGTTTTTCGTAGAGTGAATCAGAGCCATATGATGGCTTTTGATCAGGATCGTTGGATCTTGATCAACGGTTATGATGTGCTGTGGCGCACAGGTTCGTGATAGAGGTGCATTGATGGGGAGTCTATAAATAGAGGAGGAAAGGTTCATTTTGAACTTTTCACTTCCTTTTCTCCTGCGTTGTTGCTGCTACTACCTGCAATTCAGAAGCTTTCAGCATCCCTCAAGTTCCCATCTTTGCTATCCAAGTTTGAATCTTTCGCAACACAAGGTAACACAGTTCTTTCTTTGATTTGATTTCCTCCCTTGTGCTTATTTTGAATGTGTTTTGAGTTTTTTAGTTTGTACCCATTTTGGTTTTGGGTTGAGCCTTCTTCGATTGTGTGTTGGTGGTTTTGGCCACTACTTCTAGTGAGATTTGGTGTTTGGTGGTAGTAGTTTCACTTTCAAACGCCATTTATATGTGTTCTAGCGCTTTTAGGCTTGAAACTCTGGGTTCTGCGAAGAACACCATGAGTGTTGTTTTGAGCAATTTTTCTGGAAAATGATGGATATGTATGAAGGTTGTTGAATTTCTGGAGAAATAGCGAAGAACATTGGTGAATGTTCATCAGTTTCTGGGAATCTGATGAGTTTTGTGTCGGGGAGGAAAGTGTTGTTTCTTCTCCCCGTTACGACTATTACTTTGTTGGAGAGAATTGGATCGCTATTTCTCCCCGTTAATAGTAGCAACAAAATAGGTTAGTTAAACCTTGTGTCGGGGAGTATTTCCCCGTTTTTGTCTTGGCGAAGTTTGTATGAATGTCGGGGACATTCTCCCCGCCTTTTCTTTGAGAAAATGAGTTTGCTGAAACTCTGTGTCGGGGAGCTTCTCCCCGTTATTTCGCTGAGAAATTTCTGTAGGTAAATGAGTTTGTAGAAACTCTGTGTCGGGGATCTTCTCCCCGTTTTTAACTTTAGGTTTTTATGCAAAACTAAAGTTTGGTTTTAAGTGTCGAGGCATGTCCTGTGTCGGGGATCTTCTCCCCGTTTTTAGGCTTTGTTAAATAGTTCTCCCCGGTTCCTCTGTTTTGTTTGCCATTTTGGTAAGGGCTTTTGGTCGGGGACAGCGTCCTCGTCCTAACTTACGCCCTTTCACTTGATCTGCGGTGAAAGGGTGGATTTGATTACTGTCGAATTCACTTTATTTTCGCTGCTTTTCAGGTACTCAAAATGTCCGATGTGGAGGAAGTAACGGGGAGCCAAGCTACGTCGAAACACAAGTTGGTCGACACTATTACTGACCCAGAGCTGGCTTGGGTTGCGCCCGAGCCCCGGGGGATTGCTTCGACGATTACCGCGCAGGATCCGCGGCTTTTTACCATCGTCGAGGAAGCTGGTTCGGAGAACTGGGAGGTTCGTACGCCTGCTGAGGGGGAGCGGGTTTGCTCGTCGTACGCGGGATGCAGCTTTACCATGTACGAGATGGCGTTCAAGGAGTTGGGATTTCGGCTGCCCTTCAACGATCTCGAAGCCGGAATTTTTGGCCGGCTAAGAGTGGCTCCTTCCCAGCTTCACCCGAATTCATTGGCATTCATCCGGGCATACCAGATCCTATGTCGGTATCTGGAGGTAGAGGCTACCGTTGCCTTATTTTTCTATATCTTTCAAATCCAACGTCAGAGAGTCGGGGATCGGCAGGGTTGGATTTCCTTAAAGCATCAGTCGAGCAAGATTTTTAGGATGTTCGTTGAGTCTGCTCGGGGCTTCAAGGAGAGATATTATGTGGTGAGGGCATTGACGGAGTTTGCCGAAGATTCCCTCCACATGGAGAAGCCTGTATTCAACGAGGACGGGACTCCTCAGTTGGACGAGGAGGGGGGACAGGTAACGGAGTGGGTTCTCCGGTTTCCATTATCGTGGTCGTCAGAGCATTTTGATTTGCGGACCGACGAGTATCTAACTGCTGCCGAGGATCTTACCCCGGCCGAAATGGCGGGCTTTCAAAAGCTCCAAACATATGTGGATGGCTTTAAGCCTTGCAAGGTCATGACCAGCTTAGGGGAGGTTGCATTGGACAAGCATGGTAAACCGAGGATCGAGCCTCGTTTTGTTAATACCAAACTGTTGTTGTCGTGCAAGACTGTTTCAGCCGAGGACACTCTGCTGGGTATCCGTTTTTCTGCCTGCCCGTCTTTTGAATATTTTTATGTTTGATTTCTCCCCGTGATTCTGACCACGTTTTTAACTTTGCAGGTAGGATGGCAGATCTTGCTAGTGAGCTTGTCAGGATAGCTGCTGAACAGAAGGGAGAGAAGGCTAGGAAAAAGGCGAGGAGGGCCAAGCCAACCATTTTGATGGGCGATCAGGGTGCTTCGGGGAGCGTCTCTCAATCTTCCCCGGTAGGCAGTTCAGCTGGGACTCCGGGTGGTCGTTCGAAGAGGCAGCGGGAGGAGCGGATGACGCCCATCGTCGACTTGTCAGAGGGGGACGGTGGCTTCGTTCTCCCCGCATGTTTGAGCGACCAGAAATACTTCGACAAGAATCCCCTCCAGGTGCCCGCTTCAGAGAAGGCTTTTATACTGGGCGCTTCTGCATCTGCCCGACAGAAGCAGCTTAATGAAGATGTTGCTGCTGTCATCCGTCTGGCGGAGACAGCCTTGGTGCTGAATGAAGGGGGACCAACTCATGAGGTGGAGAAGTTGGCTGCTCGGAATGCCAAGCTGGAGGGAAAAATTGTGCTGATGGAGGGTGAGCTGATCGATCTGAGGGGGAAGCAGGAGAATTATGGCCAGCTGCTGAAAGATGTCAGGGAGAGCCGGGATGAACTGGAACTTGTGAAGAAAAATCTTGAGGGAGTGGAGGCCCGGAGTGCCGAGGAGAAAAGACAGTTGGAAGGGGTGATAGCTGACCTACAGTCCAAGCTGGCTCCTGCTGCCGATGAGGGTGCTGAGATTTCCAAGATGGTAAGTCGGGCTGACCTAGTCAAGGAGATCAAGAGGCAGCGTGGTCTGATGTTGGCGAGCATGATCCATGGATGGAAGAATGCGATCGCCCAACTTAGGGTTGTGAATGCCGAGCGTGACTTGATCACTGAAGGTATTCACAAACTCAAACGGGTTGAGAACGGGCAGATCATCATTCCCGAAGAGTACAGGGAAATGGAGCTTGAGGAGGAGAAGTTGGATGAGGAGGTGGTTGATGATGAGGACGAGGAGGATGAGGAAGTCGAAGAGGAGGTTGTCGGGGAGGAGAGGGCACCGGAGGGCAATCCAGAGGGTCATGATGAAAGCTCCTGATCCTCCCCGGTTTTCTATTTGGGCCTGCGCGCCAATGACTTGTACTTTATTCGTCTTTTTTGTTTCATGACAATTTACTTTTGGGGGCCTGCGTGCCCGGTTTTTGTAACATTCGGACAAATGGGTTTTTATGCCCGGTATTTATAACAATGATCGTTTTATTCATCCTGCTCGTCTATTCTATCTCCTCGTTTGTATGTTTAAATTATTGTTTTCGTTTTTGCTAAGTTATGCCTGCGTGGAATATGCATGTCTTTATGCTTGCTCGTTTTTAACTTAACAACTTTTTGGTTTTGATATTCGTATACTTGCTCGACATTGTTGTATGCCTGCTCGACAAAACCGTTTTTATATTTGTAAGTTTTTTGTTGCGAGCGCGTTTCGTCGAGGAGGTCGTCCTCGGATTTAACTTAGAAAGTTTAGGGAACTAACTAAGCGCCTAGAGTTGTTTTCTGAGGCTAATACGGACGCCGACACGTTGTTGTGCCCGCCCCCGCGGCTTGAACTTCCCATCGCGAGCTGGGCGTTAAGCCTTGGCACGAAGACGAGGAGCTTGTCTCAAAGGTCATCCTCGTCGGGGAGACGCTCTGCCCTTCCTGAGCCAGAGTATCTCCTTTTCAGTTATTTGGATCGAGCACGTGTGCCCGCGTGCTTTCCGTTGTCGAGGTGTCGGGCTCGTTGCTAGAGGATCCGAGCAGCCTTTTAGAAGTGTTTTTTACTTTGGCAATAACTTAGCTATAATATTGTTTTAATTTTTGGGCGTTCCAAGGTCGAGGAAGTTTCTTTCCTCGAAGATCCTCGAGATAATACGCGCCATTTTCTGTTTTGTCAATGACGCGATATGGTCCTTCCCAGTTGGCCGCCAATTTACCATCCTGGGAGTCCTTAGCATTTCGTCTTAAGACGAGGCTGCCCACTTCAAATTCTCTTTTGATGACTTTGACGTCATGTCGGGCAGCTATTTTTTGTTTAAGGGTGGCTTCCCGGAGGGATGCCCCCGTGCGGATCTCTTCGACGAGATCGAGCTCTTCACGGAGAGCTTCGTCGTTCATTTCTTCTTCGAGCGGTTGCTCGGTTCGGCGAGATGGCTCGCCCACCTCCACGGGGATGACTGCTTCTGTTCCATATACCATTCTAAATGGAGTCTCCCCGGTTGTGGAGTGTGGTGTTGTGCGATAGGCCCAAAGGACGCTTTCGAGCTCCTCGACCCATTTCTTTTTGTTCTGGTCCAATCTTCGACGTAGGCCGCGCAGGATTACTCTGTTGGCGGCCTCGGCTTGCCCGTTAGTTTGGGGATGTTCCACGGAAGTGAAATGTTGCTTAGTCCCCAGGGCAGCGAGGAAGTCTTGGAAACCTTTGTCCGTGAATTGTGTCCCGTTGTCCGTGACGACGGCCTGTGGTATCCCAAATCGGCAGAGTACGTCGCGTTTGAAGAAACGGAGTATCCTGAACGACGTTATGTCGGAGAGGGGTTCAGCCTCTACCCACTTGGTGAAATAGTCCACGGCGACTATCAGAAATTTATTTTGGTGGAGTCCCTTTGTGAAGGGGCCAAGTATGTCCATGCCCCACCAAGCGAAGGGCCATGGTGACGACAAAGATTTGAGTTCGTGGGGAGGAGCTAGGTGCATGTCCCCATGTCGTTGACATTTGTCGCATTTCTTCACATGGTCCTTTGCGTCTTGCTGCATGGTGGGCCAGTAGTATCCTGCTCGAAGAGCTTTCCTGGCCAGCGATCTTCCTCCCAGATGCTGGGCGTTGATTCCCTCGTGTACCTCGCGCAAGATATAGTCGACCGTTTCCTCGTCGACACATTTAAGGAGTGGGATTGAGAATCCTCTTCTATATAACTTTCCGTCGAGGACGACATATGCGCATGCTCGACGTCTAATTATTGCTGCCTCTTTCTGATCGTCAGGGAGGGTTCCATTCGCGAGGAAGTTGTACACGGGGGTCATCCAGCAATTTTGGTCGCCAATGACATTTATGTCGAGGACATTGCTCGCCTTCTCGATGCTTGGTCGGGGGAGTACTTCCTGAATGACGGATTTGTTTCCGCCTTTCTTTTTTGTGCTCGCCAGTTTGGACAGGATATCTGCCCGTTTGTTGTGCTCGCGTGGAACGTGTTGCACCTCCACGGATTCGAACTTAGTGATTTTTTCCTTCACTAATGCTAGATATTCAGAGAGATTATCATTTTTGGCTTGATATTCTCCCAATACTTGTGAGGCAACGAGTTGTGAATCTGTGAAAATTTTTACTTCTTTTGCCTCCATGTCCTCGGCCAACCGTAGCCGTGCTAGGAAGGCTTCGTATTCTGCTTGGTTATTTGATGTCGGGAAGGATAGTGCTAGGGAAACTTCGATGATGATCCCATTTTCGTTTTCCAGGATAATTCCTGCTCCTGCTCCCGTGGAGCTTGACGCTCCGTCAACGAATATTGTCCATTTGTCTGCCTCGCTTGTCGAGGAGGCTGGACTCGTCATTTCGGCCACAAAGTCTGCTAGAACTTGTGATTTTAGCGCTTTCCTGCTTTCGTAACGAATGTCGAATTCGGAAAGCTCGAGGGACCATTTGAGCATCCTGCCCGCCATGTCTGGTCGACCAAGCAATGATTTGATGGGTTGGTCGGTTCGTACTATGATTGTGTGTGCTAGGAAGTAGTGACGTAGTCTTCTTGCTGCGTTGATCAAGGCAAGGGCCACCTTCTCGATTTGTGTATATCTGAGTTCGGGCCCCTGGAGAGCCTTGCTTGTGAAGTACACTGGTTTTTGTCCTTGCGTTGTTTCACGGACAAGGGCTGCGCTGACGGCCTCAGATGCGACGGAGAGGTAGATGTATAACACTTCCTCGATATCCGGGCGCGAGAGGACTGGGGGTTCGGACAGGGCCTTCTTAAGATGTTGGAGGGCCTGCTCGCACTCGTCCGTCCATTCGAACACAGCTTCTTTCCTTAGTAATTTGAAAAGCGGTAATGCGTGTTGAGCAGATTTTGCTACGAAGCGAGACAATGAGGTCAGCATTCCGTTCAGGGTTTGTATGGATTTTTTGTTGCTCGGAGTTGGGAGCTCCGTAAAGGCACGACATTTGTCGGGGTTGGCTTCGATTCCTCGTTCTGTTAGGTAGAATCCGAGGAACTTTCCTGCTCGTACCCCGAAGGTGCACTTTTCTGGGTTGAATCGCATGTTGTGTTTTCTGGCCTGCTCGAAGACCTTACGTAAGTGGGCGGTATGGTCGATTTCCTCATGGGATTTTATGATCATGTCGTCCATGTAGACTTCGAGCATGTCGCCTATTTCTGCCCGGAATACTTTGTTCATCATCCGCTGGTATGTAGCACCAGCGTTTTTTAGACCGAAGGGCATTACGTTGTAGTAATAGTTGCCCGACTCGGTCATGAAAGCTGTTTTTCCCCTGTCGGCCACAGCCATTGGGATTTGGTTGTATCCTGAATATGCATCCATAAAAGACAATAATTTAAAGCCAGAAGAATTATCGACTAATTTATCAATGCAAGGTAAAGGATAGGAATCTTTAGGGCAAGCCCTATTGAGATCGGTATAGTCAACACACATGCGCCATTTTCCATTAGATTTTTTAACTAGTACAACGTTTGACAACCAGGTAGTGTATCTGGCTTCAGAAATAAAATTTGCCTCTAAGAGGTCTTTTACAGCTTTTTCAGCAGCCTCCGCTTTTTCGGGAGACTGCCTACGCCTACGTTGCACTACAGCACTAGCAAGTGGGTCGACAGTAAGTTGATGACAGGCGATGTTTGGATCCAGCCCGGGCATGTCGGCAGCGTGCCATGCGAACAAGTCAGCATTTTCTCTAAGGCAGGCTTTCAGCTGCTTCCTCGCCAACTCGGGGAGCCCCGTACCAATCTTGACTCCTTTTTCTGGATCCTCGCCAAACTGGACTATCTCAAAGTCTCCATCTGGAATGGGGCGATAATGCTCTTTGCTCGCCTCGTCGTCCTCCTTCTCCTCCTTCCTCAGCTTTTTCTCCTCCTTATGCTCTTTCTTGGAGGTGCGGCTGTCAAGATCAACAGAGCTCACACTTGGACCGGGCAGACTTTGTGGTGCTTCCGGGGATGGCTTTGGTGGTGTTTCCGAGGAAGGCTTTGGCTTCTTTGCTTCAGGAGCTTTGCCAATGAAGTTGTTGCCTTTGGATGCTGCGTCAAAGCACCTCCTCGCAGCTTCAATGTCCCCGTGCAGAGTAGCAACCTGCCCCTTATGAGTATAGTACTTCATCTTCAGGTGGGCAGTAGAAGGGACAGCAACCAGGTCTGCTATGGCCGTCCTGCCGATGATGCATTGGTAGAGGCAAGGGCAGTCCACGACCAAGAATTTCACCCTGATCGACTTAGCAGTCTCTTCGGAGCCAAAGGTGACGATCAGGTCGACATAACCCCAAGGCCTAGTAGTTGCTCCATTGAATCCTGTGAGATCTGAGCCCAAGTATGGGGTGAGGTGTGTCTCGTCCAGCTGTAAGGTCCTGAACAAACTGGCGTACGTAATGTCGCAGGAGCTCCCCGGATCGATGAGGACCCGACGAACGTCCATGTTGGCCATGTCTGCCCGGACGAGGAGGGGAATTTGGAAATTGGCTGTCCCGCCGGGCAGCTCTTCTCGATAGAAGGCTAAAGGCATTGATCGCCCTTTCGCCTTGTCCAGTGTTGCGTTCATATTCGAGGACGTGTTGATGAGATCCTCGAATTTTCTTTTTATTGATCCGACGGTGTGCTTGTCCATGTGACCGCCGGATATGACGAGTGAGTCTGTGAAGTAGTCCCCCGTGCTAAGCGTAGGACTAGTATGGGTGTCCCCAAAACCGCTGGGGATAGCAAAATCTTCTGGCCGGGAGACGCTCATAGCTATCTGCTTGGCGTTGTTCTTCCCGGCTGGTTGGGGAGGTATTTCCTCGACCGCGCGTGTCTCCGCGGCCTCTGGTCGAGGGTCGTTGTTTCTTTTCACGAACTGTCTTAGTTGTCCGTTTCTGATCATGATTTCAATAGCATCCTTCAGTTGGATGCAGTCGTCGGTCCTGTGACCATAACTTTTGTGGTATCTGCAATACCTATTTTTGTCTTGGCCGGGCTTCAAGGGGGTTGGCTTTGGTTGCTTCACATTTGCTCTGTCGAACTCAGAGATGTGAACCTCAGCGAATATCTCTCCCCGTGATTTGACGAGGGGGGTGTAGGTGGCGAATGTGCTTGGAGGGCCACGAGGCTCTCGTCTTTCGCCCCTCCTTCTGTCTCTACCCCTCTCGCCACCCCTGTCGCCGCCTCTATCGCTTCTGAAATTCTGGTATCACTAGAATGATGTTGCCTAAGATGTCCCAACAACTACTTTATGATTAATGTTGTTTCTTTTGTTGGCACATCTTATATAACATATAAAAACTGACAGAAAATAAATAAATGACACAAGTAATTGTTAACCCAGTTCAGCCAACTGCCTACTCTGGGGGATACCAATCCAGGAAGGAAATCCACTAATAGCTCTAGTTACTAAGACCTCCAGCAAACCCTAGGATTTACGCCTTACACTAAGACCTCCAGCAAACCCCTGGTTTACGCCTTATAACCTCGACACTACTCATGCAACTTCTGCCTAGGAACTCCTAGACATGAGATCCCATCTCACTTCCACTCACACAACACAACCTGTGTTGATTATACAATGTTAAGAATGATGTGGCGACAACTTGTCAAGACAACACTTCACTTTTGCTTAAAAGCTTCAAGTGAATCACACATGGTAAACTCCGTACTTCAAAGCTTAGGAGTAACCTTAAAATAACAAACTTACTTCTTAACTCGTGTTATAGAATCCACAAGCAAGAATTACAATCAAACAATAAAACACTCAACAAAGACTCAATAAAGACTCAATATGTGTAACTAATATTTTTCAATGAGATATGTATTCTTGAGCTTGGTCTTCGTATATATAATGATCTAGCACGCTCCTCTTTCTTCATTACTGATAGGACGCTCCTTGTAGCTCATAAAAGGTGATCTGATTCTCTTTTGATCTTCATCAAGAATGTATAGAAACTTTCCAAAAGTGTTTAAGGACTTTATAGGATAATTGTGATCATACCGTTGTACCATTAAGTCTTATCTTATCCTTAAAATTCCTGATCAGATCAAATCTCCATTGAGCGTGCTCTTTAAGTGGATTTCCATAAATAGCAGATGCTCTCATAAATGCGCGAGATTTCCTTGAATAAATATGATGTTGTAACATGTTTTCCAACATCTTGTTAGTATATTTGTTTTAGCAAAATTAAGCCAATTCAAATATCCAACAATCTCCCCCTTTGGCAATTTTTGGCTAAAACAATTTCAGGCCATTACCTTTGAGAGATATAAAAAGCGCAATCCTTCAAATCACCATGGTCACACAAAAGAAGGAATGTTAGAGCATCATTTAAACACAATTTTACATAGGTGAAAAAAAATATGCATCAGAGGCAGCAGCAGCGGAGGTATCATCAAATTGCCTCGAGCAAAATAAAAACGTGGTATCAGAGCAAAACATATATCATATGTCATATGTCATCAAAGTTGTTGTGACATATGGGAGCACATCTTCTAGCACCTGTTCGTCCAATCAGGGCAGCATCCATTCAGTAGCAAACTCCCCCTGACTTTATCAGCTTGTGCATCATCTCAGGGTAAAAAAAAATTTTACTCCCCCTGAATACTTGCTTACTGCTACTTAAAAACATGTCATAACAAAAGACACAACAGCATGTAGCAGAAACAAACAAACCAAAATGCTACTCCCCCTTTTTAGCCACAAAATGTGCCAAAACAGGAAAGTAAAAGTATCAAAGTGCAGAATTTAAAGTACAGACCATGCACTCAGAAGGTGCTAAAATCCAAAACACCCATAAACCAAATAACAAAGTGCAGTAAAACATTAAACAGATTACAAAATCATTCATCATCACTACTGTCAGAGGCTTCATCCTCATCTGTAGCAGTAGCATAACCTTCATCCTCATCTGCATTGTTTTGATCACCTGTAGCAGCCACATTTGCACTAGCTTTGACAGGTACCTCATCAGCTTCCAATCCTTCAATCATCTTTAAAAACACTTTCTTCCTTTCCTCAAGCTCAGCCTGCTGTTTATCAATGTTCTGACATTGAACTTTCAAACCAGCAATAATCTCCCTTTTGGTCATAACACCAGCTCCAGCAGCAGATGTCCCAACATGGTCAGTAACATTGTGATTACCAAAGAGCTTATGATGAAAAGTAAAACCAGATTCCCTTTTCTTAGGTGTGTCAGTCACAGCCTTGATGTCTGCGTATTGGGCCAAGATAATTCCACACAGCAAAGATGGAAATGCTATTGGCATCTTCACAGCTGTTGATCTAATATGCTTAATGGTTTGATCAAAAATAAAGGTTCCATAGTCATAGTCAAACTTGGTTCCTACAGCATATATAAATCTACCCAGGTTTGTAGCAACATTGGTTGCATGCTTGGTTGGCACCCAATTTGTTGACCCTATCCTATTGAGGATGGCATATTTGACATTTAATTTGCTCGTGGGTATTAGCTTCTTTGTAGGCCAGACCTTAACCTTACCACCAGTTATCTCAGCACTCACAACATCATTAGCAACTTCTAACTCAGTCTTAGGTTCTACAGACCTACCTAAGTAATTATTAATCACAACAGGGGAGAAATTGATACATTTACCTCTGACAAAAACTTTGTGGTAGTCCTTGCTCAGTGGGTTATCACATTCTTCAGGGATGTTCACCAGAAATTCTTTCACAAGCAGCTCATAACATGGACTGAAATCACAGACTGTCTTCATCAGGCCAGCTTCCTTGATGTATTCAAAGATGTCTTGACATTTGAGAGCATCTTTGGACAGTTCCCTTTCAACAGCCAATCTCCTTTGGTAAATGTAGTCCCATCTCAGTGCAAAGGCAGCACGATGGAAGGAGATGTTATCACATGGGGCTTCTTCAACACCTTGTGGAGCCTTCTTCACAGTAGTCTTCTTAGGATTGGCAGAGGAGATGTTAACAACATCTTCAGCAACATCATAGTCTGAGTCACTAGATGACTCCTTCTTTCTCTTCAGAGTTTCCTTCTTCTTGCCAGGAGGGAAGAGGACTTTGCTCCAACCTTTGACTGGTCCAACACCTTTTGTTTTCACTCTAGGTGCAGGAGTTTTGCTTGCAGTGGCCACAGCCTTCCCTGTACAGCTTCTCAATCTCTTTGTTATACCACCAGTTGATTTTTCAGCAGTCTTGGTGGTGACATAATCATCAACATCAACAACATCTTTCTCTTTTTCTTTCTCAGGTTCTGCAGGCTTGTCAGCTTCAACCTCTTGCTCATCTGTAGGGATGGACTGGTTACTTTCTTCAGATTGAGTGTCCCCTTCATTATCAGAAGTATCCTCATCAGCAGTTCTAGTTTCTTCATCTGTGGACTCAGATGTTGTGGCAGTTGTCTCAACATCTTTTTCAGCAGCAGTTTCCTTCACAGGTTCTTTCTCAGCAGTCCCATCATCTTCATTCTCATTCAAGGATGTCTCAACATCGTTCATGACAACCTCTTCAGTAACAACAGGGGTTGATTTTTCAGCCACCATTTCAGCAATTGTTGGTGATTTATTAGCAGTTTCTTTTTCAACCTCTGTAGGAGTGTCTTCCATCTCAGTATCAACAGGCATATTATCCAGATCTCTCTTCTCAGCATCAGATCCCAAATTATCTTGATTAGGGTTACCAGCAATTGAAATAAGTGTCTCAACAACTTCAGACACAGGTTTAGGGTTCTGAGACGCTACTTCAGTTGTTTTCTCGGATGTGTTAACATTCGATTCAAAAACCAAATCGGACATAGACAGAGCAAACTTAGACTTGTAGTCTCTTCTCTTTCTTTTAGAACTTCCTTTACTAGATTTAGTAATTTTAGCAGTAGAAGGAGAGATATCATCACCTACCTCAGAAGTTCCCTTCTTCACAACAGTTTTTCCTTTTCCTTGCTTCTCAGCGTCATTGGATTGAGCTTTGGGTTTGGATGTATGAACAACTGTAACGGGGACTGCGTCCTTGATAATCTTTGAGGGATCGATTTTTGTCTTTGATCGAGTAGACCGTCCGGTTTTAGTGGTTTGTGAAGATTCAGACATGTTTTGATAGTTTTTGAAGGTTGAGAAGATGGATAGATGGAGTTTGATGAGCAAAGTGAGAGAATAGGGTTTGCAGACAAAGGTTAGAATTTGGAAGAAAAACAATTGAATGCGTGTGATGATGTATTTAAGGGAAGTTTGTAATGATTTCCCTAAATTAGCGTGCATTGATTGATGGGAGAGAAAACGGTTTCCTTTTGCACGCCACAACTGCTGTAACTGCTATGCTTCTTCATGCAGGCAAATTCCCAATTTGCCCCTTAAAAATTCAAATTGATTAGCATCAAGCGCCTTTGTAAAAATGTCAGCTAGCTGTTCACTTGTACCAATGTGCTTGAGTTCCACACAATTTTCTTCAACAAGGTCTCTGATGAAATGGTGCCTGATGTCTATGTGTTTGGTTCTTGAGTGTTGAACTGGATTTTTTGATATATTGATTGCACTCAAGTTGTCGCAATATAATGTCATGACATCTTGGTTGACATTATATTCTTTCAGCATCTGTTTCATCCACATTAGCTGGGAACAACTGCTACCTGCAGCTATGTATTCAGCCTCTGCAGTGGATAAAGACACACAATTCTGCTTCTTGCTGAACCAAGAGATCAAGTTGTCACCCAAAAAGAAGCATCCTCCTGAAGTGCTCTTTCTATCATCAGCACTTCCAGCCCAATCTGCATCACAATACCCTATCAAAGTTGAGTTCTTGGTCTGGGAATACAGAATCCCATAATTACTGGTGCCCTTTATATACTTCAGAATCCTTTTGACTTGCACAAGATGGCTCATCTTTGGCTTGGCTTGATATCTTGCACAAACACCAACAGCAAAGGTGATGTCTGGTCTACTAGCTGTAAGATACAAGAGGCTGCCAATCATGCTCCTGTATAGGCTTTGGTCAACATCAATGTCATTCTCATCTTTGGTTAGCTTCAGATGTGTAGCAGCTGGAGTTCTCTTGTGTGCTGCAGTGTCCATTCCAAACTTCTTGATCATATTCTTCGCATACTTGCTTTGAGAAACAAATATGGTGTCTTCCATTTGTTTGACTTGCAGACCAAGGAAATATGTCAGCTCACCTACCAAACTCATTTCAAACTCTGATTGCATTTGTTGTACAAAATGTTGCACCATCTTGTCAGACATTCCACCAAATACTATGTCATCAACATAAATCTGGGCAATCATCAGCTTCTCTTCTTGTTCTTTGACAAACAAGGTTTTGTCGTGGCCTCCTTTTCTGTACCCTTGACTAACAAGAAAATTTGTCAGCCTTTCATACCAAGCCCTTGGAGCTTGTTTTAATCCATAAAGCGCCTTCTTCAGCTTGTACACATGATCAGGATTAGTAGGATCTACAAAACCTTTTGGCTGCTCCACATAGACTTCTTCATGTAAGTACCCATTAAGAAAGGCACTTTTGACATCCATTTGGTACAGCTTAAATTTGAAAATGCATGCTATACCAAGGAGTAGCCTAATAGATTCTAGTCTTGCTACAGGCGCAAATGTTTCATCAAAATCAAGTCCTTCAACCTGAGTGTACCCTTGAGCCACTAATCTTGCCTTGTTTCTTGTTACAACACCATTTTCATCTGACTTGTTCTTGAACACCCATTTTGTGCCTATAACATTAACACCATTGGGTCTAGGAACAAGATCCCACACATCACTTCTTCTAAACTGAGTTAATTCATCTTGCATGGCTTCTATCCAGAACTCATCAGTGAGAGCCTCTTTTACATTTTTAGGCTCAACCTTTGAGACAAAACATGAATTAGTAACCACTTCATTTGTCCTTCTTGTAGCAATTCCCTGGTTAGGATTTCCTATGATGAGATCCTTGGGATGGTTCTTCTGTATTCTTATTGAAGGAACTTTACTCACAGGGCGAGGTGTAGGAATGGTTGATTCATCATCTGAATCTGATTCCTTCTCTGCTACAGCTTCTTCAGATGTTGGCAAAGTTGTTGCAACATCATCTTCAGTATCAGATGTTTTAGCAGATGTCAAATCATCTATCACAACATTGATAGATTCTACTATTACCTTAGTTCTCTGGTTGTAAACTCTGTAGGCCCTGCTGTTTGTTGAGTATCCAAGAAACAATCCTTCTTCACTTTTAGGATCCATTTTTCTTCTGTGCTCTCTATCAGATAGGATATAGCACTTACTTCCAAACACATGAAAGTGTTTGACAGTTGGTTTTCTGCCTTTCCACAGTTCATATAGTGTAGTAGAAGTTCCAGTTCTGAGTGTGACACGATTGTGAATATAACAAGCAGTATGCATAGCCTCAGCCCAGAATTGATATGGAAGATGTTTTGCATGCAACATCACTCTGGCTGACTCTTGTATTGTCCTGTTCTTCCTCTCAACAACACCATTTTGTTGAGGTGTGATTGGAGCTGAGAATTCATGCTTGATTCCTTCAGAAATGCAGAATTCAAGAAAGCTTGCATTCTCAAACTCTTTACCATGATCACTTCGTATCCTAACAATAGCAGAGTTCTTTTCTCTTTGGAGTTGAAGACAAAGTTCTTTGAATGCATCAAAACTTTCAGATTTGTCTTTTAGAAATTCAATCCATGTGAACCTTGAAAAGTCATCTACCATGACAAACGCGTACCTTTTTCCTCCAAGGCTCTCCACTTGCATTGGCCCCATCAGGTCTATGTGCAATAATTCTAGTACCCTTGTTGTGGTAAGATGTTGCAACTTTGGATGCGACATCTTTGTCTGCTTTCCTATTTGACATTCTCCACATATACTTCCTTCCTCTATTTTGAGCTTTGGAAGTCCTCTGATTGCCTCTTTAGCTATTGCCTTTTTCATGCCTTTGAGGTGTAGATGGCCAAGTTTTTGATGCCATAATTTTACCTCATCTTCTTTGCTAATAAGACATGTGGATACATCTTCTTCTTTAGGGATCCAGAGATAACAGTTGTCTCTAGACCTTACTCCTTTCATCAACAGCTCTCCTTGCTCGTTTGTAACTAGGCATTCAGCTTTTGTGAAGTTAACTTTCATGCCTTGATCACAAAGTTGGCTTATGCTGATTAGATTAGCTTTAAGCCCTTTTACAAGCAGCACATTATCAAGCTTTGGTAAGCCATGGTTTGCAAGTTTACCAACTCCCTTGATCTCTCCTTTGGCTCCATCTCCAAAGGTTACAAAACTGGTAGCATATGACTTCAGGTCTTCAAGATAGTGTTCAACACCTGTCATGTGTCTAGAACAGCCACTATCAAAGTACCAGGTTTCTCTTGAAGAAGCTCTCAAGGATGTATGAGCTATTAGACCTGTGGTCTTCTTCTTTTCTCTCCATTCCTGTCTTGTTGTAACATTAGGAAAGACAGGAGTATAGAATTCTTGATGAACTCTCCTTGGATATCCGTGCAGCCTATAGCAGAAAGGCCTAATGTGTCCTTTCCTACCACAATGATGACATGTCCAGTTATAGAACCTGGACATAGAATGTCCCATCAGATGTTGCGACAATCCTCCTGACACAAACGTACTGCTGATTGGAGTATGTATAGTAGCATTGTTGAACTTCATCTGCTGTTTTACTCTTTCATGTTCAAAACCAATGGGCTTAGGTTTCCCATAGTTTTGTCTCTGTAGCATTTCCTCAAAGGCATCAGTACCTTTGGTCATCATTTTAGCCACTTTAGTGACTTGATCCAAATCAGCATTTAATTTGGTTACTTCTTCATTCTGTTCAGCAACTTTACATAGGAGGTTAGATTTCTCCATTTCCAGCTGTTGAATTTGACTACTCTGATCTTCAACCTTAGCATTGAGATTATCAATGTTTATGAGTAAGTCATTTTTCTCAGCTTGTAATTTACCATTGATCTTCTTTTGTTTCTCTAATGCTTTGCAAACTTCTATACTTCTAGTATGAAGATCTTTATAAGTAGCAGCTAGTTCCTCATATGTTACTTCCTCATCACATGATTCTGAGTCAGATTCACAAACTCCTGTTAAAGCATTAACAAATTTGGCAGATTCTTCCTCCTCTGAATCTGTATCAGACCATGAAACCACAAGACTTTTCTTTTGCCTTTTTAGAAAGGTTGGACATTCAGGTCTGATATGTCCAAAACCTTCACATTCATGGCATTTTACTCCTCTTTCATCTTCATTTGTCTTTTTCTGAAAGCTGGACTGTTTGTTGTTGTTGAGTCGACCATTTGGCTTGTGCCTTTGATCCACTTTCTTCATCAACTTGTTGAACTGTCTTCCAAGCATAGCCATAGATTCAGCTAAGCTTTCTTCACCTTCAGATTCAATTTGTAAGTCATCAGTAGCACTTTTTGAAGCAAAGGCTAGATTCTTATCTTTCTTTTCATTTCTCCTGTTTAGGCCAAGTTCATAGGTCTGAAGCGATCCTATGAGTTCATCTAAATTTAGACTTGAAAGATCATGAGCCTCCTCAATAGCTGTCACCTTCATATCAAATCTTTTAGGCAAAGATCTGAGTATTTTTCCAACTAGCTCCTCATCTGAGATAGGTTTTCCAAGTGCATCAAACGAATTTGCAAAATCAAGCACATTCATCTGAAAGTCATGAATGGTTTCTTCCTCCTTCATTCTGAGATTCTCAAAATTGGTTTTGAGCATCTGAAGTTTAGATAGCTTAACTTTTGATGTTCCTTCATGAGCTTTTCTCAGAACTTCCCAGGCATGCTTAGCAGTAATGCATCTCTTAACAAGCCTGAACATGTTTGCATCCACACCATTAAAAATAGCATACAAGGCTTTGGAGTTGCCAAGTGCCAGATCATCCTCATCTTTAGTCCATTCATCATTTGGTTTCTTGACATCAGTTTTATTGCCATCTTTGTCAAGAACCATTGGTGGTTCCCATCCACGTAACACAGCCTTCCATGTCCTGCTGTCAATTGATTTTATGAAAGCCTCCATTTTAGATTTCCAATAATCATAGTTCTCAGGACCTGTCAGTAAGGGGGGTTTAGACACTGACCCTCCTTCTTTATCCATTGTACCAGAAAGTACTCTCCCTGGAGCTCACCCAAAATAACAGAACAGGGTGCCTGCTCTGATGCCAATTGAAATTCTGGTATCACTAGAATGATGTTGCCTAAGATGTCCCAACAACTACTTTATGATTAATGTTGTTTCTTTTGTTGGCACATCTTATATAACATATAAAAACTGACAGAAAATAAATAAATGACACAAGTAATTGTTAACCCAGTTCAGCCAACTGCCTACTCTGGGGGATACCAATCCAGGAAGGAAATCCACTAATAGCTCTAGTTACTAAGACCTCCAGCAAACCCTAGGATTTACGCCTTACACTAAGACCTCCAGCAAACCCCTGGTTTACGCCTTATAACCTCGACACTACTCATGCAACTTCTGCCTAGGAACTCCTAGACATGAGATCCCATCTCACTTCCACTCACACAACACAACCTGTGTTGATTATACAATGTTAAGAATGATGTGGCGACAACTTGTCAAGACAACACTTCACTTTTGCTTAAAAGCTTCAAGTGAATCACACATGGTAAACTCCGTACTTCAAAGCTTAGGAGTAACCTTAAAATAACAAACTTACTTCTTAACTCGTGTTATAGAATCCACAAGCAAGAATTACAATCAAACAATAAAACACTCAACAAAGACTCAATAAAGACTCAATATGTGTAACTAATATTTTTCAATGAGATATGTATTCTTGAGCTTGGTCTTCGTATATATAATGATCTAGCACGCTCCTCTTTCTTCATTACTGATAGGACGCTCCTTGTAGCTCATAAAAGGTGATCTGATTCTCTTTTGATCTTCATCAAGAATGTATAGAAACTTTCCAAAAGTGTTTAAGGACTTTATAGGATAATTGTGATCATACCGTTGTACCATTAAGTCTTATCTTATCCTTAAAATTCCTGATCAGATCAAATCTCCATTGAGCGTGCTCTTTAAGTGGATTTCCATAAATAGCAGATGCTCTCATAAATGCGCGAGATTTCCTTGAATAAATATGATGTTGTAACATGTTTTCCAACATCTTGTTAGTATATTTGTTTTAGCAAAATTAAGCCAATTCAAATATCCAACAGCTTCCCTTGTCGCCACCCCTGTCATCGTTCCTATGGGAGGACTCGCGGGCAGGGTGGCTGCTTCCAGGTCGGGCAAGGCGGGCGACATCAGCTGCCTGGACTTCCTCGTAATCAATGTACTTTTGAGCTTTTAGGAGGAGGTCGTCCCAGGTGGGTGGCTTTTCTATGCCCACAGCTTTGGCAAAATCGCTGCCCGGGCGAAGGCCCCTCTGCAGCAAGTATTTTTTCATGTCGTCGGTCGTTTCGACCTGCACAGCCTCTTTGTTGAATCTCTCGACGAAGTTGCGGAGAGTTTCGTCTTCAGCTTGGTATATGGCCTCCAAGGCATGCACAGTCTTTGGGTGCTTGCGGGAAGCAGTGAAGTGTCTGCAAAACTGTTCAGTAAGATCCCTCCATGAATGGATGGATTGAGGGGGCAGGCTTTGGTACCATGCCATTGCTCCCTTCCTCAGCGTGGTTGGGAACAGTCTGCACCTAATGGCCCCGCTAATGTTTCTGAAATCCAGGTTAGCGTTGACATTAGCTATGTGGTCGTCGGGGTCGGTCAAACCATCGTACGCGGGGAGCGTAGGAGGTCTCTCGAAGCCCTTTGGGACACGCTTCCTCAGAATGTCTGCGGTCAGGGGGCATCGGGGATCACCCTCGTCGCTCCCGTTAGGAGAATGGTCCTCGGAAGACCGGGGGGAATAGTCGCCGGGCATGGGCGTTGGACTGCGAGATTTGCGAGGACGGTAGCTGCCCGACGTGCCATGCTTGGCCACGTTCGCCAACCCTTGAGGTGAATGGCGGCGCGGAGCTTCGTGTTCTCCTGAGCAAAACTCAAGTTTAAAGACTAAAGTAAAACTTTTTTTTTTATTTTAAGAGATAACAAAGCATGATACAACGTCATAAGCAATCAACACATTCTAAGATTCAAGCTCAAACCATGGATTGTATTTCAAAGATTGGCATAACTCTTGTATATCAACTGTCAATGATAATCAAGCGTGTGTGTGTACTGCCTATTACTGTCAACCAAAGTCATGACATGATCCTTCTCAAAAACTACACAGTCAGGATACTAAGCTACCTTTTCTTTCCTACAACTCAGAGTTTGAGTTTAGATTTCAGCTTGAGGGGAAGCTATTCTTTTCTTGTTCTCACAGGCTTTTTGATTTTTATACGCAGGGATACCACTTAAGTTCATTTTAGTTATGCTTTAGGTGCTACTCTACCTTTTCACCTGACGGGATCTCACTTGTAATGAGTCCAACCTGTTACTCCGAATAGAGCACCCTACACAGCATTTGTTCCTCCAGTTTTAGGCACAGGAACTCAACATATTCATTATTGTTGTTCCAGTTTCGGGCACAAGAACTTATTCTATAATTAATTTTTTAAATTTTTTATTGTGTAGTATCCCATCATTTAATCTAGCCATGATCCTACAATCAAGTAATCCAGTTTTCCCCCAAACTTAGTCCTAATCATACCTCTTTATCGTATTCTATACTCAAACAACTTAGCTGATGACTGTGTATTTTAAAGATTTATCAAGCCACTACTAAGTTTGCAAGTTTTTCAGCAATTGTGCATTAAGGTGCAAAGATCATCATATCAAGTATGAAAACGAGAATTTCCAAAAATTTCACCAATCCTACAGCTATATTGCTCTAGTCCTAAAACATGTAACTACTCATAACACTTGCATGCATGCTAAATTTATTTTTATTTTATTATTACTATTTTTTTTTAATTGACAGAAAAATAAAATAACTAAATATTCCCCCCACACTTAAAACATACATTGTCCGCAATGTATAACAATAAGCATAAAGTGAGAAAAGGAAGGAACACACCCGAGGAGCTAAGTTATAGCAGCTGGAAAGTCCATGTCCGGCGGTTTTGGTGGAGGCCTTTCTGCACTACGAACACATGAAACAAGAAAAAGCAAATAGCACGTGAGCTTGTATAATAGTACAGAATCCGGTGGCTTAGGAGGAATAACCAGCACATATAGTGAACCTGCATTAACAAAAGCATGGAAATCACAAAATCCACAATTAACTTGTGAGTCAGGTAAAATAGGTGGAAGAGATGCATAAATGGTGAAGGACAACTGCATATTGTGTGGCTTAATCCGAGGCTCCACCACCAATTTTTCTGCTATGGGCAATAGTTGCTTCCGACTAAAATCCACATTTTTTGTGTCAACTTCAAGAGTTATTGAATTTGTTTGAATTTCTGCACAAGTGGTTGTCGGCATCAAAATGTCTTCCCCTAAAATGACTGCACTGATCTCATGACAAACATTACAAACACCACATTCACAAGCAACATTTTCAAAAGATTTATCTACTTCAAGAGAAGTATATGATTCATCCAAATCAAAATTTTGTGGTGTAATATTCTCTTTCATGCATTCACTTGAGTTTGTGTTATTTATTTTATGTTCATCAGATGAAACAAACAATGTTTTAATGGGCTCACCTGAAGTTTCATCAACACTTGTATCACATTGCATTACCTCTAAGAGTGCAGCAGGTTGTACATCATCATGCAACATCTTCTTCTCTTGAATTAGATGGGCATTGGAGAATATTTGCTCAACTTGGACTGCTAAACTTTGAAGAGAGGATTGCATCCATTCATCCATTTGCTTATTATGTTCGGACATCTGCTTTATCAATTCTTCCAAACTAGGTTGTGGCTCAACCACCAATGAATCAATTTGCTGAAACTGTGGATGTGACCAAATAGGCTGCTCAGCAGGATATGAATTTTGTTCTTGATAGTATTGTCCTTGAAAATTACCTGCAAATTGCGTCTCACCACAAAAAGTATCTAAAAATATAGGACAATCATCACTAATATGAAAACTCGAAGAACAAATAGTACACATCACAGTTGGAATATAATTTTGATAGCAAGATTGTTGTTTTCTTGCATCCAAGCAATTTATGATATAAGCCAACTGGTCCGATGAATCTCCCATTTTTTTATTCGTTTTTTTTTTGTCTAAATAAAATGAAGAGAAAAATAAAAAACGAATCAAAAAAAATCTAAAAAAAATTAAAAAGAACACCTAAAATCTCTAAAAATCAAACAAATCTAAATATAATTTTTTGGGATTTTTTTAAATGTATGGAAAATTCAAAAAAAATAAAAAGTCGTCTAAACGAAGGAATTTCGCAATTTCAGCCTCAATTTTCGTATCAAAGATACGAAAGTTTTGTTCCTTGATTTATTTCGGATTTATGGACCAAATTTAGGATCAATCTGAGATATCAACCGAAAATTAATTATTTTCAGCTTCGCTGCAATATTCAACGTTAGAACCTGAAACACAACAAAAACTCACAAAACAAAAAGTGTTAGTAATGTTAGTTAGTTCTAAATTTTACTAATCTTAATCAGAGATCCCCGGCAACGGCGCCAATTTGATCACTGTCGTTTCGTGATCAAAATAAGTTTTAATTAAGAAAAGTAGTAACAAGGTAGTTAACCTTGGTCGTCTCACAAGGACCTCTAATTTAATAATTAGTAAAAATAAGAACAATGAATAACACAAATAAATATGGGGTTTTGGGTTTGTTTAGATCGAAAGAGTATTAGAAATTCAATTGATAAAAAGACGATCAATCCATTGGTTTTAGGAAAACTTCGTTATGATTCTATCCTCGGTTCACATAAAATATTGTTTATATATTCATGCCTTGGTTGGTTTATAAGACCGATTATACAAGCGATAAACAGTTTATACGAATTCATTCGATTAAGCAAAGAATGTGTTCAACTAACCATAAGTAGTGAACAAGCGTCACTTAGAACACGGTTTGTATCATGACAGATTTCGACCAACCCTTTTTTGCTAAGCGCGAAAAAACCTATATCAATTCCTATTCGAACTAGTCATACAAGCGATGAATCAATCCGAAAAGTCTCACAATATATAACTCAAAATAGAGATTAAGCATCACTATATTCGAGTTTCATAAATAAATAAAGAGCATGAATTGATAAGAGAAGACAGTAAATAAATAAACTAAATTACTATTAAGAATTGAACCTCAAGAAGTCATGAACGATGTTCCCGTATACCAATGAATCAACCTAGGGTTTTTAGGCTTCCATGAGAGCAAAGCAGCCCTTCTTTTCTATTTTGCGTGAATTCAGAATTTTTTGAAACCCTAGCTGTGTTTTTGCTTAAGTACTCATAGAAAATTGGGCTTAAAAAACTACGGGTCGAAAAACATAAGTTTGACCCGAAATTACATTATTTTCATAAAGTCTGGAACATAAACGTAAATATTTGACTGCTTTGCACTCCGAACTGGGTTCTGGCCTTAACATGAAAGTTGTAGCTCTTTCTCTTATCTTTCCAACGTATATTCGCACACCTCAATCCGATACTCGTAGCTCAAGTTATGACCTGTAGAGTGAGCAGGATCAATATGCAATTAAATCCGAAAATTAATCAAAGAAATACATTAGAGCTCAATTATGACCCAAAGTTTAGAAACATGGTAAAAAGTTAATATTAGGCTAGAAAAGCTTCCAATATGCCAAAGTACAAAGCCATAAAATATGTGCCAAATTGCACTGATCAGTCTTCAGCTTGGTATATGGCCTCCAAGGCATGCACAGTCTTTGGGTGCTTGCGGGAAGCAGTGAAGTGTCTGCAAAACTGTTCAGTAAGATCCCTCCATGAATGGATGGATTGAGGGGGCAGGCTTTGGTACCATGCCATTGCTCCCTTCCTCAGCGTGGTTGGGAACAGTCTGCACCTAATGGCCCCGCTAATGTTTCTGAAATCCAGGTTAGCGTTGACATTAGCTATGTGGTCGTCGGGGTCGGTCAAACCATCGTACGCGGGGAGCGTAGGAGGTCTCTCGAAGCCCTTTGGGACACGCTTCCTCAGAATGTCTGCGGTCAGGGGGCATCGGGGATCACCCTCGTCGCTCCCGTTAGGAGAATGGTCCTCGGAAGACCGGGGGGAATAGTCGCCGGGCATGGGCGTTGGACTGCGAGATTTGCGAGGACGGTAGCTGCCCGACGTGCCATGCTTGGCCACGTTCGCCAACCCTTGAGGTGAATGGCGGCGCGGAGCTTCGTGTTTTCCTTTCTTGCCCGGGGAGAGCCTACCCTCGCGATGTGGAGGAGTACGATCCCTCTTCCGAGGAGTAACTTCGACCCTCTCTAAGTCGGGGCGTCGATGTTTGACGGCCGCCAGTCGAGGAGGGGAAGGAGTAGCCTGGTGTCTCCGCGGGGGAGAGTTGGTCTTTCTGCGACGCCGGCTTTTCTCCAGCGCGGCGATTCTTTCGCTCTGCTCGTCCAGTCGACGATTTTGAGCCTGCATGGCCTCCGTTGTTTGTTTGAGGGCAGCGATCAAGGCTGCGACCTCAGAGTTGGCCAAGACGGCGGGCTGTTCGGCGTTGTTTGCCGGAGCTTCTTGCTTGAATTGCGGGCGTTTGCCCATACGACGATCGGTTAGGTTCTCAACGTCTTCTTCATCGGAAGAGAGTGAGGTTTCCCGTCCGTCGCGGGAGTCGGTTTCTGGACCGCGTGGTACGGTGGTATTGTCACGCACCGGTGATAGCACGGTGTTATGCTGCGGCGGCGGAGAGGACGGAACGTTGAGCACGTTGTCGTCGCCGGCGTCGGTGTTGAGTGGCTGCGAAGAACTGGCCATGATGAAGTTTCTTGAGAGGTTTGGTTTTTTATCTTTGTTTCTTTGAGGAAAGGTTAAAGAATGGGGAAGAACTCAGTCCCCACAGACGGCGCCACTGATCGTACCTGGTGATCAGAATAGATTGATGGCCGGTCCGTTGAGCGAGCGTCCACACCGAAGGGGGGGTTTGTACCTGCAGGTGCTCCGATGCCTAAGTCAGCAAAGTGAACAGAGAGATACAAAAGAAGAGAGAGAAAGAAAGTGTAGAATGGTTCTGAATACCTGGCTCTCCTGTATAGGAGAGCTTATATAGTGCCCCCAGCGCTGGGCCAAAGGTTGGTCTATTGGGCCTGGATAACCGGCCCAATAGGCTCAACTGCCAGGATAGTCCCTGTATCGTAGGGGAAGGCCGTTATTCGCCTCTATCCTGGTTGGAGTCGTTCCGCTATTCGCGGGTAAGGGATAGACTCCGTGACAAATGCGGTTGGATAAAGGAGCACGTGTTAAACGTGCTGCTTAGCTGTTAAGCTAAGGTGGAATGGATCAACATGCATGGATAGACGAGCACGTGTTTAACGTGCTGCCTATCCGTTATGTCGAGCAGGACACGTCATTGGCTGACGTGTCGGGGAAGTCTCCCCTTATTGGGCCATGCCCCAAATGTCGGGCATAAGTGGTTGGGCCAGCTCTTGGCCCAGTCCAGAACAGTTTTATATATTTCATGGGTTCAAACACTGCATTTTTTTAAAAGTAAAATGGACAATGCATATTTGTTACTAGTTACGGTAAATAGGAGATGAAAATTTATATAAATTGCAAGATTTTAATCATTTTATAAAACTGGCTATGTTGTTTTACATGATAATTTTTTCATCTAACATAGTAGTGTTTTTAAACAAGGGCAAAAGAGGAATAAAAAGTTATAAAATAATAACTTTGTTCCGCTCCGTCGTAAACTATATCCAAACAATGGAATAAAAATTATATTCCGCTCTATTTCATCTTGTTTCATTCTGCTCCATTCCATCATGTTCCATCAATTCAAACATAGTCTTAATCCTTAACCGAACCAAACTATTTTAACGTTCAATTCATTGGACTCTTATGCTTCCGAACCGAATTGCTCTGCTAGTAAATTCTACACCATCTTCATCTTCTTCCATCTTGTCATCATCCTTCTTATTTACACAAGTGGTAAAACTTACTATACAATTTATAATATCTATTCTCATTTGCTTCTTCAATTCTAAGCCTTATAATTTAAGCTCGCAATTAGCTTTTTTTTTTTTATGTTTAGAGCCACTCGGAATGTTTAGACGTCGTTGTAGCAAGAGAAGTCAAACGGGAAAAATAGGGCCAGAGGCTTGTATTTTTTTTAACTCGGAATGTAATTCAGTGTGCGTCAACTTCGAGCATGCAATGTTTGGTGTGTTGTCAAGTTCCATATTGTCATTGCTACTTCAATTGCAGTGAATATAACCGCGGTTAGTTTAAACAAGATTTACACTTCAATAAAAGCCTACAAAGTGAGTAATAACATGTTTTACCAACCTTGCCATTTGATCATGGAGAAGAAGGGGTGGGGGAAGCATTTGAAGCATTATTTGAGTATAATTTGGTTTTTCTTAGATGCATTTGATACAAAGAAACTCGTAGAAACACTCATGGAGCTTATATATTTATGACTTTAAGCTCATCTCTTGTGAAGTTTGAAAGCCTGAGGTGTGCATGAGATATAAAATTAGAACATAAACTTAATTTGATATGGTATATGATTGGAAACAATTAAGAATAGAAAAGTTAAAATAAAATGTACTTTCGTGCAGGCGCTGAGGTTCGAACCTCGATCATTTCACTTATCCACCTTATGAGTGGCCTATCTCCTGACAGGGACAAATTGTTGGAGAACACGTTGAATTCACACTTGGCACTGCAATCAGGTGCCAGGCATGTTGAGGCAATAACGAGTAAACAAAAATATTACATGAAAATCCAATCTAACATGACTGTTTCTTCGCCATATGTGCTAACGGATAATTAAGTTTGAATAACTTCGAATTTTTTGTTTCTGTCATCATTTACTCTCTGTTGACTTTCTAAAACTCCCTAGACATTGTTTCACATTGATTGTATCGGTCCAAACTTTTAGAGCATAATACCTTATGTCAAATGTATTGTATTGGTCCAAGCTTTACTTTGTAAATGGAAGTGGAGAGGTTTGGGTGATCATAATACCTTATGGACCAAATTTTTAGAGCATAGATATGGGAGTTTGGCTGATAATTTTTTGCACTCTAATCTTAGCAATGTCAAAGGTCAATCTTTGTGGTGGCTTGATATTATGAAGATTGGGGGAATTGAGAATGATGCGTGGTTCAGGGTTAATGTGAGCAATGGTGTAGATAGTAGGCGATGAGGGCTTACTCAATCGGGTATTTTTTCGGTGAATTCGACGTACGAGTTTCTTCACTTTCGCGAAGTTGTTGTGGCTATTGATGAAAATGTAGTGAAAGCTCTACAACAATTATGGTTAAATGATGTTCCACCCAAAATGAGCCTTTTTAGATGGAGGTTATTATTATCGAGACTCCCAACTCGTATAGCCTTGGCAAGAAAATCTATCCTTGTTAATCCGCATGAACAATGTTGCATTTTTTGTTTTGAAGAACAAGAGAAATTATCTCATGTGTTCTTTAATTGCTCTTTTTCTCAAAAGTTATGGAAGCGGATTTTTAAATTGATGAATGTGGATTTCATTTTGTTTGATGACGGGTGGAAACATTTTTCCTCTTTTGGAACCTTATTGAAAAATAAGAAATATGAAAAAGCTCGTCATATTATTTGATTGACCACCACTTAGTGTATTTGGCGTGCGCGTAATAATGTGGTATTTAGATAAGAAGCTATTGATTGGAAAGCCATAGAAGACAAGATTATTTATATTTCATGATTTTGGTTTATAGGTAAAATAGCTAGTAAGTCTTCTTGTATTTTTTTAGATTGGTGTAAGGATCCATTAAAATGCATTATTAACATGTAATGATCCCTATAAGAATTGTAAGAGTTGAGTACCTCTTGTACTCCTTAAAATTCAATTTTTGCTTATAAAAAAAAAACATTGATTGTATTGGTTTTATAATTCAAACTCTGCTTATCCAGATATTTCACCAGATGTTGGAGCATCTGTCATGTTCCTCTGTTTAACAGTTAACAGTTAGTTTTTCTATTTTAGTAGTTAATTAGTTGTTGAGTGCAGTTGCACTTGTGTTAGTTTTTTTTTGACAAATTACACTTGTGTTAGTTAGTTGTTTGTACAGTTGTAATTCAGTTAGTTTTGTTTGTCTTAGATAGTTATGTAGATGCTTCCATTTGAAGCAACAAATACTTGTATATAAACAACTAAACCCTTTGTAAAAGAATAAGATTTTACTCTTTTTTTTCTTTAATCAATTTCTGCTTATTCCACATTCTCTCGAATTTCATTCTTCATTCATTTTTTCTTTCTTTTTCTGTGTTATTTGTTTTGGATTAAAAACCCGACAGATTGCTCACTATAAATACATTGAAACACATAAATAGTTAAAAACTCTCCAAGAATTGTCTAGTTAATTAAGAAAAAATCATACGTCAACCTAATTTCTTTTAGAATTAAAGAACGAGGATTTCTACTTTAGTTTAAAGATCACTGAAACTATAAAAAAATATGGTAACTAAAAATGAAAGAAATTTTGCATAAAAATGAAGGTATTCTCATAAATAAATAAAAAATAAAAAACAAAAAACGGATAGTTTGAACGAATAATGCTAGCAAGACACTCTTTAACAAACACACTCCAACACACTCTCTTTTATTGGGTGAAATTCATATGGGTCCAATAAAAAAATGTGGACCCATATAACTTTTATGGGACCCATATAAAATTTTAACCAATAAAAGAGAGTGTGTTTGTTATTGGAGTGTGTTGCTAGCACTCCTCTAGTTTGAACTTTGATCACCAATAGAAAAACAGAATATGTATCATATTTTATAGACTTATATATTTAGTCCCTTATTTTTATTTTAGGTTTCAATTTGGTCTCTTATGTTTAAAAAGTTTCAAGTTGGTCCCTTAATTATGTTATTGATCTAAAAATAAGTTGGTCATTTTCGTTAAGTTTTGAGTTAATTTTTTCTAACTTTTTGTTAAATTTTGAGTTAATTTCTTATAAAACTTTCACATAGTACTCTCCTAAATGGTCCACGTATGCAAATTCATTAGACAAGTTGACGATTTAAACAAAAATTTGGCGAAAATGACCACTTAAAACTTTTAAAACATAAGAGATTAAATTAAAACCTAAAATAAATATAAGGATCAAATATACAATTAAGCCTATTTTATACCTAACTTATACAATACTCAATATAGGTTGAAATAGGTTGAAGTGTTAATAGATCCTAGTGATAAAAAATGCAACTATTTTTTAGAGATACAATAACTCTACTTATTAATCATATCTTAGCGGCACTTGGTATTTTCTATCCCTCGATATATTGGTTGGGATAGAAATAGCCTGATAGGATTAGAAACCCCATTTTCTTTTTTCTTTTTCTTTTTTCCTTTATACTCGATCCCATATATATTCAACCTTTGTGAATAGACTTTCTTCTCCTCTATGATTTAAAACTAGTCGGCCACCCGTGCGTTGCACGGGTTTGGCGGAACACCATTTATATATCAATCATGGATGTTATCAATCATGGATGTTGTTGACCATGGTAAATTAAACAACCACATTATTATTCGGATCGTGTGTTGCACCGGTTTGGAGTAACGCCATATATATAACAATCATGGATGCTATGAGCCAAGAAAGTTAGCCATAAGCATATGGAAATTAAGCAAATTTGTTCATTTCACATTTAGGGTTGAACTGCAATTTAATTGCAAGATCATTCATCGTATAAGGTGTCGTGCCTAGTGGAAAGAAAACATAGGCACTTAGTTGAAAGTGGTCTCATCTTGCTATCACAAGCCAACTAACCTATGAAATACTGGGATCATGCCTGTTTTCCTTATAAAGAGAGTTTCCTACATCTGTGTTGGAGAATAAGTCATCCTACTATGTTCATCCAAATAAACAACCCCGCTATAAGGCGCAAAATAAGATCATTAAGATGAAGCATTCCAAAAAGCATAAAATTCAAGTTTGGTACAGATATTACAACACAAGATTAAAAACAAAGAAAAGCAAGATAGTTCCAAAGTTAAATAGTGGGAATTCTAGAGCATATAATGATGCTGACTTTGATAGAATATCTTCCGACGGCTGGATGTTGAATGAGCATAGAGTGCTTGATTCCCTGCATATTCATTATTTGAAAATTCAGTAGTAAAACAAACAAATGAAAAATAAGAGATAAAATAGCAACCATTTGTTTAGTGGTATGTACCTAGCAAAGGGGTGCAACTTTGATTCCACCCGTTTTATTCATCTCATTTATTCTACCACTTTTTTCCATATATAATAACTATCTCTTCTCTTTAATCTTCACTTCATTCCATTTGCTATATTTGTTACTACATATTTATCATCATTTGCCTTTTCACCATGTCAACTTCTTAATCTGAAATAATTGTAGGGCATTGATGTTGAGTAGATATGAAGGTTAAGAAAGTAACCAAAAATTTGATGTAAATAGAAACTTATAGAATTATCATATTGAAGCTAGGACAAAATATAGAAAATGTGTTTAACACCTTTAAACAATATCTTATAGTACATAAACATAATCATCCATACAATGCTAAACTGGACAATAAACTCAATTTCCATAGAAACAGTGTTTATGACAAATTATTTTTTATGTAAATAAAAAGTAAACATGTATAATTGGTTGGTTGGGTTAATACATAAATGATTAGAAACAAATTATTTCATCTTTGCCAAATCAATAATGGCCATTTAGGAAAGCAAACAAAAATTTGATGTAAATAGAAATCAACATATTGAAGCTAAGTGAAAATGTCAAAGTAAATGAAAACATTCCATATCATTGAAAACACTTTTTACAAAAGGAATCAAGAGTATTCTTTTAAAACCTCTATTGAAACTATTGAAAACTTGAAAGCTACACTCATGGCTACACTCATACAAAGAATAGGCATAATATAAAAACACACTTTAGAGATGTAAAGCTCCCCATTGATTTCTTGGGACCTTTGGTTTTCTATGCGAAATACATCTTTCACTATCAAGTGTTAGATGCATCCGGTTGATAAAATAAAAACACAATTTAAAAACAGGGATTTGGAGGTGTTCACTCATAGGCTTTGGATATCGAAATTTGGAGAATTAAAATGTTAATTCTTAAGATAGACCATGTGATCATTTAGCAAATTTAAGGCATGAATTTAGAGTCAGGGACTACAATATTTAATGTGCAGCAAGGGACATGGGATTAATCCTTTATTTTTTTTTTCCCCTTAAGTTGGTCTTTTATATTCCCCTCTAAAGAGGAACCATTTTCTAATGTATTTATCATTACCTCAAAATTTGTACTTTTGGTTGCTATCTCCTGCAAAACAATATCAATGGCATTAACAACAAAACCTTACAATCTAGTCAGCAATTTTGTGATAAAATATATAAATACTTTGAAGCTTCAAAAGAAGTAGTTTCATATATGCAGATGCAGTTTTATATATATATATATATATATATATATATATATATATGGGGTTTTCTAACTTAGACTCTAGTTAGGTCTAAGTTAGCAAGGTGCACCTTTTGAGTTGGACAAAAATACCCTTTTTTTTTTTTTTTTGAAACAATAGAGCAACTGGGGCATGTATGTAATTTGCATCATAAAAATACCCTTTTTTTTTTTTGAAACAATAGAACAACTATTACATTTTTTAAATTTCTTCCAAATTTCGACCTCATTTTACGTGCGAATCGAACGCCGATGAACAGTGCGAGTCGCCATCGCCCACTCTCACCGGCGGCGCGTGCGGCCTCAGGGAGGCTCTAATTTTTTTTTATTTTTTCATAATAAAATAGTAGATAATATTCTGGAAATTTTGGTATATTGTATGAAATTTTTGGAGACACGAAACTATTTTTAGTTAATTAAATGAGTAAAAAGGTAATTAAAAATATTATAATTCCATAAAAAATTTCCAAAATTTTATGTAAAGTACTATGAATTATTTAGAACCCTCTTGTGTACCTCACTCTCCCTAGTTCAAGTCATGAAATTATTTTCACAAATTCCGCTGATTATTTAAAACCATTTAACAAATAATAATAATAATTTCATAGATTTGTACTCTGAAACCAATTGTTTTTTTATTTGTTTCTAATAAAATATTAGATAATATTCTGGAACTTTTGGTATATTTTATGAAATTTTTTGAGACCTGAAACTATTTTTCGTTAATTAAATGAGATAAAACGGTAATTAAAAACTATTGTTTGCTTCTGAAACCATTTAGCTGGAAGAATGGTTTCAGAGAGTTATACTGTGAAACCATTCTAGCAGTAAAATGGTTTCAGAAGCAAACAATTAAAAATCAACTCCCCTGAAACCATTCTATCAGTGAAATGGTTTCAAAGTACAACGCTCTGAAACCATTGTACCAGCTAAATGGTTTCAGAATGGTTTCAGAACTAAACAATTAAGAAATTACTCACTGAAACCATTCTACCAGTAAAATGGTTTCAGAGAGTTATACTGTGAAACCATTCTACCAGCTAAATGGTTTCACAGTATTATATAAAGATAATTAAAGGTAGTGAAAAATTGAGTTTTTTTTTTGTGTCCAAATCAAACGAACCAAGTCTCTATTTGTAGACAAAAAAAAATTATGAATTTTGGTATAAAAATAAAAAAATAAAAAATTAATTTACAACGAAATAATTGAGTTTAAAGTATTAAATAAAAAAAAAAACACGCCAACCACCCAGCAGTTGACACGTGTCCTGCTTTTTTAAAATGAAATTTTCTCTCTCCAGGCGCAGATCTAGTGTGGTGCACGCTCTGGATTATCATGGAGATGGATGATCTGGACTGTCTGATTGATCCGACAGCCATGATGAGATCATCTCTTGGCCGTCAGATGGAAATCAACGGTCTGTAACGGTGGTCCTGCGGTAGGCGCGCGACACTGGATCAGCGCCAATATGTTTTTTTTTTTATAAAAAGAAAGGGTATTTTTGTCCAACTCAAAAGGTGCACCTTGCTAATTTAGACCCAACTGGGTCTAAATTAGCAGCCCCCTATATATATATATATGGAATAAAACTATTTCATAAAGAAAGTTTGAAAGAAAACCTTTCTATTTGTACCTTAAAGTTTAATAACATGGTTATTTAGATAATGTTACCTTGTATACATAT
This sequence comes from Trifolium pratense, assembly GCF_020283565.1. NCBI lineage: Eukaryota > Viridiplantae > Streptophyta > Magnoliopsida > Fabales > Fabaceae > Trifolium > Trifolium pratense. Next base: position 44,573,142 of record NC_060062.1, on the reverse strand, counting down.
CGGCAATCCTTTTCAGTTTCACTCAATCTTGTCCAAAGAAAATTCATAGCCAACTGACATTCAGTATTGGAATGGGGACAAAAAAACCAATCAACTAACTTACATCAGAAATTTCCTATGAAAACCAAAAGAAATTCAAAAAGTGAGAAGTAATATGTATCTATTTACAATTTTTTGGTAGATGTTGCAACCTCTGCCACCACAGGCACTGTCATGGTCAAACACATTGAGAGAAAGATTAAAGAAAAGAAAATTGAGAGAAAGGTACTTCAGTGGCTATTGCAGAAATTTCAAACACATCTGTCATTGGAATCTTGTGTGAAAAATAAAACTCATTCATCAATAGGCCATGCTAAAACTTAATTATCTAGCAGCAACCAATTCAAAAGCACTCCTAACCAAACTGCAAAAATTGATCTACTTGCTATGAGATAGCACACAACATGTCTGTACGTAATTAGAAGCAAACCATCATAATGGTGCAAGGTAATAGATGACATTGCAATTAATTTAATTTGTATGTGAGCTATAGAGTAGATTACATTAGTTTCATTTGCTTTATTAAGCATTACATATGATATGAAACTATATAGAATGTTCCAAGGCTATAAACTGAGATGTCTATACAATGTATCATAAGTGGATCACAATTCTAATAGTTATGTTTTGCAATATAGGTTCATTTTTTTCACTAATATATATCTATATAAATATTATGTAAATCTTAATTTTAAAGAAGGTTAATGAATATAGTAGTTAGACTTCTTTTTTTGAAATGCTGAGTGTGGGCTTGTAACAGTTTCACAACCCAATATTGTATTAGATAAGTGTAGTAATTGGTTCGTGGTCTTGGTTGGCAAGTAGAATTGTAATGGTTGTTTAGGTGAAAAATAATAATTAAGCAAGAGCATGCCATCATCAATTCTAAAGGGATAGCGTGATACCACAAGAATAGGAATGGATTTCAATAGTTCCAAAGCATTTGTAATGAGTATGGAAAGAAAGTTCTTGTCATTGGATTGGCCGTAAGAAACATAGGCTATGATGATGGTTATGCCTAGATAGACTTTAGATGCAAAGTTACTCTAAACATTCTCATTGGGTAGAATTTAGGTGGAAGTAGTAAATGACATAAATGAGAAGCTTCGATGGAAGCTGGATGGTCTGCCATCTGTGTGGATCAAAGAGAAATTTAAATTATGCAAGTTGCTCACTTAAAACTAAGAATACAGGTGGATGAGAGATGGAATTAAGATATAACTGAAAATATGGATTCAATCTTGCTAACATAATTCAGACCTTCATAGTGGTTGCAATTAAACCATGACATTGTCGCCCATTAACAGCTATTGTTATTTTAGAGATAAAACCTGAAAACACAACTGTAGAAAATAATAAGTGAATACTGTTATGTGTTATTCCTCAGCTCAAGGCTGGTTTAAATAGGAAGAGTACAAACATAAAAGGAAATAATAGATAGGCTTAGAATCTCCTAGAAATAACAAACTAGGAAACTAAATATTTTCCAACACCCCCCCTCAAGTTGGTGCATAGATATCTATCATGCCCAACTTGCCGATGAAATGCTCAAAGGTGGGTCTTGCTAAGCTTTTGGTCAAGATATCTGCAGTTTGCTGACTCGAAGTTACAAAAGGTAGACATATGATTCCGGCATCTAACTTCTCTTTTATGAAATGCCGATCGATCTCAATATGCTTGGTTCTGTCATGTTGAACTGGGTTATGAGCTATGCTAATAGCGGCTTTACTGTCAGAGTATAATTTCAATGGAAGCTCAATTTTCATCTTAAGCTCTTCTAGGACTTTGTGGATCCATAATCCTTCACAAATACCTTGAGCCATAGCTCTAAACTCAGCTTCTGCACTACTTCTTGCTACAACTCCTTGTTTCTTGCTCCTCCATGTCACAAGATTACCCCAAACATAGGTACAATATCCGGAGGTTGATCTTCTGTCAGTGACTGAACCTGCCCAATCAGCATCGGTAAAGATAGACACATTTCTTTCATTAGTCTTCTTAAAAAATAATCCCTTTCCAGGATTTGCTTTCAAATATCGCAGTATCCTATAGACTGCCTCAAGATGTTCCTCAAAAGGAGAATGCATAAACTGACTTACTACACTAACCGAGAAAGCAATGTCAGGTCTAGTGTGTGCCAAATAAATCAGTTTCCCAACCAATCTCTGGTACCTTCCAGTATCAACAGGAACACTACCTTCTTTCCAAAGTTTTGCATTAGGATCCATGGGAGTATCTGCTGGTCGACATCCACTCATTCCTGTTTCTTTCAATAAATCTAGAATGTATTTTTGCTGGGAAACTACAATACCATCTTTTGATCGAGCAACCTCCATACCAAGAAAATATCTCATGGATCCCAAGTCCTTGATTTCAAAGTCTAATGCTAATTTCTCTTTTACTCTTGTCATTTCAACTATATCATCTCCAGTAAGGACGATATCATCAACATAAACAATTAGGACAGCAATTTTTCCATCTTGGGAGAACTTTGTGAACAAGGTGTGGTCAGCTTGTCCTTGAATGTACCCTTGTTTCTTCATGGAATAAGTGAACTTTTCAAACCAAGCTCTAGGAGACTGCTTTAATCCATACAAAGACTTATTTAGTTTGCATACATTTGATCCAAACTTGTCTTCAAAGCCAGGAGGAATGTCCATATATACTTCTTCTTCTAAATCACCATTGAGAAAAGCATTCTTAACATCCAACTGATGTAGGGGCCAATCTAAGTTAGCAGCAAGAGACAAGAGAATTCTGACAGTGTTCAATTTTGCAACAGGAGCAAAAGTCTCTGAGTAGTCTATACCATAAGTTTGGGTAAAACCCTTAGCCACCAATCGAGCCTTGTACCTTTCGATTGACCCATCTGAATTATACTTCACAGTAAACACCCATTTGCATCCAACCGTCTTCTTACCATCCGGTAGTGTCATAACACTCCAGGTTTTGTTCTTTTCAAGAGCTTTCATCTCCTCAAGTACAGCTTCCCTCCACTTTGGAACTTCTAGAGCAACCTGTACATTTTTTGGAATCTCTACACTAGACAATTTTGAGGTAAAGGCAGAAAAAGACGAAGACAAATTTGAATATGATATAAAATTGGACAATGGGTATTTAGTGCAAGATCTAACAGGTTTTCTAACAGCCACAGGATCATCGATATCGGGATACAAAATACGACTCTCAGAAACAGAGATAGACTTACCTTTTCTTTTTTTAGGAAGTTGATCATCCCCCGGTTCAGATTCATGACAGTGTTGAGATGTGGACTCATCACTTTCTTTGTGATTCTTTCTCACAAAAACCTTTCCTTTCCAAGTCTTGTTTCCTGCTTCAAACCTATTATCTTTATATGACTCATTATTTTGTGGCATTTCAATTAGATCATCATTATCATTGTTTTCAAGATTCTCATTGTTTTCTTCATGAGAAAATGTAGGCTCGGATTCACCAAGCTCACTACTCATAACAGGAGTAGGATTAGATAAAGAATCATGGCCATTTTTCGTTGGTGCAGAAGTATAAGTCTTAGAACTTTGTGATACCGGCAAAGATAAATTATTAAAAAAACTCATGTCCTCAGTTTGAAACGAGTTAAAAAAACTCATGTCCTCAGTTTGAGACGAATCTTCATTTAAATTTCCCCCCTGAAGATGCGTGTCAAAAAAAGGTTTGTTTTCAAAGAATGTAACATCCATGGTGACAAACATTTTCTGATTTTTTGGATCAAAACATTTATATCCTTTCTGGGTTGGAGAATACCCAACAAAAACACATTTAATAGCACGCGGTTCAAGTTTGCTAATGTTCTTATGTTCATGAACAAATGCAGTGCAACCAAAGATTTTTAAGGTCAAATCGTTTGAAACACGATCATTAGGAAAACATTCTTTGAAAATATGAATTGGAGTTTTAAAATTAAGAACTTTGGAGGGCACTCTGTTAATTAAGTATGCAGCAGTTAAAACTGCTTCACCCCACAAATAATTTGGTACTTTACTTGCGAAAAGTAAAGCTCTAGCCACCTCCAACAAGTGCCTATTTTTTCTTTCTGCAACTCCATTTTGTTGGGGAGTGTTAGGGCATGAACTTTGATGCACAATTCCATTTTCACGAAAAAAATCACTCAACATTGTGTTAAAATATTCTTTGCCGTTATCACTTCTAAATACTTGAATATTTGTTTGAAATTGATTTTGCACCATTTTAACAAAATCTTTTACGGCCTGACAAACGTCAGATTTCCCCTTTAACAAGTACACCCAACAAACTCTTGAGTGATCATCTATAAATGTGATAAACCATTTTTTATGAGAAAGTGTACTCGTTCGGTTAGGGCCCCAAACATCACTGTGAATAACAGAAAAAGGTTTTGATGGTTTGTAGGGCTGTAATGGAAAATGAGAACGATGATGTTTTGCAAATTCACATGCTTCACATTTAAACAAAGATAAATCCTTATTACGAAATAACTCAGGAAATAAGTGTTTTAAATAAGGAAAACTAGGATGACCTAATCGTGAATGCCATAACATAACATCATCATTATTATTATTCAGAACTAAAAAAGATTCAAAGCATGAACTTATTGGTTTGGAAGGTAGTTGTGATTCAGGTTCAATGTCGAAGTAGTAGAGTCCTCCACTCTCCTTAGCACTACCAATCATCTTCCCCGAGTTCAAATCCTGAAAAACACAATGAGTACGAAAAAAATTAGTTTGACAATTTCTATCTTGGGCTAATTTACTGACAGACATGAGACTACAAGATAGATTTGGGACATGAAGAACATCTTTAAGGGTTAGACTTGGAGACAACACAACCGAACCTTTACCCGCAATGGCTGAAAAGGATCCATCCGCAATTTTTATTTTATGGTTACCTGCACATGGACTATAAGAAGAAAACAGAGTAGAATCACCTGTCATGTGATCACTTGCACCCGAATCTACTATCCAAGCACGACTGGGACTGACACTAAAAAGGGCAGAAGTACCTTTGGGGGCAACAGAGCCAGAAAGAGTGTTAGATTCAAGAATTTTGTACAGTCTGTCTAGTTGTTCCATCGTGAATGAAAGCTGAATTGAAGAAGACTGATGCTCTTGATCAGAATTACTGGCTTGGAATGTATGACTCTCACCTCCACCTTTGTTCTTCTGATTTGAAGGTCGCGGAAGACCATGTAATTTCCAACATTGAAAAATAGTATGTCCCAAACGATGACAATATTTGCATTCACGACGGTATTTGAAAGTGGAATATCGTCGTCGAGAATAAAAAAATGTCATAATTAATAATCTTAGCCAAGTAGTACCGGAAGCAGCAAAGAAAAATTAACACCGGTGAACAGTGTGAACAGTGCGCGTGAACAGTAACCGCGTGAACAGTGACGCCGTGAACAGTACCAGTAAATGAACAGTACGTATGAACAGTACCACGGGTGAACAGTACCGCCGTGAACAGTACCAGTAAATGAACAGTACGTATGAACAGTACCACGGGTGAACAGTGCCGCACACAAAATCAGTTGTCGTGGTCAGATTGTAAACACGACGGCGGCTAGGGTTTTGCGGAAGCGAGACCCCCAAAATCGGGAGCTCTGATACCATGTAGAAAATAATAAGTGAATACTGTTATGTGTTATTCCTCAGCTCAAGGCTGGTTTAAATAGGAAGAGTACAAACATAAAAGGAAATAATAGATAGGCTTAGAATCTCCTAGAAATAACAAACTAGGAAACTAAATATTTTCCAACAACAACATATATAAGAAAGGTTATTATTATGATTTTACATTGAGCAATGAATAAATCGGAACTAAAGCACATATATATATATATTATGATGCAACTAATTTGCTTGTGAAAATAATCAATTGAAATAGACAATGATTAATAGGGCATTAAATATAGGTGTACATATTAGAGAGGAAAAAACTTTGGCATAGAGATAGAAAGTGGATGAGCCATATTATAAAGAAACAGACCAGGATTTTGACACCAGTGAATGATGTAGTTGGTTATAGAAGGCCACATAAGAGAGTAGTATTAATTTGAGTAGGATCATGGGGGTTCTAAAATTCAAATACTCAGATTGATACTTCCTAAGTGGACTGTGATATATTTGCATATCACATGATTAATATAACGTGCACAGACAGAGAGAAAATGATTCATGAATAATGAGAAGAAAATATTTCTCATTAGCTTCTAAAGTTGCAATACACTTAGCCTTGAATTAGTTTCACTGCCCTTGTCTAATTAAGATGGCCATTCCAAGTATGGTGATTAAAAGCATAAATTCATGGATATTAGTTCCTTATATGCAGGATTTTTAGGATGTGTACCAAGGAGAATATTTAGAGTTAGCAAGGGAGCACATAGCTTCATACATTTTCGAGACTATTCACATTAGAAAATCTGCAGACCTTCTTATAAGTAGTGCTCCTAAAATATCTGCAAAAATATAGAGATAGCAATGTGCATATATGCAATAATTATGGTGATTTATAGTCAGATGCATCTGCTAGATTAACATCCAACCAACAAATTGATACGGTAACTTGTATAGCAAGAATCAAAGTGTATACACTGCAAATATCAGAACATCAAAGAAATTTACCACAATAATCCTCACACTAAGCATGCAAAATTCAATTTCCTTCTGGATAAGAACAGATATCAAGCTTGCAGGGCAAGAGTGTTAGGTTCAGTTTTCAATTGGACGCGATATCTGGTTGTACACATTTTCTATTGCACATTATTTCAACCTCTAAAAGTATAATTCATTATCACATTCATCAATGAATAGATCAAAATTGCAAGCACATCCACGGATGTTTAATGTCAAATTTCTGATCACATCTTCTTGCCCCCCACTATTACTTGCTAGATTAACATCCAACCAAAATCATGGTAACTCTAAGTTTTTCTATCATCAAACTTTGTCTGGTGTTTACCTATTTCCCATCATTTTATGGTTCTTAAATGCATATGAATCAAATTGGAGCTAAATTCATTTTTCTGGCTGCATTTGTCAATGTAGATTTATGTCCACATGGTAACTTATAGGGCAAGTATTAAGAATTGTGAGTGAAAACATTCCAAAATTACACTCGTTTAATTTGATTGACAAATTACATTGGCAAATTATATTGGTAAATTTGATTGGCAAATTATAAGGCATCAACATCAAATACCAATTGAATATTCATAAATCACAAAACAACCACATTGTCCATAGAGAACACAAACATGACTAAATTACACACACACAACTCAAGAAGAGGCCACAAAATATTGTTGGGAGACATAGAGAGGTAAATAAGAGCCATCGCTCAAAGGATAACTAAGAGTGGTCTGTATTCCTATCTGTGGATACACACAAACATACATCACAAAATTCCGGGTAGGTTCGTTAACAGCAAAACGAATCTTCTGGCCCTCTGCCAAGCAATGTTTCTTGCAGAAATCCATCCAGCGACCAAAAACCTTACAAGCCAGCTCGCCCTCAGAGTCCACGCCAAACTGCATGCGGCATGGATATCGACAACCGGTGTGATCGACCAGAACCAATTCATTGAAAGTAAATGCGAAGGCAAATTCACCAAAGCCATACCAGGGCAAAACCTATAGAAAATTAGAAGGCAAGAAAATTAGAAGTCAAGACAAATTGATTGATAATGCTATCATTTAAATTAAAAGTTACAGAGTATATACCAAAATTCCAGACTGGACATCATATAATGTCAGCTTCTTAAGATAGGTACGAACAAAAGACCTTGGCAGTACAAGAACATTAGATGAAGTTCTGAGGTTTGTAGATGTCCCAATCCTAGAATTAGTCCCAGTGGTAACCAACATATGCTTGTATGGAGGATCATGGAAAGGATACTTAACATCAGTACCCCAACCAGATATCATAAAAATCTCTTAAAACCAACCATCCTTGTTCAAAGAACATCTCATTACACTTTTTCAAGATACGAACTTGAAACTCATTGTGATTAGGATCCTGAAGCATCACATATGTGTCAATTAAGCTACCAAACTCGCGAACAAAACACTGAGGTAGTTTCCCCAAACTCTGTGACCACACCACATAAACAAAACATATATTAACTCCTCATAAAATAAAAAGTGTCAAATAGTTTGGATGATTATACAAGTTAGACCAGGTAGCATTATCATAAACACAGAAAGAGAAAACTGATGAAAACATATGGATTTATTTCTTTGACCAACAGAGAGATCTAGATTCCCAAATAAGCATTATTCTTCTGAGATAACAAAAAAATATGGAAATGGTGATTGTTTACTAAGGTTTTGCTGCACTAAACATGAATTTTTTCACCAATTAATAAAACCATTAAGATGATACTTGGCAATCAAATAGTACACAACCCTGAAAAAACAATTAAGATGATATTTGGCAATCAAATAGCATACAACCCTGAAAAAACAATACCAACCACGATTTTTCTGTACTATGCATGAATCTAATACATATTCCCCTAATTATTCTAACCAAAAAATAGCAACAATCACCTAAATAAACACCAAAAGTTAAAGAAAGAAAGGTAAAAGAAAACTCACACTGTGTGGATCATATTCCATATGGAAAGTGTGTATGCCACTAAGTATTTTATGCAGAGATGAACCATGAGACTGATCAAATGCCTGGGCAGTTTCAAGATTCAGATATGCTGCACAATCGATGAAACAGTAACTGGTTGGAGACATAGCAGATTTTGTAGTGGACTTGGCTTGCATCGGTTACAAGATGAGATTTAATATGGTTTAATGAAATGAGAGAGGAAACATTTAATGATGAGGGAGGAGGAGTCTGGTGGGAGAAGGAAAGTGAATACATTTGCTGGTAAACTCTGGATGCAGGAGAAATGAAAATTTTGGCAAATTCCAAGGACAATGATAATGTGCAGCCAATGAAATCGCCTGAATAACAATGATTACACATTGTGCTACTTGGAACCGTGAAGGAAGTATTAGCAACTTCCAAGAAGCATTTAATGCAGATAAAATAAAATAGAAGAATGTATATGAATTGATTGCTTGGCAATGTATATACATACACGAGATGCTTCTTCATTGGGCAATATATATGTATGTTATGTATGTCATGATAAGCATAACCAAACCCTAGAGCCACATGTACATGTAAGATGGCTATTTGAATGTCCTCCAAACCCTAAATGAAAAGCAACATAGCAAAACCTAAAATGAAATAAAAACCTAGGTGTGTCAAGATTGTATTGGTTGCTAGGAAAAGATGTCAAAGGCCAATTGGACAAAGTTTAGGGTTGCAAGTTAGCAAAGGATTAGGGCTGACAAAGCAGCCTTGCTTTTAGTATAATAAGATAAGATGATATTTTAAAGAATTTGACTTTTATATAACATATTATGCAGCTCTATTTTATAATAATACGTTTCAATATATGACAAAAAATAATGTTAGTTAATGTGCTTAAATTCTTAAAAAGGTTAGCAAACTTATAATTTAACGTAAAAAAACAAAATATAATATAGTATAACATTGTCATAAAATAAATTCACATTTATTTAAATAGGTCTGTCCGGTAGATCTTAAATGTTTTTTTTTTTTTTGGCTTGTAGTCTGATATTTTTTATTAAAGAAACACTTCAAAAACATAATAGCCTTGTATTTTTATATTTAAATAAAAAATAAGGTCTCTAACCTATCATAAATCTTTATCGGTCAATCTAACTTATTTTCACCCCTATATATATATCACCTCAAAATTATTTAAATCTTGTATTGTATGTTGATCAAATGGTTCAGCTTATCATTTACTTCTCAATCAAGGCCTTATATAGGCTTACAATCATTGGGCCAGTTGGGCCTAACACTTTCTAAAGCCCAACAAACCAAAGACTTGTTAATCAAACCCTTAACAAACCCTCCCTTAAGTTGAACTATCAAACTTAAGAGTGTTCAACTTAAACAAGCACAAGCAAAACAACCACATAATGCAAGCAGAAAACAAACAATATAGACACAGTACAGACAAGAAACACTACAGACACATCAAGCCAAATGCAGTCAAGCCATTCCTCATCTTGCCTTGACAGCCAAGCAAACTCGCACCAGTTCATACTGACACAAGTAGTTGAGACATACTACTTGTTCACATCTTGAGCAATACTCATTCCAAGTCCCTCCCTTAATCTGCAGAAACTTTCAAGTTTTAAAGGCTTAGTCATGATATCTGCAAGCTGATCCTGAGATTTGCAATACTTGAGCTCTATAACACCAAGTAAATGACTCAGTATGTTTTTCAACCATATACACTGACAAGCACATGAAGAAGCAGACACAAACTCAGCTTCAGTGGTTGAAAGTGTAACAATGGGTTGCTTCTTGGAAGACCAGCAGATGGTACTCTCACCTAATGTGAATACATAGCCTGAAGTACTCTTTCTATCATCATAATCTCCTGCATAGTCAGAGTCACTTCATCCTTGTAACACAAAGTCATTGCCATTTCTGCACTTGTACAGCACCCCTAATGTCAGAGTCCCTTTTAGATACCTCAGAATTCTCTTTACTACTGCTACATGCATTTCAGTAGGTCTCTCCATGTATCTTGCAGCCAAACACACTGCATAAGTCATGTCAGGCCTTGTTGCAAGGAGGTACATAAGACAGCCAATCATTTGCTTGCATAAAGTGGCATCACAAGCTAGAGCAGTTTCATCCTTTACAAGCTTACATCCAGGCACTATTGGACTGCAAACCTTATTACAATCTTGCATACCAAACCTCTGCAATATTTCAGTCCCATATTTTTGCTGATGAATGAAAATTCCTTCTTCACATTGATTTACTTCTACTCCCAAAAAGTACTTCATTTTTCCAAGATCAGTCATAGAGAACTTATTTTTCATTGATTCTTTGAATTCATCCATCATTTGATTATCATTTCCTGTGTAAATAAGATCATATACATAGATGCTAACAATCAAAACCTTTTTATTACTGTTGTACTTCACAAACAAAGTGTGCTCATGTGAGCATTTTTCAAATTGTTCAGACACAAAGTAAGATTCTATCTTACTATACCAAGCTCTAGGGGCTTGCTTCAGACCATAAAGGGTCTTCTTCAGCTTATAGACTGGATCACTGCCCTTTTGCTCATATCCTAATGGCTGCATCACATATACATCTTCCATTAGATCACCATGCAAAAAAGCACTCTTTACATCAAGTTGGTATACAGGCCATTTCTCAAATGCAGCTAAGCTCAGAATTGTTCTAATGGTGTCCCATCTAGCAACTGGTGCAAACACTTCACCATAGTCAATTTCATGTTTTTGTGAATACCCTTTAGCTACCAACCTGACCTTATGTTTTTCAACCTTTCCTTTCTCATTCAGTTTAGTTTTGTATATCCATTTCACACCAATTGCTTTTGCTTCTTTTGGAAGTTTTGTCAGCTCCCAAGTGCCATTTGATTCAATAGACTTGATCTCAGCTTCCATTGCATCTCTCCATATCTTTGATTTCACTGCTTCCTCATAGGTTGCAGGATCTTCACTAGTACCAAACATGGCTATGGCAAGATTCTGTAGCTGATCATCATCATCTGGTAATTCATTACCAGTCACATAGTCTCTTAGGTAACCTGGTGGTCTTCTAGGTCTTGGTAAAATGGCTTGTTCTTCCTCACTATCTTCAAGATCCATATCACTAGAACCTGCCTCATTCTCATTTTCAATTGTATCTCCATTGTTTTCATTATTCAAGGCATCAGTGTCATTGTTTTCAACTTCTATGTCTGCTTCATTGTCACTTATTTGCTCACCACTATTGCTGGTGCTAGCCTTATTCCAATTCCACCCTTTGCTTTCTTCAAATATCACATCTCTGCTAATGATAATCTTCTTTGCAATGGGATCATACAGTTTATATGCTTTGGATTCCTCACTAACACCCAGATGAATACACTTGGTACTTTTACCATCCAATTTGTTTTCTGTGAGCATCAGGGATATGAACATGTGCTAAGCAACCAAAAATTCTGAAATGATGAACTGATGGTTTTACACCACTATAGGCCTCTTCTGGTGTGACATCCTTCACAGCAAATGTAAGTGACCTATTCATCACATATGTGGCCCATTTGACTGCCTCGGGCCAGAAACATTTAGGTACACCTCTGCATGATATCATGCTCCTCACCATATTCAATATAGTCCTGTTCTTTCTTTCAACAACTCCATTCTGCTGTGGAGTGTAGGCAGCTGTTAATTGCCTTTTGATTCCTTGTGAGCTACAAAAATCATTGAATTCCAATGATGTAAACTCTCCTCCTCTATCAGTTCTAAGACATTTGATCAGACAGCTAGATTCATTTTCAACTAATGACTTGAATTTCTTAAACATACTGAAAGCACATGATTTTTCTTGTATGATGTAAGTCCATGTTTTTCTGGAGAAATCATCAGTGAATGTAAGAAAATACATGTTCCCTCCATTAGATTTGGGAGTTATAGGGCCACAGATATCAGAGTGTATGAGCTCAAGTATTTCAGATGCTCTCTAGTTGGCTTGCTTAGGAATGTTCTTCCTATGTTGCTTGCCAGACAAACAATAAATACATTTCTCTTCAGTGTCTCTTAACTCAGGTAAGCCTTTAACCATATGTTTCTTGTTCAGAACCCTTAAGCCTTTGATGCTTAGGTGAGCATACCTCTTGTGCCATAGTTCAGTTTCCTCAGCTTTTGTAACTTGCAGACTGTTTGGTATTATCACAGTTGCTCGAACTATATACATTCTATTCATAGTCATTTCAGTGCTTAAAATGAGGCCTTTTTCTTCATGAAAGAGTTGACATACATTGTTTTTGAATACAATGGTGAGGCCTTTCTGTTGTAGCTGTCCAATGCTCAGCAAATTGTTTCCAAGGCCTGGGAGGTAGTACATATCAGTGATGACAATAATCCTTCCTCCAATGTCCAATCTGAGATTTCCTTTTCCCATCACAGCCATCTTTGAATCATTTCCTAACTTGACTGATTCTCTGAAAGTTTCATCAAGATCAAACAGCCAATCTTTAGTGCCAATCATGTGATTACTGCACCCACTATCAAGATACCAAGCTTGATCCTTTCTCTCTATGTTCTGCTCTGAGTATGCCATCAGAAGCATTTCGTCTTCAGTTTCAAACTCTGCAAAGTTTGCACTCTTGTCCCATTCAGGGCACTCATTTCTATAATGTCCCAATTTGTGACATTTGAAGCATTCAATGAGTTCTTTACTCGTTCTTCCTCTGCCTCTCCCTCTTACTGAAGAGCTTCTCCCTCTTCCCCTACCACCATTGGAGACTTTGAGAGCTTGTTCTTCACTATGATTTTGCTTACCTTTCATTCTTTGTTCATGAAGCAAGAGACTACTTTGTAATTCATCAATGGACATGAGAGTCACATCATTTGATTCTTCTATGGAGCAAACTACATAGTTGAATCTTTCAGTCATGAATCGCAAAATCTTCTCAACAACTGTGATTTGCTGAACAGTTTCTCCATGTGAAGTCATGCGATTAGCAATTGCTAAAGTTCTTGCAAAGTACTCATTAACACTTTCACTCTCCCCCATTTCAAGAACCTCAAATTCACGCCTTAAGGCTTGCAATTGCGCGCGTTTCACCTTCGTTGAACCCTGATACTTGCGTCGCAAAGCATCCCATATATCCTTTGATGTGTCTCGTGTCAAGATTGTGTCCAAGATTGCTCTATCAATCGATTGAAATAGGTAATTCTTTACCTTCAAGTCACAGAGTTTGCTTTCATTTGCAGCTTGTCGTTGTTCCGCCGTTGCATTCGCCGGAGCTACAACAACGCCGTGCTCTATCAGACTCCAGTATTCTTTAGAACGGAGAAGATTCTCCATGAGCATTGACCAATGGTCATAGTAACCATCGAACTTTGGGATTGCAGGTTGAGCGAAATTGGAAGATTCCGCCATGATGGTGATGCAAGAACGAGTTGAATGAGCTAAGAAAAATGAAGAACGATCAAGAAATGTGGTGGAATTGAAGCAGAACCACCGTAACTGTCAAGAACACCACCGTAACTGTCACCGGAAACTGCAGTTCCAGCTGAAACAGATTTTCGCGCGAAATTTTTTTGGATTGGGGCTTAATTTGATACCAATTGTTGATCAAATGGTTCAGCTTATCATTTACTTCTCAATCAAGGCCTTATATAGGCTTACAATCATTGGGCCAGTTGGGCCTAACACTTTCTAAAGCCCAACAAACCAAAGACTTGTTAATCAAACCCTTAACATTGTACACAATAAATTTTGGCATGCCTTGACTCCTAAACATGTTGTATGGGCAGATTAAAACTCATTACAATAATAAATTGAAAATTTGATTTTTCTGTTTCCCCAATCAACTTACCCATCCCTTGGCTCCTATACAAAGACTATATAGCATTACAATAATTAATAAAGTGAAAATTTAATTTTTTTTTTCTCCATTAAACTTTACCATGGTTTATATATATTGATGATATATAATAGTAAATCGAAAATCTCAACCTTGCTCTTTTTTTTGGGGGTTATATCATTTAAAAAAATTAAACATGTTTTGTTACATAATTATATATTAATTGCTATATATAATATATAATAGATCGATACAAATATTTTGTTACACATAGAAATCATGACTTCTTCTGCTAATAAATTCTTCACCATCTTTATGTTCCTATCTCTTGTCATCATTCTCCTTATTTCCACAAGTGGTACGAACTAACTATTGCAATTTATAATATTTCTGAGACACTGATTAAGAAAATAAAATAAGAAAGTTTTATATTGAAAACATTATCTTTTACATTTTTAAGAAGTTAATTATAATGTACAAGATTTTGCTTAAAAAAAATTATACAAGTTTTAATTTTTTTTTTATATTATATATGTAGTTTTTTTAACTAGTACCTCAGAAACCTTAGTTAGTATTTTCCTTATAATATATATTCTCACGAGCTTCTTATTCTAAACCTAATTTAAACTTTTAATTAGCTTTTTAATCTTTTATTTTTATGTTTAGAGCCGCATGGAATGTTTAGACGTCGTTGTAGAGAGAGAAGTCAAACATCGAAAAAAGGGCCTTGTAACGACTCAGAATGTAATTCAGGGTGCGTAAAGTTGGAGAATGCAAGGTTTGGTGCTTGTCAATTTCCTAGTTGTCCTGGACCTTTTGGTGTTTGTCAAATCTTGTATTGTTACTGCTACTTCAATCGCAGCGAATCTACGCACCCACATTATTTTAAACATGTTTTACACTTCGATAAGAACCTACAAAGAGGTTAATAAAATTGTTGTTGGTTTAGCTAATCTTGATTGTAAGGTAGTAAATGAGATTCAAGTGTATACTATTTTATTAAGAAGGTTTAAGTAAATGTATGTTATTTATTATTTTTTTTGTTGTAAATGTATGGTTCAAAATGATAGGTCTAACATATTCTCACCTTACTTTTTACAAAAAAATTATTTGATTTCTTGCCCAATAAACTTTGCCATGTCTTTCAAAAAAAAAAATTACCATGTCTTACTTCCTGAACAAGCTATATGAACAGGTTAAAACAAACTAATAATAATAAATTGAAAATTTTATTTTCTACCAAATAAACTTTGCCATCAAGTCTTCGCTCCTAGTTTTTATTTATTCAAAAATAAAGTCTTGGCACCTAGCTAGACACACTGTATGGAGCGTATTGAATGAAATGAAGGATCATTATCCTAAAGACACTAATTAAAAAAAAAAAAACCATTTTATTTGCTATCACCAATTTATTGAAATGAAGTAGACAATCTAGAATGTTTTATTGAATGAAATGAAGGATCATTATCCTAAAGACACTAATTAAAAAAAAAAAAAAAAAACTTAGAATAACAAATGTTATAAAAAAAACCTTTAAAAAAAAATGTTATAAAAAAATCAAAATTATCATAAAAAAGTAAAAAAAAAAATTAAAAGAAAAAAAAATTAATACCGCACTTTTCAACTTAGCATTATATATTTGTTTTCTTAACAAATATCTTAAATACACTCTTTAACATTCAGTAAATTTTAATTTTGATTTTCACCAATAAACTTTGTCATGCCTTAGCTCGTAGACAGGCTATATGGGCAAAAATTAAAATAGATTGATAATAATAAATTGAGAATTTGATTTTTGGTCCAATAAACTTTGCAATGCAGAGTATAGAAGATGTCTTCATAGATTGATAGAGACGTTATAGTGTGCATAGAGTTATAATTTTGAATTTTTCATTTATTCACTTTAAGGAATAAAATTTTGGTTATTAGGTTACTTAACAAAAAAAATATAAGAATTAAAACTTTATAGATAAAAATAAATTGAAAATTGAGTTTTTGGCCCAATAAACTTTGTCATATCTTGGCTCCTAGACATACTATATAGGCATATAAAAATAAATTGATAAATAAATCAAAACTCAACCCTTGCAAAATTTTCTAGCTAGATCATTTCAAAAAAGATAAAAAATAAACTAATTTTGTCATCTTTATCTATATTGCTTAATATATATACATAGACAAAAATTTTGTTGATACCTTTTGTATAGAAAACATCATTTACATTTAGAAATCATGACT
Source organism: Trifolium pratense (assembly GCF_020283565.1). Classification (NCBI taxonomy): domain Eukaryota; kingdom Viridiplantae; phylum Streptophyta; class Magnoliopsida; order Fabales; family Fabaceae; genus Trifolium; species Trifolium pratense. The sequence continues at coordinate 44,556,432 of NC_060062.1, read as the reverse complement.
TTCTCTTGTTGTAAATTCTACATCATCTTCATGTTTCTATGTCTTTCTATTCTCCTTGTTTCAACACAAGGTACAAACTTATCTATTTGCCATTCACAAAATAAAACACAAGGTACAAACTTACTATGCAACATATATATATTTATTTATTCTCTCATATTTATTCAATTTTAAACCTTATTTACATTCTTAATTTGCTTTCTTTTTTTCTCTTTCTATGTGTAGAGGTGGAAGCAAAAATTTGTAAAATTGAACGTAATACAAGATTGAAGATATATGGTTGTAATAAGGACATGTGTAATGTAGACTGCATCGAAAAGCAGTGTGCATCTTATGGTGTTTGTGTGCCTGTAGTCATAATAATGACATTTTGCTATTGTTACTATAAATGCCCCCTTCCAAGTCAAGAAAATCCTTAGGGCTAAAAATGGGATCCGGATTTCGTGCAGTCATCTTTTTGGTGCAGTTATGCATTCAGGTCATCTACAGTTGTCTGATCAAGATTAGACGGTTATGATTTAAAAACTTATTTATTGACTGCATTTGTTTAAGCCGTCCGATCTAATCGGACGGCTATAAAACGACTGCATGGAAAAGTGACTGCACCAGATCCAATTCCCTAAAGGTATTATTATCTCCCTTCTAGAACACTAACTAATGGGGCTCGAATTTACAATGTCTCAAATGCAAGACCTAATATTTTACTACTATCAAATTCCTATAATTTTGTCACATCATTTGATTTTTATAAGTATATTTTGGAAGTAATTGTATGATGTGGAAAAATAATAAAATTTTATTGCGTATCAATGTAAATTTAATTTACAATTACAATGTTTATCGTTTCAACTCATGCATGAAATTTGTAAGTTTGGGTCGGATTTGGCCAAATGTGTTGCATAAATAAATTAAAATTCTTTGGTTTAAAATAAATCGAGTTTACATATGATAAAAGATTATTGTAGCTCTAGCTAAACACATTTCAAATTGTTAGATCACTAGTTAACACTCATGAAATCTTAACTTATTTATCTTGTATTTTATGAGATTTATTGCATTACTAAATGACCTATATAGATATGTTTCAAAAAAAAAATGATTTGGATTTTTGTTAACAAGTGGTAGTGTGGTACGATAATAATCTTTGGAAGGAACTAATAGAAAAACAAAAAAAAAATATTGTATTTATAAGTATCATTCTTCGGAAACATTAGCGAAAAAGATGTTGAAATAGCTCTTAGTGAGACAGTGAAAACCACTTGTGCGGTTGTTCATGGATATATCGAACAATTTATCTTCCCTCGCGTATAGGGCATTATCTAAAAATGCAATCAATCGACCACCACCACACCGTGGTCGACACTCTAAAGAGTAACTTGACCCATATTGCATGGTGTCAACATGAATGTTGTTTTCTTTTAGATAGACAAAATGATAAAGACATTATAAACTCACACACCGGGGCGATTATGCCGCCAGGCATGCCCGGCATGTGCCCAGGCTCTCAATTATTTTATTTTTTTAGGGTTCTTACTTTAATCTGAAAATTCGAATGTTTGAGTAAGAATTAATAAAATTTAAGTGTATATTCATAATCCTCATGAAATTCTGAGCAAAATGGTATATTTACTTGTTTTTCAAGATTTTTTTTTTTTTTTTAAACAAAAAGGGTGGTAGCAAACAACTAACCAACCCCAAATATATTAAAAAGAGAAAACGACATACAATATGGAGGGGACATAAAACCGAAACTCCATCAAGTACAATATCTAAAGCTTGAGAAACCTAGTTTGTTTTTAGCTAAATTATCAGAAATAAACACAGGAGCTTGATGCCAAAAAGTGAAAGAAGATAAAGCACAACCATGATTTGCAAGGGAGTCTGCAATTTGATTTCCTTCTCTGTAAATATGAGTCACTATGCCATTCAATTGACCAAAGAGAAACATGCTATTGTTCCATCGGTTTCTTAAATTCCAAGAAATCACAGAGTTAGAGTTTTGGAACGCTAGGACCACAAGAGCTGAATCAGTTTCAATCCAGATGTTATGCCATTTCATTCTGTGAGCAACTTCTATAGCTGACATTGCTGCACACAGTTCAGCTTGATATGAGGAAGCAATGCCCAAAGACTCAGCAAAGCAATACAACAAATCTGCATTCTGATTCCTAAAAATACCTCCACACCAAGCTAAGCCAGGATTGCCTTTTGAGGCACCGTCAATATTGCATTTAACCCAATTGAACAAAGGAGGCTGCCAAATAATTTCTTTGATGACAGGAGTTTTAGGATGATGAATGTTTACATTAAAATGTTTCAAAATGATGAAATCTCTAATGGAGCAAGAAGAGGTCTTTGTAGAGTGATTGCCCGAAAGAGAAGTATTGGCAACAATCAAGGATATCGAAGATCTCCAGTTGGTGTGTTTATCATTGAACCTGGCGTGATTTCTAGCGATCCAAATAGAGCTAAGCAAATTGACCAAAGCTGAGGTAATAACGGTCTTACACTGAGGAGACCAATTCATGTCACAAATCTTCCACATATCCTCCATGGAGGTAAAGTGCATTACCATATCCAAACAGCTTGCAAACCATGACCAAATATTGACAGCAAACTCACATTCAAAGAAAATATGAAAGGAAGACTCCTCAGATTTGCAGCAAAGATTGCACATAGAAGGCAAATAACAACCTCTAGATTTAAGATTTTCATCAGTTGGGACTTTATTATGCATCAGCCTCCAAGCAAGAATAGATTTAGAGGGAGGTATATCAGGACTCCATATAACTTTGGCCCAATGTAAATCTTGAAGAGGTTGCATTTTGAAACAATATGCATCATTCATTTGTAATTCACCTGAATCAGTGTGCTTCCAAAGCAATTTGTCCTTAGAGGGCACAGTAGGGATAGTAACTTGATGAACAAGAAAGCTGATAGCAGTGAATTGCCGAGACAATTGAGGGGGTAAATTCCACTGACCATTGTGAATGTAATCACTAACAGTGGAAGTGAGAGCTTGACTGATGTGAGAAGGAATGTTAAACACCTCAGAAAGAATGGATCCACACCAATTATCATTCCAAAAATTAATATCTGTTCCAGTTCCAAGTAGCCAGATAGAATTTTCAAAAATAGTTGAAGTTTCCTCCTTGATGCTACTCCATATAGAAGAGAAAATGTGATGATGAATGATTTTCCTACCTCTCAAAACTCTGGCTTGAAGGAGCTTTGCCCAAGAGCTCTGAGAATTGAACAAGGACCAGCAAAGCTTTAAATTTGAAGCTTTATTCAAATTAGACAAAGATCTTATATTCAAACCCCCCCTGAGAAAAGGGCCTGCAAAGTTTTTTCCAAGCAATAGTGACTAATTTCCTTTTATCAACATCTCCACTCCAAATGAAATTCTTCACGTCTTTTTCAATCTTTTTAATCAAGGAGGCAGGCCAAGAGTAGAGGGTAATGCTATAAATTAACATGCTTTGAACAACTGATCTAACAAGTTGAACTCTACCAGCCATAGACAGTAAAGAGGCCTTCCAAGCTGATAATTTGGAGTGAATTTTGTCAGCAATTGGTTGTAACCAGCTTGCCTTAGGCTTACCTTTGAATAAAGGGACACCAAGATAGTTAAAAGGGAGAGTGCCTAACTTAAACTTTAACAGGTTCACAATCATATTAAGACGGCCTTGAGTGATGGAACCAGAGTATATGGTGGATTTATCTGTATTAATGTTTTGACCAGACTGAAGGGCATAAGTAGTAAAAAGATCCTGGAGAGCAATGAGACCTGCTAATTTTCCTTTACAAAAAACCATTAAATCATCAGCATAAAAGGTGTGGGAAGGAACACTGATGTGTCTAGTTCCCTTGATAAGATCAAGTTTCCCATCATGAACAAGCTTTGAAATACTTCTACTCAGGACATCTTCAGCTAAGCAGAAAAGAAGAGGAGATAGGGGGTCTCCTTGTCTCACCCCTCTAGAACAATTAAAGTATCCCTCCGACTTGCCATTTATAGAAATGGATAAGTAAGCTGATTTGAGGATAACATGGATCTAGTTACAAAATACATCGTTGAAACCAAAACACTTTAGAACCTTCAACAAGAAAGACCATTCTAAGGTGTCAAAAGCTTTAGATATGTCAATTTTAAGAGCTAAATTACCACCAAAGGATTTATTATGAAGTAAATTAACAGCTTCTGAGGCAATACAAAGGCAGTCCTTAATATTTCTATCATGAATAAAGCCCATTTGTTCGAGTTGAAACCTGGTAAAATCCAACTGGTAGAGAAAAACTCCAAAACAGCATTGCAAACATCCATCTTTTTCAAGATTGTTTTAATATAAAGCCTATATATATATATATATATATATATATATAGAGTCAGGATCCGTTGACACCAACTAGTTTGACACCAAATGTTACACCTCTCAATAACGTTTTAACCGATATAAATTTTATAAAATCCACCGTTGGATTGAAAGTTTACATCATATAGATCATTTGTGTAAAATTTCAAATAAATCCAAAATCATTTGATATGTTATTGAGATACATCAAAATTAACGGTTTTTGTATTTTTTTAAATGCCGTTAATCTTTATGTGTCTCAATAGCATATCAAATGATTTTGGATTTGTCTGAAATTTTACACAAATGATCTATATGATGTAAACTTTCAATCCAACGGTGGATTTTATAAAATTTATATCGGTTAAAATGTTATTGAGAGGTGTAACATTTGGTGTCAAACTAGTTGGTGTCAACGGATCCTGACTCTATATATATATATATATATATATATATATATATATATATATATATATATATATATATATATAGAGTCAGGATCCGTTGACACCAACTAGTTTGACACCAAATGTTACACCTCTCAATAACGTTTTAACCGATATAAATTTTATAAAATCCACCGTTTGATTGAAAGTTTACATCATATAGATCATTTGTGTAAAATTTCAAATAAATCCAAAATCATTTGATATGTTATTGAGATACATCAAAATTAACGGTTTTTGTATTTTTTTAAATGCCGTTAATCTTTATGTGTCTCAATAGCATATCAAATGATTTTGGATTTGTCTGAAATTTTACACAAATGATCTATATGATGTAAACTTTCAATCCAACGGTGGATTTTATAAAATTTATATCGGTTAAAACGTTATTGAGAGGTGTAACATTTGGTGTCAAACTAGTTGGTGTCAACGGATCCTGACTCATATAATATATATATATATATATATATATATATATATATATATATATATATATATATATATATATATATATATATATATATATATATATATATATATATATATATATATATATATATATATATATATATTAATGAAGATATATAGGGGAGGGATCAAATTACACCGGTATAACAATTGAGTAATGTTACACCGCTCAATAACGCTTTGACAAATACAACACAGGTCGCGCGTTTTGTTTAAAATAATGCTTCATTAATATATATATATATATATATATATATATATATATATATATATATATATATATATATATATATATATATATATATATATATATATATTATTAGTTAAAAACGGTCCGTTCCGGTTGAATCCCGATCGGAAAACCTTAAACCAATAAACATTCGTGCATTTGCAGTTAAAATTGTGCCCAAGCTTAATATTATTCCTGGAGTCGCCACTGCTCACACACATAAGTGGAGGAGTCGGGGCTCGAACTTTGGTTATGTCATCCAGCCTAAAAATTTGAGTATTTTTTGCCAATCGAGCTAAGACTTATAGACGTGTCAACATGAATATTGTTAAAACCAAACACACACTTAGTAGATAGTTTGAATTTATTACCTGTAACATGCTATAAGGGTCTTGAAGATGACCGTTCATAACCAAATTTTAATAGTTGGTCATAGAATAGCTGCACTTGCATTACAATATTTAATGTAACAAAAGTTTAGGTCAAATACAAGTACTACACAACCACAATTGCAATCTTACTGCAGCAATAAAAACATTAAAAACAAAGTCACTAAGATTTGCTCTAGTGGTGAGGAATTTGGGTAGTACGCTATAGGTTCTGGGTTCGATCCTCAGCTTCAGCTCATTGTAAACAAAAAAAAAACATTAAAAACATGTTTACATTCATGGTGGATATCATTATCATGTAAGGGAATTGAAAATCAATGCAACTAAGTGATTAACTACTTGGAAAAAATTTCAATTTATAAACCATAAGCTTATCGACAAAAAATATATATATAACCAGATATAAAAGAAATAATAGCATCATGAACCGGTTCTATTCTATATGCTACTTATTTGTTTAAGCGGTAGCATTTTGATAAGTTAAGAATAATATAATTGAAAATTGATCCGATAGCAAAAAATGAACTGTTAGAACTGGAAGTTTCCTCCTCAAGCTCCACTCTTGAATCATAAATTTCTAGAGACATCTATTTCTTGCTCCGCTTCACCACTGACGGAGAAGTCAGTCACTACTTGCTTACCGCCACAATCAACTCCATTCGACGAAGGTTCGACTTCTACCAGTCCTGGACTACGACTTTTCTTGTGTTCTAGAATATTTTGTATGGAAAAACGTTTAAAATTCAAGTAAAAAGTGATCCATGAAAAGACATGAAATAGTTGAAGGAGAAAAGAATGATTACTTTTGCAGGTTATTGTCTGTCGTGTCATCGTCAAGAATTCTTCCCATTTGAACTTACTCAATTCGCGCTTTTGTTCTTCGGAAAGCTCAAAATTTGGTTCCCTCCCACACATGAAAGCAGCCCTGAAAATAAATAGAACACTCAGTAAGTAGCTAGGTCATAGTTAAGGACAAATTGTTCAGGAGAACGCAAGTTCGACTCCTAGCTAGAACAATTCTTGGCCGGGTTTTACTTACCACCAGTCAAACTCCAAATTACCAAGGCCCTATACCCCTGGGAACCAGAGGGTTAAGACCGCAAAAAAAATGTATTATGAAAATCTATTACAATACTAAATTATCATACACATCATATTTTTGTCCGAAGAGACTCGTTGTTGGTATGAAAATGTTAGAATTCAAAGTACTACCTGTCATACAATCGAGCAGCTTCTTCCTGTGACGCAAAGGTCCCTAGGTGGATCTGTTTCTTGTCCACTTTTATTGCTGCTTGCCACTTCATATTTTTGAAATACACCCCTCTCATTAAGCATGGTTCTTGATTCTCTCTATGTTTTCTTGAATGTCGCTTTCTACGTTTAACAGGAGGCCCTGAAAAATGCAGTTTGAAATAAGTAACTAACAGATAGATAAGTGTTATATGCATATGCATGGTTGCCGAGTCCAGGTATGTGCATGTTCAAATAAAATAACAAACCTATGCTTTGTTGACTAGGCTGCTCTTTAGACGGGCTAGAACCAGATACATCCGATGATCCTGATTCATCTTTCACAACGGTATTTTGGGAAGTCTGGAGAAACACAGGCGACATAGTTTAGTACAAGATCCTGGTTATCTAAGATATGAATGAATATAGAATAAATCTTTAATTATATCAACTAGGTGAACATCTATTCGGACTTTCAAAGCCGTATTTCATAAAAGCTAATTGATTTATCAGTTGATACTTGTTGGAAATCATATCGAAATTCAAATTGTGAATTGTAGACCTACTTTCCGAATTGTGAATTGAATCTTATTATGAATCGAAAGATACATTATCATTAAAATTATTTTTAAGTAAAAACAAGTAGCATAGTACAATTATAATCTAATATATCATCTACTAACCTCATAGTAAGATTCAAATCATAAATCAAATAACAAAATAAAAGCGTCTCACTATACAAAATTGACAAAAAATGTGGTCGGCTACACTAAGTTTAGGTAGTGATTCATTAAAATGAATCAGGATTCATTATAGTGAAACAGAATACATTGTAATGAATTGGGACTCAAGATATATGATTCATGTTCAAAATAAATCATTGTATGTAGCATCACAAAATTTGAACAAACCACTATTTTCCGCGATTGACAACACTAATATCAGGTTAGGAGTAGAACCTATGAAGCACGGACATTCCTCGGATTAGGCATGTCCCGGTGTCGGACACGCGTCGGTGTCCGAAACGACACCGACACATGTGATTACAGTGAATTATGTCATTTTCTCAAATTATTATTGGTGTCTATGTGTCGGTGTCTGTGTTGTGTCGTGTCTGTGCAAATATTCATTGAATTATAGATAAGAAACAGAGCATCAAAGCACCAGAAATATTCAATAATTTACTTGTAGTACCTGTGTCCCTGTACTGTCCAAGACGACGCTCACGATATCCGAAACCACAGATTGTTCACTTTTAGGATTAGCATTCTGACTTGAATTTTCAAAACGGGCTAGATTTTCACAGTATAGAGGAAGTGGAGTGACAAATGAATTATTTCCTGAGAAGGTCCAAAGGCATTACTTTAGCATTACTTTATCTTGTTCCGACAAATACAACCAAAATTAAATATAGACGTCTATAAATATGTTATATCAAACAGTTACCTGAGCATAATCCCAAAAGTCTGCGCCTTCTCAAGCTTACCATTGTTACTTCCGGTCGATTATAAGTGCACAGCGGTTTACTTATGATACCAATTTCCCTTCAATACAAAAGGTAGAGTACCTAACACTAATAGAACATTTTCAGAATTTCAGCAAAGTGAAATGAAAAAGTTGAAACCATAAAGGAAGGAAAACATTCCAAAACCAGTAAAACATCGTTAAAAAAATAAATCGTAATAATGCTATAATTCAATCAAAAATAAGTAATAACAAACCATCTACCAATGAGTAATGGCTAAGGTAATCTTAGAAAGATCTACTAATGCACGATAAGAATAACCTTATGTTTTTTTTGTCAACGATAACATAGTCCATTCATTCAATCAGCTAAACAGTCAAACTTCACGTCATGCGTAGATCACTACCTACTATCGGGGTAAAGTACAAAATTAATGCAGAATCAAAAAGATGCAACTATAAGCACCAGAAGACATGCGCCTGACTTATACATCTACCAACTCACGACTAACTTGGCAAGCTAAGAACAAAAACAAGCAAAGAGAAAACACGGTTGCATAGACCCAAAAATAAACTAGGATACCTAAATTCAAATTTGTCATATCATATATTTATCACTAAATTCAAATATTTTAGACATTTTTCTGTCCAAAATTTTGAGGCCTAAAGCCCTAATTTGGGCCGCTTGGCTGGCTGGCCGACCCTGATAAAATGCAATCAAACTGATTAAGGCTTCAATGCTTAGACCATCAAAACAAATGCAGATAAACCTTGATCATATCACCGTAGAATTTCAACTATTGTTATCCGAAAAAACAAAACCTTTATCAACAAACAATCATTCAAAACAGAATTCCAATTTGATCACAGCAAAAAGAACAATTAACTCATCTCAACACATAAACCCTTATTACCTACCAAAAACAGACTCAATTTAAAATAAAGTTCTTACTATAATTTGCATATGATTATTCCCAACAAAAGAAATCAAAATTAGAGATAAAACCAGAAAAAGATAACAATTCACCCTCAAAGGAACCTTCTTGATATGAACTCAAAAATATATCAACTTTGGCGAGTCAACACTATAAACCCCACCACCTTTTTTTCTTGGAAAGTGGTAACAGAAAAGACCAAGACAAACCCAATTGACCACATAATCAAAAACAAAAATACAAAAGTCACAAAGTCAACAATTTAAAACAAACCCAAAAAACAAAACAAGAAAAAGACTAAGTTTTTAAGGCGTCAACGCAAAATGCACCATGAAAGAACCAAAAACAAAGCCATTGATAAAAGAAAAACATTGCCTGTACCTTGAAACAAAACCCCAGATAAGCCATTGTTGTTGTTTTGTACTTTTAAGAAGATGTTGGTGATGGTGGTGTGACATGTGAGGTTCAAAAAAATTGTGTTTTTATGTATCTATCAATTACCCTTTGTGATTTTTCTCGTGTTTTTGTGTATGTAATGTGGAACAGTGGTGTGACAATAGTGTGTGTGTGTGTGTGTGTGTGAGTGTTTGTGTGTGACAACTTTGGTGTTGTGTGCTATGAATTTGTGACGGTGGTTGGTTTGGTTGAAAAGTTCAATGTCAATGATGTTAAAAAGAAAAGGGTTAGGTGATTGGGAGATAGAGGGAACTTTACTGTGTTACCCTTTTATTTTTTGAGATTGTGTTACTTTCTTTTTTCTTTTTTTTTTGAGAGAAGTACGAAGCTTCTAAATCATGATTTGATTTTGTATGGTTGGTTGGTTGATATATTTTTGGGTTTTTTTAAATAAATCCTAGAAAATAGGAATTGGAGTTGTGAGGCTTAATTTTAAGAATCTGTGGTAATTAGTGCTACTAATTAAAAATTCATATTAATATATATAAAGGAGATTATTGAATTGAATTTGAGTAATCACATAAAATGTATAACTTAACAATTTCAACTCAGATATATGGGTTGTTTGCGGTATTACCCTTTTTGAAATTTTGTTGTTTATGAAGTTTTTAAAGCTTGATTTTGCATGGTTGGTTGGTATATTTTTAGTTTTTTTTTATAGGATTGGATTTTGTATGCATTGGGCACTTAATTTTTGGTGTGATTAGTACTACTATTTAAAACTCTTTTTTTTTTTTTACCTAACTATTTAAAACTTTATACACTAGAATATGAAAATTTACAATATTATCCTTTTTGAGATTGTGTTGTTCAGGGAGTTTCTAAAATGTGATTTTGCAAGGTTGGTTGATAATTTTCTTTTTTTTTAAAGATAAATCCAACAAATAGGAATTGGATTTCTGTGCCTTAGGCACTTTATTTTAAAAGGAGTGACTAGTACTACTTGGACTAGCGAGATGTTTAGTCGTCGTTTGGATCGGGTGAGATTCAAACTTCTCATTAAGCTTGCCTCGTCTTTGGAGGTAGAAGGACCAATAGGTTACGAAGATGATATCTTGATGGCCGAGTAGTTAGCCTATATAGGATGGATAGACCGGGTCATAGCTTAAGTGGTAGGTAAAAAAAAAAAATAGACTCATGTTAGCTCAAATGCTCTTCCTTCTTCCTTATGAGGGGATATACTCGCCACCTCCACTAAGCTGGAGCTTGGAGGCATATATGTACATCCACTACCAGTTGAAATCTCGTTCTACATACCTATTACACTAAGGGGATGTTTGTTTCAAGGTTAGGAATAATATTCCTGGGAATATATGGGTTGGAATAAATATACTCATGTTTGTTACAAGGTTGACATGAAATTATTCCTGGATATGAAGTTTCCTTGGAATAAAATAACTTCCAATAACTTCTCTTATTCCAATGATTTTATTCCCAAGGAAATGGGTGGGAAAGAAAAGTTCCCATGAAAATGGGAATACATTTTGAATAACTTCCAATAACTTCTCTTTTACCCACTTTTATCAATAATTCCTAGGAATGTAGTTAATATGAACCAAACATGTTTTTTCTAAAATACCTGGGAATAAAGTTTCCATTATTATTTTCTGGGAATATGATTCCTGGGAGTAAAATTAACAACCTTGAAACAAACGTCCCCTAAGGCTTAATTCAACATCATTGTTGACAAAATATTCTCACAAATAACTCTAACAAGAACCTTACTTAAAATATATCTAATCATAATTAAATAAATCAATTAACAAAAAAGTGTAATAAAAATATATCTCCCACTCGAATTACATAACTCACGCTCAAAAAGAAAAAAGTCATAAGCACACTAAAATAAATTGGACCGGGATTTTATGTATTTGTTGTTTCACTCAGTTATACGTGGTAATTGATTTTGGTCATTAATTTTAAATTGGACGGTTCAAATTACATAGTCGATTTTGTACAGTTAAATAATCTTGTTCATTGGTTTAAATTGGACTGGTAAAAGTTGTAGCTATTGATAGTGACGGAGCCAGAAATTCTATATAGAGGGGGCATTAAATAAATAAATAAATTTATAGTATTAAATACGAAGTATATATTATATTTTATTTCTAAGAAGCATAAATATATATTATAAATGTTCTCTACGACCTAATATATAAGTAACTAAGCAATGTTTCATTACTATTTAACTAAACATTATATCTATCTATAATGTCAAAAAAAAAAAGAGTAACTAAACAATTATTTAACCAAGGTTGTTAAAATCTCATTTTAAAATGCAAACTCTATCGATTCTACGTTTTTATGTATGACTAAATCACTACAAGAAAAACGCCTTTTATTGGCGGCCAAAAACCGCCAGAAACAAGGGAAAACCGCCAGAAACAGCTAATTTAGTGGCGGTTTACTGGCGGCCACGATGCGCCAGTAAATAAGGCGACGGTAACATTACTGGCGGCCAAAGCCGTCGAAAACCGAGCTGACGAGACTTACTGGCGGCCCAGACCGCCACTAAGTAACAACGGTCAATTCAAAGACCAAAGAAGTTACTGGCGGCCTTGACCGCCGCAAAGTTTAGTGTCAGAAGGTCAGTTTCTTTTGCAGGTTGCGTCAGCCATACTGGCGGCTAGGACCGCCACTAAATTTGCCCAGATTTTGACCATTTAGCGACGGTTTGGACCGCCACTACAGCATTTTCAATTTTTTTTTAAAAAAACGTTTTTAATTAATTATTTTTTTAAAAAAAAACCATTTTTTTAAATATTAATTGCTTTAAAAAACATTTTAATTTATTTAAATATAAAATTTAATAATTAATTATTTTGTTTTAAAAAAACATTTTTTTTTAATATTTTAGTTGCTTTAAAAAAACATTTTAATTTATTTAAATATAAAATTTAATATTTTTAATAATTTTATTTATATTTATTTAAAAAAAAACGTTTTTTATTTAAATAAAAAATTAAATTGTTAGTATTTCGTTTATTAATTAATAAAACGTTATTATTTATTATTTTTAACACTTTTTTTTAAATAAAAATTAAAACATAATTATCATTTTACATGCATGTGGTTAAGTTAAATATTAATAACTATTTTTCTTTTTACACGATCTAATAATTTTGTTAACAAAAATTAAAAATATAACTTTTAAACATCACATTAAACATATAACCGGCGAGAATAACTTTAAAAAAAATCACATTAAACATGTTAACCAACAATATATTTTAATAATAACAAAAAAAATACTAACTTTAAAAAATCACACAAACATATATATTATACAAACCAAATAATATTACTTACTTGTTGTGCCGGGTAGTGTCTGACTTGGAGTTATTTAAACTAAGCTCCCAACCACGACAACGGACGAACCAACCATGAATCTTTAAATAAAAAGGAGAAAAACAACTATTAATAAAAATATATATAAACATTACAAAACAACTCATAAAGTTTTTTTAAGAAAAAAATTGAACTTACATTTTTATGCTGAGAAAGAGTGGTGTCTACATTATACTCCTATGTACAAATCGCCAGACAAAATAACACTTGCTACAATAAAATTTAAAAACTAACTATTAGCATAAACACAATTTATCATATCAATATAAACATCAAATATTAAACTTGCATGAATATTAGAGAAATACTTACCAAAATGAAGAAAAACAAGAGTGATATGATAAAAAGTTGGAGAATTTTTAGAGTTAAGAATTTTTAGAGAGATGTTGGAGAAATTTTAGATAGAGAAAGGATTGTAGGAAATGAGAGTTGTGAAGTGAAGGAAGATATATATAGAGGGGATAAAATTCGTGAAAATCTGTTCTTGGAGCTTATTGGCGGTCAAAGCCGCCACTAAGCCCAACGGTTATATTTTTTTTCAATTTCCAACCACTTTGCGGCGGCCCAGGCCGCCATTAATGTCTGGGCAAGTTTCAAGAACATTACCGGCGGTCAAAACCGCCACTAAGTCCACCAACGGTTATATTTTTTTTCAATTTCCAACCACTTTGCGGCGGTCCAGGCCGCCATTAATGTTTGGGCGTGTTTCAAGAATATTACCGGCGGTCAAAACCGCCACTAAGTCCTCCAACGGCTACTTTTTTAAATTACCAACACTTTGTGGCGGCCTAGGCCGCCAGTAAGGTCTGAGGCGCCATTTTTTTTTTTTAAAAAATATTCTTGGTTAGTTAGTGGCGGCCTGGACCGCCGGTAATGTCCAAGACAATTACTGACGGCCAGGACCGCCAATAAATTCAAATTTTCGTAATTAAATATTATTTGATAAGTTTGTGGCGGTTTTGGTTGATTATTGGGGGCTTAGGCCGCCAGTAAGCTACTGAGGGCCAAAACCGCCAGTAAATTTCGCCGGTAAATGAGTATTTTCTTGTAGTGAATCAAAGCTAAATTAGTTTTGAGTGAAATCACAAGTCAAAATAAATTTACATGATTTCACTCTGTGTAAAATTGGTAAAATCATCTAAACTCGCACATTTTCACCTACAATAAATTCATTTAAATTCGCATATTTTTATCTACTTTGATGATTCAAAATCTCAAAAGACTCTTCTTCTTTTTTTTTAATAATAGTACATGTTAATAATTAGAGGAGTAACAATTTTTTACACTTACTTTTTATAATAGTATACTACATCCTTTTCTTTCTTATAAGGTTCGATGAATAATCATTAATGTATATGGTCTATATATATTATTGATCAACACATCGATTATTCTAAAAGTGGATTTAGTAAGGACTGGAGGGAGTACGTTAGAAAAATAAGAATTTTTAGTACTCGTGTGTTTCCAACAATGTCTTATTTTTATTCATGTCTGCCAAAATAAGAAATTGAAAAAAAAAAACCAAAGAATAGATGAAAACATGTGACGCACGAAATATATAAGTAATTATATTTTGATAAAATAATATAATATTATAAAATTTCATGCAATCTAAATATAATAAGTTATTTAATAAATAATAGATACATAAATGTAATAGGGCTTTCGTAAAAATAAAATAATCGGGGTTAAAATTTACAATACAATCACTTTATATTTCTATCATATATAATAGTCATTCTTACAGGACATACATGATTTAAAGAGTCGTGTTTAATACGGTACATTAAATATTATTCTTTACAAGATATATTGATGGGTGCGTATATAGTTGTTGATGCTATTTGTTGAGAAGTTCAGAACTTTTTTACATGTATATTTTCAACCAACACCAACACTATTTAATATTGAAATGCATGACTATAGTCATAATTAATTCATGAGAATAAGAGAAAATCAATTGAATGTGAATTATCTAATATTTAAAATAGATTTTTTAATTGAAAATAAATAATATATTATTGTTTTTATATTTTCTTTAATTAATATTCATCACACTTAGATTTTTAGATTAAAAACAAAATTCTTAATATCAGAGATATATATGACGTAAACTCTACGAATTTACGAATATATATACTTTACGAGTTTACGAGTCGAGTTTACATTTCGATTCCACCTAAACTAAATGAACTGACGTAAAAACTCGATTCTGACAACCTTGTATTTAACTATTGATCTCCCATGCAATTTTGCAATCTTGATAAGATTCATATCAGATAAAACTCTTTTAACAATTGTAGTTGTCACAGATAGTATCAAAGATTACTCTAAAAGTAAATATATCAATAGATACACAACATGTTACCAAACACATCTTATATTTTTAAAACAGATCTATAAGCTAGTCCAATAAAATTTTTTTTACGCAAACTAGTCCAATAAACTATAAGCTAGTTTATTGATATTATCAAACATTGAAACATAGCTTAATTGAATTTTTGAAAGGGTCATACCGACTTATATATCCAGAACACTAATTAAGGAAGGCAAATAAAAGAATGTAAATTTTAAATTAGAAAAATTACTTTTTAATAACTTTTAAAAGTAGAATAAACAATTTTCTCTAAACAATTTTACACGGACTAGAATTTTCTTTTAATAATATGTGTGTTGTGTATTTTATGTGTAGTGAGTGGATGGAGAGGAGTACAAATTTTAGACTCACATAAACAAGTTTATGTTGGAATAAAATTGAGAAAGTGCCCTTGAAGAGGACCCATCTTCTGCTAATGCACTTGTAGCTGCATCTTTAAGCGCTTCAATTCTTTGTTGAATCTCACTTCTTTCTTCACTCAACATTAGAGCTCTAATCACCTCAGCAATTTCATTTCTATCCGCAATGCCATTGTCATTAAACTTTACCTTTAAACCTACTTCGAGTCCCTCTGTTAGCAAAATAGCATTCATTCTCTGCTCTCCAAACAATGGCCAAGTTATCGTTGGCACTCCAAACAATGGCTTAGTATTTGAGTTTGTGGTGCCCAAAAAGGAACAACTAAACCTTGTTCTTTTGTTCTCTCTAAGAATCCATGTGGTAAAAACTTCAAAATGGCATCATCATCATCATCATCATCATCATCACTCCCAACAGTAACACTATAGGGACCTACATAGGATGAATTACTAGGTTCTCTCAAAACCCACAAGAATTTCACACTACTCAACTCCAACCCGAAAGCTAGTTCATTGAGTTGCTCTTGAGATAAAGTTCCTCCGCTTCCAAAGCACACAAACAAAACCGAATTCGGTTTTTGTTTGTCCAACCACTTCTCGCAATCAGACCCTTTTAGCTTAGTACTTTCTGAGCCACTTTGTATAATTGGTCCGACTAGATATACTTCGGTGTTGTTTTCGATTGTGTTATACTTTTCTTACAAGGCTTTGATTGTACTTTCCTCCATTTCTGAGAAGGTGTTAAACAATAAACCATTAGCGAGAGAAAAATTCTTTGAATGTTGAAGAAATAACTTATAAGCAATACTAGATCGATGGTGAAAAAAATCTCCAGGAAGATCTTGGCCATGAATAGGTATGCAACCCGGAATTCGAATAGGATTGGGGTGATCTATGTAATCACATGAAATTTGTTCATGTAGTGTTGACAAATGCAAGTGTAGTGAAGTTGTCATAGCAGAAAGTGGATAGTATATGAAAGATAATAGGTTGAACTCTTTTGCTATTTCTAATGCTTGACTTGCTAAAGGATCAGCAACTAATGCAACCACCGGATTGGTTGAACATAGTGATTGCAGCGAGTTGCGAAAAGATGGCATGGATTGAGCCACCGCGAGTTGGATTTGCGTGACACCGTCTTGTGGTAAATCATGTTGGTTTATAGGTGGAAGGAAAGTGTAGTTTATGGATGGAGGAAGAGATTCAAGTAATTTGAGGGTGGCTTGAATTGGTGCATCAATGATGGGGAAGATGCAAGTGACATGAATGTTGTGATGAAGATGAATGAGTCTCTTGCAAAACTCAATGATGGATGATTGATGACTAAATGAAGGGATTGAAACTACTACTATGTGACTTGTTTTAGCCATGGAATTGTAATTGCTAAGTTCTGGCCCTTGGTTTGGTTATTTATATATCTTACTTTTGAAATCAAGTTTGAGATTTGAGTTTATTTTAATTTCCACATGAAAATCAAGTTTGAGATTTGAGTTTATTTTAATTTCCACATGAAAATCAATGAGTGTACTCCATTAGAATTGTATGCGAGGCTCCCATCCTTTTATTTAAGAGGAGTGTTATCTAAAGACAAAATTTCGGGACACAAAATTGACAAACATTTTTACCCCTCACAAGCACGGAAATCAATGCATGCAAATAATATTAAAAAAACAAAAAATGTATATTTGTTATATTTTTGTTTGAAAATTGTGCTGGGAATAACATTTTCCTTTATTTAATGTGAACTTGACTTTAGTACAAGGTATATAGACTTTTTTTAATCATCTAATTCTCAGAATAAGAGTCTCCGATAATCGTATTATAAGTAAAATTTAACAAAAAAAATTATAATATTTTAATTACAAGTTATAGTTTTTGTCTAACATGCATGTCTCAACAAAAACGTTAACATCGTCGATTTGTACTTGTGCATAGTGCAAGATATGATGATCTCTCCTTGTGGACCATAAACACCACCCGTTTTGGCAGGTTATGATATTTTATTTCCTCGTGGACCATATTTTATATTTTATTTGAGTATAATACTAACATTTTATTTTATTTGGAACCATTGGCAAAAAATATTAATGGTGGTGAAGTCCCAACAAATAATTGTGAGAATGATTAACAAAAATAATACTACTACAGTACAAAGTTATTAACTGATACGGAACTTTTTTTTTTGACAGTTAACTGATACGGAAAAGTGTATGAATTTATGTTGAGTTGCTCACGATCAAGCATTGTGATGATGTGGCACTCTATAAGAAAAGTTTACAATCTCTATTAAAAAACATTTTCATCATCTCCTTTAATTAAATCATTTTAATTTTAATTATCTTTAATTAAATCATTTTAATTTTAATTATCAATATATATTATCACTATATAACTTCTTACAAGGGACCAACTAACTAAAATGAAAAATTAAATTAAAAGGGGCCAATTAATATATAAGATTTATATAACCACAAAATATTCATGACTATTGGAATTCTTTCAATACTAATAAAAAAAGGAATCATTATATATAATTTGATCAATCCCTTAAAGAGCTGAATTTAATAATAAAAAAAAAATGTGTGTCTCTCTTCATTGCATAGTTAATTGGTTCCTAAATGAATTAAAAGGGACCAATATAACCACAAAATATATTCTTTCAATACTAAGAAGAAGAAAAAAATGTGTCTAAGACTATTGGAATTCTCTTCATTGCATAGTTAATTGGTTCCTATATAAATGTGTCAATCCTTCTAGGCATTTCTTCACCTTTCACAGCTGATAAATATTTTGATCAAGCATCTAAGAGTGTTACCACAATATGTCTGCTTCTCAGGATGGTGCCAATAAGTAAGTGTATTGCTTTTGCATTTCATACATTCATGTGCACTGTTTTTGTTTGCAATAGATTTAAGCTTTTTTTTTCCTTAAAGGGCAAGGAAAGTTTGAGATCATGCCGCATATAGTCTTTTAAACAACCTCAGCAATGCGACAAATGATAGTAGTATTAAAGTGCGCATTGCTCGAATGTGGGACAATCTGCATGTATATGACAAAAAACAGTTGATTAGTATTGACATGGTGTTGATCGATGAAGAGGTATCACTTTGTATGGTATTTTTCGTAAAAATTCTGTTTCTAAGTATAGTACCTTATAATAACTTATTGGTTTTCTTTACGGTACAATTGTATCCATGCAACACTACCTAAGTCATTTGTAGGTGAGTTCAGGGAAAAAAAAGTGCAACGAGGAAAGGTATATGTCATCACGAAATTTGAGGTGTCGGCCAATAGAAAAATGTATGCGGTGGTTGAAAAAAACTCTTCAATGTTGCATTTCAATGGTAACACCAAATTCGATGAGGAGTATGACAATGGCAGCATCCCTCCCCATGCTTTTGAATTTGTCAAGTATGCACATTTGGAGGCTCGCATTGACAAACCTATGTTGTCAGGTTAGTTTTTAGTCTTATAGTCTTACATATCAATATCATGTGATTGTTCATCAAGCGTTTTTTAATCATTTTTAAAAATGTTAGATATAATTGGAGTTATAGTTGATGTCAATCCAATTGAAGAAAGGAAAACTGCTGGTGGTAAAGTGGATATGTTGCCTATTCGGCTGAAAGATATAAGGTACAGTGTATATATATATATACATATAAAATATATAAAACTAGAACAATCGTATGTGTTCATTAGTTTATGTATTTATAATGAAAAACAATAAATAAAAAAATAATAACAGTGACAACACAATCAACGTCGCAATGTGGGGACAATATGCTACAATTTTTGAGGACATCCTAAAGAGGAATTTGTGTGATGTTGCTGATCCAAATGTTACAGTCATCACATTCACTACGGCTAAGAGATACCAAGGTAACATATAATGGTGTGCCTTTACATTTAAAAGATTTGGTTTAATGTTTGCACTGTTCGTTATGATTTAGATATTATTTGTTTTTGTTTTTGTAGGAAATTTTTCTCTCAACTCATCAAATTCAACAAATATTTATGTCAATATATACATACCAGAAGCAAAGAGACAGCAACAAAGATGGTCAACACAGTGGCAACAGATGAACAGACCATGTAGGAGTCAAGGCCAATGACCTTGCTTCTTTTACATTCTCAGCCATCTTTAAGTACCAAAAACCACAGTCCCAACCTTATATATGACTAGTGCCTTAAAAAATCTAAGGCAACTTAGCCTATGTTTGTTTTGATAGTGGAATCCCACTTAACGCGCATCCACCTATATTCACGGTGGAACTGCCTTGGAACACGAGAAAGAATAGACCAACGCCGAACCAAACATATACTTAATTGACTTAAAACAAAGGTCTCATTTGAGATCAACTTTAAAAACTTTACAAAGAGAAATCACAAGTTCAACAAATAACTGTGATCCGTTTTACCAAGTCCAACTCCAATCATCACGGGAAGAGATTTAATTTAAACAAGCATATCACAGCCTAGTGCTATACAAACACTAAATTCAAACTTCACTAAACTCTCATAATATATTGATTGATAGCCAAAAAAAACTTAGAATGGTAAATATTACAAATAAATAAAACAAAATATCCATTCGGCAAACTATATAATAAACTATGCTCAACAAATCAAAATCCTCTCTGCATCCAAAGATCAGTTGACAAGTGATAACCATCAATCACTGAAGCTTAATTTATATTACCAGAACAGAATTCCCAAAAGCAAAATTGATGCATTTGATAATTGTATTTGTGAGATAAATAAAGTCTGAAAATGGAGATGACCTTTGTTAAAGAAGATGCGACCTAACCGTAAACCCTAACAGCTAAACCTGCCACCGAAACTCATGACTCACTTGTTGGGACCGGCTCGGCAGAAATAAGCTGCTCAGATGGAACATCAGTAGATGGGTCCTGTTCAGATGGATCCTGCTCAGACGCTTCACTATCTTCTTCATCTGTGTAATCCCCAGTGTTTGGAAGTTGATCAGTAGATTCTCCCTTCAATTCATTCTCATTATATAGATCCCCTTGAACTGGTACATTTCTTTGCTGCTGGGACGAAAGAACATTTGCAATAGCTTTAATTGCAGCAGATGCCTGGTTGGGATCAACTGTCTCATCAACATCTATGCCATTAACATTAGTCTCCTCGGACTCGGACAAGGCATCCTGCCGTGGAGGAGGAACAAAAAAGGGAATTTTGCCCCTCTGCCAGTCATGAAGTATCATCTTTGCTGCAGTCATAAGGTCAGGCTCACCACCCTGGAAAAATAATGGAGTGAAAGTCACATCAAAGTCTGCCACCTATAGTCTTAACCAAAGCAAAATAAAACTTGAAGAAAAACAAATTGAAAGAATAACCAAATGAAATAATTTATTTTTTTTGACAAACCAAATGAAATAATTTAACATCTGTCAAATTTAGGAAAGATATATAGTATATCCATAGAGCTGGTGATCAGCCTCAACAACTTCTTTTTTAATAAAAAACTGAGAATTTAGATCAATACAAAAAGAATACCTTAAGGAGTTTGCCAGATGATTTGCAAAGCTGAAGTAGGAAGTCATTTTCATCAACCCTGATGACGAGATATAGATATTATTGACACAGATAAAAAAATCAAGATCAGTATATAATGGCATGTAATAGTCAAATCAAGAATAATCATGACTCATCACCACACCTTACTGTTCATGATTCATCACAAGATGCTTACTATATGTAGAGGGGGGAAAATCTTACAAAAAGGCTTTTAAAAAGTAGTCTGTTCTCAGAAAAAATAATACAAAAGGTGGACACTTTTTGAAGATCTATTACCATTCACCACAAAGTTAGGAGACAAGGAAACATACCAGTCTTTTATTTTATAAGCTCTTGTCAAGTGCTCCTTCTTCACACGTTTCAAAACCTCGCCAATATGGTCAGCAGCATCTTTCAAGTTTGTTACACGTACCTGGAAATAAATGAAATAATCGGTCAAAGAGGAATAATAATATCTGACAACAAACATGCAAAATGAATTCCACAAGAGTAAGCAGGAGTATAAATTATTAATTGGACAAGAATACAAATATGAGTTCTGACAATCACAATATATGACATAATAAAAGCTATGATCATTCAGGAGATGCCAAATTTATAGGTTAACACAATATAACTCAATACACCATTACATATCAATAATAAACATGCCCAATCTGACGAACCAAAACGAGGAAGAAGCAATATTGGAAAAATGACACCCACATAGGTAACATGCTAATCAATATTAAGTCTAACAAAATCCAAGAATAGCTCTTTCAGGGCCTGAGTTCCAAAACAACACATGAATAAAAAATCACAACCACAAAAAACATAGGATATATCGGATACAAGGCTGATTGGTCTAAAAAATATTATAACTATATATAGTAAAAGGAATAGCACTATCTATCATTACACAAAATGATAGTTTAACATTTTTCAAACACTGAAAGCAGTTCCGGCAAAAGAGAAAAATTATGTTTGCAGTCTTTGGAAGCTTAAAACAATCATACTACAAATCTTTCCCCCATCAGGTGGGTCACTCGTATGAATCAAACCAAGTCATTGTGCTCTTCCAATTTACATTGGCAAAATATTCTTTATAAAGTATCATGCAACCGATGTGAAACGAAAACCTACCACACCCTTCAGCACAACATCTGTTTCAGAGTCATTGTTCTGATAGACAACTCCTGGACAATCAATCAAAAAGATCCTCTTTGTAAGGGTTATATACTGCCAGACTTTTGTTTCCCCTGGAATTGGAGCAACCTTGCAAACCTGACACATTAATTGGACATGTGTCAATCAACATGCTAAAATGCCTGTTTTCTATGCTTTAATTAAGCAGGAAATAAGAAACAATGAAGGAAAAAGAAAGATTACATTCATCAACAAAAAAAAAAAAAAAAGATTACATTCTTAGTACGTAATGTATTGATCACTGATGACTTCCCAACATTTGGATATCCAACGAAACCAACAGATATTGCTTGCTTATCGCTTTTCAATCTTGCAAATTGTCTCAGAACAGATAGAAGTGAACCCTAAGCATGATAATGACCAATGTAAGTACGATAGCAAATACATTAAGATACACAAGAGTTAAAGGAGAGGAAGGAAATATGTGTTCTCTCCGACTTCACTTGTCCTTTTTTATTGATGAATCAACACATCATAGGAAATTGACAAACAAATCAAATCAAAGATGAAGTCAATAGTATACCTTTCCAAAGGACTTGTTAATGCTTGCATGGAATGCCAGAGTTGGATATTCTTTTGACAAAACTCTAAGCCATCCTTTTGTTGCCCAAGCAGGAATTAAATCACACTGAAAAAATAAGGAGGATTTGAAATTATTTATATTGTAAGATAAAAAAAATTAGGGTATTTAGCAACAATTTAAAACAAAAAGCATAAAAGAATATGTTGGTAACCTTGTTCAATAAAAGCACCATGTGTTTATGCTTGCAACTTTCTTTCAAATGTTTTTCTAAATGGTAACATCTTGTGCCTTGTGGATCCCTTGCATCTATAACCTGTATCAGGACAGATAAAATACTGTCAAAGACTGCAGAGGAAAGTGTGTGATATCCGCTGGGAATTTGTGATTCAAAGGAATTTGAACTACAATGGATTCATCAACTTAAATAAGCATGAAACGATCATATAAAGAAAAATGCTTTAAAAGTATAACACATTAACTCCCAACTTCTAAGTTTTGTACCTTACTTTACTATGATAAACTTCATTAAAATTCATAACAATATTCATACTTCACATTGACACAGCAAGGTAGCTTGCAGATTTGCCGCAGAAATACACATCATAAATCATAAAATAACTTTTTACATTTTTTATATTTTTACAAGATTGACTACACAAGTTTCAAGAAAACTTTATCATATTTTCCAAAATATTATACAACGGAAACACGTAAATGTTAGTCAAGTCAGAATCAGTCAACATAGACATGTGAAAAATTAAACTAGCAACACCATGAAACATTACCTGGACAACAACATCTGAAGAATCTATCACTTTGTAGAGTTCACCCCATATACGTTTGCTTTGACCCTTTTCAAACATGGTATGTCGCACTAAATCTCTAAATCCATCTGCTTCATTAGCTTCTGCAGCCGCACCAAAAGAAGCATACTTCTCTTCAAAAGCATCTACAGAGCAAAGTAATGTGAGAAAAGCACAACAGCTATCAAATTAAGTACAACATCATTTGGTCAGAGAAACACATCACATATAAACAGCTATTCCCACTAAAGAAACATAAAACCGCACCATTCAGTATTGATTACGCATATAAACGGAACAAATGAAAAACAAGTAACCAAATTACAACACTCGTGGATAAGCTAAAAAACCACTTCGATATTATTTTTTAATAATAATTTGGTTTTAGAGGAGTGGTGGCAACACTCACACTAATACTCTTTTATTAGGTGAAATTCATACAGTCCCACCATTTTAGGAACAGGTCCCACATAACATGATGGGACCGAGATAAATTTCACCAAATAAGAGAGTGATGATAGGAAAAATAGTAATAAGTGAGTAATGCTTACTCTTTAGTTTGGTTTTAAGAACCACTATTCTTAACTTTAAAAAAATAAAATAACACATCTTTTAGCACAATAAAACCAGCCATATCTCAAGC
The DNA here is from genome assembly GCF_020283565.1 of Trifolium pratense. NCBI lineage: Eukaryota > Viridiplantae > Streptophyta > Magnoliopsida > Fabales > Fabaceae > Trifolium > Trifolium pratense. The sequence continues at coordinate 44,531,678 of NC_060062.1, read as the reverse complement.
TAATACTAAGGCACTGTTTGGCACAAAAATTAGACGAGAAAATGATAAACTATAATCTATAAGCTAATTGAATTAGCTTATCAAAATAAACTATAAGCTAATAAAATAAGCTATAAACTAGCAAAAATAAACTATAAGCTAGTAAAAATAAGCTATGAACCAGCAAAAATAAGCTATAAGCTCATGAGAAAAAATGTTACAAAACAGGTCCTTTTTTTTTTCAATGAGCTTATGAGCTGTAAGCTATAATCCATAAGCCATAAGCTCCAATTTTGGCATTGCCAAACAGAGCCTAACTAAACAACCCAATTTAGAGGGAAATCATGATTTATACCTTGAGAACCATCAGCTTTCTTAGCTAAAGACTCATAATCAGAAGCCAAAAGGCTCGGTCTCTTTCGTTTAGTCTTAGGTCCAAATGCATCCGAAAAAGGCTCTCTATCAAGTAGATGAACCCTAGATTGCTACATTCAAAATCCATAAACCAATAAATAAATTTACAACAAAAGCACAAAATCATTGCAACAATTCAGCAACTGAAAAAACAAATAGAAACCTTCTGGTAATCCTTGAGAAGCGACATTGGCAAATTCTTCCCCTTAAGAATAACATTAAAAGTACTCGAATTATGCTTAGCCATTTCTTCTCTAAAAAACTCAAGCTCTTTCTGATTCACAACACGAGTATTCCCTGCAAAATCACAAAACCAAAAAATACCAAAAAAAAAAATTAGAAAATCGAAAGCATGAAATTAAGAAGTTGAATTTGAGTAATCGTGATTGAACATACCGAACCAATTACGATCGGGTTTAATTCGTGTATTGGGAAGATCTTTATTCTGATACTCGTGGGATTGGATATGGCCCTTCTTGTTACGAACAGGTCTGTTTTTGTACATCTTGAGACGGCGAACTGTGGCGGCGGACCGCTTCTCGGTCTTGGAGTCATTGCTACGGTTAGCGTCGTTGGAGTGCTTTGGTTTTCCAGAGACGTTAACGCTTCTCTCTTTCTTCTTCGCCATTGCAGAGAGAGAAAGGGACGAGAAGAATTGAGATTAGGGTTTGTTGCAACTGAAATAACAGTGCAGCCAACAAGGTGAAGATTGGGCTTGGGTTAGTCGAAGGATTGATTAATTGTTGCTGACCATCTGATTAAATATGAACAGTTGAGATCAAAACTATATTCATAAATTAGAACCGTTTGATATTTTTGGACGGTCGAGATTGTTTATTGTGTGTAACTTTGAAATTATTATTATAACCGACTATTCGGGTCCACCAAATAATGATAGATATTTTGGTTCTTCAGGATTTTTTTTTATTTTCAACTTATTATAGTTTTTGTATCAAGGAACACAATTTCACTAGTGAACAAGTAAAAAAAATTGAGTTTAAATTTTGTGGTGAGGAATTGGGTGATTTTAATACATTAAAATATATATATAAAATAAGTGATTTTAATACACTTAAGTGATGTGTTCTAATATAATTTCTTTTTTGCTAATTTAACAAACGAGGGTGGAATAATAAATTGGGGGTTTAGTATAATTAAATAAAAAATTGGAGTTTTTTTTTTGGTAAGGAAAAAAAAAATTGGGGATTCAAAAACACATTTGACCCAATAACATAAAATAAATGCAATTTAAAAAATAAAATAAAAGCAATAAAAACTTTGTCAAAAATAAATAAAAATAAAATAAAAACAGACTTGACCCGAAAAAGTAACAAAAGGGTTTATATTTATATATTGTGAATCCTATTGACGGCAACAAACCCTATTCTCACAACGTTGATTCTCTACAATGTCGAAGAAGAAACAGAAGAAGAGAGCAAGAAAAGTTAACGGGATGAAGAAGAAAGAAAGAAATGTTAACGTCTCTGTAAAACCAAAGCATTCTCTTGATGTTAACCGGAGCAATGTCGCCACAAAAAATTCCCGATCTGCGGCCACTGTTCGCCGTCTCAAAATGTACAAAAACAAACCTGTTCGCTGTCGTAGAGGAAGAGTTTTATCTAACGAGTATCAATCTAAGGATCTTCCTAATACAAGAATTCAACCTGATCCTCGTTGGTTCGGTTAGTCCAATTTCGTCACAATAATAATAAAATTATTCAGTTACTTGTTAATTATCATTATTCAAATTTAACATGCGAGTGAGTTTCCAGGTTTTAATTTTTTGTTTTGGTTTTGTGATTTGCAGTTAATACTCGTGTTATAGGTCAGAAAGAGCTTGATGGTTTTAGAGAAGAAATGGACAAGTATAAGTTGAGTAATTATAATGTTACTTGAAAGGGGAAGAATTTGCCATTGTGATTTTTCAATGATCATTAGAAGTTTTTTTTTTTTTTTTCTTCAGCTGTGGATTTTGTGCTTTCATTTGAATTCTTTAATCAAATTCGGTAAATGTACTTGTTTATGAATTATGAATTTGGGAGCTAAGAGCAATTTATGCTCAGTTTGGTAAAAATAGCGAATAGTTTATGGATAAGCTAGCTTTAAGCTAGTTTATATATCTAACTTTATTATTTCTTAATGTGTGCTAAAAGCTTAAAAGATATGATATATAAGCTTAAAAGCTTATATATATCATATCTACGTATGTGCTTCATTCACCCTCGTTTGTTATTTATAAAATCAACATTTTTTTTTTATAATATAAAATCAAACATATTGAAATTACTTTAAAAAAGAATTTGTATTTATATTTGAAGGAGTTAATGTTATGTATTATTTGTTTTTTTTTTTGACAAAATGTATTTTTTATAGCTCTATAACATGAATTTTTTTTTCAAAATTATGAAAATTTTCATTTAATTAACGAAATTCCTTCTAATATAAATAAAAAGACTCGATATAAAAAAGTGACATGTGGCATCATTAATGGTTAGTCATTAATTTTTTAGCTAAAAGTTTCTTTAAAAAATTTTAATATGAATTCCTAAATATAATATATTGTAATAATTATTTTACACAATTATTCTTATTAAATTAGTGTTTATATCATTCAACTTCTACCATCTATTCATCAGTTTTACAACTTATACGCATTAGTTTTTTTACAATGTGAAATGACTCTTCGCAAGCATGGAATTTGTAACCGAGCAGCTCCATATATTTAATAATATTTAAAGAAAAATACTATTACTATACCTTGTATATAATATGTTATTTATTTACGTAAAAAAAAATGTTATTTATAAAATCAACATTTTTTTTTGATAATATAAAATCAACATATTGAAATTACTTTAAAAAAGAATTTGTATTTATATTTGAAGGAGTTAATGTTATGTATTATTTGTTTATTTTTATTTTTGACAAAATGTATTTTTTTTATAGCTCTATAACATGATTTTTTTTTTCAAAATTATGAAAATTTTCATTTAATTAACGAAATTCCTTCTAATATAAATAAAAATACTCAATGTAAAAAAGTGACATGTGGCATCATTAATGGTTAGTCATTAATTTTTTAGCTAAAAGTTTCTTTAAAAATTTCTAATATGGATTCCTAAATATAATATATAGAGATTATACATACAAAGTTTCTACTATAATCTAGAAGTGATTAATCTTCATTGACTAATTTCTTAAAAATTTGTTAAACACAGAAGACAGAATTAGCAATCAAACTCGACACTCTTAGATGTTCAAATCTCTCACTATTGGACCAATTTATAGTTGTAAGCTAAATTTCCTCACAATTGGAAGGAAAAAAAAAAATTGACAGTACAATAGAAGGAGGAAAAAATAAAACTGCATTGAAAATTGGAAGTAAGGACAATTTTTTTTTGGCAAATGTCACTATTATTGTGAAGTGGACCATAAGGTTGTATTAGAAAAAAAAAAACTTTCATTTCTAGAAAAAAGTAAACACAAACCAGTATCCAATAGCAGTAGTACTAGTAAAAAATCTTAGACAAGGAAATAATGAAGTTAATTGTTAATAAATACGGTTAGAAATTAGAATAGCTAGTTGATAGAAAAAACTCCAAAGCTCCAGCAACAAAATATATACTCTGCCTAAACATCCACATTAGTGCATTACTAAACACTTAATTGAATAATTTCTTCTGCTACTTAAAATAAAACTGATAATAATAATTAATTAAAAGACAAAAAAGACCATCCTCATCATCATCCAAAGGCAGAGGAATTTACTGTGATATGTCTAAGAGGATGTGTAATATCTGTGCCTCCAGCATGCTGCACAAACTCAGCAGGTGAAAATGTGCTTCCATGACAGACACAAACAATGCTAACTTCATCACATTTTGAATATGTGTATAAAAAACCATTCACTGTTTTACCATTGGGTCCATTTCCTTTTGTTGATACATATGGCATTTGAGGTAAAGGCTTTTTCATTGGTATTGTAGCAGGTTGTGCATTGTGTTTCATTGGATTTTGTTGCAGTTGCATGTTGTTTGGATGAGTTTGAGACTCATTCACATTGTTGTGATTTCTTGTAGGATGAGATGATGCAATTTCTTCAGGTTGGGTTTTTCTGGTGTTGGTTTCTTTGGAATTTTTCAACTGAGTTAGTTCTGCAAATGAATTAGATGAATGGCTGCGGCTGCGGCTATGACTGTCTGTGCTCCCTCCATCTGAGATAAAAAATGGCAAGAATGTTATAGATATAAGGCTGTACAAATGAGAAATAAAAAGAAAATACATTGTTTGAAAAATTGATAATCTTATATGTTTTAAACAACGTGGGATATATATGATCTAGTGGGATATAAATGATCTAATGATAGAAAAATATCAACATCGAAAACAATTGAAAATTTATTTATAAACTTAATTTAAAACGGGTAGTATCACCATAATTTAGAAAAAATATCTGATGGATGGACTACAACTGCCAACTTTTAAAATTGAGCTGTAAAATAATGAAAATAGAGTACCAAAATTGCAATTAAGCTTTTTTTTTATAATAGTAGGGAACCTCAGTTCAAACACGATCCTTACATATTATTGGAAAAGATTACCTATCAACGGAACAATGATAGGAGAGACATTTCAAAAGGTCAATTGTCTCTCCCCCCTAAGAAGTAATGTGTCGGGAACCCAAGTTCGATTCTTAAAAAGAACAATTCTTAGTTAGACTTTGAGACGTTTCAAAAGGTTAATTGTGTCGAGACCAAATCTGCAAATAGTGAAAATAGAGGACCAAAATTGGAATTTTTTTGTTCAAACCCGATCCTTACATACTTGTTGGAAAAGATTACCTATCAACAGAACAATGATAGGAGAGACATTTCAAAAGGTTAATTGTCTCTCCCCCCTAAGAAGTAATGTGTCGGGTACCCAAGTTCGATTCTTGAAAAGAACAATTCTTAGTTAGACTTTGAGACATTTCAAAAGGTTAATTGTCTCTCCACCCTAAGAAGTAATGTGTCAGGAACCCAAGTTCTATTCTTGAAAAGAACAATTCTTAGTTAGACTTTGAGACATTTCAAAAGGTTAATTGTCTCCACCCTAAGAAGTAATGTATCAGGAACCCAAGTTCGATTCGATTCTTGAAAAGAACAATTCTTAGTTAGACTTACATTGACCTATTCTAGTATCATCATTAGAAGTCATGTCTAAAAACAATAAACCCAACAATTTGTATCAAATATTCACATGCATGTATCATAAACACAAAATAATGAAACCATTGCACCTTGATTATATATATATATATATATATATATTCTAGAAAGTAGTCTAGTGGCTAAAATTCGGATGAGTGAAATGGTCGGGTTTCCTGCATGTATAATGCAAATTGAACTAAAATCATCCTTTGATTAATCTTCTTTCCTTGTTTATGTTTAATAACTTTAAAAGATTATGAGCTCAGTCAATCAAATATGAAGGAAATATCATAAATTAATAGTATAAATCTAATATTAAGAACAAAAATCAAAACAAAACAAAAACATCATGCTATTAGCTAAACAAAGAAGAGAAAACAAAAGAAAAAAAAGAAATAACAACAATAAAAATTTCACCTTCACGAGAAGAGCTTTGATAATCAGAAACAGCAGAAGAACTACACCTAGAAGAATCACCATTAGATTTCACTTTTCCATCTCCACCGTTAAAACTAACACCATCAATTCCACCCACATTCTTCTCACTCCCATACCAAAACGGTAACGCCATTCCGTTATTTAACGGCACAAACTGCACAGCTCCATACTGTTGCGCTTGCACCACCTGAAACGGAGCCATCCAAGACACAGCACCGTTAACAAACTCCATCTTCTCTTTCTTAAAAACCGGTTCACATTCCGGTTCAGGTTCTCCGAACCGGTTTTCTGTTCCTTTTTTTTGCTCTCGTTTTCTCTTCGCCTCCATTCTCCTCAAAGCCAGAATCTCACGCTTTTGATCCATTTTCTGCATTTCATTGCTTTGATTCTCACCCGAATATAAACCGGTTAAACCGGATTCTAATTCAGGTTTTGATTTCTGAACCGGTTTTTTGAAAGCTCCACCAATGGATAACCCTAAATCAAGCTCAACCTCTTCAAATTCCACCATTGTTGAATATTATGATTGTTACTATAGCTTCATATGCAAAAAAAAATTGATAATGAAAATTGAAAATGTGAAATGAGAAATTGTGTTGATTTTTGAGTTTATAAAGTGGGGTTGGAAAAAGAGAAAGGAAGGACACGTGGCGAGATGTGAGAAGTGGAGAAAAGCGGTTATTGACACGTAATGAGCGTTAAGAAAGGAAGCACCGCTAAATAATCGAGAAACGGAGAATCTGTTCTGGTGTGAGAAGATTCTGAGAAAGACACGTGGAAGTTTTGCTTTGGAAAGTGGAAAAGGGACACGTGTTGGAATATGAGGGGATAGTGTGGGAGGATAATAAGGGACACGTGTGGGAAAGAAATAGAGTAATAAATGACTACTGTACTTATATTTTATTGTTCTTATATTTAATTATTTACTACTTTAATAAAATTTTATAGCTCTTACCGGTAAGAGACCCGTGCTAAATCGTAACGTTACGACGATATTTTTTTAAGTTGTAGTTTGGTAATTAAAATTGGTTGTAATCATAAATATTTAAATTGAAAGAAACAACTAATAGAATATATTTATATATCAGTTATAATTTATCCCGTGTAAAATAATTCTTTTGAAATTTTTATTAGTAAGAACTTGTCTCACATATTATAATTATTTTAAACTTTTTTTTTCAGTGATAATTTATCTCGTATATGATAGTTAAAATTTATATATTAGTTAGAATTTAACCCGTTAAAATAATTTTTTGAAATTTTTATTAATAGAACTTGTCTCACATATACTGGATAAATATAAAAATATGTTTCATTTGAAATTTGAATATCATAGTTTGCTTCCAAAAGATAATTCATGACAACCTGCAAAATAAAGGACATTGTCACATGCATTTGTTTTCAAAAGTAACTAAGACCATCTCCAATGGTGTAGTACCTATTAGGTACTCATGGTACTTATTAGGTACTACCATTGGAGCAAAACACCTTTGAGTATCTATTAGGTACCACTTCTCATATAAGAACTCTCTCTCTCCTCTTGGACCCACCTTATTTTAGATTAAAATATTCTTTTTATGGGACTCACACACATTTTTAAATTGATTTGAAATTATTGATGGACCCATTTAGAATTTTTTAAGAAGTGTTAGGTTGGAGGAGTTGAGTACCTATTAGGTACTATTATTAAAAAATAATAAATGAGTGATGTGTCCACGTGGGACCCATTTAAGTACTCAAAATTAGAGTTCTCCATTGTGCATGCTCTAAGCGGCTTGTGGCTTGGTTAAAATGCAACTATGTCTTTCAATAAAGTAACATTTGCACTCACAATATAGAATATGACTTAGATTGCTTGACTACTTATGTACTTTCAGTTTAGTTACCAAAATTTTGGACACCAATTACCCTTACTTTGGACACATGACAACAACTTAAGCAAGGACAATTATGAGTTTACCAGAACAATCAACTTTCTTATATTATATAGATATTTTATTGGCTAAAATGCACTTTTAGTCCCCTAAGTTTCACAAACTTGCAATTTTAGTCTCCTAACTTAAAAAATAGCAGTTTTGGCCCCCTAACTTTAGCCCCTTTTGCAAAACCTCAATTTTGACTTAGTCAATGAATATGTGGCAACTGACTTAGCCGAATAAGATGTCATGTGTGTAATTTTTTAATTTTAAAATATAAAAAAAGCCACAGATGAAATAAAATAATTGGATAAGCTTCCAAAAGCTAAAGCTTATCTACTTCATCTCAAACCTCGCTAACATAATCCAAACGACATTTTAATGGAAGCAACAAGTAATTATTCCTTCGGAAGAAATCGCCTCCTTGAGAATTGTTATTTTAACTCACATTAGTGTTAAAAGTTTTGACTCGGTAACAAAACATATTTAAGCTTATATTAGTGTTAAAATGTTTGTATTTGTCTTGCTGAGTTGCTGAAATGTTATTGCATATTGAAAGCCAGACATGAAAATTATAATAGAAGAAGCACTTGATGTACAAAGGCCTTTGAAACTAAAAACCTAGGAGATTGACAGGTTTCTGTGGACTAATATCTATCGTGAAATTGAAGAACATTCTAACTGAAAATTCATCAAGTTCTTCTTTCAACTCTTCCACCATTCATCAAGTTTCTTCTAAGAAGTCATTGGATTTGGAGATGATGGTAGTGTTGCGGCGGCAGAGATGAAGAATTAGAGAATTAGGTGATGAATATGAATGAATAAATCCCAAAAATGAGAATTTTTTTAATTATGTTAGTGTAATTGAACAAAGTTGACTCAGATAAATTTTAGAATTGAGTTTTGAGCCTAACTCATCCGTACAAAATCGGCTTGTAAAGTGAAGATTATCTCTACTTTATAAACGCTTAGTCAGACTATCTCTCAACCGATGTGAGACTTCTTAACGCACCCCCTCACGCTCAGCATTATTGGGCTTGGTGCATGGATATAAACGGTAGGTGGCCCGATAACGGAAACCTGATAACAGATGGCCCAACAGATCGTGGAGAGGCTCTGATACCATCTTAGAATTGAGTATTGGGCTTAACTCATCCTTACAAAATTGACTTGTAAAATGAGGATTGCCTCTACTTTATAAACGCTTAGTCAGACCATCTTTCAATCGATGTAGGACTTCTTAACAATAAAAGCAATCATGACTTTTGAGAACAACCGATGTAGGAAAGATATGGTGTGGAAAGGTGCACAATAATTATGGTGGGAAAAGACACGTGTCATTATGTTATTGGCTAGTTATGTCACACCAGCACTCGGTTAAAAAAATTAACGGCATAGACCAAATTTGATGACGGAAAAAATTGTAGGTTTTTTTTCACCATAAAAAAATATAGGGACTATTCTTGTCAATAACACAAAATGTAGGGACAAAAAACATATTTAACCCTTATTTATAAGTCAATAAATCTACAAACGTATTTTTACTCATACTTGGCACATGTCTGGATACTAGTTATACTACATTTTCCTATGGAATTACTGAACATTTTCTTATTGCACTTTATGTATGCTAACTATAAAGTTGCGGTTAAAAGATTATAAATACCAACATTAATGTATCATGGTTTATACAATGAAGTACGTATAAACAAACGTAGGAGTGGGCAAAGTTCAGTTTAAAACCAAAACTGCAAAAAACTGAACCGAATTGTTTTTACGGTTCAGAAAACTAAACCGAACTGCAATTGTAACATAAACTGAATTGAACAGTTCGGCTAACCAGTTAACCGGTTATATATTGAAAAAAGCAAACCATTACTAGTTGGACCCAACTGCACGATTCATGTAAAAATATCTTTTATTAAAATCAAATGTTTTAAATGTTAACACTAAAGTAGGAGTAGCATATTGTAAACAAAAAAAAAAGTAGTAGTATTTTTTTTCCTCGAACCTGGTTCGCCCAAAAAAAAATGTGACACAGTAATAATAATAATAACCTTTCAAAAAAATATCATTCATGTAAATATCATTAAAAAATAATCTATAACAATATATAAAAAGGATAGGTGAGTTTGGGATGGACTTTTCAATATACCTATTTTACCCTTGACTTAGTTTCACAACTTCAATTAACTAATCAATTTAAAAAAATAAAAAATAAATTCAAATCATAAAAATGTGAATAAGTGGCAAATGAATTGCCTATACATGAATGATTACCAACTTAATACTACATCTATACTATATAAAAAGAGAATACAAATATTTTTGGTGTCGATTTTTCATAATACCAACAATATCCTTATTTTTTTAGCAATAAAAATCTTTTATTAACAAATTCATCATAATATAAAACATTTTTTTGGACATAAGTTAGACACACGCAGGCGCGTTCCGTGCCTGTCTGGCCCGCTAGTAATAATAACAAGAATCAATGATAATTGTACCCAAAAAAAATAATAAAATACTTAATAACAAGAATTTATATATATAAAAAACAAATTTATAACATGAATCAATGATAATTGTACAAAAAAAAAAGGTTTGATGTTGCTACAATGATGGAATTTGAACCTCTCGCACCAGATCTGTGTAGAAGCGTGTAACCGAGCCTTACTGTGTTCAGGTCGAAGTCGAGAGAGAACACAAAACTGAGATAGACAGAGAGAACAAAGCTTCTATTGATGCAGTGACAGAGCTGCGATGGAGGTTGGTGGTGATGTAGTGGGTGACGGCGGATATGAAGCTGAGAGATACAGAGAGAAAGAAAAAATATTTGACTTCTAATTTGGATTTTAGGGTTTTAATTTTGGAGTTTTAGTGATTATTGGTTTATTGGTTCAGCTTACCGTTAACAGTTTTTATAAAAAAAACCGGTGAACTGATTCGTTGTTTGACAAACAGTTTGGTTCGATTTTTTTCAAAATTGGTTCAGTTTTAAATGGTTTGGTTTGGTTCAGTTTACATATTTGGTTTGATTTTTGGGTTTTTATGCCCACCCCTAAACAAATGGAGTTATATAATCACATGAGTCTACAATGACACATAATCTAATTAAGGCATCGACCGAATGACTTAGAGATAAAAGGTAGATGTTGGGACTATATGATTGAACAAGTATATATTTTGAAACATCATAATAATCTAAAGGTGTTTGAGGTGATATAAGATAAATGTTCTTAATGAGTTCTACCAAAATGATAATGGAAAATTTCATTCTTTTATTTTTTTTAATGGAAAATAATTTTAAGAACATAGGTAAATTAGTGGAGAATCATGTCCTCTCTTGAGCTAGCTAATTAATGGCCAATTCGCATGAGCGTGTTATAAATCAAAATGGCCTTTTATTCTCATAGTTTATCATTTTGGTAGAACTCATTAAGAACATTTATCTTATATCACCTCAAACACCTTTAGATTATTATGATGTTTCAAAATATATACTTGTTCAATCATAGGGTAATGTTAACTTGTGCCCTAAGGGCACATGTTAAGCTACCTAAAAATAGAAATATAGCATTTAATGATACAAAGAATTTAATGTTTAGATAATTGAATACACCACAAGTACAATAAATATTTTCCATATTTATCTTCTTAACATGTGCCCTTAAGGGCACAAGTTAACATTCTCCTTAAATATATCTTTACGATGAAATCTATAATTCTAAAATATTTTATCGGTTCAAACCTTTTCTAAAAAATTCATTGTGATGTAATGTATTAGTGAATTTATCGAAAAATTCATTGCAATATATATATATAGATAGATAAAAAGAATTTAGAAAAGTTTTAGTTACATGTGACAAACTCTTGTTTACTGTATTGTATTAACCAAATCAAAGATCATTAAACGGGCATCTTCTTCAAAAGTTGCCCTTCCATGAAGCTGAAAAAACAAAACAATATGAAAATTAGTATTAATACATGCAAACAAAAAGTTTCTTATACAATTTTATTTTACTATTAACACTCTAATAGTATTCTTTTTGACACTAATTTTTTTAGTTAGAAAAATATATGTACAATAATGAATAGTATTTTAATAAAAGTTCTAATTAATCAAGTTGGAAATTTGAATAATAGGGTTAATGAAAATTCTCCAAAGTGTTTTATATTTAGAGATCAAAGTAGTAATTTTCATGTCATTTTCAAATAATTGCTCAGATTTACATCAATTTTACCACTTAGCTGAAAAAGTTTGACAGTGTATTACTATTATTGTGAGTAACTATGAGAAATGCTTTCAATACCGCTATTCAACACTCGTTATTTTATTAGTTGGAATAAATGAGAGTCTCTCAATTTGAAAATATGTCTAATATAAAGTGATGAGACTCATGAATTTCACCAAATCAAAGAATGAATGTTTGAGAGTGTTAACAATAGAGACCGGATTGCCTACAGTAGCAGAAACAAACAGTTTGCCGCTGTAATTGATCTCAACCATTAATTATAGACGATCGGACGGTTCAAATTAGATGTAATAAATGAAGTATAAACAATTTCAACCGTTAATTATTGATCTGACGGTTCCTATCTATTACATCAAGACGCGGTAATAGAGTGCTGCTTAACATTTCTTTGAAACTACATAAAAATTTTAAGTATACAAGAAAATAAATATGATTAGAAAAGAAAACAAAATGATTTACCTCTTGATGTAATAGTAACAAAAATCTGCTAAGATGAAAGACTGAACAAACTCTATTACTTGAAGAACCACCATCCAATAATAGCCATAACCAAAGAAAAATAGATATCTCCCTCCAGTTTCATAAATCTACAAAAGGTTAGAAAACATTAATATACATTATTCAATTTATTTGATCCTTATATATTTGTTGAGGTTGCTAATTTACACCCATCTAAAAATATTAATGTGCACAACTAAAAATGTGCGCATTGCTAATTTACACCTTAATATTTTTAGGTGGATATAAATTAGCAAAAAAATAATTAATGATCAATCTTACATGAATAATCCAATAAGCCAATGCTAAGAATCTTGAGATACCAAGAGCAAATACATAATATCCTGTGAATGTTTCAATCATCTGAAAATTGAAAACATATGCCACAATTAAAACATACTCTATAAGGAAAAAAATATATATAGTAGAATAGAGTGTACAGGTTTTAAACCTTTGCATTTTGCATATAACGAATTTGAGGAAGTATTGCAACAGTTTCCAAATACAAAGTGAATGCAAAAATGACTCTAGCTATCCAGTAATATTGAGGTGACCTTGGATGGATTAGTACTGCCAGAATTGCGGAAGGCACCACCTAGTACACAATAAAATGTTTCAAGTAAATGCAACATGTAATGTAATGTAACATATACATATTCTTTCAATGCAAAGTATAACATTGATAGTTATGATATACTCCCTCTGGTCTTTAGGTTCATTGAATAATTGATATATCTGATAACTGATGTATCTAGTATTCTGGTCTAGATCAGATATATAGTTATTTAATGAATCAAATATCTCAATTATTCAATCAACCTAAAATAATAATTTTTTTCTTATAATAAGAACCAAATAGAGTAGAATGACACAAGCAAGAGAATATGAAACCATATTTACCAAAAAGGATAACCACATGTTGTCAAACTCCTTGATATAGGATGATTTGAGTCTGAATCTCATCAACCAAATAATCGTTAAAGTTAACAAGAGATATATGCAATCAAACACAGTGCGGTAATCACCCTCCATGTGGATGCTAAGACCTAATCTTATTGCTAGGAATGCAGCGTTCAGCTCTTGGAACTTGAGGGATAAACCTAAATATATAAAAATTGTTCTTTAGGTTAGCATAAATGAAGTAAAAACTTAAAAGATAACATATTCACTAACTAATGAAATCGATAATTAAGATGACATAAACACTATGGGATAGAAATAACAACACTTAAAAAGTAATATACAAACAAAAGAACATGACCTGGCATATTCATCAAACTAGTCACATAGTTAAGAGAACATAATTTAGTTGACAGGAACATTGCAATATACAGGGGCTAGTGTTCAACTTGGAGTCTCTCACTTATTCATCTTAAGAGATGAAATTCTGATCACCAGACATCAAATTTCAACAATTATTTATTTAGGAACATCAGCACAAAACATGAACTTGAGATAAAGTCCGACTCCATCAAAAGTTTGTGGTTTCTTTTGGCGATTGTTTCTTGATCGTATTCCAATCAAAACTAATCTTGCCCGACGAAGAGTCATCACCGATGTGGAAGGAGATGATTGCGTGTTTTGTGGTGGGACACTAGAGAATTTGGTTCATCTTTTCTACCAGTGTGATTTTGCGATTGCGATATGGCATGTTGTGTTCCGTTGGATTGTGCTACAACTTGTTATTACACCATACTTTTTCTATTTTCAAACTTGATTGGGTAGACAAGTGCAAAAGGCAAGAAATGGTTCGAAAATAATTTGTCACGCTACACTTTTGGACTTTGGTTGATTTGGAAGACTAAGAATGATAAAATTTTCAATAATTATGTTCAAGTCAGATATCAACATCCTCTAGTGATCAGTCACAGCCCGGTGACATGAATCACAAACGTTTTAGTGATACAACTAACGTTGATCAAATTATTTGGTTGTTCACACTCTCGACTCTTCTTCCGGCAGCCTCGCAACCATATCATCTACTATAAGAGCGTTCGACTCTACAATGTCTACAACTTTAGAGTGAATGATTATCTAGTACAATCACAATGTTCAACCACGAGATTTCAGATTAAATGATTAACGAACTCTATCTAAAGAGATAAAATAATACCAAATTCAATTCTCGATGATAAAATAATTTTTGGTTAAATTTTATTTAACGATTTTTCTCGAATATGTATGTGTACCCTTTACTCAACAAGAAATAATAAAAAATAAAAAAAGACAATATGGGATAGCCATATTGTTGCCGTATCCACGCTTTTAGAATTTTAGAACATTGTGATTGTTTAATTGATATCAGACGATCTTAATTTCAAGTTTATAAAAAATAAAACAAATTTAAAATATAAATCATCTGATCTAAACAATGTTTTATCAATGCATGAATGCGGCAAAAATTGACTATGGTGAATCCGACCCGAACTATGTTTAATTGATTATGTGAAACTAAGAAACATACCAGAACAAGTCTTGTAAACGAAGAGCTTGTATACAAGGATAACAAGACCAGCAATATGGATTGATCCAGAGGCAAAGTAGAAAAATTCAGGTTCTGTGATAGTGTACCTTAAAATCACTATAGCACAAAAAGCAAGCAATATCCCCAAAAAAATCTTCACTTTCATTGATCTCTTCCCCAACCATCTTGTCAAAAAATTCACCGCCAAATCCTTCTTTGATCCCATTTTGTGACCAAAAGAAGAAAATTCAGCAACTAAAACAGGGTTATAATTTTTTCTTGAGTTTGTATTTGTGCTCACACAAAATTTTAGAGAATGAAATATATTTGATTTGATATTAAAGACCACATATTGACTATGGAAATCGTTTTAGAAAAGTCCATAGGAAAATATGGAAAGTCTTTGACTGTGGGATTTTTTTGTCAAGAATATTATTCTTTTTTTTAAAGCTAAAGGAAAAAGGTTTCTTTGACATACTTGAATTACTTGCCTTATTTTTTTATTTTTTTGGTAAACTATAGGTATCTTTACGCGCAACTACAAAGACTAATCTCTCTCGAGGTGATCGAGATTCATTTAAGGGATTGACTTCTCCCAACAAATATTTTCATATGCACCGGTTGGGGATCGAACCCAAGACTAAATGGCCAAAGTCATAAATGTAGTAGTATCAAGCATCTACCATTTATGCCACACTATATTGGTAAATTACTTGCTTTATTTATTCTTATAAATATTTGTTATTTAACGAGAGTTTCCATTTCTCATAAGAATATTTTATATATTTTCTATAAAAAGAGGACTATATATGTTTAAAATGGTGAGATACACAATATCCAAAAAGTTTACTATCCGCTGCATACAGAGGAGTATATATCTAAAAATGGCTTAAATATGAAAATGATCCCTGCAATTACGGCTTGTTTTGATTTTAGCTCCTGCAAAAACAAAAGTTTAATTTTAGTCCCTGTAAAATACCAAAACTTTTAAAAAGGTCCTTGAGGTGAATTTTTGGCTGACATGTCAAGTAATTGATGATTTGGCAGATACTGACTAGGATTTTTGATGACGTGGAATTAACATGTCAGATTAAAAAAAATAAAAATAAAAATTGAAAATTAGAAATAGAAATAGAAACATAATATACTTTAAAAAAAATTAATATATTAGATTTTAAAATATATTAGATTAAATTTTTTTTATCAAGTACCGTAGAAGAAAACACGAAAAGAAGTAAAACACATTTTCTGTTCATTTTCTTCAAATCACAGAGTTTTTCTTCGTGAGTTCTTCTACTGCTATCACTCATTTCGAAATAGTCTTCCTTGATTCCCGTTCGTCTTGGCTTTGTACATCACCATGGGTATTTGACACCCACACACATGAAGCTTTTCTGCCACAAAAACTGAAGAAGATCGACGAACCACCTCTGCTACCACCTTTGGCTACTCGACATCTTCATTCTTCTTTTGCATGATTGTCCTTCAATCGCAGCTTTGATTCAGGAACCCTAATTTTTGTCCCTTTCTTCTTTGCGTGATTTCTTTCTTCTATTTGATAATTTATTTTGTTTTTTTTAAATTTATTTTTTTTACGGAAAATCTAATATATTAATTTTTTTGGTAAGTATATTAAGTTTCTATTTCAATTTTTTTAAAAATCTCACATGTTATTTTTCGTTTTTCTATTTTTAAATAAAAATGACATGTTAATTCCACATCATCAAAAATTCTAGTCAGCATCTGTCAAATCATTAATTACTTGACATGTTAGCCAAAAATTCACCTCAACTCAAGGACGTTTTTAAAAGTTTTGGTATTTTGCAAGGACTAAAATCAATTTTTTTTTTTGCAGGGGTCAAAATCAAAACGAGCCGTAATTGCAGGGACCGTTTTTCATATTTAAGCCTCCAAAAATTATATTATATTATTATATACATTTAATTTGAATATAAACTTTAAATTATTTGTCTGTATATTTTTTTTTATAAATAGATTATTTGTTTTAATTAATGCATAATAAATGTAAAATATTAGTATTATTATTTAATTGATTGTTCATTAAGCGGTTTATTAAATATTTTACTTTCAATAAAATAACCGAGATAGCATTAAATGCATTCAAAGATTTTCAGCTATGATTCATTTTTTTAACATTTTTTCTAATAGGCTCATTTTTTAAAAATAAAATATTGCTTTAAAAAAAATTAGTCATTTAGAGTGATTTATTATTTTTTTTAGCAACTAAAGAACCAATTATATTAATTTTTTTTCTTTTTAAGAAATATTAACCTCTTCTCTAGTTGGCACAATATGTGCTCAAACTAACTAAAGAGGTAAACCAAACAAGATTACAAGCGGGCAAAGAGAAAGAAAGTTGCTGCAAGTCACACAACATATATAACAAAGCATTACCAAGAGCGAGAGATAAAATATATGTGGGAGATAAAGAGCCAAAATTTCGTTTCCGTTAACATATCTCAATTTGATAGAGATTTTCGATGCATGATTGTGATTCGAGGATTGTCTCATCTACATACAAAATATGTAATATCCCCATCAATTAAGCTATTCGAGCATCATGCTGCCTACATTGTATGCGACATTAGGTAAGAAAGTGAAGACAAAAGATGTTGGGTCACCACAAGGAGGCAGCTAGGGGAATCATCCACATTGGGTTCAAGAACAACTGTACAAGTGAGTTGCACACCACACTTTAACCCAAAATCTTAAGGTGTTAGATTTATGGGTCATCTCACTTATAAACCATTCAACCTCCACTTTTCTAATCAATGTGAGACTTCACTTGCCACAACAATCTCCCCCTCAAGTGTGAGTCTATCCACTCTAGGATATGCTCCCCCTCAAGCGGAAGCTTTCTTCATCCTACACTTGTACCGCCGTAAGTCATACTGTTCCACGGGACTCGCCGTCTGACCACCTTTGTCAGGAAGACTTTCGATACAATGACCCAATCCAACCCTTCGTCGAACCATTGACTCTGATTCCACTGTTGGGTCACCACAAGGAGGCAGCTAGGGGATCATCCACATTGGGCTCAAGAACAACTCTACAAATGAGTTGCACACCACACTTTAACCCAAAACCTTAAGGTGTTAGGTTTATGGGTCCTCTCACTTATAAATCATTCAACCTCCACTTTTCTAAGCAATGTGGGACTTAACCACTCACACTTGCCACAACAAAAGAGAGCACGAAAACAGAAATGTGAGAGAAAATATTTAAAAACCTCCAAAACCGTATAGCTACGGTGCTTTATACGGTGTGTAATGTTGAAATTTGTGTTCCTAAATCATTACCGTTAGTATTATGACATATAAAAGCCTACATAAGTTACATTTGCAAACTCTTCTTTCAGTACATTGTATAACCAACGTAAGATTATTAAACAGGCATTTTCTTCAAAAGTTGCCCTTGCATGAAGCTGAAAATACAAAACAAAGAAAATGAGTAAATAATACATACAAAATAAAAGTTTATTGTACACAATTTCATTTTTCTAACAATTCTTAGCCTAGTGGTTAGACTCTCTCACACATATAAATGTGAAAAAATGTGGAATCTGGTGTTCAAATCCCGACCACTCTAATAATGTCTCTGCTAGATACTATTTGAGTTACACTTATGAGACTTATACACTCATTCTTTTATAAAGTACTATATTCACTGTTTTTTTAAGGAAATATTCACCGTTAATAATATGAATTTTAGAAAAAAGCATAGTAAAGTGGTCAAATCTATCTGAGCTATATTAAATAAGGGTCATGCTAACCGGTGCCTCCGGGGCACTGGTTAAGGAAACCAAAAAAGAAAATTTCAAAATTGAAAATAACACTTTTTAAACTTTCGAGTCGTTGACCGCACAAACTTCAATATGATATTACTATGTTTGGTTCATTAAATAGTGCCACGGGGGCACTGTTTAATATTTTCCATTAATAGAGTGTTGGATCACGAGGGGGCAGTCTTGGATCATCTCCATTGAGCTCAGAACAACCATATATAAGTTAGTTGAAAACCACATTTTAACCCAAAAGGCCAAAATCTTAAAGTGTTCAACCTCCACTTTTCTAAGCATTGTGAGATTTAACTCACCTCACACTTGCCACAACATTCTCCCACTCAACTGTGAGCCATTCAATTTTTTATGTTCCACCTCAAGTGGAAGCTTTTTTCCATCCATTACTTGCATCGCCGTTGCCGTGCACTCAACGGGAACGCTGCTTGACAACCTTTGTCAGGAAAACTTTCGATAAAAGGAACCGGTCAAACCCTTTGGCGAACCATTGGCTCTAATACCATTGTTGGGTCAGAACAATCATACAAGTGAGTTGGACACCACACTTTAACTAAAAACCTTAAGGTGTTAGGTTTACGAGTCTTCTTAATTATTAAGTGTTCAACCTTCACTTTTCTAAACAATGTGGACTTTAACTCACCTTACACTTGCCACAACATATAAAGTTTAATAGTGTATTTTTAACATTATTTTTCCTTTACAAAAGAGAAAATATTAAAAAAAATCAATATTGAAGCTATTAGCTATATAAAAAAAAAGCTATATATAAAATTTGAACATACAAAAAAAAATTAAATAGATGTTTTTAGGAAAAAATAAAATGGTCTACCTCTTCGTATAATAGTAACAAAAGTCTGCCAAGATGAACGTCTGAATAATCTCTGTTAAAAGAGCTGCCAACGTCCACAAATAGCCATGGCCAATCACAAATAGATATGCCCCTCTTGTACTATAGGTCTACAAAGGTTAGAAAAAAATTCACAGATTAATATTAAAAAGTGTAACTATTGTGCACCATAAATGTAAATGCGTCCAATAATATGTTGTCATATCATTTAATAAATGTGTCACGTCGTACGTTTTAAAACACATCACATGATGTGTTAATATATTATATGTAAAATAATTTTAAATATGTTTATATATATTATTGAATGCATGTATATAAATAAATTCTAATGTTAAATATGTTTAAATTCTAATGTAAAATTAGTTCTATTTCCCAAGAAAATAAATAAAAATAATTTTACAATTTATTGATATAATTAAAATAGAACTGGATCCTTATAACAACTGTGCACTAAAACAATTGTAGGTCGTAAGGGATCCAATTCGTAAACTAATTTTAAACTATGACTCAATATTATTAATAATTCAATGCAATGCACAATTCTTTTGACAAGTAGAGTAGTGCCCACAGAATTATTCTCACAAAAAATTAATGTTGTTAAGTTTTTTTTTCTTCTAATTTAAAATGCCAATGACTATTTTCTTAAGGGTATATAGATTTAACAAAATATATATAAAAAAGTATATTTAACAAATCTTACAAAAATAATCCAATAAGCCATTGCAAAGAATCTCGAGACACCAAGAGCAAATACATAATATCCTGTGAATGTTTCAACCATCTGAAAACATATATTTGTTAAAATTACAATATAAAACTTTACAAGGCATAAAATTAAAGTAGATCAAAGTGGAGAGGTTTATCCAAGTACCTTTGCATTTTGCATATAACGAAGTTGAGGAAGTATTGAAATAGTCTCCAAATATACAGTGAATGCCCAAAGTATTCGAGCTATCAGTATATGAGTTGTATTTGGGTTAATTGCTATAGCCAATATTGCAGAAGGCACCACCTTGTATATGTTCAATGTTCAATGAATAGAATATATATATATATATATATATATATATATATATATATATATATATATATATATATATATATATATATATATATATATATGGACACCAGAAGTACACATAAATAGAAACTCAACATTTAAATAAGGCAAAAACAAAAAAAAATTACAAAAAAAGAAAAAAAAGAAACACCACATCACCTCAACCACTAGGAGACCCGTCTCCCCCCCCCCTCCCAAAGGAAAGAAAGGATGAACCTCTGAGGCAAGAAAAACACTTATGGGAGCCACCAACCTGATGTGGCAAGTGTGAGTTAAATTGCTTAGAAAAATGGTGGTTAGACACTTTATAAGTGAGATGATCCATAAATTTAAAACTTAAGGTTTTGGGTTAAAGTGTGGTGACCAACTCACTTGTAAAGTTGTTCTTAAACCCAATGTGGATGATCCCCAAACTGTCCCCTCATGACCTAACACAACCAACCAGGACTACAGAGATTTAGCTCTACATCCCAACAAACTCTAACTGTGTAACACAAAAAAAGTGCATCTCCCACTCATAGAAGAAATAGAGGGTGCCAATTTTTATCCAAATATCATTTCTAAGATGTAACTTTCACTTTATCAATCAGATACTCGACAAAAAAAATTCCCTCTGAAAAGAATACATCATTTCGAGAATTTCAGATAACCCACACAATAGCATATGAGATTAACAACCATCTCAATTTACTTTTTCTACCCACACTCATGTCTGAAAAAGTGTTCAGAAGAGACTAATCTTATGTGGACTTGAAGTATTTTTGGTGTAGTACTGTGTTTTGTATGCTTTTTTTGTAAAACAAAGGAATTCTTGATAAATTCTCCCCCTCATTATCTATCCTGTCCATTCTTGGGGTTTAATTTTTTTTAATTCTTCAATTCTTAGAGAAAAGATTCCTAGTAATTCAGAGTTCGACAGTAAAATAAATAAAATCTGATAAAAATTTGTTTCCTTTAGAAATTAAATTTGGATTCTTTTGGTTCATGCATTTTATTTTTTAGCAGTGTGTATAGATAAAACTATTTTGAATGTTTCAATTAAATGCAATATGTTAATATGAAAATTATGATCTAGAATTATACAACAAAGAGAAATATGTAAGCATACTTACCAAAATTGATAACCACATGTTGTCAAACTCCTTCATATAGGATGACTTCAACTTGAATCTTATCAACCAAATAACCAATAATGTTGACAAGAGCAATATCGAATCCAGCACAGTGTGCACATTAGCCTCCATATAGATGCTACAACCTAATCTTGTTATTAGGAATAAAGCTGTGAGCTCTTGGCTCTTGAGGGATAAACCTAAAATATGAAAAATTAATGTTCAATATATAGATTGTAGCATAAAATGCAATAAAAAGTTAAAATAGATCAATTGGTTGGGGGCCATTATTGCTATATGCAAGGGCCGTGTTCGAATCTCGAATTGTAACAATTTTTTTTGATAAAAAGGTAATAAAAGAAAATGCTAACTAGTGTCCGGTAACACTAATTAAAAGAGTCAAAAGAGGTAAATTTCTACCTTAATTCAATTCTAAATAACGAATAACATATATGTAAATTTCTACCTTAATTCAATTCTAAATAACGAATAACATATATGATTAGACTTATCTCTGTGAGCACAATTCAGTCGATAAGAATATCGTATTTTATATGCATATGGGTTAGGGTTTGAACCCAGATTTCCCCACTTATTCATCTCACGAAATGAATTTCTAACCACTAATTAACAAGCTTACTTGAACAAAAAAAAAAATATTAGACTCTACTATTTAGTCGAAGACCCATTTTTTAACATAAAATATTAGACAATTTTGTTTTTTCTGGTGTGTCAATTTTTTGGTTCTATGAAAAAGGGTCAAACTAATTCAGAATTCAACAATGGGATAAATTATATTTGACAAAGGATTGATTTTGTTAAGAATTAAATCCAGATTCCCCCGAACAATTTGTTCTAAAAAAATTTATTAACCACTTGAACTCAATCACTCGGTGAAATTAACAATGTCTACCTGATAACGAGAAATTAAGATACTTACCCGAGCAATTCTTGTGAGCAAAGAGCTTGTATATGAGGACAATAAGGCCAACAATATGGATTGATTCAGCAGCTATGTAGAAAAAATCATGTTCTTTGACAGTGTGCTTTAAAACCACAATAGCACAAAAAGCAAGCAATATCCCCAAAAAGATCTTCACTTTCAATGATCTCTTCTCCAACCATCTTGTCAAAATTTCCACAGGAGAATCCCTCTTCAATCCCATTTTCTATCCAAAACTGAAAATTTTATCAGAAACAAAAATATGGGTTTTTTTTTTTGCTTGAGATTGAATTTGTAGTCACTCAAAATTTTATTTGGTGACACCAGGAGAGCATGCAGGGGAGGAGATGACGTTATATTTGTGTTGCAATTTCTTTTATTGATTTATTGACAGAATAGAAACCGTTACGGAAAAGTCCAAAATACAAATATGGAACTAATCTTGATGTGGGCACTGTTTTGGCAGAAAAATAATAATCCCTCTGAACACATTTATAAGAAAATTTGACTTTTTTGGTACATTGAAAAATGAATGTATATAGTCTATATTATAGACCACATACATACATGTGTCCGGAGGGAGTAATATTTTCATATAACAAAAAAATTAAATAAATAACATTTTCCTTGTAAAACAAAAGGAAAATATTTTGTTTGAATGTATTAATCACGTCCTTTGTCTATTTTATTTTTTGGAATAATTATATCAGGTTCTTCTTCTTTGAGTTCTCTTTCGGGTGGGGGTTGGATGGGGCGGCGTGGGTGTGGAGGAGGCAGCTGAGGGCATGAGAGGAGGAGTTATTGGGAGAGTGTCAGTCTTTACTCTCTGTCATTTCTTTACAGGTACAATCTTCGGATAGGTGGCAGTGGCAGCCAGACCCTGATACAGGCTACACTAGTCCGGGGCGCTTATCAGCTTCTGACTACTATGGATGCGATTATTGTGGATGATGCGGAGCATCTCATTTGGCATCCTCAGGTTCCCTTGAAGGTTTCCGTTTTTGCGTGGCGATTATTGCGTGACAGGTTACCTACAAAGTCAAACCTTGTCACCCGAGGCATATTATCTTCTGCAGCTCATCATTGTGTTTCTGGTTGTGGGGCGGCCGAGTCGACCGACCATTTTATTCATCTTTTGTAGTACTTTTGGTTCTATTTGGGATTTAGTTCGCTCTTGGATTGGCATTTCATCGACGGGTTTCATTTGGCTTGCTAGTGTATGGGTTGTGTGGACGGAAAGAAATCATAGATTGTTCAGAGGTTCAGCTAGCACTCTTCACCAGATGTTGGACAAGATCAAGCTCTTTTCTTATAGGTGGTTGAAGACGACGAGTGTTACTTTAGTCTTAAACTACCATAGTTGGTGGTCTAGTCCTTTGCTATGTTTGGGCCTTATATGATTGCTTGTATTTCTTCCTGTGACTATTTGTAAACTTTGGTAGTCTATCTTAGCACATCTTGTGCTGAGAAGATTGTTTTTGTTAATATATATATATATATATATATATATATATATATATCTCATTTTGGCTTGTTAAAAAAAAGGTCTTCCTTACCTTGTCTTAGTTTTGGTAAAGGTTTTTTTTTTGTTTACCTATAAATGCAATTTTTTTTTGTCAAGTAATATAGTGGCTAAAAATTTCAACTTTTAAGTTGGATAAGTGGGATGACGGGGTTCAAACCCCGACTCCCTGCAAATATATGATATAATTTTTAATATAATTTGTGGAGACTAAATTTAATTAAAAGAAACTAAAACAGAGATATGGTATAAATGTAGGGACAACATATTTTTTAAAAAATGTATATAGAACTCGCTTAATTTCATATAATTTTATGTATTTATATAAATACTTTAAAATTGAAAATATTTAATATATTGATTTTAAGGCATCTTGACATTGTGTTAAAAATAAGGGAAATTCTAAATATACCATTTAATGGGACATTGCGTCAAAAAAGAAAAGGGTTTGACATTCGACGCTTGGGTTTCACATTTGTCGTTAGAAGATTTGGGCTATTTCTCAAGTAAAACCATCTTCAATGGGCAAATCTCGTTCAATAAGAATAAGTTATTATTGGATACTTATTGGATACTTCTGTATGAAAAACAATTAGAAAATCTAAATATTGCTAAGGTTGAGTATTAAATCACTACTAGAAAATACCAATTTAGCCTCCAAAATTAGCGCCAGCCCCCGACACCGACGCTAGTAGCGTCGGATTAGAGTCGGTTTGACTCATGCTAGACACCTAGATATTAAACTTGAGTAAAAAAAGATTTGAGGTCTTCAACTTTACCAACTCAATTTAAATATACTAAAAATTTAATCGATATATTATATATTTATACGCACATCGAACTATTTTGAGACTATTTTTTGCCCAAAATTTATGGGCTAAAACCCTTGATTAAGTTGCTTAGCTCTTGCGTCGGCACTGCATATTGCATATATAAAATAAATATGGATTAAAAGTAGAAAATAGAAAGAGTTTATATATCACATTACGATATATAAAAGCCTTCAACTAATTTATAGTTGTAAACTCTTTGTTCAATACATTGTAAACCAAATCAAGATCGTTAAATAGGCATCTTCTTCAAAAGTCTCCCTTGCATGAAGCTGAAAAACAAAAACAGATTGAAAATGAGTAATATTAAAAAAATTCTCTTACATAATTTCATTTTGCTAGTAACACACTCTAATTGTATTTTCAACACTCATTATTATATAAGAGAAAAATAGTGAATACAAAAGGAAAAAGTTATTTAGAATAGAAAACAAAATAATGTACCTCTTGATGTAATGGTAACAAAAGTTGGCCAAGATGAAAGAGTGCACTATCTCTGATAAAAAAATTGATAGCATCCAGAAATAGCCATGGCGGAAAAAAAATAGATACTCCCCTTTAGTTTCATAAGTCTACAAAAGGGTTAGAAAACATTATACATTATTTATTTATTTTTGGTACAAACACATTATTCAATGTGTTCCTATCCTAATTAATATAATCCACACAAAGTTTTATTTCAAAATTTATCTTGTCAACGAAATCAAAATAAAAGGTACCATTTTTTTTTTTTTATAGCAAATATAATTTTATATGTATAGAACAAAAACACCAACAAGTCCACAAAATGTGGTGGGGGTACAAGAAATACAGAGACCCACAAAAAAAAAATACAATGGACTCTAGATAGTAAAACTCCTAAAGCGGCCTCTGACTAAAACGAGGGCCGTCACCAATACCTCTAGACACCAGACGGCCAAAAGAAGAGGAAAATAGATTTTTAAGCACCCTTATATCACTCTCAGGCCCTTTAAACTGACAAAATTATCCCTTAGGTTATTTCGGTTTCTAGGTTCCGAAATACTCAAATAATCATGATATCACATATCATGATTGCTGCCACTTGATCCTTATAATCCATAATTTCGGTTCCTATGATACAAAAAAAATTGAATTCGGGTTGTAGAACCCAAACTGAACTAGACCTAAATTTAGGGGCCTTTTGGAATTTTTGGGGGGTTTCAGAGTAACTAGGGGACCTAAAAACCAATTTTCAAAGGAGAGGGAAGACATAGAGCAATTCAAGCCCACACCTAACCCGTACCACTAAGCCCCAAGATCAACCCCACACATGTACCATTTTAGTTTGTTATAGACATTATCCATTTTGAGAAAATTACAATAAAATTTGAAAACCAAATAAAGCTATTAATCGACAATGATAAAAAAAAAGATTAAATATGATTTTAGTTCTGTAAATACAACATTTTTTTTGTTCTCTTAGTTTTTACAATTTTTTTTTATTGGACGTAGTCTTACAGGGACAAATATTATATTTAAACCTTAAAAATAATATCATGAATGAAAAATAGATTTACATTTGTAACTTGAAAGTTGATGATTTTCTAAAGTAATGTTAAAATATAATTCTTTTTCATTAAGAATGCAATGATTTATATAGGATATTGTCGATCAACAAAACTAATTTGGTTAAGTAATTCTTACAAAACACTAAATTTACTTTTATATTTAAAATATTATTGACTATTTTCTTATAGTAATTTATGTTTCTATAACTACTATATAGATCGATGAGATTTAATAAAATATAAAATTTTAATGAATCTCACATGAATAATCCAAAAAGCCAGTGAGAAGAATCTTGAGACACCAAGAGCAAATACATAATATCCTGTAAATGTTTCAACCATCTGAAACATATGTTAGAATTAAAATATACTCAATAATAAGACACAAAAAATTTATGGGTAAATGATCATTTACCCCCTGCAAAATAAGCAAATTTTCGTTTACCCCCCTGCACAGATTTTTTTTCTGTTTACCCCCTTGCAAAAAATAGATTCCCTCATTTCGCCCCCTGGGTGTACAACAGGACAAGTGACTATGCAAACTTGTTGACGTGGCTTGTATATGTGGAAAAAATCATTTATATTTATTTTTTAAATTCCACGTCAGATAATATTTTTTTAAAAAAATAAAAAATAATTTTTTTCCTACAAAATAAAAAAAAAAATCTGTTTTTTTTTCCCAAAATTTTTTAAAAAAATTCCTACAAAAAAAAATTAATTTTTTTTCATATAAATGATTTTAAAAAAGTTTCCAACAAAAAAAAATTCCTCCCAAAATAAAAAATAAAAAAAAGAATTTTCTTATTTTGCTCCCAAAATAAAGATTTACTCTGAAATAAAGTTTATTTCCGAAATAAAAATTTTAAAGATTTATTTTTAAAATTTTTGAATTAAAAAAAACATAATCTTTATTTTTTAAAAATAAAACTTTATTTTTTGTTATTCTCTTTGAATTAAAAAAAATAGAAAAAGATTTTCAAAAAAAATATAAAATAGAAAAACAAGTTTTATTGGTGTTTTCCTCTTCTATCAAAACCATTTGCCCTAAAACTAGAAAAATATAAAGAAGCAGAAGACAATAATGAAGTAGAAGATGATTTCGGCGATTGAAGAAGACGACGACGAATACAATCATGACGGTGGAAGCAAACGATTACGGCGAAGATTTTATTTTTTTTAATTCAAAAAGATTTGAAAATAAATCTTTATTTTTGGAGTAAAATAAGAAAATTCGTTTTTTATTTTATTTTAGGAAAAAAATACTCAATAATTTTGTACGAAAAAAAAAAAGTTATTTCTAGGAAATGTTTTTTAAAATTTTTTAAAAAAAAAACAAAATTCGTTTTTTAAATTTTGTAGGAAAAAAAATATTTTATTTTTATTTTTTGAAAAAAATAATATCTGACGTGGAATTTAAAAATAAATATAAATGATTTTTTTTCCATGTGTACAAGCCACGTCAGCAAATTTGCACATTCACTTGTTCTGCTGTACACCCAGGGGGCGAAATGAGAGAATCTATTTTTTGCAGGGGGGGTAAACAGAAAAAAAAT
Source organism: Trifolium pratense (assembly GCF_020283565.1). Lineage (NCBI taxonomy): Eukaryota > Viridiplantae > Streptophyta > Magnoliopsida > Fabales > Fabaceae > Trifolium > Trifolium pratense. Next base: position 44,503,305 of record NC_060062.1, on the reverse strand, counting down.
TTGTGCAGGGGGGTAAACGAAAATTTTCTTATTTTGCAGGGGGATAAATGATCATTTACCCAAAATTTATATATGTAGAACAAAGTCTAAAAGCTTGATACCTTTGAATTTTTCATATAACGAAATTGAGGAAGTATGGAAACTGTTTCCAAATATGTAGTGAATGACCAAACAACACGAGCTAACCAAATATGAGCTGTAAATCTTGGGTGGATTGCTATTGCCAAAATTATAGAAGGCACCACCTTGTACACAATAAAGAAAAAAAAGTTATTTTTGAACTTATATGAAAACATAACATTGTAACATTTTTCGAGACCTAATATGACAACATGAAATACATATACCGACAATATCATTACGAATATGACCTAATATTGCCGATTTATGTAGTTCATATTGTTAGTCAATTTGTTGTTTCTCATACTACAATTCATTGTAAATTTGATTTTCACATTTTTCATTATCTTAAAGGTACTCAATTTCAGAGCCTTATTTTTTCTTAATCTTCTTCGAAGTTGTGTGGTCCCAATAATTTGAATGTTACAAGTAAATGCATCATGTAACATATTCTTTGAATGCATATATATAGTAGAAAATTTCAAAATTATGATCTAGAATTGCACAACATAGAGAAGATGTAATTATATTTACCAAAAATGATAGCCACATGTTATCAAACTCCTTGATATATGATGACTTGAGCTTAAATCTGATCAACCAAATAATGAACAATGTTGGCAAGAGAAGTATAAGATCCAACATAGCGTGGGTGTTAGATTGTATGAAGACACTACAACCTAATCTTGTTGTTATAAATACAGCTGTGAGCTCTTGAGTCTTGAGGGATAAACCTAAAAATATGGAAAGGTTCTTAAGCTTGTAGCATAAAATATATGCACTATAAAATGTTAAAAATACATCAATCCATACAAAACATTGATTTTATTTTTTTAGGATAACCATATCAATTCTCCTTAACTATCCAATTGATAATAAAAAAAAGTCTCAAATGCAGTTTTTCGTGTGGCCAAATCACAATTTTGGTCTTCAATTTTTAATTGTGCAATTTTGATATTTCATTTTAAAAAATGGGATAATAGGTGTTTTTTTTATTGGACAAAGGATAAAAGGTGTTTATTCCCTGTAATTTTTTTTTTGTTCATCTCCTTTGTAATGTGAAGATTCTCTCGTTTATCCCCTCTCATAGAATATGTTGACTTAAGATTTAACCTAAATGATGACGTGACATGGTTAGTGAGGGGGATAAAACGAAAATTCGCTAACATTAGGTCAAAAAGATGGAATCTTAAGTCCACATATTCAATGAGGGGTAAATGACATAATCTTCACATTACAGGGGGTAATCGAAAAATAAATTCATTGATCCTCAACCAGAAAAGAAATCTTTACTAAGGATTATGTCAAACATAGATCAAACATAGATTTTCTAAGGATTCATTGATTCTCAAGGAGAAAAAAATTCAAGAAAGTGTCCAATATTTTGTGAGAAACTTACCAGAGCAACTCTTGTGAACAATCAGCTTGTATATGAGGACAATAACACCAACAACATGGATTGTTTTAGAGGCTTTGAAAAAATAATCTGGATCTCTAATAGTAAACTTGAGAACAACCAAAGCACAAAAAGCAAGCAATATCCCTAAAAATATCTTCACTTTCATTGATCTCTTTCTCAACCATCTTGACAAAACATTCACAGGGGAATCCCTCTTTGATCCCATTTTTTATAAAAAAAATAAATATTCAACAACCAAGGGTATTTTTGTTTGAGTTTGTCCTTATGCTCAAGCAAAATTTTAGATGAGAGATAGTAATGGTAGAGATTATTAGAGAGTTATATGTTGAATTGGTGACAGCAGGAGTGTAATACCCTCAAAATTTTAATTATGATTTTATATAATTCAAGTAACTCATTAGCTTATGTGTTTAGCTTATGTATTTTTTTTAAATGGCAAATAGATAAATTTAGCTTATGTATTTGTAAAAGGTTAAAAGACTTGTACATAGTCTCTTTGTTGTATGTAAAAATTTTAATTATGATTTTATAATTCAAGTAACTCATTAGCTTATGTATTTTTCTAAAATGGCAAATAGATAAATTTAGCTTATACTCCCTCCGGTCCTTATTATAAGAAACACTTTGACAAAATCACACAGACCAAGGAAGGTAAATTTTCTCATTAATGATTCTATCATTTTATGTTATATTCCAAAACTAACCTTTGACTAGTATGGGAAATAGACTTCTCTAATTAATGCACTAGCATTATAATGAATTATTTGATTGTATTTAATAAGGGTACAAATGGAATTGTGTCAAAGTGTTTCTTATAAAAAGGACCAAATAAAAATTCCAAAATATTTCTTATAAAAAGGACCGGAGGGAGTATTTGTAAAAGGTTAAAAGACATGTACATAATCTCTTTGTTGTATGTAAAAGGGGCAAAAAAAATAATATTAATATTCTATGTAAAAATTATTATCAGAGGTTAAATAGTCAAATATTAGCGGTTTCAAACTTTTTGAATTAAAATACACTTAAATTATTATTTTTGAATAAGTGGGAGATTCTGAATTCTGACCCCTATATATAAAATGTAATATCTCTGCCAATTAAATTATGCTTAGAAGACTATACCTCTTTTTTCTAGTGTTTACAATAAATATACCATGATAGTAACATAGATAAACTCTCTCTTAAAGAATAAATTTATTTTAAAAAAATTATTATTAATAAATTGATTATTACTACAAACTTTCTTAATTTTTGTAATTTAGTCAACATATTGTAAAAACTCTTCTGAAGAACAAATTGGTAAAAACAACACCCATTGTATTTTTTTTAATGGCAAATATAATATAATAAAAATATAAAACCGAAAAAGGTATAAGAGAAAGTTCAAGAAAATAAAAAGGTACTAGAAGTATAATCTACTATAGAACCCAACAAAACTCTAAGGTAAGATAAGAAAAACAAACAGGCAAATAAAGCGATAAGGAAAACAAGGAGGCATACCACCAACAAACTAAAACCCCTCAAAGGCACCAACAAGAGAAGAAGAAAATCCCTCAGGAAGAGAGACAAGGATCAACCACATGTAAGACAAAACACCAAGAGGGCCTCCAATCCCTTGACCTATCGAGACCAAAGATGGTACCCCAACAAACTCTACTAATTCTAGCATAAAGTAGGGTGGATACGTCACTCGTAAAATGAATAGGGGAAGCCAAAGTTTTTACCTAAAAACCACTTTCAAGATAAAAGTTTCACCCTATCGACCAAACACTCAACAGAAAAGGCCCCGTCCGAAAAGAAGACGTCATGTCAAGATTTGCAGATAGTCCACACAATAGTATGTCAAATTTAATTAATAACCACCATAATCTATCTTTTCTACTTATCCCATACCCAAGAAAGCCTTAAAAACCCTAAAACACCACGAAGATAGGTAGATAAGTGATCATACTAAATTACTGAGATTTGATTACAAGAGTCAAATAAGTGATCAACTAATTTGAGCCCTAATCCACATAATACACGTAGAAACATTAACATCCCCAACAATGCCCTGCACTGACAAAGATTTTGACGAGTCAGCAATCTATCCAACAACACCCATTGTATAGGGGTTAGGAACGGTTATTAACGGACAGGCAATAGCAATTCAGGGTTAAATTGTAAAAATAAAAATAAAAATTAATGGTTAGATAAATTGATTAGAAGGAAGAGTGAGTGAGAGAAGAGAACACATGTTTACATCGCTGTGAAGGCACAACTTAGTGTAATTAATTAATGATAGTGTTTTGTTCAAACAAAGAGATAATGGAGTAGAGATTAAGATTGATTAACACTTGTTGATTGTAGGTGCATATTAAAGGCTAAAGACAAAATATAACATATTGATTAAGACTTGTTGATTGTAGGTGTATATGACGTATAGTATACTCAATCTGATATCAATAGGAACTTATAATAGGATTAGATTGAGTTTTATTTTTTAGATATTAATTTTTGTCATTACTTTTGAATATAAACATACTTCCCTTAATTTGTTTGTGACTCATTTTAGTTCATGATAAAATATAATATTTAAATTAATTCCACATTTTTATTTAGAAGATAATTTAGTTTATCAGTTGATTTTGACTTATTATAGAAAAAGGTTTAATTTGTTCCGTATCAAAATACCATAGATTAGTAATGTTGTAAGAGTCGATATGAAGATCAAATTCTTTACTCTTGGATTGAATGATTGGATTAATATGAATTTAAATTTGAAGCTTAATTTGAAGGGTTGTGTGGATATTGGTCTTCTCTATTGGCTATTAATTAGTTGTCATCTTTTATAGAAACGGAGAAATAAGGGCACATGATGATCATTTTATGCGCCTTGTTGAACCTTGGTTGCAAGCATGTTACATGGTTCAACATTATATGGAAGCACAAGGTAACACAAATAATAAGCTCACAATTGAGTAAAGCTCATACATTTATATATTGTTTAGAAGAAACCCACTAATGAATGGGTAGTTTCGAATACCGATGAGGTACCTTAGTGGCCGGTTGTGGTAGTCTCATTCGAGGTAAAAGCATTTAGGGTTGTGTACTACGTATGTGGTGGAGCTTTGAGGTGTTCTGTAAGGTTTGAATCTCGCTTGGGACTATGGGTATAGGAAGGTTGAGCTTCATGTAGATTCCAAAATTGTTGTTCATGCTCTAAATATTAAAAATATGGGTACTGTGGCTTGTTGGAGGTTAAATCAACAAATTCAGAGGCTTATGACTTTGTATTGAGATATTAAGGTGTATCACACTTTTCGTGAAACTAACTCCTCATACTATTGTAGTTTCGTTTCTTTTTAGGCTTCGACCCTCAATGTATCCAAAAAAAAATATGGGTGAAAATTTTATGTCGGTTGATTTTGTGGAGAAACATAACCACTATTTATATTTACATGTTGTCATCTCAAAGAAGAAAAAAAACTCTACAAAAAAAAAAAAAAAAAAAAATCTCAAATTCACCGTCAACAATTGATCTAGATGATGATGTTGGACTACAACAAAAAAAGTCATTTAACTTATTGAGTAAAAAAGTGAGAGGTAGAACTAACTTGAGATTTACTTGTCTTAATAAAAAAAACTATATCCTAGAGTATGATACAAGACGAATTCAGTTGCAGTTAGTATTTTCAATAAAAGTTGATGGAAAATCCAACTTCTAACATGCTAATCAAATGGATGTTGAAGATCAAAACACCGATGTGTTTTGGACACATGCAAGTATATATCATTGATCGTGAGTGTTTTGATGTTTTGATTTCTCTTGATTCAAACATATTGTACAAATAGTTCAAATACACCACTAGCGATGATTTCAAGATTACCTACTATAAAAGAGTAGTGAATTTTGGGACTGCATTACTCTATGACGAAAAATTTGAGTCATACAAGTGACTCTTTAAGACATTTTTAGAGGCTCATAAGCAAAATATTCCTCAAACAGTTTTTACTGATCAAGACAAAGCAATGACAAAAACACTAGTTGAAGTTATGTCTGGAGCTTACCATGACTTATGTATCTGGCACTTGATGCAAAATGACATATTTTGCCCAATGTCAAGTGTCACACATAACATAGGGGTCGGGCCAGAACGAGAGAATTAAAGCTTGCCATTGAAAACTTCGACCATTCTTACCAATATTTTCCAAATACACATGAAAGGCAGTCTCAAACCTAATGCCACAAAGACTACAATGAAAAATCATGATGATACCTTCCTTTATCATATCTAGCCACTTATCTTTTCAAAAGGAAATGGAGAAACCATCACAAATCATCCAAGGACTACAAGATTAAACAACATTATACATGAAAAGAATTTATATATCACCTTTTAATTAGTGTATTATATATTATATAAATTAAAGAAGCCTCAAATTAAAAGTTACACTAGAAAACTCTTCATGATCAATACACTCTAAACCAAACCAATATCATTAAACGGGCATCTTCCTTAAAAGTTGTCCTTGCATGAAGCTGAAAAACAAAACAAATTAAAAGTAGGTAATATATATGTATTGATAATACATTCAAAAAAAATCTTATAAAAAAAAAAATACATGTAAAAAGAAGTCCTCTCTTATCATCTCTTTTACTTTGTATTTTTAAAAAATAAGAATTTATCATTATCTGAGAGAAAATATAGATTATACAAGGAAAAAGGATATTTGATTGGAAAAGAAAACTAAAATGACCTACCTCTTTATGTAATAGTAACAAAAGTCAGCCAAAATGAAAGATTGAACTATCTCTGTTATCAAAACTGCAAGCATCCAAAAATAGCCATGGCCGAAGAAGAATAAATATTCCCCTCGAGTTTCATATGTCTGCAAAAAAAAAAAAAGAACACCCCTTAGGAAGAGAGAGACAATGATCAATCACAGATAGGACAAGATAGCAAGATGACCTCCAATCCACCTGACCTATCGAAACCCAACATGACACTCCAATAAACTCTACCGATTTCAGCATAAAGTATGGTGGATATACAGGATACACCCCACACATAAAAGGAACCGGAGGAGCCAGGGGTATTCCTGATTTATAAAACTAATTTTGTGAAATAATATATATTCTTACAAAAAATTGAAGTTCTTTTTAATTTTAAAATGCCTATGAATATTTTTATATAGAAATTTAAATTTCTATAACTATATAGAGAGCCGTATGATATTTATGAAAAATATAAAAATAATTAACCAATCTTACATGAATAATCAAATAACCTAGTGAGAAGAATCTTGAGATACCAAGAGCAAATACATAATATCCTGTGAATGTTTCAACCATCTGAAAACATATATTAGAATTACAATATATTCTATAAGGTATCCAAAAGATATATATAATATAACAAAATCTAGAGGTTTCAAATTGTACCTTTGCCTTCTGCATATAACGAAGTTGAGGAAATATTGATATAGTTTCCAAATACCTAGCAAATCCCCAACTGCATCGAACTATCCATATATGCAATGCATATGATGGATGTATAAATAGTGCTAAAATTGTAGATGGCACCACCTAGTACACAAAATATGTTATTTTCAACTTCTTTCTTGTTTTTCATTTTATAAACATATAACTTCAAATATGAAAAACATTATTTTAAAACCAAAAAAATGAAAACTAAATAAAATCATCATATAAAAATTCTACAAATTTTATCTAGTATATATCATCATGTTGATTATAATTTTGTGTATTTTTTTTAAAGGCAAAAGACAATATTTAAAAAATAAAATTCATTGCAAGATTGTAGATTCTACAAATTTTATCTAGTATTGTTGAATATGTTGTTGTGTCGTTGGAGTTTGTTTGAAGTCCCACATTGCTTATGTTCCCGGGCGGTTAAGTGTATAAATATGTGAGGGCAACCTCACCCTTTGAGCTAACTTTTGGGGATGAGATCCAAGCATATTTTACATGGTATCAGAGCCGGGTTAAGGACTGCAATGTGGGCATTTGACCCAGGACCACGCTAGGCGTGAGGGTGGGTGTTGAATATGTTGTTGTGTCGTTAGAGTTTGTTTGAAGTCCCACATTGCTTATGTTCTCAGGCGGTTAAGTGTATAAATATGTGAGGGCAACCTCACCCTTTGAGCTAGCTTTTGGGGATGAGATCCAAGCATATTTTACAAGTATATCATCATGTTGATTATAATTTTAGATTTATTTGTCCTAAACTTTTTTGTAAAATGTTTTAAACGTAGGCCGTCCCTCAAGGCTGTCCCTCTTTCTCTACCCTAACTATTCATTCTTTTTTTTAGTCACTTGATGAAAAGAAGTTAAATGTTTCAAGTAAATGCAACATGTAACATATATTCTTTGAATGCATACTTAAAAATTAAAATTAAGATATATAATTTCACAACAAAGAGAAACGTGTATTTAATTACCAAAAAGGATAACCACATGTTGTCAAACTCCTTCATATAGGTTGAATTTAGCTTGAATCTTATCAACCAAATAACCAATAATGTTAACAAGAGAAGTGCCAAATCCAGCACAGTGTGGATGTTAGCCTCCATATAGATGCTACCACCAAACCTTATTGCTGTGAATAAAGCTGTGAGCTCTTGGCTCTTAAGGGATATACCTAATAAAAAATGTTATTTAGGTTGTAGCATAAAGATAAAACAAATTCTTTGAGATAGACATATTCATCAAACTATTAAAAAAAATTTCACTAATGTCATACTTCAAAATAAACAAATCAAATATAATGAATTTTGGAATTCAAATGTAATACCTTTCGGAACATAAAACTCATTTCTCTTCAATCACTAAAAAATATATAGATTTAATTTTTATTTATAATTTTAAAAATATTGATCGTCATTCTAGACCGTCTGATCTTCATGAGAAGTTCATAGACACGTGACTACAGGGATTTGCTAATTGCAGAAAATCCAGAACCATATTAAACGTCGTAAATGGCTAATTAATGTAATATATGATTCTTTAAGTTCAAGTTTTTTGCATTTTCTTACATTTTTATGACCATTAATTCAAGATGTTTTCTGTATTTTCATCTTCTAAGATATTTTTACACATTCTCTCTCCTACTCACATTTTAATTAAATGCAAAGACCTAATGTTGGTCTAACGTTTAAACGTCCGGTCACTATTTTAATTACAATTTTCATTTAAAGAGACGAGTATGTAACCGAGTTCAGTTCCCAACAATGAAATAATTTGTGATCAAAATTTACTTATCTCTCGCTCATACATAGATTACTCTAATGACCCATTTCCTAGGTGAAAAAAAAAATTCATGACAATGTCCAATTGATGATGAAAAATGAATAGATATATACTTACCAGAGCAACTCTTATGAGCAAAGAGCTTGTATATAAGGGCAATAAGGCCAACAATATGGATTGATTCAGAAGCTATGTAGAAAATATCTGGATCTCTAATTGTAAACTTTAGAACAACCAAAGCACAAAAAGCAAGCAATATCCCCAAAAGGATCTTCACTTTCATTGATCTCTTCCTCAACCATGTTGACAAAACATTCATAGGGGAATCCCTCTTTGATCCCATTTTGCATAAAAATAATAAAAATTGAGCAACCAAAATATGGGTATTTTTGCTTGGTGACAATAGGAGAGCATGCAATTGATGGTTTCATATAATAGTGTGTCAATTTCTTGTATTAATTAATTGAGACAATCTAAACCGTTGCTGAAAAGTATAAAAAAACAAATATGGAGACTATCTTTAATATGGGCACTGTTTTGGTAAAAATAAATACTTTTCATTATTAAAAAGCGAAAGAGTAAAATTCTTGAATTACATCCTATATTTTAGTTCTTTTGGTCAAACTTGAATTACATCCTTTATTTTTATTTATTTTTTGGTAGAAGAATTACATCCTTTATCTATTCGATTACTATATTTTTTTTAAATTTAAATTTTTTTCTGGTCAAGTTTAAATTTCTATTACTATTAATAGGGTTGAGTTAGACTCAATTCTCAATTCTAATAATAGCGAATAAGTTAACAGATTAAATTTGTAGTATTTGGTAAAATTAGCGGTTGAACTAACTTATAAGTATGAAATAACACAAAAAAGATATATTTAATTAATATTTTTTTTCATGTAAGATTATAGGGGTAATATTGAAAGAAAAAATAATAAGTTATAAGCTCATAAGATACTTGAAATAATATAACCTTAATATCTATCTCCCGTTTGTAGCGACATATTTCATCGTGTTTTTCAAACATTGATGTCAACAACACATGTATGAGATTATCTGCGTACGTATCTTACTCATATCAAGTATCAAATTCTCAGTCAGACTGTCTTCATACTACTTTCTCATCACTGCAGTCTGCATTTCTCTTCTTCTCGCAATCTTGTTGCATATCAATGTACACACTCATCGTCTTCCTCTATATTTTTCTCTATAAGTCTACAACTATTAGTCATCCCTAGTTTTCCATTATAAAACATGTTGATTTAAACACAATTATTAGTGACTTTGCATGATTGCATTTAGAAATACATGCATGAATTATTTTTTCTGAGTATTTGGATATTTAATAATTTTCTTAATGTTTTTTAGGAATTTAATTTTTTTATACTACTTCTTAGTTAGGGCCCAAATTATAGATTTACCATTAGGCCACCAAAATCATAGAAACGGATCTGAGTGTCTCTGGGACACATTTGTTAACCATATCAAAAAATAAAATAAATAAAATCAATGTTAAAAAGATAACTTTTTACACTTTTAAAGTATTGAATGCACGAGTTCCAAAACATGATTTCTTTATTAATAAGCTTAACTAGTGTCCCTGTGGCATTGTTTATCATTTTTCTTTGATAAAATTATGGATATTAAAAAAGTGAATTATGATATTTAATTCGTTGACAATTGATATTATTTTTACAATTTTATCTTTTAAGAAAGAGAATGAAATAACTAATAAAATTATTTTCAAATCTTACCATAAAATTCTTTTAAAAAATGGCAAAAAATAATATATCAAATTATTATATTTTAATTTTTTTAATAAATGTAAAATTAGTTTTTTATTAATAATTTGAGACAGAAGAAATATGCAGCATCTTTAGTCTCCATGCCTCACTTTCTTCATTTATTGTTTCACCACTCCTCAAAATTATAGTAAATGACATATGATTCACTTCCTTATTCCCTTATTATAGCATATATGACATTTTTACATTTAAAAATAAAAAATAAAAATTCAATTAATCTTCAATTGTGTTTTTCTCTTTCTAAATGGAGGAAATCCAAACCCACCTACAATATTTGCTTTTCTTTGCATGTCTATGATTTTTTGTAATTAAACTTTATGTAAATAAAACTCATTGCTCTTATATGAGAGAGCTAATAATTAGCAACAAAACAAAGATGAATTATGTACGCTCCAAACTTTATGTAAATGAATTGTGGTAAGAAGTTTGAATAGTATACTATAGATCATGAGTTTGATCCTCCACTCTATTATTATAAACAAAAAAAAAAAATACAATCAGAAGGAAGCTCCATAGTTTTGCACATCTCGCACAAGTATCAGCTTTGTCATACTAGAGTACTTGATGTACATTAATTATTTAGGTGATAGATTTAGGCATTTGAATTAAATAAAACGAATGCATAAAATTTGATGTCAAATTAATTTGATACTCCCTTCGGTTCTTTCTTTATAAGGAACACTTTGAAGAAAAAAATTGGTCCTCTTTATAAGAAATTTTGGTCTTCAAAGTATTCTTTATAAAAAGTACGCGAGGGAATACTTTTTTGACTTACAATTAATTTGATACCTTGATAGTTGATGTCATCTAAAAATGTATGAAACGTCAAAAAAGTTTCAATCTCTATTTATTGATATCAAAATCAAAATAAAACAAACCTATGGCCATTTTACTTCGTCCATTGCCAAAGGTAATTACTCCCATTAGGTTCAGGTCACATTCAAGAACAAGTTTATGCGTAAAGAAGTGTCATATCTCTAAAATTGTCTATAAGAAAGCTAGGACAGTTCTCTTCTCAAACATCAAGTGATCCATTCTTACTCCCAAAAAATGGATAATTTCCTTTCACAATTAACAACTATAGTACTAGCTATAGCATTATTGTTTCTATACAAAATATGGAGGATTAAAAAACCTAGTAACAAATCTAAGGGTATGAAACCACCAGAACCATCCTATACCTTACCTATAATAGGTCACCTCCGTCTACTAGGAAACCAAATCCCACTTGCAAGAATCTTTGCATCTTTTTCAGACAAATATGGTCCAATTTTCCAAATCCGTTTAGGAGCATACCCTGCCCTTATTATTTCAAACCAAGAAGCAATCAAAGAATGTTTCACAACAAATGACAAAATCTTAGCTTCAAGACCAAAGTCAAGTCATGGAATCTACCTTGGTTATAACTATGCTGGCTTTGGTTTTGCATCCTATGGTACATATTGGACTAAGCTAAAAAAATTAATCATGCTTGAATTACTCTCGTCTCGTCGCATAGAATCGTTGAGACATGTTTACGAATCGGAAATTGATAATTTTATTAAGGATTTATTCTTGTATGTTAAAGTTGGAAAGGTTAAGGTTGTGATTAGTGAATGGTTGGAAAGGTTAACATTTAATATAATCACAAAAATGATTTGTGGAAAAAGATATTTTGAGTATTTACAAGATGTGGATGATGTAGAAGCACATGGTAATATTGTGAAACTTATAAAAGAATTTATGCATATTTCTGGTGAGTTTGTTCCTAAGGATTTGATTCCAATTCTTGGTTGGTTTGGTTTTCAAGGACAAGTTCTTAAATCTATGAAAAGAATTGCTAAAGATTTGGATACACTTGTTGGAAGTTGGGTTGAAGAACATGTTGAGAAGAGTAGTAATGATTCAAATGAGAAACATGATTTTATTGATGTGATGCTTTCTACGATTGAAGATGATCCTGCTTCTGGTCATAATCGCGATACTATTATCAAGGCAAATGTTATGGTATGCATTTTATCTCATGAATTCTGCAATGTTTTTCATATGAAAATTGTTTATATGTTGAACTTGTTAAAATCAAACTAATATATGTCTGTTGTTTTCGAGAGGTCACTTGGTAGGTACTCAGTTCGAGACCTGACATCAAGAGAAATCAAACTATATATATATATATATATATATATAGATCCGTTGACGCCAGGAGTAAGTCTCTATTGACTTACTTCGCTTAATAACTCGATATCGGCATTATATTTCTCCGATCCAACCGTTGAATTCAAAGATCTCATTAAGCAGATCAACTCTACAAATTTTTATAAAAATTCAAAACCGTTTGATTCTTTTTCTGATAACTTCAATTGAACGTACGACAAACTTTTAAAAAAACGGTTGAATTTCAATAGTATGAATACATAACTATATTTTTTGATTTTTTATAAAAATTGTGGAGTTGATCTACTCAATGAGATCTTTGAATTCAACGGTTGGATTGAAGAAATATAATGCCGATATCGAGTTATTAAGCGGAATAAGTCATTGGAGACTTACTCCTGCTTCTCATAGTATATTAACTACTGATTTAACCTCTAAATTATAGTACTACCTCCCTCTCAAAATATAAAACTCTACCAAAAAAAACTTTATTAAATTATACACCCTTGCTTTATCAGCTTAAACATCTGCGTACTCTGCATCTTCTTTGCCTTTTGTCTTCAAAAACTATAATCTTCATGTCAAAATTTTACTAATCTTATTGCAGCCTACTAATTAATTCAGATTCTACTTGTAATTTTCTAATATATATTTCAACACAAATTAAGAGTGAATGAACAATTTAATTCATAAAATTTTACTGCAGCCAATTCATAAAAGAGTTTGTCTAACATGTGCAATTGCACAATTGCACATGTTAATATTATTGCACATGTTAAAGCAACTAAAAGTAATTTTTTATTAAAAAACAATAATTATTTTTAAAAAAATTATACATTTAATATAAAATACACAAGTTTCAATACAACCTTATTATTTTGAATTTCTTAATATGTGCAAATTTGCACATGATAGAAAAACCCTTCATAAAAAAATCGTAAAGACAGACTAATTTGACGATAAGTTAATGTCAAACACTATTTTGATAGAAAATGAATAAAGATAGAGACTTTTTTTATAGTAAGAAAAACATTAGTTAACTGATGGACCAAATGAAAAAATATTTGACATAAACATAGACTAATATGAAATATTAAAAGGGTGCGAGACACATTTGAGAGAGAGTTACTTCGACAAGATCAATTTAATGGTTTTCTTCATTTTAAAAAATATAAAAGTTAAAAAACTAAATTAGTGATTCACCCTAAAATTAAACTATTGCAACATCATTATTCAAAATTTCTATATGTGTTGATGAATGAGTCTCGTGATTATAACTATTATTACCCTATTGTTATTAATCAACAAGTCAACTTTTTATTCAGAATCTTATGCTAGCTGGGTCAGACTCAGCATCAACGATAATGACATGGGTACTAGCCCTATTGTTGAATAATAAAAATGCTTTAAAGCATGCACAAGAGGAGATTGACCATCACATAGGTAAGAACAGAAGGGTAGAACCGTCAGACATAAACAATCTAGTTTATGTACGAGCAATTTTCAAAGAAACATTGAGGTTATATCCGTCAGCTCCAATATTAGTACCCCATGAAGGAACAGAAGATTGTTACATTCAAGGCTATTATGTTCCGAAAGGGACACGTGTGTTTGCAAATGTATGGAAATTACATAGAGATTCGAGTATTTGGTCAGAGCCTGAAAATTTTTCCCCTGAGAGATTTATTAATGAGAATGGAGAAATTGATCATGAAAGTCATCATTTTAAGTACCTTCCCTTTGGATTAGGAAGAAGAGCTTGTCCTGGATCTATGTTTGCTACACAAGTTTGTCACATTACACTTGCTCGTTTGCTTCATGGATTTGATTTTGAAGTGCCAATGAATGAAGTTGTTGATATGAGAGAAGGGTTGGGTATAACTTTGCCTAAGTTAACTCCATTGGAAGTTGTTTTGACCCCACGATTACCCTATGAACTCTATCAATGATGCACATTTTTCTTTTTGTATGTTTCTGTGCCAGGTCTAAAAATGAAATAAAGTGGTGATTCATCTATATTTTAAAATAAATTTGTAAAGGGATGACTCATCTATATTTTGTTACTATTTGGTTTTGTTATGAAAATAAATCTCCATATAAATTTGTATTGACTTATTCAATGCGGATGAAATATGAGAAATTAGTCTTTTCTTCTTATGAGATTTCCCTATCCTCGAAGTAGAGTAAATCAATTTTCACAATCATAACAGTTTTCTCTTTTCGTATGTAAACTCGAGTGTCTTATACGCACAACTGCAGAGATTATGTTATGTGTGTCTCTTTTTAAGATATAAATTTGTGCTTCTTGAATATTGTTATTTTTTGAATTAAGTAGTGTTTACCTCTTAGTAATATATTAGCGAATTTCAATTTATCCACTTGTACTTTTTTTTCCCTGATCACTTACTTAAAGTGACTAAAACCTTTGAGTCAATTAGTTGTTAGCAAATTCATTTCAATTTATTTTTGATGGAATTTGAAACAATGGATAAGGCCTGAAAACATAAGGTTCCGTGATATATATGTGTTTCAGTATGTATGAGAAAGAGTTGTGTTATTCACTCTTTGTTGGATTAAAAAAAACTATCACCAAGATTATGACCACCGGCCATTTCTCCAGTTTGGACTCTAGAACTCGAGTGGAGTAGTTATGAAAAATCAGGGGGTTGTAAAAGAAATCTTGAATCCAAAGCCCACTTTTTAATCAAGATCTGAAGCCCATTTGAAAACAAGTTGGGAGTTACTTTTGTCACCCTACCAATTACTCAAACACTGTCCGTTACTTAAGTGGCGGATGTGTAAAAATAAGTCGCGCGAGTAACCAGTAGTGGGGAAAAAGTAACTCCCAACAAGTTTAATCCGAAATCCGTAAAAATAGAAGTGGAAAATCCATCAACTCTTTTTTTCTTGACAAAGAAAATCCATCTACTTAAAATCTATGAAAAAGCCATCTACTTAAAAAAAAAATTGCACAAAGTTTTAGTCCTTCAAATACTAAATTTGTTTAATTATCATGAAAATCTTAAATTTTTGAATGATTTTTTATAGGCATGTTCAAAACATCATATAAAGTTTATTTATTAAAATTTAGAATTTTTTAACATGATATAAATTAAATATTAATTTTTTAAACGGCAAAATTTCAAGATAAAAGTAACAAAATTTATGACCTAGAAATCAAATTTTGATCTCATTTTTTTCCGATGAACTTTTTATAATCTTCTAAACATACATACCATTCAAAAATACACATTGACTTAACATTATGGACAAAAAATGAGTGCATAAGAAAATTTCACAGACTAAAAATTTAATAAAAATTAAATAAGGACTAAACATAAAAGGTCGTCATTTAGTAGGGACCAAAGACATATTTAACATTTTATAATATTGTGGCAAACGCAATTTTCTATTGTCTTTGAGACCAAAACCAAATGTCTTTGATTTTGTACTTGTAGTGGATCTAAATCAAACAAAAAAGTTTAGAAAGATTTAAATTAAAAATAACTATATTTCTAGGGACCAATATCTTTATCTCAAAAAGAAGCACACACGACACAACCTAAGAGCATTGGAATTGGAATGTGATGACTCAAGTCTATTGTGTGCAAGAAAAATGTTTATCATTGATAGAGTTCATAAGGTAATCGCGGGGTCAAAACAACTTGCACTGGAGTTAACTTAGGCAAGGTTATACCCAACCCTTCTCTCATATCAATAGCTTCATCCATTGGCACTTCAAAATCAAATCCATGAAGCAAACGAGCAAGTGTAATCAGACAAACTTGTGTAGCAAACATAGATCCAGGACAAGCTCTTCTCCCTAATCCAAAAGGAAGGTACTCAAAATGATGACTTTCATGATCAATTTCTCCATTCTCATTAATAAATCTCTCTGGGGAAAACTTTTCAGGCTCTGGCCAAATATTTGGATGTCTATGTAATTTCCACACGTTGGCGAACACACGTGTCCCTTTCGGAACATAATAGCCTTGAATGTAACAATCTTCGGTACCTTCGTGGGGTACTAATAGCGGGCCTGGTGGGTATAACCTCAATGTTTCTTTGAAAATTGCTTGTAAATAAACTAGGTTTTTTGTGTCCGAAGATTCTACCCTTCTGTCCTTGCCTATGTGATGGTCAATCTCCTCTTGTGCATGCTTTAAAGCATTCATATTATTCAACAATATGGCTAGGATTCATGTCATTGTAGTTGATGTTGTGTCTGAGCCAGCTAGCATAAGATTCTGTATATAAAAAGTTGACTTGTAAGTCGTAACTAATAACAACAATAATAATCACTAGAGTCTTCCATCAACATCTATAGAAATTTTGAATAAATGTGATACTAGGATTTTGAATCACAAATTTAGTTTTTGATATTATTTTAAAATATTAATAATTAGTTTATCTATAAATTGGTAGCACCTAAAATTTTATGAACTGTTCATATAGTAAAATCTGAATTATTTTGTAGGTTGTAATATTAACTTAGTAAGATTTCAAAGTCAAGATTTTGAATATTGAAGATTATAATTTCGATTTAGTGATGTGTTGTGGCACATACTTTAAAGACAAAAGGCAAAGAAGATGTAAAGCATGTAGGCAGAGGTTTAAGTAGATGAAGCAGAGGTGTTCTGTTCTTTTCTTATGCAATTATTTGTTGAAAATACTACAATTTAGATAACTAATCATAGATGAATAAATAAGTAGTTAATATTACATACATGTACAAAAATAAATCATAGGTGTAATAGAATAATTGCAGTAAATTTGCTAATCAGTGGTTAAAAAGTGTCAATCAACATATACTTAGGCTAAATTGCACTTCGACCCCTTAACTTTCACATATTTGTAATTTTGACCGCTTAACTTTTAAATTAACACTTTTAGTCCACTTTCACAAACTTGCGATTTTGGCCCATAATTCTAGCCCATTTTGCAAAACGATAGTCCTCCACTGATTTTGACCAAGTCAACGCACATGTGACAAGTGATTCGCATGTCGTGTCAGCATGTCTTGCCACGTGGCCAATGACTGACATGTCATGTCAGCATGGCTGACCATATATGTTGACGTGACATGTCAGTCACTAGCAATATGTGTGTTGACTTGATCGGGGATCAAAATCGTAAGCTTGTGAAAGTTAAGGGGTCAAAAGTGTTATTTTAAAAGTTAATCGGCCAAAATTACAAGTTTGAGAATGTTACGGGGCCAAAAACTTGTTAAAAATTCATCAAATTAAATACATACCATAACATTTGCCTTGATGATAGTATCACGATTATGACCAGAAGCTGGATCATCTTCAATCACAGAAAGCATCACATCAATAAAATCATGTTTCTCATTTGAATCATCACTACTCTTCTCAACATGTTCTTCAACCCAACTTCCAACAAGTGTATCCAAATCTTTAGCAATTCTTTTCATAGATTTAAGAACTTGTCCTTGAAAACCAAACCAACCAAGAATTGGAATCAAATCCTTAGGAACAAACTCACCAGAAATATGCATAAATTCTTTTATAAGTTTCACAATATTACCATGTGCTTCTACATCATCCACATCTTGTAAATACTCAAAATACCTTTTCCCACAAATCATTTTTGTGATTATATTAAATGTCAACCTTTCCAACCATTCACTAATCACAACCTTAACCTTTCCAATCTTAACATACAAGAATAGATCCTTAATCAAAGTGTCAATCTCCGATTCGTAAACATGTCTCAACGATTCTATGCGACGAGACGAGAGTAATTCAAACATGGTTAACTTTCTTAGCTTACTCCAATATGGGCCATAAGGTGCAAAACCAAAGCCAGCAAAGTTATAACCAAGGTAGATTCCATGACTTGACTTTGGTCTTGAAGCTAAGATTTTGTCATTTGTTGTGAAACATTCTTTGATTGCTTCTTGGTTTGAAATAATGAGGGCAGGGTATGCTCCTAAATAGATTTGGAAAATTGGACCATATTTGTCTGAAAAAGAAGCAAAGATTCTTGCAAGGGGGATTTTGTTTCCTAGTAGATGTAGGTGACCTATTAAAGGTAAGGCATATGATGGTTCTGGTGGTTTCATACCCTTAGATTTGTTACTAGGTTTTTTTATCCTCCATATGTTGTATAGAAGCACTAAAACGATAGTTAGCACTATAGTTGTTGGTTGCGAAAGAAAATTATTATCCATTTTTTAGGGAGTAAGAATAGATCACATGATTTTTGAGAAGAGAACTGTCCTAGCTTTTTTATAGTGATAAATGTCTAGTATTAATTAATGCATTGAAAAAGAGAGGAAGAAAATCTTAGAGAAATACTTTTATAGAGATATGTTATATAGAGTATAGACATCATTTTATATATAACCAACACTGTATTTATATACGGTTTGGAAACTACTCTCATCTGAAGCGATTTGGTTGACTCCGACCGCGAGGTTTCAATCAGTTACTGTGGTAATAAGTTCTTGAGGTGGTGGTTCACATTGGCAAATGTATGTACACAACGGGTTAGAACTCTGACATTCAAGTCAATATGAGACTAAAGTAGTGTGAAAGTAAAAAATGGTTGAATTGTAACTTAGCGTGAAAGTCATCACGCTTAAATTGAGGGAGCGGTTGTAACTGTCTCCGTGATAATCAGTGCAGAACATGGAGGACTGTTGAGATCAATCTAACAATCCATAAGAGGTGGAAGGAATGGATTCGTTGTGGCAAGAGCACAGATCCTCTGGTGTGTTGCATAAGTGATCTTGGGTCTGATTACCGAAGTAACATGAAGTATGATTGAAGATGTTTTCTCTCCCCACCCCCCGTGATTCTTTTATACCTCCTGAAATTCCAATTTTACCCTTGCAAAAAATTTCGGTTTATAGAAACCGAAGTTTCTTTTGCCTTGAAAACCGAAATTTACTCAAAATTTGTACTAGAAAAAATTCGGTTTCTGCGAACCGAAATTTTTTGCAAGGGCAAAATCGGAATATTGGGGGGTATAAAAGAATCACGGGGGTGGGGAGAGAAAACATCATGATTGAATTTATGATGATTGGGTTGTTGGTATTAGACTTTGGCCCAATCCAAAATAGATACGGTGATATTTATGAATTTTTTTATCTTTAAATCATATGAGTGGTTGTGAATTGTATAGTTTTATGTGGTATTATAAAACAGATGTATTCTTGCTTAGACACAAACCTAAATATTACGGTATATATTTAGACACAAATACAAAAAGTTTAAAAATTTAATAGAAATTATAACGAAGTGATATGATTAAATTATTTTATATTTTAATTTTTTCAATTGTGTATATACACGCCCACATATTTTTTATTTAAATTTATGCCTATTTTAAATTCCTCTGTAAAACAGAGGATAACTAATGGAAAAAAGGGCTATATGACACTTTTTTAGGCATAGACTTGTTCTTGAATGGGACTTGAAACCAATTGGAGTAATTACTTTTGGAAATGGGCGGAGAAAAATGGCCATAAGCTTTAAACTTTTTGACTTGTTCTATTTTGATATCATTAAATAAAATGAGAAGTACAAACCAAGAAAAAAGTAAAATGAAAAGTAAACTAAACAAAAGTTATTAGATTCACAAGAATTGGTGGTCCTCTTGTTATTTTGTTCTATTCTATTTGTGATTGATCTTTATATCTTTTCATGATAAGTATTTTTTCTTTGTGTGATGGTGTTTTTTAGTAATTAGTTTGTTGGTGGTGTGTCTTCTTATTTTCTTGTAGTTTTTTTCCTGTTTATTTTTTTTGTCTTACCTTTGTGATTATTAAATTCTGAGGAGTATACTTATGGTGTTTCCTTGATTTACCGAACTTTCTCTTATATTTTTATTGTTTGGAAAACTACATCAAATCTTGGTAAATTTTAATAGGAATCACTTCATCAAGTGATTCATGGTGGGACAATCACGAATAACATTATAACGAATACGAATTTTATAAAATTTATCGTTGGATTGAAAGTTTAGATCATATAAATCATCCATAGAAAAATTTAGAAAAATTAAAAATCATTTGATATGTTATTGAGACACATAAAGATTAACATTTTATTAAATAACGTAAATCTTGGTGGGTTTCAATAACACATCAAATGATTTTAAAAAAAAAATTAAAAAATTTATGGATGATCTATACGATATAAACTTTCGATTCAATAATGAATTTTGTAAAATTATATTCGGTAGATCATTTGTCCACGATGAACCACTTATAAAGGTGGTCCACCGTAGCATTAGCCTCAAATCTTTCATCTTAGCCAAAGTCTTTAATATGCTACTAAACATAACATGACAATAACAATAAGGAAAATGTTAACATGTGCACTAAGGGCATATGTTAAGGAAACAAAAGTAGAAATAATATATTGAAATTTGTGCATTTAATTTTTTAAACATTAAATTTTTTTCAAACATTAAATGCAATTTGCTATATTTAGAAGCTTAACATGTACCTTTTGTGCACATGTTAACATAACCCTAACAATAAAATGAAAATGAAAAACTAATTAGAACATGATGTGTTGGCATGACATCAATGTTTGAAGAACATGATAAAATGTGTGGCCAGAAACGGGAGACAATTATTAAAGCGACAGCCAGGTACGTTTTTCTTTGCATGATTATTGATTATAGTATTGCAGGAATATTGTTAAATACTCACCTAATCAAATAAATTGTATTTGGTCATACTCATAAAAAATATAATAAGTATTTAAAAAATAATTAAATAATATTTACTTTTTAACTTATTAAATTTTAACTTATTGCATATTAGTCATACTTTAAGTTAAAAATACTTTACTAATTAAAAGTTCTTATATTTGAATTCAAATAAGATAGTAATTATATAATTATGTACAATTTTTAATCTATTATTGTGTTGTAGTCAAAATTTCAATTCAAAACTCTTTACCCAAATTATTTTGTTCTTCGTTCTCCATTTTTCTTCTTCTTCCTTCACCTAGATCTCTATTCATCATCCTTCAATGGTGTAAATTGAATTCGTCTTTGTTGTGTACCTTCTTCATTGTTATCAAAATTTATCCATCTTCCTGTTCTCTAACCCAAATTTTCTATCTATGGTTCGGAATGAAAGTCTCAATTTTGTTGTCTACTCCAACCCACGTAATCAACTCATGATACACAACACTTGTTGATTAGTCATAATTTTAACTTTCCCGAAAAAGTCAATCTTGTAACTGTACCATAAAATTTTCCATAAATTTTCTAACATCAATTCAATCAAACATAATCACATGTAGACGTAGTTCACAAACAAATAAGATAATTTATACTTTCACTTTCAAATTTATTTCATTAAACCTATCGGTTCTTTAAATGACAACCTAAACAACGCTTAATTAAAAAACACAACCATGGAAGTTAATTAACTTACCATAAAACAATGACAACAATGAAAGCTGGATTGGAACCCACATTGAGTCACATAGCATATAATTTCTTGCATTCATGGGTACCTTGGTACATTAATTTCTGAAATAAACAATACAATAATACATATATACACACTATAAAGACTTTTATTCATGTATAAGTATTTTATGTATATATCTTATTAATTGAAATTTCAAAGACTTTCATAAAGCTCCAATGGAAGACGTGGTTGTAACATAACCTCAAGTGGATTTTCCTTAGGCAAAGCCAATCCCAATCCTTCATTCATATCAACAATAACACCTTCTTTTGTGTATATATCAAACCCTTGAATCAACCTAGCTAAAGTCAAATGCAACACTTGCAACCCAAATGTTGCACCAGCACATGACCTTCTACCATAGCTAAATGGCACATACCCAAAATCTTGATTTTGAAAATCAACTTGATCAAAAGTGTTGTAAAATCTCTCAGGTTGAAATTCATTAGGGTTTGACCATATTTGTGGGTCCCTTTGTAATTTCCATAGGTTAATAAGCAAACGTGTGCCTTTAGAAACATGGTATCCTGCCACGTGGCAATCATCAATGGCTTCTCTTATTCCAGTTAAGGGTGCCGGTGGGTATAACCTAAGTGTCTCTTTGATAATTGATTGAAGATATTTTAGGTCTTTGATGTCAGATTCTTGGACCCATTTGTGTTTTCCTATGTTGTTGTCCAATTCTTGTTGGGCTTGTCTTAAGACCTTTGGATGGTTTATAAGAAGGGATAGAGCCCATGCTAGTGTTATTGCTGTGCTTCCTGAGGCTGTAAGGATAAGTATCTGCACCCAAAATTTAGTGACTTTTAGTTTTCAAATTTTTCATATAAGGATGGAATCTTCAAATATGTTTGAGTAGTTTTTTTGAGCAAAAATATATAATCTTCAAAAGTATATTTGAGTATATGACAACAAAAAATTTAATCAAAACAAAAATTAGAAATTTTTTTACAAGTGTCACTGTTTTTTATGACGTGTCATTGTTTAGACATTAAAATATCATTAACTTAATAATTTAGTAACTATTTAATTTTTAATTTAATATTATAGATAAATGAATAAAGAATAAATATTAATTAAACGTTAATTATATTTTTGGTCCTACAAAATGGTAACATAGTTTAGTCCTTACTTAATTTTGATTATATAATCCTAGAAAAAGTATCATGCACTCAATTTTGGTCCCTATATATTGTTAAGTCAGCATTTATTTTTTTTATTTTTTTTGACACAAGTCAGCATTTATTTTTGAATAATTTTTTCCATGTATATTTAAAACGTTACACTAAGCATAAAAGGAAACTTACCATGGCTGTTGCTTTGATAACTACCTCTCTATTGTGGCCACAAATTTCATCATCCTCTTCAAACATTGATATCAACACATCCATGAAATCATCTTCACATTTACCATTTTGTCCCTCATCTCTCTTTCTAAAATGCTCATGCATCCACATATCAAGAATAAAGTCCATTTCCTTAAAAGTCCTCTTCATGAAACCAACATGACCTTGAAAATCAAACCAACTAAGGAAAGGAATAGCATCAGCCACCACAAAAACACCACTAAGATATGTTGTATCTTTAATTGCATTCCTTAATCTCCATGCCTCACTATCTTCTTGATTTATTGTTTCACCACCAAATCTTTTCCCAGCTATCATCCTCACAATTATATTAAATGTCATATGATCTAAAAACTTACTAATAGGTACTTCAATTGCACCATTAGAATTTTTTAAAAATGTGTACAAATTTTTTACTAGAGAATATATCTCTAAATCTCTAACATGCTTTAGCTTTTCAAGTCTATGACTTGATAAAAGCTCAATAGTAGCAATTTTTCTCATATTTCTCCAATAATCACCATAAGGGGCAAGAGCTAAAATTGCATTATTGTAACCTAGGTATCTACCTGCGGCTACATTAGGCCTTGAGGCAAAAACTTGGTCATTTTTTGTGAGACATTCTTTGGCAATTTCCCTACTACTCACAACTAGGGTTTTGTGACAACCAAGCCTAAGGGAAAAGATTGAACCATATTTTTCAGCCATGGTTGAAAATGTCCTAAAATATGGTTCTTTAGTGCTTAAAAGATGAAGGTGACCTATGAAAGGTAAAGCATAACATGGTTCGGGTACTTTGTTGTGTTTGATGTTGAATAATGTAAATTTTTTAGGTCTATTAGGAGATCTAATAGATCTAGAGAAAAAGTGTACAATCAATAAGGCTAAGATGGATGCAATAAATTGAAAATAAGAAGGAAGATCCATGGAGTCTCCTTCGATTGAGAGGATGTAGTAGCCATGGTGTACATGTACATGTATTTATAGCATCTAAATTCTCTAGCAATATTATTGAATAATATGAAGCACAAAAAACATGTAGGAGTTAAGTTTCTTATGTTAAATTCTCGTTAATAATAATATTAAAATAATATAATTTATGAAAAACGTTTTTTTTTATTGGAAAATGTTTGGTATAGGGTTAAATAAATTTTTGGTCTCTAAATATTTCAAATTTTGTTTTAAGTCTCTAAAAATAATTTCAGCAACTTTTGGTCCCTTAAATATAATAATGTGATATGTTGATTATAGGGTTAAATAAATTTTTGGTTTCTATAAATATTTCAAAAATTTGTTTTTAGCCCCTAAAAAAAATTTCAGTAAGGTCCTTCAAATATTTTCTATCACAACTTTTGGTCCTTACTTTTAAATCAAATCTTGTGTACTTTCACATTTTTGAATATTTTTTTGTATTTGTGTTTATAATATTATAAGAACATCTCCCACAAAAATTTAGAATTTATTAATATAAAATAAATTATTTATGAATTTTTAAGCGAAAAAAACTAGAAAATTCATATTTAATTTATCCTTTGTTGAAAAAATTTAAACTTTTGCAAGCGAGATTCATATAATTCACTAAAAATTATCGTGAAAAAAAAATTAAAATTTAAACTAATATATACGAGTTGACTAAAAAGCAGAGATCAAAAACCATGACAAAAATTATTTGAAGACCAAAAGTTATTGAATTTTTTTATAGAAATTAAAAATGAAATTTGAAATATCTATAGGAACTAAAAATTTATTTAACACTTGTGTTGTATAATAGGAATAGAGTTAAAGATAAGATGTTGAATGAATATAAAGAATTTAGAGGTGCCTAAATATAAAATTCGTTTATAATTTAACAAATAGTTTATTTGAAAGCCAATAATGTGTCAAATTGTCTTGCAATTAAATACAATTCATATGAAAAATCGTTAGTTGGTTGAGTGTTGATTGGTGCTGAACTTGGTAAGAAAGGTCACGGTTCGATCCCCCGTAACTGCGATCGGAAGAGACTGGAACCACTTGATGTCAGAACTGACCCCGAACCAAATTAAACTGGTGGGGAAAGCAACAAAAAAAAAAATACAATTCATATGATTAAAAAGTTATTAGATTATATGTATGTAGAGGTGTGAATTTAAATCAATCGTTAGTTGATTTAGTGGTGATTGATGTTGAACTTGGTAGGAAGGACCACAACTCAATTATCCACAACTGCAATCAGAAGGGGGCTATAACCACTTAATTGCAGAACTAATTCCTGAATCAGATTAAACATGTAGTTAAAGCTAAAGATAAAATATATGTGAGTTCAAATTCGCAATTCTCAATACTCCACTCATACTCAGTTTAATAGTCACTTATACTTTTGCCTTAATTAGACTTTTTAGAATTCAGAAGAAAAAATTCATCAAATTGATACACGTTAACTTATAAACTTGACTAATACTCCACACATACGTGAGTTTAGAGGAATACTTAGATAGGCACAAGTCTAAATGAAGAATATTTAGGCACACTCACATAACTAAAAAAATTTAAAGATAAACTAATTGAGTGATGAGACTAATTTATTTTCCTTTAAATTCATTTCATCTATAAGTATGTGCTCAAATATTTTCATTTAGGCTTGTGTTTATCTTGTTCGTGAGTTTAATACTCACGTATGTTGTGGGCAATAGCAAGGACGAAATTAACACGGGGTTGTCATGTTGTGGGCCATCTTTTCGTTAGAACCATATACAGAGGAGTTTTGTAAGACATATCTTTTTTGTTTTTGATGAATATAAGAAAGACAACCATATATAGAAGAGTTTTGTATTTAAATTATTTTCTTATTGAATAATACTTAGTATTTAGACAAAATATATACGTTAAAGAGTGAATTCTCATTTCTAGTCCCATTTTAGATGTTTATCTTCTTCCTCCTTCTTTCATTCTCTTTATTCTCCCTTCATTGTATGATCACAAGCGGCAATGGTTTAAACGTCAAGACTCTCGAGAGGTTTTGATATCATATCTCAACTTACAATCTTAATACATTAATTATTATGTATATAAGTCATCTATTTTATATCTCCACCTAATATTTTTAGTCGATGTAGAACAATGACTAATCACTCACACTATCAATCTCAAGTATCAGGGATTTGGTCTTTGGCTTTTGTATACAAAAAAAATTCGATTATAAGAGAAAAATTCACCTTATATATCGCACATGTGTCCCAATTTTTTTGTACTAGATTGAAAGTTTGTGATTTTTTTATCTCTTGGACTAATCTAAATTTAATATTTTATGAGATAGTTGAATGAGACTTCATTTTTTCTTTTCTTCTTTCGTAAGAAGTGGCGAAATGGGATTAGGTTCTCATGAAAAAAAAAGGAAAATATTAATTTGAGATTTAGACTATTAAAATATAGAGAGAATAATATTAGTATTTGGAGAAAAATGGAGAAAAAATAGTTAAGTGCGAAGATGTGAACCTTGAGAAAATTTGAGAGGAAAAAGATATTAGAGAAATCCATTTCTACAAAATGAGACCTCGCCTTAATAAAAAAAATAAAAAATTGGACAATTTTTCTATTAACTTATTTATTGGTTTCATACTGCTCCACTAACTAATTATATTAACATTATAAATTGGTCTCTTAACTAGTACGTTAACGTTGCAAATTGATCTTTAACTTAAATTATGTTTGTTATTTGATCATTTCCATTAGTTTTTCTCAAAAAAGTTAACTTTATCTATAGTCTAAGAAAGATGTTTGAATTAATAATCATATTTTTTAGCATGCCTAACAATATTACTCATAAATAAATCATTTATGCGTATATATAACGAATAACAGAAAATAAAGCAAATATTTTTTTAAATAACTAACGAAAATAACCAATATGACAAACAAAATTAAAGTTAAGGCACCAATTTATAACATTAATTAATTAAGAGACTAATATTTTGTTTTGGTTAGAAAGCTAAAAAAAATAAAAAATAAAAGAAACTAATATGAAATCAATAAGTAAATTAGTGGATCAATTGTTCAATTTTTTTAAAAAATAATTACGATATTATTGCAATTTGCAACAAACAAGAATTTGGCTTCACTAAATTGCTTAAAAAAACAGTTGAGTCAATGTCAGCACATTTCATGGTATTCCATTCTCCAGCACGTCATTCAGTATCTTTAGTGAAATTTAATATCTAACTTTAGAGAAACATCAACCATATGCATTGTGCTTTTGTTGAAAAATTTAGAACAAAAGATTGTGGTGCATAAATTTCATATTCTTTTTTATTTTTATGTTTATATATCAAAGTATATTTTTAATAAATGAACTTTTTATTCTTAAACAAAACTTCAAATGCGATATTCTCAACTTAATATCCACGAGTCCTAGTTCAACTATTAAAAAAATATCGAAATTGTTAGACTGAACATCGTAGTTAAGATTCAAATCTCAACTCATCTATTTATGAATGTGAGTTTATAATAGCTTTGTCATTTTGACCTAAAAAAATTCTCAACTTAATGGGTGTTTCAAATTCAAGGGGTTAAAAGAACTTATGTTTGAGATCTAACCCACCCTTAAAAATGGACAAAGAGCTTGGGAATGCTCTAAGAATTTAAAATTAAATTTAAGAGTGTGCTCCTTCTTCTTCATTGTATTCTTCCTAAACATACGCATGAATCATTTGCATGTCATTTAAAGAATATGTTAAATCTGGCTTTTTCAAAATATGGAGATCAAAATTGCAAAAAAAATAAAAATAAAAATAAAAATCAGAATAGAAGGACTAAAATTGCGTAAAACAAAATAAGAGAACCAAAATTACACATTTTATAAAATAGAAGGACCAAAATTGCATTTAAGCCTTATTATTAAATAATGGGACTAAATTATTTATTTTAAAATTTTTCTCATTGATATATGTGCGGCCGAGTATAATTGATTTGAAGTTTTACCTAAATTAGCATTTCTCTCCATGATTCACATGTGGACCTAAATTAGCATTTCTCTCCATGATTCACATGTGGTTAACATGATTGACTGTATCAACGCTTAGGCCCTCTTATTTATCAAATCAAATAAAAATAGATATTGATTCAACTCTTATTACACCAAGGTTTCGGATCCTTTTCACCATTGGAAAACAACAATTGCTAGTAAATAACATACCCTTCCTTGAAAAGCAAGATAGTGTTTCAAGAATCAGGTTCAACATTGAATCAACACTTTCACCAAAGTTATAGATCTTTTTCACAGTCAATTATATGATGCACAAGTGAGATAACTCTTACTTTATAAAAACAAGTTAAATATTCAACATTAGATCAATAAATTTCACCGTTAGATCAAATAAGATATAATGGAACTTATTGATCCAATAGTAAAAAATACATGTGTATATGGTGCAAGACCGTTTTACGTATACACATTAGATAAAGTCCATTTTCACTTGTGAAAAACAAGAGTGACAGTAATGTAACCTTCCTTAAAGCAAAAATGTACCCATAGCTCAGCATAAGAACATTAAAAAGTCATAATATGGGTTAGTCTTTAGTTTATAAAATGTGTAAAATAACAGTTCTATTTTATAAACAAAAAATGAATTACATAATTACATATATTAATAAGTAATTCATTATCCTTTTGAAAAGTACATATAAGAGTTCTTACTGTCATACATGGCAAACCATTTCTGGCTTGGAAGACATAACATTCTTTCGTCATCAATGACCCTTGAACAACCTCTTCTTGATCAGCCATAAAGAAATTGTTAACAAAAATTCCTGTTTTTATTTTTTTCCCTTCTTGGCCTGCTTCTTCTCTGTATGAATGTACAAAATCGAATATTAAAACTACTGACATAACTGAGTTAGATCTTTCATTGTCCCTAATCTTCTTATCTTTGATCATTTAAACTCGGATATATCACACAGTCACAGATTATGTCTTGAGTGTCAGTAGAATCTAACTTAAAAGTAGATTGGATGAATTTAAATAAGCCATGTTTGGATAAACTACTTAACTAAATGCATATAAGTTATAACATACATGCTTATGTATAAGCTATTTCTATAACAAAAGATAAAATACAGTCAACTATTTTCATATAAACTATCCCGAGCTTATGTAAATACGCTAAAAACAGT
The DNA here is from genome assembly GCF_020283565.1 of Trifolium pratense. Lineage (NCBI taxonomy): Eukaryota > Viridiplantae > Streptophyta > Magnoliopsida > Fabales > Fabaceae > Trifolium > Trifolium pratense. The sequence goes on along the minus strand of NC_060062.1, from coordinate 44,473,619 downwards.
TTATGAACATGTCATAAATTGTTTTCATAAGTTCTCTTAAACAGTCTCACAAGTGTTTTTACTTATGGATAAGCTCAAATAAGCCAATCCATACAGACTCATAATCAAATAGTAGATGACATGCTCAACTTTTCAACAGCGAGTTCAGTTGAGAGTCAAAAATACAATTAAGCACACATAAACTGCATGACAAGGCTGTATGTATGAAGAGAGTTACCTAGTTTCCTCTTAGCTTCAGATTTCGCAAAGAACTCTCTCCATTCATCAGTTAAAACAAAAACTGGTTCATCATCCTCTTCGTCACCATCTAGCTCAATATGCTCCAGCTCTTGTGAAATTCTGATGCCACCATAAGCGTCAGAAGATAGTTTAGTTTCATATAGGATAAGATAAACAAAATGGATAGACAAATTAGCCATACCAAAACCGATGACTCAGTCCATTTCACAGATTTCTAATTATAACAAGTAGACGCAGCAGGATATGGAACCATACAACAACAATAATTCACAACAATCAAGCCTTATCCCATAAAGTAAGGTCGGCTACATGGATCAAACGAAACTAAGCCATAATATTGTGTCATATATCATATCTCCATCCAACTCATTAATCTGTAGATCTTTCTTAATAGTTTCTCTTATAGTTAGCCTGGCTATACATAGTCGGGGATAAAAAGGAGACGATTGTGTTGGGCACTGGACAGCCAACATAGATCGAACCATGGACAATAAGAGATATACAGTTAGAAACTAGGCTAACACGGACAGCACAGTATCCAGAATCTAATGAAATGCAGCAGGAAATAATGCTACAAAGAGAAATAGTAGAAAATCAAACTAGCCAGGTCAATTATCAAAGGAAAAGCCTATATAATTTTTCACAAACATAAATTTGCAGCATCTTATTTATTTGAAGCATCTTTGAGTTGTGTATACACATTCCACACACTGAGTAACATAGGGGGGGTTTCAAATTCCTATTCAGATTACATCAACAAATTTCAATTCTATACAATCCTGCAATGCATGTACTAAAATCAAATATTCTATTTATTACCAATTCAAATATCAATAAATTTTATTGGAGCAGAAGTTGGAACACTAGATTCTCCACTTCTCAAACACCGAGTCTAGAGAGAGAGAGAGAGTAATGAAAGGAACTTACTGAGCATGAGGAGGAGAAGTAATAATAGGTTGATTGAGAAGAGGAGAAGTAATAATAGGTTGATTGAGAAGAGGAGGGAGGTTTTGAGTTTGATTTAGTGGTTGAAGAGGGTTGTTGATGTGGAGGGGGCAATGAAGACAGTGACGGCGGAGGGGGCAGTGTGGGCAGTGGTGGTGATGACTGTGATTGTGGAGAAGGCAGCGTCCATGGGAAGAAGAAGAAGAAGAAGCCATTCAAGATCGGAGGAATTGCACTTCAGCAATAGCAGAAGCAGCGCTGATTGAAATTCGACTCTCGCACTTTGATGAAATTCGACTGTGATAGAACGTGAGATGATTTTGTTTATTGTTTGTATGAATGAATGTGAAAAGAAAGTCAAAGGAAATAAAGTTGTATATTTATTAAATGACAAAATTATACAAAGAAAATAGAAAAGAAAGTTTAGTCAATAAAAAAAAATTATAGAAAGAATATAGAAAAAATAAGAATAAATCGCATAAAATGGGAATATAGAAATAAAAAAACAATACTCTATAAAAAAAATATATAAACAATATTTTTCATAAAAAAAAAAAAGAAATATAAACAATTTTTTTTATAAACGAAACATATGCATTATACAAAATTTATTACTAACTATTAATAATAATATAATAAAGTTAATCAATATCAAACTTACTAAATTACCTTAAATATTCCTAATAAAATTTCTAATTTTTTATTAAAAATATACACGACACCATTATTAGTCCCTGAAACATAAAAAATTGTATAAGTAAGTTAATTTACAAGAAATAATTAACACAATAATTTCACTTATATTTTAAATATATTATAATCGATCAAGTATACATTAGCGGTACTGGGGGTGGACTGAGGTGGGCCACGGCCCACCCCCACAAAAAAAATATTTTTTTTATATGTATAATAATAATTTAAATGTATTATTAATGATTTTAAGTCATGCATATTTGTACAAATATTAATGTAAATATTAATTTAGAGTTTATTTATTGATGATTATAAGTAGCTCGGTATACATATTAGTCCAAGTATTAGTGTAAATATTAGTTCATAATTAATTGAATTTATAGTATTAGATAAAATTAGCAATTGAACTAACATATATAAATATGAAATGACATAAAAAAATATGTTTAATTAATGATTATATGAAAATCCCAGAAGAATTTAATTTTCGTGAGACACATATATCAAACTATTGGAGAGATGACATAATAATCATGAATAAGTCTCCTTATATACTCGAGCAATATATATGCATAATATTCTTGTTGAATATTTCCAAGTGAGAAATGTGAAAATGACAATTTGTTCATTTTAAGAAAATATATATTTGGTAATGAATTTGTTATATTTAAGATTTATGTCGATGATAAAAATATCATCAAGAGACTCCTGAAGAGCATGAGATATTGTCATTTCTTACAAAATAAGTTTGAAGAATATTTTGTGAATCATGAAGCTTATATACAAAAGGTTCTAAAATGATTCTATAAGATCAGTTACGTACCCTAATTTTTGTAAGATCGCTGATGTAAACAAATTCCGTTTTAGAGTTCAAGTATATATTTTTGTTGTTTTAGATATGCAGGTAATTTGATTTAATCCTCGTAAAGGATAGATCACAAACAAACTATATGTTCACGTGAAGAAGTAGAATTACTCATGGAGATCTATGAAACAAACAACAATAACAATCTCATAAAAAAAATGATGAGTAAAGTTCAGCACTACACAAGATAAATCAAGAATGTGATTTGGTTGAAGTACGCGATTTATTAGATACATGGTTTCTTGCAACAATTCATTATGAAGATAATATGACAAACAAACTACAAATTTGGAGAAGAGTATGATAAAGAAGATAAGATAAATCTTTCTACAAAGTCAACTTCAAGTAAAACGTTTGAGCAACTACTATAGAAGATTATTTGATTTTCTTCGTCTCATATATAATTTGTCTTTATGAGGGGGAGACATAAATATGTTCTGCACTCTTTTTCCCTTCACCATGGTTTTGTCCCATTGGATTTTCCTGGTAAGGTTTTTAATGAGGCAATTTAAACATAAAAGGATGTTGTACTCTTTTTTCTTCACTAGAATTTTTTCTACTGGGTTTTTACTAGTAAGATTTTAATGAGGCATATCATTCATGGACATCCAAAGGAGAGTCTTATAAATAATAGAGTGGATGTCCATTAGTCTTGACTCATATTCATTGGCCCATATACTTTCCTATCAATAGGACTCACATTATAATAGAACAGACACCTTGATGAAAATAATACAATCTCTATTCTTATATATTATTACTCTTGGTTATATTTCATAATAGTAATAAAATTTCTTAGTAATGGGAACTTGAGTATCTTGAAACGTAGAGTGAATTAAATTGGCCTTTGAGTTATTTATTTTCTGATTGGATAGCTTGTGGAAACCGTAGAAGAATATAAGCTAGTACAGTTATCTTTTATATTTATGGTACAAGGAGATGAGTTAGTTGTTATAATAGGAGCGATAAATAGAATATTATATATATTGATAATAAAAAAAAGTTATAATTAACCATAAATAATACTACATTTGTCCTTAAATTTAAATATAATACATTCTTAAAAAAAAGGTTGACACATTGGTGAGCAGCTCAAAGGTAACTTTGTAGTAGCTAATGAAAACTTAAAAGACGATAAAATTAATGAGTCGTGATAATATAGAGATAAGAAATACGATATATGAAAGAAGAACACTCATATTGTTCAAATTAACAATAAGGATTACGGAAGATGAAATGGTGGAAAAGGGATATGAGAGGAAGATGTTAGGGAAAAGATGAAATATTTTTGCAATTACAAGTATGAGGAAAACCAATTTCTCAATGATAAAATTGAACTATCATAAAAGGAACATGTTGTCGCAGATAAAATTTCAAAAATAAATATCATACACATAAATTTTTTTGTCATTTGTCATTGATGAGAGGAACTTTCAAACATAGAAGAAGTTATCATATTAATTCACAATTTCAATATAACTGCCATACACGGAACATGATTTCACTCATAAAATTTCAAAAATGATTATCATACGTATGCATGAAGTCCTGTGAACTTAGTTCAGTTAATAAAGACCTTGCATTATATATGCAAGAGTCGGGATTTGAACTACAAATATTCTACTTATTTATTTAAACTACTTGACAAAAAAACTATTCTATCATACGCGGGACAAATGCACATATTTACATTTCTATCTAAATATGACATACAATAAAAACACTTTGGTGCATAACCTATGCGGAGCATGTTTCCGTGCTTAGCATGGGTATGTTGCTAGTATAAGAGAAAATAAAAAAATAGTATTACACCAAACATCTATCGATCATTTTGTATTCTGCCAAATTATAAAAATATTTCAAAATTAGGTGTATGATATGATAAATTAATAATTTTTTATTAACGATGATGTAAAATATTTGACTTTATTTGCTCATTAAACTCATAATATAATCCACAACTCAAAAACATAAATCTATAATTTTGGCATTACTTATAATAAACATATGTCATAATCCATGATCATGGAATTTTATTGGAGCTAGGTGGAGGTGGGCTATTATAAAATTTACATTCATAACAAAGCCAAGGATCGTACAAACACACATAGGGTTTAAAATGCTTCCGACAATACTCTCTAATATCGAACCCTTTATCAAGTTGATGATCTATAACACCTCTTCGTGCAGCCTCAGCACCATTCAGAATTGTCATAACAAGGAGAACAAATACAAGAGAAACGGTGTTGGATTTTGCCATAGTATATATTTATAATATGAGTTATCGCTCTAATTTACTTGTTTTGTTTTTGTAGCCATGGCAATAGAATCCGTTACTATGGATATCGGTCTGAACTCGTAATTTGACGCAGAAAATCTGAATTGATGGTTTATATGTTTTATTGAATACCGTTAATCTTGATTTATCTCAATAACATATCAAACCATTTTTTAGATTTTTATAAACCTTCAGTTCAATGGTGAATTTTGTAAAATTTATATTGTTAAAACGTTATTGAGCGGTATAACATATTGAAAATTTATATCATATAGATCATCCGTGCCAAATTGTACAAATATTTAATATCGTTTGATATGTTATCGGACTGATTAAGCTTTAACGGTTTACAAAAACGCAAAAATTATTTGTGGTAACAAAAACGTAAAATTATTTGATCAAGTTCAAGGTATAGTATAACATTAATATATAAGTTTAATAAATTAACTATTAATTATTAATTAACTATTAATATTTATAAAATTTATCTTTAGTGGTCCATATATATTATGAGAGTTTTTGTTGCTAAATGATCTCAAGTTTAATATGATCTTAAATGGTCATTATATACGTGGTAGTGGTTTTTCATTTTTTTTTTTGTTAAGAGTGGTTTTTTTTTTTCTTTCACCACAATTTAATTTGATTCAAGGGTCAGTTTTGACATCAAGTAATTTCAGCATTCTCCCGATCGCAGTTGCGAAGGCCAAGGTTGTTTTTTATTTTTAATCACATAGATTGTTTTCATTCCCTCGTTCAAAAAATAAAATAAACCATCTATATAGGAGAGATAAGAGTTTGGAAGAACATTAATAGATAATATACTTGTTGGGGAGTACGGGGGAGCTCGAGAGAAACAATAGGTCAATGCTCCAGAACTACAAGAGAGGGAGACGCCACATCCCAACCCAAAACCTTAAGACATTAGGTTAATGGGTCACCTCTCTTATAAATCAAACATTCTTCCCATACATAGTCGATGTAAGACTTAACCACTCACACTTGAAACCCAACATTCTCCCCCCAAGTGTGAGTTCCCCCACATACTATAGTTGATCCAAACCAGGATCCCCTCTCGCTCCCCCACCAAGCTGAACTAGGCTCTGATACCACTGTTGGGGAGTCCGAGGGAGCTCGGGAGAAACAATGGGTCAATGCTCCAGGACCACAAGAGAGGGAGACGCCACATCCCAACCAAAAACCTTAAGGCATTAGGTTAATGAGTCATCTCTCTTATAAATCAAACATTCTTCCCATACATAGTCGATGTGAGACTTAACCACTCACACTTGAAACAACAATACTCTCATATAATTTTTTGACACCGTAACAATGGTAGTATGAACTCAATAATTCTTACTTTTTATATTTATTTAAAGGGTCATGCTAACTAGTGTCCCATACAAAAAAGAAGATAAATTCTACATTGACTACACAACACTTTTTGTGTTTTATAAATATCTTGGTTGTTCTTTTGTTTTTCGGAATTATAAAACCGATGATAATTTTTAAGAGGCTTCAGTCTACTTATGACATGAGTATGTGTTTTGCGAAATATTCATCTATGTTTTAAAGAGATTAATTTTCAATTCTAATTTTTAGTTATTTCTCACCGTAAGAAAACCGTAGGATTTGCTACCAAAAATTTGCTACAAATTGTGTTTCTAGGTTTTTTTAATTGTGTTTCTAGTTAATCTCACTTTAAAAGCTCATAATCACTTCTTCCTCATAAATTGTTTCATCTCAAAATCACTTGTTCCTTACAAATCACTTCATCTCAAAATTGTAACACTATTTACTCGCACATCGATCTCTGAATCACTTCCTCACAAATTGTTTCATCTCACAAATCGATCTCGGAATTGTAACACTATTTATTCACAGATTTTATAAGGAAGCTAGTAGCGATTCTGAGATCAATGTGCGAGGAATCAATGTGGCGATTCCAAGATAAAGCGATTTGTGAGGAAGCAATTCTGAGATCGTTTCCGAGATCGATTTAGAGTAAACAGCGTCATGATTCTGCTATGAAGTGATTTGTGAGGAAGAAGTGATTATGAGATGAAGCAATTTGTGAGGAATAAGTGATAATGAGATGAAGCTATTTGTGAGGAAGTGATTATGACAATGAGTGTTTCGATTTTGAGAGTGAAAAGTGATTTTGAGATGCTATGATGAGAGTTGCAAGCAATTTGAATCAATTTTTGTAAGGTATTGAAAGTTAAAATAGAAAAAGAAAAGTAATTGAAAATGAAAATACTAATCTGCCAAAAATAATTGAAAAAGAAAATAATAAGTATTGGAACATGAGAAAATAAAGAGTAATTCAAAAATGATTTGAGTCGGTTAATTGGAGGGCTTTTTAATTGAAATTAACTAGAAACATAGTTTGTAGCAAACTTTTGGTAGCAAATCCTACATTTTCTTGTAGTGATTATTGTAAAACAAGTTATAATTTGAAACAATTTTTTTTTTATTACAAAATGACTTATAATTTGAAATAGAGGTAGCATCCTTCTGGTGCTAATTTTCATTCTTGCATTATTTGTCTTTTATCTTAGTTTCATCGCTTACATAGAATATTTTATACATTCCGTCAAATTTTAAATATATCAATTGTATGATATAGTAATTAAATTGATTATGTTTTATTTAGTGATAGTGTAAAATTATTTTACACTGTCATACTCATATCCATTATAAACTCATATATATAATTTAGGCATTACTTCCCCACAAATAAACATATTTCAGGATCAAGGAGGAGGAGGAGGAGGATGAGCAGGAGGACTGTAATCATAAATAGAACATCGAAAACAAAGCACAATATCTTTAAAACAATTAGAGTATTTAAACTCATGCTCACAAAAGTCTTTCCATCTCTCGTACTCTTTTGAAACGAGTTGATGAACACCTCTTTGTGCAGCCTCGGTAACATTCAAAATTGTCATAACAAGGAGAATTAATATAAGAGAAACGGTAGTGGATTTTGCCATAATATATATATATATATTATAATTATATTATGAGTGAATTAATTGCCTTCAAATTACTACACAATTTATAGAGCTAGCAAGCAATAAGAGTGATTATTAATTCCTTGAAACGTAAAGTCAATTAAATTGGCCGTTTTCGTTTTTTACTTTATTAAAGTTAAGGTGATTGTGGGCGAAGCAGATTTCATGCCGCAAAGTTTACCGCTGTTTTTATACAGTTTTGATTTAGAACCGTCTGATTTCAAATGTATGATTGAGATCATTTTAAGTAATTTTTTAACTTTATTAACCTAAACAGTTGGCTGAGATTGTTTTAAGTAATCGTTTAACTTTATTAATCTAAACGGTTTAATCAATAATTAACGGCCGAGATTAAAAAGTTTGGGAAAACTTTGTGCTTTTTATATGTAATAAATCCTAATCCGATTGTGGGAACTGTAAGAATATGCATGGTTTCATATCATATATCAATAATAAGGAGTTCGGTTATCTTTTATATTTGTGGTTTAAGGAGATGAGTGTTGGTTGTTATTATAGGAGCAATAATCAATGGAAATTGAGTTTGCTAGTAATATCTAGCTAATGATATTAATTAATTAATATATATTCTCACAATAAAAACCTGGGTCTTCAATTCCACAAATGAAAAAATATCAATCAAATTCACATATCTATGTTTTCTCTTGTATCCATCCGTACACTAGAATATTTGTTGGACTAAATGTCGATCTTCTTTAATGTGAGTTAGTCAAAAATTTGCAGGTGTCTCTTTCTTCACAAATACCCGCGCCTAAATACATAAAAAATGGTATCCTTGACAATGTTTGTGTTTGAAGACTGAAAGCTCTACAATGTACTGCATGTGTGCTCCTCGAAGAAAACACATCTTATGATAAATAGGGCAAACCTCGCCAATAAAAAATAATGGAATCATGAGACAATACTTAAGGATAGTAAGATACTTTACTAGTGACATGATCAATATGCTCGCAAACATCCAAAATATATTTATGTTGTGTGGTCATGCCAAAATTTACTTATAGTCTTGAACACTTTTACTAAAAAGAGCACTAACCAAAACATGTTGAACTTTAAGAGAGAGTGTCCTATCTAGTAAAACTATTAAAGTCAAAATATGGAATTCTACCATAAAGACCATTCACAACACTATCAAATTTAGTGTATGTACCACATACCCATTGTTTCTTAATATATGATCTTGTAACATCCAAGATTGGGTCATATACAAGTCACAAAAACGTATGAGGAAACCTTTGTTGCCAAGCACAAACACAACCCCCAAACCTTAATAAGTAAAGAAGCACCATCCATTGAAGGTCCCCTAAAGAAAGAACCTCCACCAATCACAATGTCATCAACCGCCCCTCACAACTCTTTATCAAATAAAATAGGTGTCTTCTCCATGTGAGTCGATTGACATGTCATATATGGCAACAAAAAAAAAATGGTGATACTCATGCATGATCAAAGTAGAAATGTAGAATGTGGACCACTTAATTGATAAAGATGTAAACTTAACAACCCTAACAACTCTTTGCTTGGTCAATCCTTCGATAAAACATCTATCCCAACTAGTTAACCCTCCGAGTAATTTTACCCTCACCCCCATAGATATTATTGTCATCACACAAATGCCAAAAATTCTTAGTCTTACGAATTCAATTTAAGGCTCAATCAGAGGCACGTCTCCCGAATGATGTCAAGTGTTTTAGTCACCTCCCTTAATCTCATATAATTGTCTCATCATCAATATGTCAAACATGAAGAAGCTTGCAATTGTATATGATCTTATAAATAAAAAGGGTGTAATACGAGAGCAAAAAGGAGCGATCCAAACAAATAATGTTGCACTCCAATGACTAACATAACATGCTCATCCCTGATGTACAATCTTGCTGCCCTACCAAAAAGAAACTCAACCCAAAAAAAAAAAAAAAATAGATGGTCATCTCACCTCGATCACCTCGTGTAGTAGGTGCCAACCTATCTATCATGTTGAATGCATTCGAGAAATTTACCGTGAACATAACCAAAGAATCATCTTCATGTCACTGACTCAACACTTTGTCAGCACCGTGAAAATAAAATTGTCTCTACACCACCCGATACCCCCAATCTCAAACTGTAAACCATTAAGATAATTTGACACATCTTTACCGACTTACTATTTCATAGCAATCTTGGATATAGAAGCCACAAACGTTGTCAAACTCATTCGATATTTTTCTCCTAGCCATAAGTTAACTAATATAGTAATTGCACATAAAAGATCTGGAAAAAAAAAATTTCTACCCCAACAATTGTCAATCTACCCCAACATTAATTTTGAATGGACGAATTTACCCTCATATATAAACTAAAACCCCGAAGAAAAAAATTTGGTTACCAGAACCAGAACACTTTGAAAAAAAGTGTTCTGATATGTAAATTTTTTTTTGGTTACCTGAACACTTTGGAAAAAAGTGTTCAGGTATATAAAATTTTTCTAATTTTTTTATCTGAACACTTTGAAAAAAAGTGTGTAGGTATGTAAAATTTTTCCAAATTTATTTTGTTACCTACACACTTTGGAAAAAAATGTTCAGGTATGTAAAATTTTTCTAATTTTTTTTTTGTTACCTGAACACTTTGAAAAAACGTGTGTAGGTATGTAAAATTTTTTCAAATTTATTTTGTTACCTACACACTTTGAAAAAAAAAAGTGTGTAGGTATGTAAAAAAATAGCCTAATTTTTTCAAAGTGTTCAGGTAACAAAAAAAAATTAGAAAAATTTTACATACCTGAACACTTTTTTCCAAAGTGTGTAGGTAACAAAATAAATTTGAAATTTTTTTACATACTTACACACTTTTTTTCTAAGTGTTCAGGTAACAAAAAAAATTAGAAAAATTTTACATACCTAAACACTTTTTTCCAAAGTGTGTAGGTAACAAAATAAATTTGAAAAAATTTTACATACCTACACACTTTTTTTCAAAGTGTTCAGATAAAAAAAAAATTAGAAAAATTTTATATACCTGAACACTTTTTTCCAAAGTGTTCCGGTAACAAAAAAAAAATTTACATATCAGAACACTTTTTTCCAAAGTGTTTCGGTAACCAAATTTTTTTTCAGGGTTTTAGTTTATATATGAGAGCAAATTCATCAATTCAAAATTAATGTTGGGGTAGATTGACAATTGTTGAGGTAAAAAAAAAATTCAAAAATCTGTTGCCAAGCAGAACATTCTCCCCACAATATGTCTATTTTATTTTGGGCCCATAAATATGAAAAAAATAATAATAAAATAAAATTTAAGAACTAAATTGAATTTTGGATGTCAAAATTATGAGGACATTTTAGATAGTGTTGCAAAATTGCTGATGTTGTATTGTATTCATTCATTCATTCAGATAGAGATAAAGATATTGGCCGACAACACCATCCTCCCACACAAATTCTCTTTTTTTTCTCTTCCGTTGGTGGCGGGGTCCTCCTTCACTATTTTGATTATTAGATTATTACATTTCAAAGAAACCTCATAAACAAGGATCCACACATTCCAACATCAACCTTAACCAATGTTTTTTTTACGTGTCTTTGATTTCTGATTTACGTGTATTCATGTTTTCCATTCATTTTATGTTTTTCTGAGATTTTTGTTTGATACCCTTTTGAACCCTTTATTTGATTTGTTGGAAAGTTTGATACTTTTTGGCTTTTACACATCTGGGTCAATCTTAGTTTTTTTGGGTATCATTTCAATGGGTTGTTTTGATGAAGGGCATTTTAATGGTGAACTTGAAAATGGTGTGAGTATGTGTAGTGAGGTTGAAGATGAGGCAAATACTGCTGCTATTGAAGATGCTGTGAAGATTCTCTTGTTGGGTCTTGGTGAAGATATTAATAGGGAAGGTCTTAAGAAGACACCAATTCGTGTTGCAAAAGCTCTACGTGAAGGAACTAGAGGTAATTTTCATTTTCTCTATGGTTTTGTGATTTTCAATGGTTTGAAACTTTGTAGTGAAATCGATTTGATAACTCAATAATCGTAGTTTAGTTGATATGTTCATTAACAGCTTAACATATAAGTTGTTTCTCAAATTATTATCAGTGTCGACGTATCAGTGTCTGGTGTTTGTGTTGTGCATATGTTCTTGCTTCATAGATTATCATTGTCTTTGATGTTGCAATTACTATATGACTATGTCCAATTAACAACTTCTATGACTATGTTGCAATTTGCTTCACTTTATGTTAACAATCATGATGTATAAGCTATGGTTAAGGTAAGAAGTAGGAATAATGATTATTGGTTATTTAAATAGCTGTGTAAGTAGTTCAGTATTTCTTGAGCACTATTTTGCTCTTTACTCCATTTATGGTTTTGTCTTTTACATTTTTTATCTCACAATGAGTATGTCGATTTGTTATTGTGTAAAAATACAAAATTGACGTTTTTTCTTGCATAGTATTGTTACTAATCTTGAAGAAATCGATCCTTTTTCCAGGTTATAGACAAAAAGTGAAGGACATTGTTGAAGGTGCTTTATTTCCCGAAGCTGGCCTAGAAAATAATAAAATTGGACATGCCGGGGGTGCAGGCGGACTTGTGATTGTCCGAGACATTGACCTTTATTCCTACTGTGAATCTTGCATGCTACCTTTCCAGGTCAAATGTCATGTTGGTTATGTCCCTTCTGGCCAAAGAGTTGTTGGATTAAGCAAGCTCTCTCGTGTTGCTGAAGTATTTGCTAAACGACTTCAAGAGCCTCAGCGTCTAGCAGACGAGGTGTGTTTGGCCTTACAACAGGGAATAAGACCGGCAGGCGTAGCTGTCGTACTTCAGTGTACACATATTCACTTTCCAGACATAGAATCAATCTTTCTAGAATCAAACCAGAAAGGTTGGGTGAAAATACATGTTTCATCAGGTTCTGGTGTCTTTGAAAACAAAAACGCAGATGTATGGGCCGATTTCTTTTACCTTATTAAATCTAGAGGCATTGATATGGAAAACATTCATGTTCGTGGTTCATCGGACCAATGCTGGTGTCCGTCTCTCTCGGCTCTTTCCACTAAAGTTTCCTCCAAAATTGGACCAATCAATCCGGCAATGGTCACTGCAGTATCATCAATTCTAAATTCTTTGGGAGAAGATTCAGTTAGGAAGGAGCTTGCAGGGACTCCTAATCGATTCGTGAAATGGCTGTTAAACTTTCAAAGCATTGACATGGATGTGAAGCTGAATGGCTCCCTTTTTGGTGGGATAAAACCTTTGAGTGCCACTTGCGAGGTGGTAAATAACATCGACAAACAAATATACTCTGAATTGAACTTGCCGTTTTGGTCACAATGTGAGCATCATATACTTCCATTTCACGGTGTTGTGCACATAGGATACTTCCTTTCAGAAGGATTCAATCCAATTGGAAAATCACTTTTACAATCAATAGTGCATTTTTATGGATTCAAGCTACAAGTTCAGGAAAGGCTAACAAAGCAAATAGCAGAAACAATTTCACCGCTTTTAGGTGGAAATGTAATAGTAGTTGTAGAAGCAAGTCACACATGCATGATTTCTAGGGGAATTGAGAAGTTTGGAAGTAGTACAGCTACAATTGCTGTATTAGGATGCTTTTCAACTGACCTTGCTTCTAGGACCTCATTCTTGCAAAGTATTGCAAATGCTACATCTTCTGGAGGGCAATGATTCTTCTTTGATCAAATTTTGCAATGATTAATTGCACATTCGTTCCCTGCATTTTTTGAAGGTTTTTTCAACCACCAATGCAGCAGCCTACACACACATTGATAACGTCAGAAGACTCTTCACGAATAAATCATTATATTTCAAAGTTCAATCTTTGGTCAGATTTTACTTACACATTGGAATATCAAAGCTCCATTTTCATGAGAACAGGATGGTTAGGACAAAAAAAAGACCGCAAAATTTTGTTCGGCTGACATAAGCATACACTCTGAAACTGTCTCACGTTTGATAAATTCCGGAGGTGAGTGACTTTGTCAAGATATACATGCCGGCATACTCTGGTATTAGTTAATCCTCAAGAAATTTTTGTTCGATATACAAAGGATGATATTCGTTTTCATTATTTTATGTAATGTAAATGTTGTGTTGATGTGCTTGCAAATGCTTGACTGCAATGGAAATTTAGTGATTGAATGGATCACCATAGCATCTATTTTCCAGTGTTGAATTGATGGTTATATAAATTGTGATAATTATTTTACTTGTCTTACCATTGTTTTGGATGACAAAAAGAGCTTGTGCATCCTTTTGTTGCTTATCCTTCAAAGTCTTGTTCTCTATAGCAAAATGTTGAAGTATATCTCTTATAAGGGAATAATTGCCACATCTTTAATAATATCTCATAATTTAGAATTTGATCACATATTGCATATGTAACTTATTCTAGACATTTCTTTATGGTAAAACTATGATACTTTTTTTTTGCCAACACACATAATTAGGTTTTTAGTTCCCACAGTATTCTCATGAGCTTTGAATTTTTGAACTGTTATGAGACTAATCTATAGTGGGTTGTTTGGAGTGCATACTAAATCGATTGGTTTTCGCAGCCTCCCAAATAGAACGTCTTCAATAAGATTTGAACTCACGTTCTCCTCCTTATTCAATCGAGATACTTACCACTCGACCGACCCTTGATTCATATAAAAGCACATCGCATTTAACAATTGGCACGATAACTGGGACACTAGAGGTGCGTCTTTCCTGGTCCTCTCATACTAGGGAAAGGTCCTCTCAATGCTCTAACATCCCCCGCACCGATAGGGACCCATATGAGAGATAAAGGAAAGGGGTTATTATTGTAAGAGTATGGATTTATGGAACATTTTAGTTGAAACCATTATGGTTAGACAAAGAATGAGTCTTCTTCTTTGAGGAGCTTAGCTCCAATTGTAGATTGGAAATTGGAATCACTTTCTTCTGCACATTTTATCTTTCATTTTGCTATTGTAAGAGCTCTGCTCAATTTTCAGTTAATAAACACATAATTCTATAGAACCACCGAACTGTCTCACGATGTTCTGAACCCAGCTCATGTACCGCTTTAATGGGCGAACATCCGAACCCTTGGAACATACTACAACTACAGGTGGGGAAGAGCCGACATCTAGGTGCCAAACCTTCCCATCGATCTGAGCTCCATATGCATGTGACATTAGCTTTGTTCAAATTAATTCTATTGAAAATTTCATACAACTCTTCTCAAGGGAAATTTATAACATAACTTCGAGTTAGAGCTCTACATGTTGGATGACATTATCATCTCAAAATATGATGATACCATACTTAAAGAGCTTTCTTTGAAACTCTTTTTAACACTTATATATTGCCACCCTTTACATTTTATACAATTTATGAACACCAAAAAAATACATCAACAAAATAGGCTAGTGATTGGAAACAATTAACCACAGCTATAATATGGGATTCAAACACTTAAAGCTTTTTGCAAACCAGCAGCATATTGTCTTGCCCATTGATCATAGTGAAGGATATCTTCAAGTGAAGGAGCTACTACCAAGTCTTTTTGATGTTCGTTACATGTTAGCTCCACAACCTTGAAAATATCTAGATAGCTAATCCTGGAAGCATAAGAAAAATATATGATTAATTACATTCAGTGGATGGTTAATGAATATAACAAGATGTCGCGACTCATTAAATTGCAGAACTATAATTTTGCTAAGGAAAATAACTAAGATTATACTTACTTTTCTGCAACAAACAATTCTACAGCTATCTCGTTTGCAGCACTAATAACTCCGGTCATAGTGCCTCCGGCGCGTCCGGCAGCATAGCAAAGATTCACTGATGGAAACTTCTTAGTGTCTGGAGCTTGAAATGTTAGAGAACCATACCTGATTCATTAGAATATATTCACATATAACTGTCAATAAGAGGAACAATTTGCAAAAGTATGCCAATTATCACTTTATTAAATGATTCATTGCATTTAATTAGTTCAATAAGTAAAGCAAATCGAAAATGAAATAAACTAAAAACAGCTTATGAACATTTCATAAGTTGTTTCTCAAAGCTTTGCAATTCCCAAACAGTCAGACAAATGCTTATGTCAGTAGATAAGTTCAAATAAGTTAATCTAAAAACGATTATTCCTAGTGAAAAACAATTAAGCCATGTTTGAACTAGTGAAGGAAAATTGATTGTACTTGGTAAGATCAAGGCGAGGCCAAGTTATTTCAGAACAATAGACTCTTTCTGGCCAAGACAAAGTATAAAGGAGTGGCAACCGCATATCAGGTAATCCCAACTGTGCAATTACAGAAGAATCCTGCAAATAACAACATCATAAGTCATATAAGAACAGGTGAAGGCAATATAAATGTGATCTTTTTTGCTTCATTTTTGTATGTATCGTCATTCATTATGTTACAATTATGTACTTTTATATTTACAACAGTGAATAAATTGCGTATTTCTGTTTCCACTACTAGAAGTGCATAATCGATTTTAACATGTTCAGATATTCTCAAGTAGAATAATACAAAAATTGATCCTAATTTGAAGCTGGAATTCGAAGATTTTGCCTCTACAGTCAATACTTAGCCTCAAATATACCGTTCAACACACTTTTAGCTAAAATCAATTTTTGTCACTATAGAACCATTTAAGGATTAAATTAAACCTGTGTTTCAACCAATGAATGTATGATAGATTGTGGATGAATAACAATCTCAATATCATCATATTCTGCACCAAACAAGTAATGTGCTTCAATTACTTCTAAACCCTGCAAATAAGGAGGAGAAAAAAGAAACATTTTATATAATTTAGAACATATCATTAGATTCTATTTGCATGCATGAAAAAAAAAGTCATTGATTGTAGCATGAACAAAGTTACCTTATTGAAAAGGGTAGCAGAATCTACAGTTATCTTTCTTCCCAAAGTCCAAATGGGATGCTTTAATGCATCTTTTACTTTAATATCTTTCAATTTTTCAATAGGCCATTCTCTATCAACACCAGGAATGGAACATTTATAGGTTTACTACTCGTAAAAGAATCTTGATTCAAATAGATGTACTTGGATTGCCAGCAGTCAGCAATCTCACGCATTCACGCAGTCAGTACATCAGTGGTCGTTGGATTGAGATTGGACAGTCTTAGATTTCAAACTCGGTATATTGGATTTTGCATTGAAATCTGAACTGTCCTATCCTTTGATCACCTATGTGTTGACTGTATGAATGCGTGAGACTGTGACTGCAGACAATCTGAATAGGGATCTCCATATCAGTATAATTCTTTGTTCAAAACTGTTTTTGAACTACTTTGTCATACTCATACCTGAAAGCACCTCCAGAACCAGTTAACTGGATTTTTCTAAGTGCACCCTTTGGCAACCCTTGGATACACTGTGTAGACAAAAGTTCATAAGCATCCCTGATTAATGCTCAGCAACAATAATTGATGAAAATGATGAAGGACTTAAAATACCTGAAAAATGGCAGAATGTTCTGAATCAGCAGGCAGAATTTTGATTTTATTTTTGTGAGCAAGTGGAAGAACGAAAGCGCCTCCGGCAATCATTGTCTCTTTGTTTGCCAATGCTATGTCCTTCCCTGCTTCAATTGCCGCAACTGTTGGCTGTGTAAAATAACAAAATGAAACATCAGTTGTATGATAAGTTATAACCAATAATTTTATTTTAGAGTTTTAAATGTTGTCTAAATTTGGCGGTATGAAAATATATATACAGATTAAAGACCTGATTGGTCAAGTATGACGATTGAGTGAAATAGACATGATCTGAATTACCTTCAAACCTGCACAACCGACTATTCCGGTAACAACTGTGGCTGCATCCGGATGACGAGCAACCTGAAAGAAAAGATTAATATTACTTGAAAGAAAGAAAAGAAAAAGAAAGAAAAAAAACAAAAATGGCTTCATTAGCCAAACATATGATATGAGACATGTGAAGATTTTCACCTCAATGACACCTTGTTCTCCAGGGATGATTTCAGGTTTGTGGTCTAAATCAGCCAAAGCCTCTTTGAGTTCATCAATTTTAGATTCATCTCTAAGAGCTACTAATTGAGGCTTAAATGTCCTTATCTGCACAATATCAAATACTAGGAAAATTAGATTTAATCTAAGTTATGAGATTGATTTATATGAAGCACCGACCCAGACACAGACACTCCGGACACAACATATAATAATTTGATAAATGAAAGTAATTGAATATATATACACTCCAAAAGTGTCGGTTGCCGTGTCAGCGTCCGAGTCATGCATGTCTGATATCTTTAATTTGAAGTGTCAGTGTCTGAACATACCTGATCAGCAAGAAGAGTAACATTTGAACCAGCTGCAAGCCCCACAACTCTGAATCTTTCTGGAAACTCGGCCACTATATTAAGTGTCTGCAAAAGTAACCAAGATAAATTTTTAAAAAAAATATAAAAATGTAGAACAAGCTAACTATTTAAAGTTGTTCTTTCATTTTACCAAAGAACTTAGAATTTTAATTTTCTTAGAGTTTAGGGAATGCAAATTTGATGCATTATTAAAATCTTTGAATATGGTATATTAACACAGATGCCATTGACAAATCTAAGAACATAAGCACTTTGTTAGTATAATAGTATTTGAAAGTATACATAAAAAATAGTTTATGATATGTCCATAAGCTTTTATTAACTCATTGTCATAAGCTCCCATAAAAGCTTTTGATTATAAACATGTATTGATTAAATTCTTAACATGTTACATTCCAAAGTTTCTTCCCCAAGAAAGGCATGTGTCGAGGAGTCTCGGAGAGCGCTAGGAGCACAACAGGCTAAACGATCAAGTCCACCAAAAAGACATTGGCATCACATCTCGACACCCAAAATCTTAAGACATGAAGTGTCACCTCTCATATATATCATTCATTTAGTTAAACGACCAACACCACCAAAAGACATTGATATCACATCTCGACACCAAAAACATTAAGGCATTGAGTGCACCTCTCATATATTATATATACCATTCATTTAGTTGAACGATCAAGCCCACCAAAAAATATTGACACCACATCTCAACATCCACAACCTTTAAGCCATTGAGTGTCACCTCTCGTATATATCATTCATTTAGCTCATTTCTAGTCAATGCGAGACTAATATTTGTCTATAAAAAAAAATCAATTGAGACTTTATATTTTTACAAAATCCGACTCTCAAGTGTGAGTCTCTCATGTTACTATATTTGATCCATTACACCTGGATCCACTCTCATTCTCCCACCAAGCCGAACCAGAGCTAGGATACAACTTTTTGTACATAAATTGAATTAAAAGAATAATAGCATGTTTTATGATAGTTATTGATGGAAAAATTGAATTTAATTATACCTGAGTTCCAATTGAACCAGTTGAGCCTAAGACAGAGATAGGTTTTGGTCCATCCCATGTTTTAAAATCACTAGGTTCTGGTATAGCTGTTCCTGGCCAAGCTGGTTGTGGTGAATTCGCAGAGCAATAAACTCTTCTTCTCTTTAGTACTTTTGTGTCACCCTCTTTTCTCTTCAATGCAAAGCTACCTGATGATCAGTACCAAACCACAATCATCAAACTCAACTTAGCTGCCAATCAACTAAATTGCAATATAGGATGTAACATAGGACAAAGAATAATTTGAACTATAGGTAAGAAAATTACAAAATTTGCACAAATTGCCATCTTATAAAACATTTGTTAATTTTTATTTATTTATTTTTGTTTTGAAAAATTTAGGTGAGTTGAATTTCGGACTCACCGGGACCAAAGACATGATAGACCTCAAAGAGCACTGACATAAATATTTACATATTATTCACTAACGAAGATGAGTAAGTGATATATGGATATATGGACGATTAAAATATTTTGACTTTATTCTCTCAAAACAAAAAATAAAGTTCCACACTAGTGGTCCAGAAAGGGGGCCAAAGAATTTTCTTAACACTGCTAGAATTTTTTTGAAAAAATTGATGTGATGCAGCATAACTTATTAACTTTTGTAAATTAACATATAAAAATAGCATTATTAAAAAAAAAACATAACATAAAAATAGCCAGTAAAAAAAAGATGGTAAGTCATGTGGATTAATCTTTTTTTTTTTATAATATGTGTATTAAAAGTTGATCGCTTAATCCTTTTCAAAATAAAATTAATCTCTTAATTTTTATAAATCATATTCTCTATTTCCCTTTAAATAAACGTACCTTCTGAAACATAAGTAAAAAAATACCTTCTTTAGTGTTTTACTGCTTTTTACTATATGATGTTATTTTATTGGAAGAAAAGAAGTACATGTAATTTTAATCAAATTCAATATAACAATATGTAAACACAAGTTATGGTAAAATAATAATAATAATAATAATAACAATAAATTTTATTATAAAAAAAAATTAACAAAAAAATTTTTGGTTAGAGAAAAATAAAATAATAATAACTTTTTTTTTTTTGAGAAAATAATAATAATAACTTATAAGCAAGAAAATTAACACAAGAATATTTTACAGAAAAGAGGAAGCTCTTATCATGATAATTATTAATATGATAATTATTTATTTATCAACCGTATATATGTATGTACATATGATGAGACAAAGACAAGAGAGAAGAACCTGGAAGTTTTGTGGAGGCGTTAACTGAGTTGATCATATCAGAGAAAAATAAAGGTTTCACTTGAGCTGGGGAAGACAAATTAAAAGCCATGATCAATGGATTATTTATTTGAATCAACCACTCAATGTACACTGACCAAAAAAAAATGAACCAATGAGAGTATTTATATGCAATCAATTAGTACGTACCTAGTGAGAAATATTAGCAAATTAAGTGAAAAAAATTATTGCCACAATTTTTATGTGTGGTCTAAGTAGTGATAACCTCAATGACAAGGATAATTTGATTATAAACCATTGAGATTTTTTTTGTTTTTTAGACTCTTTTATTGACAAAGAAAAACAAGACTCTTTCTATTGGTACACGTGTTAAGTTTTTCTCGTATGAAAACAAAAATTGGAAATGGGGCCAAGAACTAGAAGTAACTAAAAATGGGCCCAATGAATCACCGGTACTAATTGTAGGTTTCATGTTGATCCATAAATTGGGATATACTCCATCTCGATTATTATTATAAGTAAAAAATTATTTTTTAGGTTCATTAAAATATTGATGTATTTGATTCATAATATAGGTCAGATACATTAATTTCTAATAAATTTAAAAAATGTTTTTTGCTTATAATAGTAATAGAAAGGAGTATAGATTCATATTCATGCGGTCTTCCTCCCAATTGATAGAATTTTTGTGCATAATAATAATTCATGTGGTCCCCAAAGTTTATATAATTATTTTTGTGCATAATAATTTATTTATCTTTTGAGTAAACCATCATTTTGAGTCTTAAAAAATATCTGACAATTTGAGACTTCAAATATATGACATATAAGTTGTTTTCTTTTTTATAATGTCATATAAGTTGTTTTCTTAAATTGTTTAATGTCAATCAAAATAGCTTTGCTAGGAGTGATATTGTGTCACATTGAGTGGTATTGTGACTTTTCAACGTTGATAACACGACACATAGAACCCTAAACGTAAGTTTCATACTGATTAAAAACTTCAATCTTTATATGAAATAAACTTTCATAATAGAAATCCTAAGCATTGATGAAGATACTACACGTAATTTTTTTTTTTTTTAATTTTTCAACATCATCAACATGCATTATGTGACATGACATCAACTTAAACAATGGGCAACTTAACATATTAATGATTTCTTTAAATTAACATGCATTTAGGAAGCTCATAACATCTATTGTTTCATAAGGTTGTTAATGATTTCTTTATGCATTTCAAATTTTCAATGCTGTATAAACCAGTGGTTGAGGTCACAATAAAAGGAAATTGTAACCCTGGACAAAAAATTTTGCAAACTTATAATCCTCCGGTTGCTACTTTGAGAGGCTATTTTCTATCTACCAAGTTTGGAAATGGAATTACACAAGCAATCGATTGTGAAAATAATTGAATAATATGATCTGCAACCGTCTAATGATTAGACTAAAATCCTTGTAACAAGTTCCAACATGGCATCAGAAAGAACTAGAATGTAAGGATGAGCTGATGATTATTTATAGATGCAAAAATATACATTTTACAATATCAAAATTTACAGAGCAAATTTCCAAAAGGCGGCATGGGAAATACAATGGACAACTCAACATATTAATTTACAATACCATCATGTGGTAGTTAATTATATGAACTTCGCTCTTAGTGTAGCAGGTTAGCAGTTGAAAAACACTAAATGTGTAAACTATATAACCGGCTGGTGATCATCAACATTCCTTTTACCAATTTTGGAAGGATTTTGATTTGGTATATGGAATGGCAACTCGTCATATTCAGGATGCAGTCAAGCAAGATTTTCATCAAATAGCAATATTACAGGTTTTAAGATCAACGGCTCACAAGCCAACCTGGTTTAATTAGGATGTCTTCCTTAAAATTGCGACCAGAGACAGACACTGACTCACCTTGACGGCGGTAACACTGCAAAGTATTAGAAGCACGGTTAAGAAAACCCATCTTTAACAACAGAGTCAGTATTATAAGGAGCATAGCTAAACAATCATGGAAATTTTTTAATCAATGTAGTCTACCAAGCGAAGCATACCAAATTACAGTCCTTTAGGTTTAAACCATCAGTAAGCTTTTCCTCAGAGTTTAGGGAAGACAGTAAAGACTTGCATATTAAAAGGAACAATGACAGAACAAGACGGAACGGATAAAAGTAACAAAAATAAGTAATGAATAATTCCAAATAAAAACACTTGAGGTAACTCTGTACTTATTAATTTCTTTATAGCACAGGAAAGCATGTTGAGAATTCCGAAAATAACACATTGGGAAACAGCTTAGCAGTACAATTTTGAATGAGGCAAGGAAATTTGGGCAAAAGCTCTATTTGAGGAATCAAGTGAGAGAAGTGATCAAGCACTAACCTTGTAACATACAACAGTATCGTCAGGGTACATTGCAAATAACTTGGTTCCAAGGCGTGCATTACAGGAATCACAGAGACTCTCATCATTAATCTGCACATTCCTTGATCTTTCATCTAATCTTGACAACCTTGCATCAATGTCTACGGCACGAGATAAATTATGCACAATCTGAAATATATGTTATTAAAGTTACCAATACCAGTCCACAATACTTGTTGTCTACAGAGTTATATGAAAGTATGACAAGAAAATATCAACCGTTAAATGTCAGCCTGCGAACAAGTTATCTCAAAAAGATTGCACATGAGGGAATTTTGGTATAAATGATTCAAGTTCAGGAAAAACAATGGACTTAAAAATCCACATAAACAATACAGTAGAGACTATACTCAAAAGATGATTGTATTTAAATAAGTCATATACTTTGTTCCAAAAGCACTTAAAAATTTGTTGTAGTTGCAAAAAATTTGTAGAATGCACCTCACCAGGGGAGAGCATACAGAACACAAGATTACCTCCTGATAGCAACCACTACAAACTTCTGATTTTCATTATGTCCCTCCCACCAATTGGAGAAAATGTAATCTCTAAGGTTAGGGAAAATTCTATCTGGAAAAGAAAAACGTGAAAGTACCTGTCCTTGACGATGATGATGAACTCTGGCCCTGAACATTCTTAGTAAAGTCTCCGAAGCAAGTTGAAGCGGCATATCTGGTGAGAGTTTCTGCATTTAAAAGCCAACAAATTTAGCAAGTACAACTTTGGATAGTGCATGCAAATAATATACAGAAACAGGTAAAAAGATGAGGGTGAAAATCTGAAAATGATTAGATGCAGAGTCCTTGCATTCACCCAATCCTGATAATTATACTCGAGGATTTATGAAGCATAGAATATTGCTGAAATAATGCCTGCGTGTACATTTCAAACTATCTCTTCTAGTGATTGACTTGTGGTGTTAATATTTTAATAACAATATATCAGACACATCGATAAAAATATTTTCCTATTTATTCCTACCAAAACCTCTTGCCAAAGAGCATTTAAAGCAGTTAAGTAAGAACAGGAACAATTTCCCTATTTATTCCTACCAAAACCACTTGCCAAAGAGCATTTAAAGCAGTCAAGTAAGAACACCAACAATTTTACATCACATCCTACATGCAACACCCAATTTGAGCAGCAGGAATTGTTGGATTAGCAAAACTGATATAGACTGAATCTCTCCCAATTTGACCTGAATCTCTCCCGATGCAATGATGAGTATAAATAAGTGTATTCTGTATCACACCATTATGGTCAATCTGGTGACACTCAACCAATGCCAACATATCCCACACCCTCAAAACAAAAAAGGTGTGTGTCTGTTTAATTTGAGTGTGTCCTATTATACCTGACACACTATTACGCATTAAACAGGTTCAATGGTCCTAAAGCTGGTCCAAACCAGGGGTTTGTGACCTGAACAAACCAGCCAATGAGACAGTTCAGTATGAAACAGTCTTGTCTACTTGTTAAAACTGATATAGACTGAACTTAATACCTCTAAAACTTGCAATGGGTCCAATGATTCTCCATGATTGTGAAGAAGGCGAACAGCAGCAGTAAACATGGGATCCTTTCCATCTTGTGGATCCAAATACATGTCTAGCAATCTGCGGACATTCGACAAAAAAACAAAACAGCATTGAGCATAATTGTGTTAAATAACCGTAGCTTACATAAGTAAAGCATTAAAAGGGTAAAATGGAGACAAACTGCATGTAGGCATCGGCTCTTCCAATCTCGGCACAATACTGCTCAGCAGCTTCACTGTCTTCTAGTTTCCTGGGAGCCAACAGACAACGATAATAAATAAATGAACTATGCTTATGTGATTATACACTTTGTATGCCATTTGCACTCAACTGTTAAACATATATCAATGAAATTTACAACAAATTATCTTGAAAATATGAGAAATCTAGTTTCCATCAAATTAAACAATGGTAAATCCGAAAATCCCATCTGCAAATCCAATATCTCACCATGACTTGGAAGGATTTTATTCACATATTGTAGCAATTACTATATTCTAGAATGATTGATTTTGGTTCGTCAAAGGTAGCAATCCATATTTCTCATTTTTTTTAGTCTACAACACTCAGAACTTATCAGACTAGGAGAGGACATACATATCAAAATGTCTTTGACCTGTATGAACAATCAATTTTTCAATATATCAAATTATAGCTGATCAATTTAATGAAGATCTCTTTTTAGTGCATATAAGTAAACCAGGATTGTTAAAATTCACATTTTAATGAATGACATTAAACTCTAGTGTCGACTCATAAACCTGAAGTTTAAGGTCTCTCAATCAAGAGAACACTCCTCAAAACTCTGACCGTGGTGAACTCAGTCTCACCACGTGGGGTCTAATGAAAACACATAAATAGAAGGTTGTCAATAATCTTACTTCCTCCTCCATTTAATATAGGAAAATTTCAACTTTCTAAAACCTACCTTGATGTTGTGCAACCCATTGCAAAGTGCAAAGGGCATGTAGTAAATTTCACATCGTTTTGTCTAGTACGTAAACATATCAAACAAATTACAACAAAAAATTGTGTCGTTACTGAACTATATGTAATGTACTCTTCATTCTATTTTGTTCTTCAATGTGCATCAAATGCACCCAAAGAGAAAGAGGCAAAACAGGGCCTATCGCATGTCACAATTATGCTATATATAAATATAAGCATGCAAAAATTATTCATAGACCAACTTAGAGAATTGACTTGTCACATTACAAGCTTTTGATAGAGAATGGCTAGGACTAGTTTATACCATCTAATGTAAAACACATTACATACACGCTAAAAATGGCATCATATAAAATTGTTCATAGAATTACAATGAATCAACAATAAGAAAATGCATGCAATGAATTACACAGCATCATATAATATAGTTTGAGTCAATTTTACAAGAAAAGTAAACAGCTACAATTTCAAAGCTATTTTGAAACTTACAAAGCCAAAATTTGGAGGACCAAAGTCTCTTGCCCCAATCTTCTATATAGAATAGCCTGTCAAGTAAGCCCAATTAAACAAAAAGGTAGTCTTTAAGATGTCCCAAAGATAGTCTATGAAACAAAGAACCATAAATAGAAAATACATCAAACTAAACTAAACAGACTTCAAGATACGTAGTCAAAAGACTTGTAATTACCTTTTCCAACCATAATTCTGATCCTTCAATCAAGTCGAGAACTTCTTCTGGATCATACAAATCTGATGATTGCAAAAAGATCTGTAATCTTTCCCTGACAGGAATCTGAAAAATAGAGTTCCTTAAAGTAGCCAAATTTGTTCTCTCAGTATTTCCACTAGCAAGATTTTCAGAGATATTTTCAAACTCAAAGGCTTCAATTGCTGATTTGGCAAGTGAAAGGGAATACAATGTATGCAACTGAGTATCAAAGCAGTCTTGGTCTTCAATCAACCATTGGAGATACCTACAATAAGAAGGATGTCAGGGTAAACAAAGATGCAGAATGTTAAAAATTGAGTATAAATCATATACATTAGAGTATAAAAGCAATGAAGATGATACAATAAGAGAATTAATAGTATAATGAAATCCTGAGAATCAATAATCATATACATCTCGATACAAGTCTCAAACATATACCTCTGTAAAATTTCGACCTTCTGTGGATCAATAGATGTAATGACTTCATCTGCAGTATGAAATGAAGATATCACTAATGATTTAATAAATAAAAAATTAAAGCTAACAGAAAAGGAAAACGAAAACATGATGACAAAAATGATATTTGAGAATCTTTCGGCAGATCACATTAGCCATTATGTGATAATAAACAAGTAGTGGTCCAAACTATGCAAAACAATATATTCAAAATTTGCATTCCTCAATATCAACGATTCAAAACATTATCATAATATCATTGTAGAAATTCATGAGTGTGAGAATGCTTGAAGAATCAATGCCAACCAGGAGAAAGCTGGATCTCTCGTTTGTCCGATGTTAGAACTTCGACTGCAAGAAGCTGGCTGATATCTGCAATCTGGAATGAGAAAGTCCAAAAGGAAGAATCATGGAATTGTAGACATTCTACTTGCATTAACAACCAATTTCTTAACCACTCATAGTCATACCCATCCTAGATGTTGGAGAATCAAATCTTGGTCAGATGACTCCTCAAGAATCTTTGAAGCTTCAGCTGCTGCAATTGCCTTGCCAGAAATAAGGTTTTCCCCACTATCTTGTATAATAGTCTCCAAAGCAGGGTCTTTCCGTAGACTAGATGAATAGTTTCTCGCCAGGATGCGCCAAATAGCCACAGCTTTTGAGCTCATTCCTTTACTGGCATATAGAAAGGCAAGGGTCCGTAGATGCCCTGACTCTTCTAACATGTGTTCCAACTCCTCCTGCAAAGAAATGCATATCATAAGGTCATCTCTCAGGACAACCCCACACAATTGCCAACATGTCATGCAGTGAAACAACATATGTCTTTGTTAAAGAAACAGAACTTATTTAGACAAGGGGGACACCTTGTTTACTTTCTGTTCACACTAGTGGTTAATGTTCCAAGCAGGCTTTACCATTTCAGTTTAGCAGCTTAATTTTGCAGTTGACACAATTATCTTTGTGGAAAACGTTAAATGTGGTGGCCATTCCTACTACTACACACTAGCAGGTTTTTTTTTCAAATTTCTAGGAGAATAATAGGCACAATTCCTACTACTACACACTTTACTGTCCAAATTTTGAAAATGTATTGAAATCTCTTCATACAAATAATTAACACATAAAATTGACATAAATGCAAAACATAACAATTTGCATGTATTGAATAATTTGGAATACACAATACCAACAATTTGCACATACCACAACACACCAGTTTGTTGAAGACGCCAATCTCTCCATGTCCTCAACACGGTTTAGAGCTCTATAGAGATACATTAATAGTGTGTCAACCCCTTCACTGACTGACTGCATTAATTGTTTCTCTCGACAGGCTTCCAAATACCTGTACATAATATTCGTCAATAAAAGGTCACCGAGAAGATGATTGAAGATGATTGCTATATAAAAATCATGGACACTTCAAAAATATAAGCCTACATCAATTCAGGTTGGGCTGGGAGTACCACGGCCAGACGATCTGCTGGTGGTTATTGTACATTTGTCAAACGGAACCTCGTTACATGGCAAAGCATGAAAGAAAATTTGGTGGCAAGGAGTCAAGATGAAGCATAATTTAGATAAAGGGCCCACGGAATGTGAGATTATTTGGATTGAAAGACGACTACAAAAGAATTAATGTTATGAAAATCGACACCTATGAAAGTCTGCTGTGACAAGTAAACAACCTACATAGCTCACAATTCTATTCTCTAACAGAGCCAAGTATATGGTAGTAGATAAACACTTCACTGAAGATAAAAAATCGTGAGTTCTGCATACCCTATGTCATTACAACAAATCAAGTTGTAAACATTCTCACCAAGGAAACATCCAAGAAGTACCTTGATGATTTCATCGACAAGCTGTTTTTGGGAGGCATTTTCATGCCAACTTGCAGGAGGGTATCGTAAGAACCAACAATATTTCAAATCCTATGTCCTGGATAATAGGACTTTGAATAGGATACATGCAGGTAATGGTACTAGTAATAAGATAAAATGTAATTTCTGATCTTTGGGATGTAGTTAAGTAGTATACACTACCCAGATTCATGTCATATTGCTTCTATAAAAAAGGACCGTCCTATTTTTCCAAATCAAACAACAGAAAATACATTTTTTTCAAGTAAAACATATAACAAACTAAAGGAACATAAACCTTTCATTAAAAAAAGAGGAATATAAACCTGCTAATATTTTTTATTGCTGACTCCAACAAATCAGCTCTATTCGGTGGATTCAGAAAATGATCATTGTCTACAATTGTTTCTACCCCTGCTTTTCTTAGGAAAGATGCTCTCTGGATTGTCATCAAGCCATCATCGACTACATCTTCAAGAGGGGCTGGGGGTGGATGCAAACCCCAATACCGATTCCTAGGAACCTACAAAAGCCAGTTTGAACCTCTGTACCACATTCATAAAGCACAAATTTTAAATATTTGAATAATTCATATGCATTAAGAACAAGTAGAAAACTTCACAATACAGCACAAGACCAAAGAAAAATTACCAGTTCAACTATTATATCATGGGGAAATGAATGAGAAAATAATCCACCACATGGTCACGCAAGATCATACCAACTCACTTGCACAATCACATGGATATTTTGCTGAAGTAAATATGCATCTCTATGCATAATGCTCAACAATGAAGAAAGCATGATATGGCTATGTATCGGTGTCATGTAAAAGAACATGGCTCAAATAGTTTATCCAATTACCACAAATAAAAATAAAAATCTAGTCGCTAAATAGTATCTAATGAAGCACTGAAGCTTTTAAACAGGTTGCTGTACAAAACTGCATTCAGACTTTGTATTCTACTAGTACCTTAATATTCATTAGATGAGAAAACAAGGCATGAGAAAAATATACAAATCTTCTACCAAACTTACATCTTATAACTGTTGCTAATATATTTTTTTTTTAAAGCAGCAAATATAGTAATTGGCACTAATCAAAGATGGAGCATTTCTTCACATTTAAAGTTTTATTTCTGTTGGCTTCACCCACGACAGAGACAAAAAATACTTGTAGCAGTAATATGTTAAAAGGGAAACAAACATAATAGTACCAGTAACGACCAGCGATTTGGATCTCGCATTATAAATGGGAATATTTCAGAAGGTTGCATTGTCTCAGAGAGCAGAAAGTGGTCCACTGCTTCTTCAAAATGCAAGTCAAAAAGCAAGAGGAACCCCACTTGAGCATGAACAAATGAGAGCAAGTCTTTTGACATTTCACCTTCATACTCAAGTTCCTCTACCAAGGATATAGCTTCCTTATAGTTCTTCTTCCTCAAAAGGTCTTTTATTTGTTCTACAGACGGTAATTTCTGATAGCACACAACCTAGAAGTATATGTTAAAATAAAAATAAAAACATGAGTTTCTTCAATGACCTAGTGATATGAGAGAATAAAGGTTACGGTTATAACAAATTACTTGCTTGCAATTTTATAACCAATTAAAATTCAAATGATAGCCTACAATGGATGTCAGAAATATAAGAACATATATACATGGCAATTTTACTTCTGAGTTCTACATCTGAATTTTCAGTAGTTTGAGTAATCAAGTACTGCAACAATATAATTTTCATTTTTCAAATTGAAGGCAACCACGATCAAACAATCACCTCAGTGCTCGAGTCTTACACAACTATGTCAAGGAAGTTCCCATTTTCTTTACCATTGTAACCATGCTATGTTTTAGAGTAAGTTTCTTAATCCAAAAAATGTTAATTACCACTTCATATAAAGGGCTTCATGGGAGGCCTGTCTACAAACCACTTCACTCTCCACTGGTGTAGATTGAACTTAAAAAGCTTCTTTATTTATCTTTTTTACCTACAGTACGTATACAATAGGGATAGGGATTCATTGTAATCATGAAATGGCCACTGTTTTGTTTAGCCACACAACCCAAATATAATATCTATCAAGAAATCAAACAAGTGTTGAAACCAATCATCCAAGCTACACAATCCGAAAACAACACCAATGCTTCCAAAGCTTAAGTTGGGTCATGCCTTTCCCATCTTAATGAATGACTAGGAAAATGAAAACTTAGCAAATACTTTAGCAACCATCGAGGAACAAATTTCTCTTGTATAGTAAAGTAAAACTTGCCACCTTCTATATAACACTGATTGCACATAAAAACAGGGTTACCCTCAGTCATAGAATAATAATCCACATTCCACAAGGCACTTACAGTAGCAGCAGAAAATTCAATTCAGGTAGAAAAATATTAAATATATGAATTTTCCCTCTTGCTCAAATTACTTGACAGACATTTCTTAGTTTCAAATTATTTTTGGTCTACTAAGCATTTAGCTTCACTACTCCTGAAGATTAAAAAATGTAACTACTAACTACTAACTACATGGCAATTTTACTTCCTACATCTGAATTGTTTTACTAGTTTGAATAATGAACTAAATAACAATATATTTTTCATTTGTCAAATTGTAGGTACCCACAATGAAACAATATCCTCAGTGCTTGAGCCTTCAACAACTATTTCAAGTAAGTTCCCATTTTCTTTGTCATTTTAAGTATGTTATGTTTTAGAATGAGTTTCCTAATCTGAGAAATGTTATTTCTTTCTTGTTCATATAAAGGGCTTCATGAGAGACCTATCTACAAACTAAACTCACCCCTGGTGTAGATTGAACTTAAAAGCTTCTGTATTTATCTTTTTTTTCCTACAGATTTGGCCGTATGTATTAAATAGTGATTCATTGTTATTTCTGCTTATCTAAACAATCCGAATATAATACCACCTTTCTCCCTAATTATAAGATCCACTTCATATATTTGTCGTCCCGTAATACAAGACTTTCCAAATTTTCACATGCATTCATGATTTTTGTTTTTATAATGTCATTGATGATTTCTTTACAAATACACCCCTATTAAATTTACATTGGGAAATACAAATTTGTTTTCTCTCTCTCTCTTATTATATCAATAATTGTAGGGGTAGTTAAGTAAAAATAGCACTTGTATTTGGAAGAGGTCTTATAATAATCTACAACTATTGTATTTGGAAGAGGTCTTATAACAAGCGACCGAGGTAGTATCTATCAAGAAATCAAACAAGCGTCAAAAAAAATAATCCAAGCTATACACAACAACAAATGTGAAAATGTAGATCCTGAATGATGATCACAGTGTAATCAGATTCAAACCAGAACATACCTTGGTAGCAGTTGCAACAGCAACAAGCTTCCCACCCCTATCTTCCTCACTAGCAACAACACAAGGTCCAATCCCTTCCCCACCAAACGGCAAAACCTGAACACATCCCCCATGTTTCTTATTATACAGCTCAATCTTCCCATCACTCACAACAACCACATAAAACGACAACTCTCCAACCGAATCCAATCCATGCCGAAACACCAAACTACCCCCAACTGGCTGCCCTTGCTCATCAACAATAATCCCCACATTATCCACCAACAACAACACCCTCCAATCCCTATACAACAACTTCAACCGCGGCGGCCGCGACACATCTGGCAACGAAAAAATAACACTACTCTGTCCACTAACACACGAAATCAAACTATAACCATTCGCAGTACCAACGACAATCGAATCATCAATCCAAACCATAGTACTAACAACACCATCAACACATTGAATCTCTTTCAAAACAACAAGTGATGCATTATTAACATCTTTAACAACAAGCTCAACTATCACTAATCTTTTCCCAATAACAATTGCCAAAACACATCCACCAAAACCCTCACTATGCGATTCACCACCGTCTTTCACTATAAACCCTCCCAATTTATGCAAAAACTTATGATTACTGGAATTACTAGAATCCAAACCTAAACCCAAACCTTCAGATTCATTATTTCTCATTCTTCTTCTCGTTACAACAGAAATACCTTTCGAAAACCCTAACCTAACAGCGCGATTCGATAAATCCGAATCAACTAAAAACAACGAACCATCTGAGAGAATCAAAACCTTTTCTAAATCCGGTAAAACTAAAATTGCATCAACTGAAGAGTTTGTTACGGAAACGCTTCGAAGAAAGGAGAGTTTCTGTAAAACGGTGCCGTTTTGGGAGGAATTAGTGTGGTTTAGGTTAGGGGAAAGGGAAAAGAGGGTACCGGAGTGAGTTCCGACGTAGATAATGGTGCGATTGTTGGAAAGTGTGGTGATGGCGAGAGATCGGACGGTGGTGGTGCGAGAATGTGTTGATAGGTCGAATTGTGAGTGTGGTTCGATTACGATTCGGGTTGTTGTGGCGGTGGTTGGTTCGAATTTCGCCGCCATTGGAAGCAACGATGAATTGTGAAAGTGTGGTGTTAGTTAATTGAAAGCATAACTCTTAGTTAGTATTGAAGGTTTTTGTTTAGTTAGTTGGACTCTGTTACACTGAATCAATTTGATCGATTTCAGCAATGTAATTTGGGATTTTCGCTAAATCCACCGAATCATGTTAATTTAGATTAAAAAAAAAAATTAACTATTGATTTGGATGAGAGAAAAAAGGAAAAGAAGAAAAAGTTAAATTGAAATGTGGAGATTAAAGAAATTGAGGAACATGACGAAAATTAAATGGAGAGAATTCATTCTCGAATCAACACGTAAGTCATTACAAGCTCACACATAAATGTGAGAGAATCAGAAATCGAAGTGCCGTTATAATTCATGGACTAACAATTTTGGTATTTTTAGTTGTTGAGCTAGAATTTATGAACTATTTTTATGTGTGTACTACTAGCTTTGCATTGATTTTGTAGAAAAATGGACCACCAAAATGTTCTTATATAAATAAGGGTAATGTTAAACAGGGTCTCCAGGGGAACGATATTTGGATGGTCCAACCAATAAATGGTTAATGGTATGGTTGGACCGCATGTATGTTAATCCAATCTATATAAAAATATTTGTAACTTAAGGGCCGGAGGGAGCATTATATTTAGGTTTTGAGATTTTTTTTTGCCGCCCTACCTACTTCTCACGCATCTTACGCCTTTCCATTTATAGTTTTATGCTACTTAAGTAGCGGATATTATAAAAATGAGAAATTTTGTAAGTGTCGTTTGCTACTTAAGTAGCGGACATTATAAAAAAAATATTTGGTAGGGTGTCTTTGAAGGTATCCACTACCTAAATAGCGGACAAGAATATTTTGGTAAAATTTGTAGAACGCTCTAGAAAATGAATAGAGTGACAAAAGCAATTCTCTTAGGTTTTTATTATTGGGTTTTGACTTTGATTTTTTTTTTTTTTGCAGATGCAACAGTCACCGGCATAGTTAAGAGAATTCGATAAGCAAGTGCAACATTGGGATAACAATTGGCGACTTTGACAAACTCAAAAATTTCAATGGCTGACATCAACACATTTGCAACACTTTCAATTCAGAGAAAAAATCATCTGCATCGACATCTGAAGAATAGTCTCATACTTTTTATATTTTTATTCATGACTCTGTTGCTCGATTTATAGAGCTAAATTGTAATAAATATATATTTCTAAATCATATATATTTATAAAAGAAGCAAATCTTAAAATATTATAAACAAAAATATAAACAATAACTTCTAACAATTTATTATTGTAAATATAATTGTAACATATATTTAAATTTAAAATCTTCACAAGATATTTAGACATATTATTTTAAATTTTCACAAGAATTTTAATATTTATTATATATATATATATATATACCTCGAAAAAATATTGGGGGCCCTAATACAAGGGGCCGTCGCCCTCCTCAAATACGGCACTGACTACGTTTCAAAATGCCCTTCAAG
The DNA here is from genome assembly GCF_020283565.1 of Trifolium pratense. Classification (NCBI taxonomy): domain Eukaryota; kingdom Viridiplantae; phylum Streptophyta; class Magnoliopsida; order Fabales; family Fabaceae; genus Trifolium; species Trifolium pratense. The sequence goes on along the minus strand of NC_060062.1, from coordinate 44,439,032 downwards.
TAAAGCTCTTCTTTGTAAGTCATCGAAAACAATGCCTCGGGGCAACAATATTTGGATGATCCAGCATTTGCATAATTTGTAACTCTATTCTTGCGACGCTTATCCTGGAGAAGCTTCTTGATGGCAACAATCTCGCATGTTTGTGTTGAGGCAAAATCCATTTTAGTGTTTTAATGACAACAAACTTTATGGAATAAATGTTAAGTTTTATGAATGGTGATCTACTGATGTTTGCACTTGAGTTTTTGTTGAAAGATAGATATTAGCAAATGGATGAGCTAAAGGCCGCTCACATCAACAAGTGCATTTATATACTCAAACAATGAACGAATTGGAGTATCATCAGATAATTACAACGGTAGTATCACAAGCTTCGAGAAGATTTTTAAAGACTGTTGTTTTGAATCATAAAAAGATTCATCGAATGATTAAGCAAGAAAGTGAGCTTCATGGTTAATTGTCTTCCTCATCACTACAAGGTTCACAACAAGTATTGAATAATCAAGGAAGAATTTGAGGATCATAGTTGATGAATCAGGATGGAAAAACCTGCATCACAAGCTACTCAAGAATATATTGATATTATGTGACAAGGCTTACAATGAGTTTTTGAGTTATATGCTTTAAGGATTTACTACGACAATTAACATTAATGGAAATGATGCATTCAATGAGGCTCTTCAAAACCTATTTAAAGTATCATTTTACCAAAGCTTCTCAAGATGACAACGTTTGAGAATGATGGTCGACCAAAAAAACTGCATATCCATGAGTTTTTCAAATGAGCTTATGCACAAGGAATACAAGTTTTAATCATTCTCAATGATGAGTACTCTCACGCCTCCACTAAAGAATCTTAAAGATACTTAATAAGCAAGCAACCATGTGCGCAAAGCATCAAAGAGGAATTATGTGAAGTTTTGCGGCAACAATATTTTAAGTTAATTGATCAAGATCACGTGTTTCGCTCCTTGAAGAAAATCTTGAGTGTTGTTTCAAGAATGCTCTCAGAACATTCTACAGTTCATGCTTCATTCTCTCCAAGAACGAGCTTCATAGTAAAAACACTTATTTCTTTAAGTCAACTCTGTTCAAGACAAAGAAGCACTTTATCATGGGAATTAACTCACAGAATCTCAATAGTATCAAGATCATTTAAGGCAAGGAATATTTGTGTAAAAAAGACTTTCCCCAATGGTTATGGTTAAGGATCAAGCATGTGCACAAGGAGAAATATTCAATACAAGATCACATAAGTTGTCTCAAATGTGCTTAGACAGATTTTTCAAGGACCAATGAGAATGAAACAACATGACTTTAACTATTAGTTATCATGTAGTTTCAAAAGAATATTATATGAACATTCTCCCATGTGTTTTATCTTGTTCAAGAAGGATTTGTTTGGAAAGTAAATCATGAACAATTTCAAGAAGGACAATACAGCTGCTTCCTCTACATATTACAACTAGTTTTTGTCATGCATCAAATCTGCTCAAAAAGAACAAAGTCATATGTTACCCAGTCTGGAGAACACTCTGAGAACGATGCTGAGAATGACTGTCCTTTACATTTGAAGATGCAAACTCATCTACAGCTGGCCAAAACGTGTTTAAATGATTTGTAACGGCTATACTTGGTGGAAAAGCAAGGGACAACAATCTTGTGTTACCCTGTCTGGAGAACACTCTGAGAACGATGCTGAGAATGACTGTCCTTTACATTTGAAGATACAAACTCATCTACAGCTGGCCAAAACGTGTTTAAATGATTTGTAACGGTTATACTTAGTGGAAAAGCAAGGGACAACTATCTACAACTCACTGCAAGTTATCAATGCTAGCTCTTTTATTTGAAAAGTTGAAGAACTGCATAGAGAACATTCTGAGAAAGAACAGTTAGCACTTATCTCTTCAACAAATCATCATGAGTTGTCTTATTTAAAGAAACTAGTCGTTAGAGACTTCCTTTGGGACCAAAGAACTGATGACTCAAGGCTCAGCTATAAAAGGAAGACATTGATGCCTTTGAAGAGCAAGAGTTGAAGCTACAAATCATCAATAACTTGTTTTTGTCTACAAGTCAAAAAACTTTTCTTTTATCACTCACACTCAAGATCTACATTCTCATCATACTTCTGAGTTTATAGAGTGTTTTTATTTGCTTCTCAAACTAACCTTTGAGTTTCTAAAAGCAAATAACTCAAGAGACGACTTCTCAACATAACCCACTGTTAAGTGGTTACATCTTTGTCTCTTTATTTAAATCTCTCTCACTCCAAACATTGTAATCTCAATATTAGGATCAATATATCATTTGAGTGAACTGAGAGTTTTTCCATTGTAACAAGCTTCTCAATTGTTTGAGTTTTTTTGGAAAAGCTTGAAGATCCAAACCATCATTATTTGTAAAAGATTGACTCAAGTCAATACGTAACTATTGATTGAGTGACACCTTATAAAGTCTGGAGGACTTAGGTAGATCAAGCGAGTGAAGCTTGGAGGTTTTTGATCTTGGACTAGATCAAAGAATAAGTGTAATTTGAGATCAATAGTATCTCTAGTGGATAATCTCACAGGAGCGTGAGGACTGTAGTAGCCCATACTATTAGGGGGTGAACTAGGATAATTGTTTGTGTGTTGTTTCTCTTCCTTATTCTCTTTTATTTACTGTAAACACACATCACTTCATTATATTTAATTTGAATTCTCACGCGGTAGAGAACGTTCTCGGAACAATCTGTTTTACAATAAAGAACGTTCTCAGACTAAGCTGTTCTATAATTCACTAACATTTATCCAAGTATACACTTGAGATCAATTTTGTAGAATGCATGATTAATTTTTAAAAAGGGTCACAATTCAAACCCCCCTTTCTTGTGACTATTTCTTCCACTTCAGTTTGTCTACATTTTGTTTGATGAAAGCATAATTAATAATAGGCTTAATTGCACATTTGATCTCTTATCTTTATTTTAGGTTTCAAGTTGATCCGTTATGTTTTAAAAGTTTCAAGTTAGTCCCTTATCTTTTCTGCAGGTTTCATGTTGGTCCCTCCCGTTAAATTTTTCACTATTATCGTTAAATTTGGACACGTGGCAAACAGAAACCACACTTGGAAAGATGACATGTGTCCAAATTTAACGATAATAGTGAAAAATTTAACGGGAGGGACTGAACTGGGCGACCAAATAATGACCCAACACATTCAGGCCCATGATAATATCAACACTAACCCATAATCGCCAAGAACATGATATGCCAAATTAGCCTATCAAGCCCACTTCACCCACGGAACAGCACGTCTCGCCCACGATCTAAACCCCACTAACACGTGATAAATATGAACTTGGCGGGAATGGGTGGCAACACCTACGACCGCAATGCTCCATAATCCATGAATGTGGAAAATAGGGGTTTAAAAGGCAAAATCTAACTACCTCTAAGACCTATAAATACCTCATCCCTTCATTAGAAAAAGGTACGTTCTAAATTGACATCGACCAGAGCAATATACCTATTCAATTATCCATCACTAAAGCAACCCCCTAGTTCTTTAGCAGGAACAAGGACCAACTTGAAAGCTGCAGAAAAGATAAAAGACCAATTTGAAATTTTAAAAAAATAAGGGACCAACTTGAAAACTAAAATAAAGATAAGAGACAAAAAGTGTAATTAAGTCTTAATAATAACAACGTGACATTTACAAAAGATATCAAAAGTAAACTAAGTAATTCTGTCAACTCTAAAAATAACATTTATTAGTTTTGAATAGTTCAATTATGATACGATACGATACCATAACTAGTAGTTATTAACCACAAGAGTGAAGAGTTTCCCGTTACCAAATGAGCCAGAAAATTTTGATACCTACTAATATGATTGTTGAGGATGAACGAGATTCATATTCTCAACGTTAGACCGATTTTAAGCAATCTGAGGAAAGTGGATCTAGTGCACCACAACCATACTCGACCGAGGTGTTACCCGCTTTTGCAAATCATGTGCGTGCTAGATCCGAGTTCCGTGATTCAAAAGGTCATCAAGAATTGCAAGAAGATCTAATGAAGCACATATGGACAAAGTTTGGAATGAGACGTGATTGAAGATGATTTGTATCGTACTAATTATGTTGCTTGTGTATTGCATTGCATTTTTAATTATTTGTATCGTACTAATTATGTTACTTGTGTGTTGTATTTTAAATTAAGTTAAGATGATTTGTATCGTATAAATTATTTAAATAAATTTTGTTTTTATTACAAAAAACTAAAAAATAAATTGTTAAGTGTTTATTATTTTAATTTAATTTTAATCGATAATTGTAATTTTATGTAATCATAAAAACAAAATATAAATTTAAATAAGAATATGAAATAAAAAGTGGTGGGTAGAGTGTTGAATGAAAAACCATTGAAGAGGGTAAAAGTTGAATGAATATTGAATTATTAGGTGGAAGAAAGAGAAAATGATGTGGAGTATTGAGAATTGAAAAAGTTGGTGTTGAATGTTGAAACCATTGTAAATGGTCTAAGATTGACTATTTTGTCCACCATCGATACTATCATATAAAATACTTCATCCGTCCCATTTTATAAGAGCTATTTTGACTAAATGGCACTATTTATTTATCTTGCTTTAACCATATTTTTTTTAATAATATATAGATATAAATATTAGCATATAAGATCTTGTTTGATTTGTTTTGATGAGTATTTTCAAAATATCAAGTTTTTATAATTTTTACTAGGAAAATGCTAAACAGTGCCCCCGGGGCACTAGTTAAGCATGTTAAAATAGAAATTCTGTCTCAAAATACGTGCATTCAATGCCTCAAAAGTATAAAAAGTTGTCTTTTCAATATAAATTTTATTTTTTATTTCCTTTTTAGGTATGCTTAACAAGTGCCCCGGGGGCATTGTTTAGCATGACCCTTTTTACTAATAGAGAATTAAAGATATCAGTGATCAAAATTTTGTGTTGGCATACGTGCAATAATCAAAATAGGTCTTATATTTTGGGACGGAGGGAATAATATTTTGGAATTTGCTTTCCCAATTAAGCGCGTTTGGATCATAGGTTTCGAAATACAATATGTTCGGAAAATATAAACTTTGGATCCTGGATTCCGACATACTGTAAAATAATTTCGCAAGTTTAGGGGTCTAGGAGCGATATAGGAGGCCAGGAGACCAATTTTCTTATTTGTGGGATTCAAGAGTCTAGCTCTCCTAAAAAAATTATTATTTTGTTTCTTCTTTAAATTTACAAATATTATTAAGGATTATTTTGATGTATATCTCTTTAATCTTTGAGTATTTACAACACAAGTTTTGACAATTTGATTGTTCTCAAACTTTTTTGTTAAACAAGTTAAAAAATATTTATTTTTAGAATGGATTAATTTGATGGATTAGTTTGATGTACATCAGTATATAATCCATGAAAGTTTAGAACACAAGTTTGTACAACTTGATAGTTCTTAAATTCCCATCACGACAACCTTTCAAAGCAAATCATTCAAACTTGTCATTGACGCACTCAATTTTTAAATCAAATTTCCGCACAAATTTTCGCAAATTATTGAATAAACTGCCAAATACTCCTGAAATTTTAAAATTCGTCAAATACCCACTGATATTTGGAAATAGGCAAATACCCCTGTGAAATTATAAAAAGTCAATCAAATTGCTCACTAATACGTCAGGGGGCAATTTGATGACTTTTTATAATTTCAAGAGGTATTTGCCTATTTCCAAATTTGAGGAAGGTATTTGACGAATTTTAAAATTTTAAGGGGATATTTGACAGTTTATTCGCAAATTATTACTACAATGCAATTTTTTTTTTAAAAATCAACCAACACACAAACATTTTATACTCAAGAACTACATAGCTTTGATTAATTCATCGCATCGGGAGATACTTAGGAGTAAAGCACAATAATAATAAAATATTTTTTCCTCTATTTAAAAACAAAAGTTTTTCATTTCAGATTTGAATTTTAATTCGCATTCAATAATAAGGAAAAAAATAAACATTTTAAAGTTAACATAAATTTTGAATAATAAACCAATCATTAGTTGGTTTAGTGGTGATTGGTGTTGAACTTGGTAGAGAGGATCACGGTTCGATCTCCTGCTCGGGAGGGGAATGGAACCACTTGCCAGAACTGACCCCCGAACCAGATTAAACTAGTGCTGAAAGCCAAAAAAAAATTGAACAATTAATTAGAGGTAACTGTTTTCGAACGAATGTCGTAGAGTGCTAATATTTTCCCTACTCTCGAACTCCAAATATGATTTCAAATATTGTTTTTCCATTTTAAAGGATTTTTTCGACGTTTTCTCTATTTTAATAAATTTTGGTGGTGACTTCATTGTTTTTTAGGATATACATGCTGTGTTAATAGTAATTTCATATATTGTTTAACTTAATTAGGGTAAATAAATTTTTACCCCTGCAAAGTAGGCGAAATTTGGTTTATCCTTGCAAAAAAATTGGATTACCCCCTGTATTGTGAAGATTTTCTGGTTTACCCCCTCATGAAAAATGTTGACCTAAGATTCCACAAAATGATGATGTGGCATGGTCAGTCAAGGGGTAAACGAAAACTTGCTAACATTACAGGGGCAAAATGAAGGAATCTTAAGTCAACATTTTTCATGAGGGGGTAAACTTGAGAATCTTCACATTATAGAGGTAAACCAAAACTCGTATATTTTACAAGGAGTAAAAACTTATTTACCCACTTAATTATTAGGATGATTAAGATTTTGTTTTTCAATAGTGCCTAAATTTGTTAACCCCACTGATAATCTGGTCCGCCCTGGGTGTAAGTTAGCAACTTCTTTATGTAATTGCTATAATGCTCACTAATTTTAGAAGGTGAGTTAACAAATGATAATTAAAATGGTTAAATAACATTTAAGGTGAATGTTCTTAATGTACACTCACTAATATTTATGGAGGTGTGTCTTACCGACATCCACCTTAATGTGTATTAACCATTTTTAGTAACAAATTGATTTTTAAGTTAATTGAATAATTGATATGATCTATATTATGTACCACATACATAAGTTATTCAATAAACTTAAAAAGTGGATTTTTTTTCTTATAATAAAAAACAGAGAAAATATTTAATAAACCATTTTTAGTTATTATAACTTTATACTAATATAGTTTTAATATTATTTCGGTAAAAAAACAATTATGTAAACTGTTTTATTTTTATTTATAAATTGAATGTATTTCCATTTATATTTATAGTAACTTATTTTTTTTAATACTCAAATTTATAGTAACTTATTTAGAGAGTTTCAATTCATGATTTTGTTTTAAAGATGAACTTTTGACCAAATTACTTTCATTGAATATATGATTTTTTCTTTACTTAGGTTCATTGAATATATGATTTTTTTCTTTATTTATATTGAACACTCTTCCGGTCCTTTTTATAAGAGACATTTTATCTTTTTAGATTCATTGAATAATTAATGTATCTGATATACAATATAGACTAGATACATTAAATATTGAATGAATCTAAAAAGATAAAGTGTCTCTAATAAAAAAGATCGGATAAAATGTATGATATAGTATATGGTCTTGTTTTTTTGTTATATATAGGTAAACATATATTGCTTCAGTATGAGCTGAGCTAACTATTCAGTATTTCACAAAAACAATGTCTAAGCATAATGTTCTTTTATTATTCTTTGTGTTTGCGGTTTTGTCATCAACAATTTTTTTAGTGTGTGATGGCACTGAAATGGATGATGAAAGCAGTAAACTTTACATCGTATATATGGGCTCACTTCCTACAGGAGCATCATATTTTTCAACCAATCATCATCTCAGTATGTTGCAACAAGTAATTGATGGCGACGATGTAGAAAACCGTTTAGTTCGAAGTTACAAGAGGAGTTTTAATGGTTTTGCTGCCATACTGAACGATCAACAAAGGGAAAAACTTCTTAGCATGAGAGGTGTGCTATCTGTTTTTCCAAGCCAAAATTATCACCTACAAACTACAAGATCATGGGACTTCCTTGGATTTCCTCGATCAATCGAAAGAGATCAAACCATCGAGAGCGATTTGGTGATTGGAGTCATAGACAGCGGAATATGGCCAGAAGCTGAAAGTTTCAATGACAAAGGTATACATGTTAATGTTATTAGTCTTAGTCATAATATCATAGTTGAATTATCATGCTTTATTATTCATAGGTACGAAATATCAGTCCCTCTTAAAATGATACATAGTCAATTAATTAAAAATAATTTGTGATGATTATACTAATTAACTTTCTCTTTTACGTCAAATTATTTATAAATGATGTTTTTCTAAACGTAAAATATTTTTTTTTCAATTGTAAACTTTCATATATTATATAGTTAGCATTGTTAGTAATTATTTATATAAGCTTTCATGAGTATCTAAAAAAATTGAAGCAGTATTATTGTTCATTTTGTAGGAAGAAAATGCAACATCTATATATGTTGAGCGTATTGATTTGTTAAAGTGATTTATTTTCTATGATCGATTAGGTTTTGGTCCGATTCCAAAAAAGTGGAAGGGAGTTTGCGCAGGTGGTGGTAACTTCAGTTGCAACAACAAGATCATTGGTGCACGATTTTACACCGATGAAGAAAAGACTGCAAGAGATTTTGGTGGTCATGGAACCCACACAGCATCAACAACAAGTGGAAGAGAGGTGAAAGATGCAAGCTTTTATGGTCTTGCAAAAGGCACTGCGAGAGGTGGAGTTCCGTCTTCGAGGATTTCTGTATACAAAGTATGCAAAGGAGATGGTACTTGCAGTAGCAAAGATATTTTAGGTGCATTTGATGATGCAATTGCTGATGGAGTTGACATCCTCACAATCTCAATTGGGAGCCCCTTTGCCGTTGAATTTTTGAAAGATCCTATTGCCATTGGTTCTTTTCATGCCATGGAGAAAGGGATACTCACAGCACACGCAGCGGGAAATTATGGTCCCAGGCCAAGTAGTGTTTCTAGTAATGCACCTTGGTTATTTAGTGTTGCTGCAAGTTCCATTGATCGTCAATTTATTGATAAGGTCATTCTTGGAAATGGAAAGACATTTATTGGTAAGTCAATTAATACTATCCCCTCAAATGGAAGAAAACTTCCAATAGCTGTGCATAATGCTAAATCTTGCCAAGTTGCAAATGTAACTCCTGAAATATGTGGTTGTATGGACCAAAATATGGTAAGGGGTAAGCTTGTTTTGTGTGGACAACCAGGGGGTGAAGTATTGGCTTATATGAATGGTGCAATTGGTTCAATCGTTCAAGTTCCAAAATCTCAAAATGAACTTGCTGTGGTCACTGCAAAACCTTCACTTAACATGGATCCAGAAAACTATGCTCATGTTAAATCTTACACAAATTCCACTAAATACCCTGTAGCTGAAATTTTGAAGAGTGAAGAAACTCTCCATGACAACAATGCTCCTAGAATTCCCTTTTTCTCTTCACGTGGTCCAAATTCTTTGGTTCCAGAAATTATGAAACCAGATATAAGTGCCCCGGGATCGGATATCTTGGCTGCATTTTCACCTGTAGCATCACCCACAGGGGATCCGGATGACAAAAGAAGCGTCAAATACAACATAATATCTGGAACTTCTATGGCATGTCCTCATGTTGCTGGAGTTGTTGCATATGTGAAATCATTTCATCCAAATTGGTCACCTGCAGCTATCAAATCTGCCATTATGACCACAGCGAAACCAATAAATGGTACTTATAATGATATGGCAGGTGAGTTTGCTTACGGATCGGGGAATATCAATCCACATCAAGCTGTTCACCCTGGACTTGTTTATGACATCACTAAGCAAGATTACGTGCAAATGCTTTGTAATTATGGTTATGATGCTGACAAAATAAAGAAGATCAGTGGAGATAATTCAAGTTGCCATGGAGCTTCCAACATATCATTTCTGAAAGATTTAAATTATCCTTCACTGGTGATTCCTATTGAGCCTGGTAAACGATTCAATGTCAAGATTCATAGAACAGTTACAAATGTTGGCGCTCGCAACTCCACCTACAGGGCTACTATCATACCAATTCAAAATATCAAGATTAGTGTGAAACCAAATGTTCTCTCATTCAGATCATTAAACGAGAAACAATCATTTGTTGTCACTGTTGTTGGGAGAGCAATATCAAATCAAACTGCGATTTCATCCTCGCTTGTTTGGTCAGATGGCACCCACCATGTGAAGAGCCCAATCATTGTGCAAAAATCATCATGAACTATGTTATTGTTATATTATTAAAATAACTAAATATATGATTATTGAGTGATCCACTAAATTATAGTACTTTGCATCTCTATATATATAGTTGTTTTTGTTCATGCTGATTTTCATAATAATCTAAAATTTAATACTCGTAAAACAAAAAAAGAAAGCTAAATGATAGTTTTAATTGCAGAAAGAAACCATGAGAGGGTTGATTAAGCCCTATAACCATATAAATCTATATGACAGCAAAGTGTCTACCTACCATGTACAATAAATAGAGGTGTGTTTTTTATGAGAGAGCTGCCAAATTTGATACATTACAGCTTAAATAATGCTGTTAACTGGTACAAGTTGGAGAACAAGTTGTTACTATGATTAAATGGGTGCCTCCTAAACCTCATTATGTTAAGCTAAACACAGATGGTGCAAATAAGGATAATCACAAAGTTGGATGTGGAGGAGTGATCCGTGAATGGATAGGAGGTTTTGCTAAATGTGTAGTGACATGCAGTTCTTTTGTTGCATAGCTTTGGGGAGTACTTGAAGGGTTGCGATACATTAGAAGATTGGGTCTCAACAAAGTGGAGCTTGATTGAGAAGTTGAAGTATCACACACTTATAGAGAGGCTAATAAATGTGTCGATGCTCTCGCTAATATTGGTTGTTCTATTGATTACGAGACTTTGACATATGAAGTTTGTCCATCTTAACTTAGTGAATTACTATAGATAGTCGCTGATTGTATGGGGTTATCTACCCCCAGATTGAGAGGCCGTTTGTTATAGCTTATTTTAGAAAATAATCACTTTTTTTATAAAAATAATCACTTTTAATTGTTTTGCATCTGTTTGTTACAGATTTTTAAAATAATCAGAAGCTGAAAATAATCAGAAAACAGCTAAAAATGATAAGCTACTAAGAGTAGCTTATAAATAATAGATTTTTTTTAGAGGAGAGAGAAAAGAAATGTTAAAAGAAGAAAGTTATTTGTAATTAAAAAAATCACTTTTATAAGTTGTATCCAAACAAACTAAAAATTATTTTGTTTACAAAAAAATGATTTTTATTATAATAAACAAACACAAAGTAAATTCAACTTTTCTAAAAATCTCTAAAAACTAATCTTTAAATTATTTTACATTAAAATCACTATTTTTTTAATTTATAACAAACGGAATGAATTTAAAAAACGTTTTTAAAAAATTCATTTTAAATTTTCACGTAGTACTCTTCTAAGTTGTCCGCATCTACAAATACTAACTTGTGACCTGGTAAGTTGTTAACCTTGTGGACGATTTAAATAGAAATTTGACGAAAAAAACTAACTTGAAACTTTTTAAACGCAAGCGACCAAACAGAAATCTACAACAAATATATGCAATTAATTTTTTAAAAAAAATAAGTCACACATAAACTGATATATAGGACCCACAAAACTTTCACCGAATAAAAGAGATTATGTTGAAATGGGTGTTAAATTGAGTGTTGCAAACACTTTTCAAAATTTAATTTCATCCTCTATATATCTACTCACTCCTCATAGCTTGTTCATGGAATTTGTTGCTAATGTTATTGGTCAAATGATTTACTATTTGAGTTAATAGACACATGCTTACAACTTTGGTTATTGTTCAGTTCGGTTTTCTGCCTGAATTGAACCATGAACAGTCCTACCAAAAGAGATACATATCATGATTTTCTCTTCATATGACTATGCCTAGACAATTAGTTAGACCTTGTGAACACCATAACCAGTATCCTCTGATGTTAAATCCTCATTCCAGTTCTCAAATTCTTCTCCACCAAACACTAGTTGCTTGATTCCAACAAAGCTATCAAAAACAAAGAGCCAAATCAATTAATGGAATTAAAAGAAATATGTAATGAGAAAGAAAAGGAAGACTAAAACGTTTTATCTGATACACAAAACATGAGTACTAAAGGAAGAACAAGCTAAAAAGCAAGTTACCCTCCTGCATAGGTAACACACACGCAAATAGTGAGAGGCATGGACCTCAAAAGAAACACGAGACCATTCAAATATTTTATTTAAGATAGAATGATGTAAATCGCGGAAAATAGTGGCTTGATCAAATTCTGCTACACAATAGTGTTATATCGCTGCTACAGCAGCTATTTGACAAAAAATTGTATTAAATAATGTATCGCGGAACAATTATGTTTCGTTCAAATTCTGCTACGCTATAGAGCGCTATAGTTGCTATTTAACACTGATAGCAAACACATTTTATTTAGTATAGCAAACATGTGGACTAGGAGAGAAGGATAGGCTAGAAGAGACGAACTCAAAAACTCAAACTGCGGCCGCGAGTGGAGTGAGTAAGCAGTCTTTAAAACAAAATAGTAATTAACTAAATGAACAGAGCTAGTGGATCATACTCAGAACTTATCTGGGTCAACGCATTTATCAAAACATCTAGAATCAGTGGTTCATTAGTTCCAATATCCACCCTGTAATATCACAAGAAGAAATTATTAGAATTTGCATTTCATATTACATTAATATGTACAACAAAGCATTAAAGGAATATGCAATTAGTGCTGCACCATATTCGAGCCAAGTTGTCTTGAACCTCAAGATCCCCAATGTTGTAAAATGTAGTTGGTGTTACATTCGCTCCCTGAATATAATCATAACTTGGTCGTTTTTCAAATGGAGACTGTGACAACTGTCAAAATCATGCCAGTTCTATAAGCAATACAATCATGTTTGAAAAAATTCACTATAAATATTAAGGAAAAATGAGAGAGAAAGAAATTTTGGTTTCCAATTTCTATGGCAGAAGAGAAAAACAACTTACTTGCATGTTCATGGCGTTGCATCCTCCAAGACGTCCTACAATGTGCCATGCTCGAATAGCCTACAAAGACCAAAATTTCCTAATAGTGTGCATTGTGGAGGATGTACGACAAAATAGAGTGATAGGATGAATTTACTTACATCACAAATTAAGGAGACGTCTTTTTCCAATGGAGCATTGTAAAATTCAAACCATATATATGAGTTTGAAAAATCAAATCTGGAAATGCCAGCATTAGGGGTAAGAAACACAGAATATATTTTTGATAGAAAAGTAAATAGAACATTTAATCATTGCAGCATGTGGAACATGGACAGGCATTGATCTCCCGTAACTGCGATCGGGAGGGGAATAAAACCACTTGATACCAAAACTGACCCCCCGAACCAGATTAAACTGGTGCTGAAAACCAAAAAAAAAATTGAACAATTAATTAGAGGTAACTGTTTTCGAATGAATGTCGTAGAGTGCTAATATTTTCCCTATTCTCAAACTCAAAATATGATTTCAAATATTGTTTTTCCGTTTTAAAGGATTTTTCCGACGTTTTCTCTATTTTAATAAATTTTGGTGGCGACTTCATTGCTTTTTAGGATATACATGTTGTGTTAATAGTAATTTCATATATTGTTTAACTTAATTAGGGTAAATAGATTTTTACCCACTGCAAAGTAGGCGAAATTTGGTTTATCCTTGCAAACAAAAATTGGACTACCCCGTGTATTGCGAAGATTTTCTGGTTTACCCCTCATGGAAAATGTTGACCTAAGATTCCACAAAATGATGAATCTTAAGTCAACATTTTCCATGAGGGGGTAAACTTGAGAATCTTCACATTATAAGGGTAAACCAAAACTCGTCTACTTTACAAGGGGTAAAAACTTATTTACCCACTTAATTATTAGGATGATTATGATTTTGTTTTTCAATAGTGCCTAAATTTGTTAACCCCACGGATAATCTGGTCCGCCGTGGGTGTAAGTTAGCAACTTCTTTATGTAATTGCTATAATGCTCACTATTTTTAGAAGGTGTGTTAACAAATGATAATTAAAATGGTTAAATAACATTTAAGGTGAATGTTCTTAATGTACACTCACTAATATTTATGGAGGTGTGTCTTACCAACATCCAGAGTGTTCTCTTTTTCTCTAGGCCGAACCACACTCCATCTTCACAAAGCAATCAAATTGCTTTCCAACCCCTCCTTAAAGTTTGTTTCATTTATGAAAAAAAAAACAAGCTTCATCTAGCTAATTAGAAGACTTATTGAAAGAGATTTGATACTTGGGTTCAAGTTGGAAGCTAGTAAATAATTGGGGTTTGCAACCCCAATGCTTGAAGAACCCTATTTCCTTTTCTACTCTTCACCTTCCCATGAAGAAACACTTACAAGAAGACAAGGTGAGTTCTTATAGAATTGATTTGAGGTTAGAATGAGAACCCTAAGAAATGTTATTATTTTTAATGATAGAATATGAATACTTGTTGTTCATAGAAGTTAGTCATAAAGAGATATGATTTATGAATGCATGCAAATAAGTTGTGGACAAACTAATGGATTTGGAAATATTAGAATCTTGTACTTGATAAATCATGTTTTAATGATGTTTTGGTAGTTAGAATGTAAATGAAGTTTGTGAAGTGCAGCATGTGTAGTTAAAATACTCAAATTTTAGTATAAGTTAAATTAAAATGGTAGAATGTCATAGAATGAGCTGTTGAGCTTTACTGGAATTGATTAGGAACAACACTGGGCAGAATGTCTAGGCCCTCTGTTTTTACCGTCGTTAGATTTTGTGGGTTTTAAGCTTGTAAGGGCATTGAAATGTGACTAAATTATTAATCATAGTTGTAGAGTAATTAGATAACTAGAATAATGCTTATAGACAAGCATTAGTTCCTTAAATTTTGTATTTAAAAGATAAGATAGTGTTAACTCACAAATTGGAACCAACAGAAAAAGAGAAAGAAAATTGATTTTAATTATGCAAATTGTTTTAAAACTATATTTTTTATGCATTATTGGGAATACAAAGTTACCGTTCGCCACAACGAAGAGATAATGTGGTATAGGTATCCGTTTGCCACCACAAATAGATAAGGTGGTATCCGTTCGCCACAACGAAGAGATAATGTAGTATAGGTATCCGTTCGCCACAACGAAGAGATAATGTGGTCTATGTATCCGTTCACCACAACGAAGAGATAATGTGGTCTATGTGTACATAATGAAATGAAATAGTTTTATATACCTTGTTGATAGTTAACCAACACTTAGAGAACTACGTGGCTCTAATTCCCTAATCGTTAGGGATACGTAGGACTAGGGATCCTCCCTGTCGAGCTATAATTTCAGTAACTCTATAGTTTAACTAAGTATATTTATTAAATTGTATTAGGCTTGCCAGGCTAAATATAGGGTTAGTTAGCGGTGGCCTGTGCGCCGGTCACGATTAGAAATTTGGGTCGTGACAACTAAATTCCTGAGTTGATTTCAATTAGTTATATAAATTAAATCAACTTAATTAATTGACCAAAACTTATTTTTAAAAATAATGACGTAAAGTAGAGTAAGTGTCCATTTGGCCTAGCTTTTTTTGAGCTTATGCAAATAGCTTATGCAATATAAATTAAGTTTTATGATATTTTATAAGTTCACAGTCGTGAAAATTATAATTTTATAAGCTATTTTATCATGAACTATCTTGACAAACTTATAATAATATATAAAAATTACATAAGTTGTTTACGTAAACTCTAAATAAGAGGAATAAAAACCGAGCCAACCGATACTTAAAAACCAAGCCAACCGATACTTAAATTTGTTATTAGTACAGTACTCCAAGCAACTCCTATAGGATATTGTTGTGAATGCAGGGGCAAAGTTGGAAACTAGCCAAAAAAGATAAGCTTTCTCACATTTCTTCGCACATGAGAGAAGAAAAGGAAAATTGATGGGTCCCACAATAAACTAATATCTCTTCTCAAATTTTTTTTTTGGTAGAATCTCTAACCAAACATAAGTGAACAAGTGGGGAATTTCGAATTCAAACTCTACTACATATTATCATATTTTTATCGACTGAGTTATGCTTATACGCGAAAGAACGTAACAAGTTCAAATAATAGAACAAGACTTGACTTTTACTATAAAACCTGAGTTCAAGTTCTAGAACTTGAACCAATAAAAATTCAGTTTGGATTCTAGATCTCGAAACAGTAAAAATTCAGTTCAGATTCTATAACTCGAACAATGTGACCCCCCAGTTTAGGGATGGCAATTGGCCCCATACCCAATGGGTACCCGCACAAAATACCCACAATGGGTAGGGTAAAAACCCGCATTTTGGGTACGGGGACGGATATGGGTAATTACCCGCAAAAATGAACGGGTATGGGTGCGGGTACGGGTACCTTAGTACCCACCCCGCCCCATACCCATATAGTATATATTTATTTTATTTATATTATTATATAGTAATATATGTATATCAATTTTTAAAAAATACAACACTATAAAACTATTATACATTTTTAATAAAAATGTTTATTTATAATATAGCGCAAACACAATATGAGTATGTCAATAAGGATATGAACTTTAGCACGAGATTAGTAATATTTTTATTTATAATTTTCATGAGTCAACACTAAAATCTTTGAATTTTTATTAATTCTATTAAAATGATATGATATTTTATAATTGATCGATTTATTTTTAGCAAAAATACGGGTAGCGGGTACGAGTATGAGTACTTGAATACCCATAGGGTATGGGCACAGGTACAAAGATTGTTACCCACGCGGGTATGGGGATGAGTACGAGTATTTTTTCAAACTGCGGGTATGGGAATGCATACTATAGTACCCTACCCATACCCTACCCATTGTCATCCCTACCCCGGTTCAAATTCTATTACTTTAACAAGGGAAATGCAGAGATTTATGGTCTAAAATGCACCGACTATTTATGTAGTTATTGACGCATCGATAATTTGTGTGAACTATAATGCACAAAAACTAATCCTATAAATTCTAAAGAAATCCTAAATCGTAATAATATCTTATTTTAAAAATAAATTTAAAATATATTTAAATTTTCTCTCTCAACTGGCCACCACCACCGTCCACTCTCTCCCCTTGCACGCGTCCGTTATTCCTTCGTCATCCACCGCTTTCTATAGGTGAGAACCTTTACAATCGCCGTGATGTAGACTCAATGAGTGGTTGTGCGACGAGAGCTTTCTCTGTGCCACCTTCGACCCTTTGGCGTCGATCGTTTCGAATTCAAGAGGGTAATGGAGGTTTTGGTTCATGCTCTGTTTCTTCATTGAAAGTTTGATTGATGATCTAGAGCCGGTAATTTGTTATGAAGGTGAGCCAAAGTGGGCCTGTCTCCATCGTGGTTTCATTGAAAGTTTGATTGATGATCTAGAGCCGGTTTGTTACGAAGGCGAGCCAGAGTGGGCCTCTCTCCATCGTGGTTTCACGGTTGCCAGTGCTTATGGCTTGTTTGTGTTGTTGGTGTCTCTGGCTCGTGTTTCCGCACCTTAATTCTTTGATTGTTTTCAGGTCTGTTAAGATATGCATGTTTCATAGTTGAAGGTCTCATATATGTATATCATCATTGATTTCATATTGTTTTTGTTAGCATCGTCATGCCCTGATTTGAAGCTGATTGGCTCGAAATAGTCATTTGCTTGTAGTTGTTGTAGGGAATTGTTGGATCCCACTTAATGAATTTTATAAAAAAAAAGAAGAAATAAGAATAGAATTCGTTTTTGTTGGTAATGTGTTACTTAATTCTCTTGTATAGTAATTCCTAGGAGTACTATATAGGTAATGAGAGATAAGAATAGAATTGGTTTTCAGCACAAAATTAATATGGCAGCAACTGCAATTGAAAAGATAGAAATGGATGTGCCTATTAAGGCCACTCCTCAGCAGTTCTATGATGTTTTTTGCAACAAGACACACTATGTTTCCAATGTTTGCCCTGATAAAGTAAAGAGTGTCGACCTTCATGAAGGTAATTGGGGCATTGAGGGATCCATTATATCCTGGAATTTTGTTTTAGGTATGTGACCCTCCAACTCAATTTTTATTTACAACATACTTACTTAGCTTCAACTTAATTAAGTGGTGAATTTTATATGATATAAACTTTCAATCAAATGGTGAATTTTATAAAATTTATATTCGTTAAAATATTATTAAGCGGTGTGTACGCGCGCAATAGATTTGCATATAGTTTTGTAACATCACATAATATAATTTGTGTGGCAGCTCACTTTCTTGTGTAACGATATGTTTGTTCAATTACTTTTTTTTGTTTGGGATTTGAACAAAAAAGGTGGAAAAACTTCAATTTCTAAGCAAAGGATTGAAGACATAGACAAAGAAAACAACAAAATAACATACAAAGTGTTGGGTGGAGAGTTGTTGGAAGATTACAAGAGCATCAAATTCATAATGCAAATTGTTCCACAAAGAGAAGGAAGTGTAGTGCATTGGATTGTTGAATATGAGAAGCTCAATAACAATGGCCCTAATCCTCACCCCTTGTTCCATTTTTGTGTTGAGGTTATCAAATATGTCGATGCTCATCTTGCACCTGAGGACAAGAAGTAAACAAATTATTAATGTGAACAAAAAAAGCTCATGTACAAGTGACAAATAAATTATTAACGTGTCTCTATGTCATATGTTAGTTTGATTTCTATATCTATGTGTGACAAATAAATCATTAATGTGTCTCTATGTCATGTATTTTCAATTATGCATATGGTTTGTTTGTCAAAAAAAATAAGAGTTGAGTGTATTAGGTGTGAGCTGGGGTTTTCTTGTCCACCTTCATTGGGTTGTAAAGCATATAAATTAGTTGGCATTGATATATTGTGGATAACTTATCCAATATGATTTGACACCAATAAAAATTATCTACATATAATTTACTATCTATGTGAAACATTAATATTAAATGTGAGTACTTTTTTTACTTGAAGTTGAACTTTGATTTGTCATGTTATGGAAGTTTAGTATCATCTCTTACCATTAACCCTCTCTCAATTTACACAAATAGAAAAGATTGAGTTATTTTTCGTTTTTTTCCCATGTGGTAAATTATTATTTTTCGTTAACTTATGTTTAGTGGCTAGAATATAGCCCCTTAAAGTGAACAAGTGATCTCCAGTTTAAATTTTACTGCATATTACAATGTTTCTACCAATTGAGTTATACTAGAAATGACAAATTCAAATACAGATTAAAATAATAGAACAAGACCTGAAATTTCCTGTAAACCTCGGTAATAGAACAAGACATGAATTTTACTATAAAACCTCAATTCAAGTTCTAGAGCTCGAACAAATAAAAATTCAATTTGGATTCTAGAACTCGAATCAGTAAAAATTCAATTCAGATTTTAGAACTGGAACAATGTCATATCTCAGTTCAAATTCTATAACTCGAACAAAGGGGAATGGAAATATTTTTAATATGTGGTCTAAAACACATTGATTGTTTGTGTTTATTAACGTACCGTTAATTTGTGTGGACTACAATGCACAAATACTAAATATTCTAAACAAAGATATAAAACATAAATCCTAATAATATCATTTATTTCAGACATAAATCTAAAATATATTTAAATCTAAAATCTTCAAAAAGATATTTAGGCATATTATTCTCTATAAATATATAGATTATGTAACCAATTGCGCCACCGTCGATCCTTTGAGTTTGGTTTAACCTTTCCCCTCTGGTGTCGCTCGGTTCGGATTCTGGAGGGTAATGGAGGTTTGGTTCATGCTCTGTTTCTTCATCGGATGTTTGATTGATGATCTAGAGTCAGTTTGTTACAAAGGTGAGCCAGAGTGAGCCTATCTCCGTCGTGGTCTCACAGGTGTCAGTGCTTATGGCTTGTTTGTGTCTCCGACTCGTGTTTCTGCACCTTGATTCTTTGATTGTTTTCGGTTTGTTGAGATCTGCAGGTTTCATATAGCTGAAGGTCTCATATCCGTATGTATTACCATTGAGGTTTCATATTGTTTTTGTTATCATCGTCATGCTCTGAGTTGACGCTTGACTGATTGGCTCGAAAGAGTCAATTGCTTGTTTTTGTTGCACCATTCATCGGTTGTTATACCTTTGATTAGTGTTAGGCTTATCTAAGGTTGTTTTAAGTGTTTTCATTACGCGTTTGGATTGACCTACACTTTGTGTGGTCTTATTGGGTTAGATTTTATGTCCCGATTTTATTTCTGTCGTAGACTTTTCTTTTTTATATGTAATTTATTATTTTGAGAATATGATAGAGGATGAAGGTTTTCGGGCATGCCAAGATAACTAATATATATATATATATATGTCTAAATATTTTTTTATGCTTTCTCTTAGCTTATAAAAAAGATGTAGTAAAGAAAGTTAATTATATTGAGAGTAGTCAAATCATTAGGGGGAAAAGATAAAGGCCTAAATAAGCTATAAGAGAAACTATTAATTTTTTTTAGAGATTAGCAACTTCAATAATTTATGATTTTTACAATAAATTATATAAAAAATTATATAGATATAAATAAAATTATGTATTGGATCCCACTTAATGAAATAAGAATAGAATTTATCAAAAAAAGAAAAAAAAAGAAAAAGAAATAAGAATATAATTCGTTTTTATTGGTAATGTGTTACTTAACTCTCTCTATATAATGCCCAGGAGTATTGGAGATAAGAATAGAATATAATACCTGACTAGGTAATGATATATAAGAATAGAATTCGTTTTTTAAGTAAAAAAAAATAAATAAAAGAATAGAATTCGTTTTTGTTGGTCATGTGTTACTAACTCTCTATATATACCTAGGAGTACTAAGTAATGAGATAAGAATATAATTTTGAGTCTTTCTAATTAAGGGTGAAACAAATTAAATTAATATGGTAGCAACTGCAATTGAAAAGATAGAAATGGATGTGCCTATTAAGGCCACTCCTAAGCAGTTCTATGATGTTTTTTGCAACAAGACACACTATGTTTCCAATGTTTGCCCTGATAAAGTAAAGAGTGTTGTCCTTCAAGAAGGTAACTGGGGCACCGAGGGTTCCATTATATCCTGGACTTATGCTTTTGGTATGTGACCCTCCAACTCAATTTTTTTTTTTTTTTACAACATACTAACTAGTATAAACTCAACTTGGTTTATATTTGAAGAGGTTTTCTATCATGTGAATTTGCACATGTCGATACGTTTAAAATAGTAAGTTTGTATTGAAATTTACATATTTTATAGTAAATATATAACTTTTTAATAAATGATTATTATTTTTTAATAAAAAGTTATTACTTTTGGTTAATTTAACACGTGTAATATTACACATGTTAGACAAACTCATATTTAAAACTCTGTTCGAAAACATATTATTCCTTCATATATAATCAACTTAGCTTACGAAGAGTTTTAACTTCTTTGAAAAACATGGCTGAAAACCACGAATTTATATTTGAGAAATTTTATTCGGACATTTTTAAATTGTCAGACACCATATAACACTTCGGTCCTACCAACTTTTCCTATTTTTTATTATTTTATTTTTACCTCAATTTGCATGCAAGCTTATAATTCAACCTTAAATATTGGATATGATGTTACACCAGACAACTTTTTTATGTTATCCAAATAACAGACCTCTTTATATTTTGATATAAATCTTTAAAAAGTACATTGAGACGTACTATATTACCATTCTTAGTATAAATTTCTATAAAATATTATACTTTTTTTTTTCATTTTTTTTTTGCGTTATTATAAAATTAACTATCTAAAAATAGTGAGAGTCATATTAAAATATTCCCCATAAATTAGGGACTAAGTTGTCTCAATATATTGTGTTTATTATATATGACTCTCACTATTTTTAAATAGTAAATTTAGGGACTAAGTTGTCTCAATATATTTTTCTTAAGACAAAAAAAAAATTCATTGATATTAAATTGGATATCAAATCTTCTCATTAACTAAAAATGAGAATTCAAGTTTATTAATAATGTGTTTATATATATATATATATATATATATATATATATATATATATATATATATATATATATATATATATATATATATATATATATATATATATATATATATATATATATATATATATATATATGATTGATTTGCATATAGTTTTGTAACATCACATAATATATAAGATCATGAATATAATTTGTATGGTAGCTCACTTTCTTGTGTAAAGATATGTTTATTTAATTATTATTTTTTTGTTTGGGATTAATTTGGACAAAAAAAGCTGGAAAATCTTGTGTTGCTAAGATAAGGGTTGAAGGCTTAGACAAAAAAAACAACAAATTAACAAACACAGTGTTGGGTGGAGATTTGTTGAAGGATTACAAGAGCTTCAAATTCATAATGCAAGTTGTTCCACAAAGAGAAGGAGGTGTGGTGCATTGGAGTGTTGAATATGAGAAGCTCAATAACAATGTCCCTAATCCTCACCCCATGTTCCATTTTTGTGTTGAAGTTCTCAAAAATGTTGATGCTCACCTTTCACCTGAATACAAGAACTAAACAAATTATGAACAAAAAAAAGTTCATGTCATGTGTTAGTTTGATTTCTATATCTATGTGTGACAAATAAATGAGGATTTAATTTCCTCTATGTGTCTCTATGACATGTTACGTATTTTCAATTATGCATGCATATGTTTTTTTTTTTTTTTATCACCGGTATCCAGCCCACTGGATCGCCTAATCTGATTCGGGGGTTAATTCTGTCATCAAGTGGATACATATGGTTTGTTTGTTCATAAGAGTCGGGTGTATTAGGTGTGAGCTGGATTGTTTCTTGTCCACCTTGGGTTGTAAAGCATATAAATAAAATGTTTCGATTTCGACTAATATCGACAAGTGAAATAAGTCTTTTATTATATACAAATGTTATGAGTGTTAATCTAAATTTGTGAGACTTAAGTTTCCATTGATATATTGTGGATTGCTTATCTAATACTCATTCTGTCCTAAATTTTAAGACAAATTTTTTAAAAAGAATATACTTATTAAGAAAAAAAAAATTTGGAGTATTGTTTTTGTATTTTTCTTAATAAGTCGCATGAGAAGGTGTAAAAATAATTTTGATTGGTATGAATAATAAATGAAAGAAAGTAAGTTAAATATAATTTGCATTTAATTTCATGACAATAAGCAAAAAAAAAATCTTTAAAAAAATAAGTATTTATTTTTTCTCTTAGGGCCCGTTTGGTTCGAGGTAGATGAAAGGGAGCGGAGGAGAGAAATTTTAATAGAGGGGAGGGGAGGACGATATTTTAATTAAATATATGTTTGGTTCAAAAGAGGGAAGGAGATGAGAGGTATTTTATTTAAATATGTGTTTGGTTTCACAAGGAGAGGGAAAATATTTGAAAAATAATTTACTTTTTTACCCTTAAAAATCTTTAAAAGATAATTATCTTTTTCTGAACAAGAAAATTATCTTAATAATATCAAACTTTAAAAAAGGATAATAACAACTAATAATACTAAAAACTAGAACTTTGACCCATGCGGCGCATGGTTCTAATTAGGTGTAATATGTAACAATAAAAAATAAAATACAAAAATTATGTGCTTATTTTATATTTTATATATTTTTTAAATAATTTTGGAACCCCATCGTTTTGTTTACTTATTAAAAAAAATTGCTGATAACTAAAGGTTAAAAAATTGATGATAATTAAAGGTTAAAAAAAATCAAAGACATAATCAAGAACATAAACTTAAGTAGACATTCATAAATAAATAAAAATTGTGATTAATTCCGCCGTTCAAATTTATTGAAAATAGGGTTAACATATTAGGATTCTTAAATTCTTTCATAATTGAAGCACAAGTTTTAGCAGTTGAAAGGTTTTATTGTAAGTAAGGGATGCAGGTTCGATGACAAATCTGTATTTTTTTAATATAAAGCTGCAATAAAAAGAAAGAGAAAATGAGAGGGAAAAAATTTGGTTTAGGGTTAGCTTATGTTAGCAAGCTTATAATATAAGAGATTATCGGTTTTTAATTGTTTAAATTGTGCAATGAAAATTGATGGTGCTTAATTGTCGTATAAAATCTTTCCTATGAAAGTTGATAGAGGTTAACACTTTGTGGACATAATTTAAATCACAATTGGTCTGCTAGTGCATATTGTATCAATTGATCATCTGTTAATATTAAATCTGCAATGTTAAAATCAAAATAATGAATGTGATTAGTGACATGACTATGGTTGTATTGCAAAAAAAAAATTGATTTAGCAGAATTGAGTTTGATAATAACTTTCTAAATTACACGTGATAATAACTTTCCAAATCTCACATGATAATTGTTCTCTAAATTTATGATCCGGTAGAAAAAAAATATTGATCAGGAAAGACATAAAAATATTTCGTGATGAATAATATAGTCAACAATAATTTTGATATGATATACTTTTAAAATTAATGGTGCTTATCAATTATTGCACATAATTTTAATCATGATTGCTATACATGCCATATTGGTTGGAAATATTGTCTTGCATTGAAGGGTTGCGGGTTCGAATTCTAATCAAGATAAAATTGTATTATTTTTTAATAAAAATTGCAAGATAAAATGGAGGGAAAACAGGAAAAACAAATTAGGGTTTAGAGTTTGCTTGTGTATACAAGCTTATAATATAAAAGATAAAACAAACTTAAAAAGATAAAACAACTAATCGAGATTCAAGTCTATCTTCTTCTGACGATACGCAACTTCGTCCATAAGCAGCGCCTGCCCTCCTATATCATATATTCAAACAAACCAACAAGCTAGCAAGGATAAACAAGGGATGAACAACAACATATATTGAAAAAAAGTGACATACAGCAACACATATATTTATATACATACACACGCGCATGAAGATTAGAATTTTTCTTTTTTTTTAGTTCTAACCAATCTGATTAAATTAAATGGGAATGAAAAATAAGTGCAAACCATAACACCATCATCAAAATGAGTTCAGATTCCCTCCATTTATTATCTCTCCATTTATTCTCCATTTAGAGAGATAGACACATGAAAAAATTAGTGGGGTCCACAAATTAGTGGGACCCACTTTTAATGGGTCCCACTAATTCTTAATGTGTCTATCTCTCTCCAAATGGAAAATAAATGGAAGGATAATAAATGGAGAGAACCTGAACTCCATCAAAATAGGATTGTCTCTAGGGTTGCTCCTAGAGAGTAAACCAACACGATAATTAAGAATAATTTAGGATTTTAACAAAATAATTAAGGATAATTTTGTCAATATAATAAATTATATTTTGGTTCTCCTCCCGTTCTCTCTAAATTCCCTCAATTTGAGGGAATAAAAAATTGCTCTATATTCCCTCCCCTCCCCTCTCTCTCATAAAAAATTGAACCAAACACAAAAATTTAAAATATCACCTTACCTCAGTTCAAAAAAAAAATATCACCTTACCTTCCCTCCCCCTCCAAAATCCCTGAACCAAACGGGCCCTTATAATTTGGGATAAAAAATGCGTCTTTTTTCTCTTATATTTTAAATGGAGGGAGTATGATTTTAATTTTACACCAATAAAAATCATTCACATAACCTGACCAAAAAAAAAAAAAAAAATCATTCACATATCTATATCAAACATTAAATGTGAATATTTTTTTTTTTGACAAGATTAATTGTCAATATTTGTTTTACTCAAAATTGAACTTTGGTTTGTAATTTTGTCACGAGAAAGTTTAGTATCGTCTTTTCTTTTTTTTTTAAATTTGATATGTTGCATTACTATGTCTCTCATAGGAGAAAGAGAGCATAGATTATGCTGAAATAGGCTGCATTACTATTTATGCTGCATTTCTATGTTGTTGCTTCTGATAAAATTCATGTTATAGTGGAAAATAAAAAAGAATAGAAATGTGTCCTGCAGAAGAAACAAGCACTCATAAACCGTTTCTGCGAAGCGTAGCAAGTATACAAAACCAGAACAAATACAAACAAATAAGGCATAGGCAGATAATAGAAATAGAACATATTTAAGACAGAATAATAATATGACAATTAGAAAACAGAATAATTTTAAAAAAGTAATATTTTTATATATATTTCAATTTTTTATCATACAATATTCGATTTTAAAATTTAGTAAGACGTAACTTCTAATCCAAAAATCATTCCAGTATGATTTTCGGTGAATTCGACTTACGAGTTCCTTCACTCTCGCGAAGTTATTGTGGCTATTGATGAAAATGTAGTGAAAGCTTTACAACAATTATGGTTAAATGATGTTCCATCCAAAGTAAGCATTTTTGGATGGAGGTTATTATTATCAAGACTTCCAACTCGAATGGCCTTGGCAAGAAAATCTATCCTTGTTAATCCGCATGAGCTATGTTGCATTTTTTGTTTTGAAGAACAAGAGGAATTATCTCATGTGCTCTTTAATTGCTCTTTTTCTCAAAAGTTGTGGAAGCGAATTTTTAAATGGATGAATGTGGATTTCATCTCTTTTGATGACGGGTGGAAACATTTTTCCTCTTTTGGAGCTTTATTGAAAAATAAGAAATATTAAAAAGCTCGTCACGTTATTTGGTTGGCCACCACTTGGTGTATATGGCGTGCGCGTAACAATGTGGTTTTTAGAGGAGAAGCTATTAATTGGAAAGCCTTAGAAGACAAGATTATTTATATTTCATGGTTTTGGTTTATAGGTAAAATAGCTAGTAAGTCTTCTTGTGTTTTTTCAGATTGGTGTAAGGATCCTTTAAGTTGCATTATTAGCATGTAATGGTTGATTTAAGAATTATAAGGGTTGGGTACCCCTTGTACTCCTTATAATTCAATATTTGCTTATAAAAAAAAAATCATTATTTGTACTATGTAATTTCCTCACTATATGGAGAATATTTTGTAGGCAATTTTGATCCGCCTATTTTAAAAACTAATTTTTTGTCCCTTATTTTATTTTTACTTTTGTTCCTCATCTCATCTTGGGACCAATTTTAATGAGATGACAAAGTTAACGTGACATGTCATATGCCACATAAAACATCACATGTGGCATTAAAATTTATTTGTCATGTGATGTTTTATTCATCTCATATTTGACATGTTAAATTGACTTTGTCGTGTCATTAAAATAGGCCCAAAAAAGGGATTGAGATCAAAAATAAAAAATAAAATAAAATAGGGGACCAGAAAATCAGTTTTTAAAACAGGGAACCAAAATTTCAAAAATTAAAAATAGGAAGAACAAAATTACATTTAAGCCTAATTTTTATTTGAGTAAATTTTAACTTTAAATTAACAAAATATGAATTTACTTACATACAAATAGGGACTTGCTAACAAGTGTCTCTGGGGCACTCTTTAATCATTATATGTTAGTTTTTCTCAGGACTTGAACTCAGAACCTCCAACTCCTTAACCCTTAGCTCAACTGATTTTTTTAACTAGTTGAGCTACTTATTCCACCTGTTTATATTTGTTGTTTAATTAATAATTTTGTTGGCAGTGAGTGTGAAATGTATTAATATTTTATGTGTTAATACTTTTTTTTAGAAAGACAATCTATATAATTACCTAAAAATAATTTTATTACACAAATGCATTTTTATTTTTCAAAAAGTAAATATAAATTGATATACATGGATATATATCCATAAATGTCCACAGTAAGATATAATTTATCAATTTCTCTTCTTTCAATTGTTTAGTTTATCTTTCTCATATCATTAATAAAAGATAATTTTTTAAAATAACTCATAATTTCATTTTCCATACAAAATTAATTACGCTTCTTAATTTATGGAAATGATCAAAACAACTTATATTATATAAAATACCAAGAACACCTCCAATCAATTACAAGCATGACACCACAAATACACCATGAAAGATAAATTAAAAATTTAAATTTTGAATATTATCATACACAATTTATTTTCTTCATTCTCGTGTACTAAATATGACTCTCGAGTCCAAATAAAAAAAGACTCTTAAGTCTTACATATCAACTACAAAAACCAATATCGACCAACTACGTATGCATAACACCACCAATACATTCTAAAAAGAATTTATTCTCCCTAATTATTCATGTATTAGATGACTCTTAAATTCATGCATGTAATATGATAATATATATATATATATTATATGAGTCAGGATCCGTTGACACCAACTAGTTTGACACCAAATGTTACACCTCTCAATAACGTTTTAACCGTTATAAATTTTATAAAATCCACCGTTGGATTGAAAGTTTACATCATATAGATCATTTGTGTAAAATTTCAGACAAATCCAAAATCATTTGATATGCTATTGAGACACATAAAGATTAACGGCATTTAAAAAAATACAAAAACCGTTAATTTTGATGTATCTCAATAACATATCAAATGATTTTGGATTTATTTGAAATTTTACACAAATGATCTATATGATGTAAACTTTCAATCTAACGGTGGATTTTATAAAATTTATATCGGTTAAAACGTTATTGAGAGGTGTAACATTTGGTGTCAAACTAGTTGGTGTCAACGGATCCTGACTCTATATATATATATATATATATATATATATATATATGTTAGAAATAGAAAATAATTGTAAATTTTATCCCCTATTACATTCATTAAATTCATTATTGTGTATATATTATAAGTTGTTTTAAAATACAAATGAGGCTTTAACATTATTTTTATTATTATTATACTCTTAGCTCTAATTATCATTATTTTGTTACAATTCATTAATTTATTTTTTTCATACCATTAAAATCTGAATTTTTTTAAAATAACTCATAATTTCTCTTTCTTTTTTATATGAAATTAATTACATTTATTAATTTGTATAAAATGGTCAAACTGACTTATAATTTGGGATGAAGGTATTATCATTCTATGAAATTTTGCATAACACCACCGATATATTTTTTACAAGAATTTCCTCTTCCTAATTCATGTATTAAGGAACTATTTGACAATGCCAAATTTTGAGTTTATGCTTAATAGCTTATAAGTTCTTATTGAAAAAAAAAAAAAAACTTGTTTGGAAACATTTTTTTCTCAAGAACTTATAGCTTACTTTATCTACTTATAATTTATTTTGATAAACTAATTTAATTTGTTTATAGCTTAAAGCTTATTCCTTATCATTTACCTTTGTTATCTTATTGGGGAAAAATTAAATATTTATTAAATATTTTTTTTATGTCATTTAATATTTGCAAGCTAGTTTCAATCTTTAATTTTATGAAACATTACAAATTCAATCAACTGGCTTGTCTTTTTTTTGTTTTGTTTACAATGAGCTGATGATCAAACCCATGATCTATACCGTATTACCCAAACTCTTCACCACTAGACCAATCATAATGACTTTATTGGCTTGTCTAATATTAGAAAGCCGGTTCATAGTTTTAAAAATGCATCTATAGAAAATTAGAAAGCTAGTTTCATAAGTACCGGCCGATGAAAATATTTCGGAATAAAATTCCTTCATCATTAAGATAATTTTTTTAATATATAACAATCAAATAAGTTATCGGTTCCGAAATTAGGTAGGTTGCCACTTGCATCTGATAAATTGAGACCCAGATGAATGAGTTTGAGAGCATCGAAGTAATCATAAAGGTCGGAAGGTAGAGGTGAGAGGCATCAACTTTGGGTGAATAAATGATGCCGAAAAATTCAGTGTCCATTGACACGAAAGGATATCTGCTACAACTTGACTTATGCGATTGAATTCATATTCTACATTGTGTGCCCAAACTTGACGGATCATGATCGGTTTTGAATGAGACAAACCATCCACATTGTGGTTATTTTGAATTTCCTTGTGTAGAAAATATATAAACATAAAATAAAAATTCAATGCATCTTTTTTTTTTTGTTTACCATAAAACTGATAATCGAACTCATGACCTATAGAATATTACTCAAACACTCACATTACTGAACCACTAATTCCTGAAAAAGAAAGAAAGAAAACATGCATCACTTAATTAACAAGTAGCCATTCATTCTCTAACATTAAAACAACCATAATGAAAGCAACACAACGATTTAACAAGAAATAGTGTATAAAAAAAATATGAAGGAAAAATAAATGTTAAATTGAGAAATAATAATAATAATAATACGAACCAACTATCAGAATCCTCGCTGTTCTCCCTATATATCCTTGTGAAACTTCCTTCCACATTTAATCTGATGGACACTAGGCAGGAGAACGGACACTTGCTGCATGACTTATGGTCAATTTTAGGATTTTGTGTCGATTTTTGGGTTTAACGATGATTTTAGATTTTCCTGCCAATATTATAGTTCAGGTCGAATTTTTTATTGAAATTATTATATTAAGATAAACAATATTAAATTAAATGAAAGAAATTTAATTATATTACCCAAATAAATAATTTTACAATTGAGAGAATATCATAATTTTATCCAAACAATAGAATTTAAAAATCAAAAGAATTCAAGTAGTATTTAAAATCTCTTGAATTTAGCCCGTCATTTATAAATCAAGGAAATTTAAAATCTCAGTTGTAACCGGCATACCTCTCAATTACACAAATAGAAAATAGTGAGTTAATTTTTGTTTGTTCCCCATATGATAATTATTTTTTTGTCCAGTTTTACCACCCCCACCCCCCTATTAGACAGCGAGTGGAGAAAATAGCAAAAGTTGAAAAAAATAGTTTGCTACTTAAGTAGCAAGAAGTTTAATATTGTGTCACAGCCGCTCCAATGGCGAATCAAAATATGGTCTTGAACGGTGACCAAATTTTTATGAGGTTCACTTGTTAAAACTGAGTTCACCTTCTAATTAGCGTATTGTGTGAGTTTGCACTCTAAGTAATGAATTGTGTTTTTTCATAATATTTTCATTTAAGGGGCGCGTGACGGGTGCAAATGTTGAAGTTGAGATTAAAAAAATTGATATTCTCTACTTAAGGCGCAAACCTTAAGGTGTAAACTATGTGGGGCGTAAAAAGAAATACTCCAACATAAAATGGTAAAAACGGGCCAAAAAATAGACCCAATCCATTCCCTTACGTCATCTCTGTCTCTCTGCTTCCATCCTGTATCTTTTGGCTTTCACAAAACTTGATCCTTATAGAGTCATCCTATTCTCTCTCTCTCTCGTGTTGTTGTTGGAGCAACTGCAACTATTGTGAAAGAAGGTATATGAAGAAGGTATATGAAGTATTTAGACTTTCTTTGAATGAACTGCTTAATTATGCATTTCTAGCATAAACACTTATCATATAATAAGTGCGGCTTATGTATAAGCTATTTTTATAAGCTGTTTTCAAGAGCCATTCATGAGAGTTTATGAATGAATTTGTTTCAAAAAGTGTTAGAATGAATGCTCTTTTTAAGTTGTTAGAGGGCTGGTAAAGACATTAGCTTGAATTGAACTTGTATTTTGATGTTATCGATTGGAACACCACTATTTTTTATGTTATTTACAATTTAAATAGAGGACGACTTTTTTAAGTTTTTGTGCGCCATATTTAATATTATAGAACACGCCTTCAAATTGTTTGAGACGAGTTCAGGTTCAGGCTCGTCTGAGACGACCCTGAAGTTGAACAATAATTTTGTAACCCACAACGGTCACAAATAAACACTAACCCCATGTTTAGGTGAATAATGGCGTTCAAGGCTATTTTGTAGGCTATGCTTATCCATGACCAAATTATAGAGAGTAAAGTGAGAATATATTTTTTTTAATAAGCTAAATTAGGCCACCCAAATTGGCACCAGAGAGAATCGAACCTGAGACCTTAAGGAGGAGCACACTCCCAGGTCCCAAACCAATACCACCAGACCAACCCAAGTGGGTTATAAAGTGAGAATATTAGTCATTGATGAAGAAATTAAGTTGATATTATATGCATAGCACATCTAGAGTGGTTAAATATCAACCATTCATTTTCGAAGTTTACTAGTAAATACTAACTACTTACTTTAGATAGCATAATGTATGTATAATACTTACTTACATTGTCGGGTAGATAATTATTTAAATTCTTCGTTGTGTTTGTTGATCTAATAAGAACCTTGAAATTCAATGATTTTGGTTAGGTTAATGTTATCTAACTGAGTTATACAAGTTACTTAGTAGTAGTAGTTGTTGATTTGTGTTATATATTCATTCATTTGTGGCAACATTATGATTTTTGGTGCAGATTAATAAATAGAGTTCAGAATCTGAATTTACTTCTCAACTGAGAGATAATACACTTTTTCTATACAACTCATGATTATATCACTCCCCTTTGCACCTCTTCCTTCTTGCATAACCATTACATGCTCCAAACCTTTTTCCCAAAATAATCACTTAATCAAATCCTCTATTCCTCCTTTCCTACTCCTGAGAAATGCCAAGACATCAACATTTTTATGTAGTGCTACAAGTGGACGAAGTGAAAATCCGAACAGTTTGGATTTTGATATAGACATCACTGAGGAAGATCAGGTGATTGAGGATGATGATTATGGTGGATTTTCAACTCAAGGGATGGAAACAAAGGATATTTTTGATGTAGATGAAGTTGATGGCAGAAGATATTCAGGTGGAGGACCGTATAAAGGTGGGGAAGAAGAGAAGGATTTTGATAGAAATCCAGAATTTGCTGAAATACTTAATGGTTTTCTTGATGATCCTCAGAAAGCACGATCCAGAGTAAGCAACACGATCTATTGATGTTTCATGCAATGTTTTAAAAATTGGAACCAGTTGAACCCTAAATCGGTCGATTTGTCAGTTGGTTTGACTTTGGTTGCACTGCAGTTTGGTTGAACTAGTTGAACTACGGTTGATTCTATTGTTTTTTTCTTTCTTTTTCATTTTTTACTTTTTAAATACTTTTTTTTACTTATTTATTTGTCATCCGCTTCAACCACGGTTGAATCGATTGAACCGTGACCTACGGTTGATTGAACGGTTTCATGACTTATAGTCTTATACATCAAGTAGTGGAATCTATTTTCATATGAGGGGGTTTTATTTTGTTTCCATTGTTTTAAGGGTGATGTTTGTTACCTTTCAAGTTGTTGAAAATTTAGAAATTACTTTCCAGCTATGATGCCGAGATTAGATCAAATGAGCTTTGATTAATTTGCAGGTGGAAGAGAGACTAAGAAAGAATAGGAACAAAATACTGCACACAAAGACGGGATCAGGAGTACCAATGAAAGTGTCATTTAATAAGTAAGTTCAACCGTGTGCGCGTGCGTGTGTATGTGACTGAACCATACGGTTTTCTGTTGCTTGTGCTTATGTAGTTGCGTGTTTCTTACTATAAAGTTTCCATTTATCTGCTATTTGGTGCGCTAGAATTTAGAAATGTACAACGGAGGAATTGATTATTATTATTATTATTAGTCAGTAAATTCATATAGCCAGGAGATTGGTCAATATATACTTTCTTTCAAATTCTTTTTCCCACTAGCTAGGGAGTAGGATATAAATACATTGTTAGTGGTGTTTAGAGTTCTAATTCCTGTTATGATTATGTTTCGTTATTCTGATTTGTTACTTCATATCCTTTTATCAGGACAGTTTTTTAGTCAATAGTATAGCTCTAGTATTGAAAATAGTAATAAGCAATAGTCCATATAATGTAAGGTAGATATGTGATATATTGATTACTTGGGCTTACCTTTTCAATTTTTTAAGGATAGAATAGGAATAAGCATCGAAAGAAGTTTCAGATTATTCCCTTGATCAGGGCATAACTTGAAATGAAACTAGAATGCTAGGATTTTTACCTTTGGAATTGTAGGGTTGTAGATTAGGAAAGAGGAAAGACGAATTATATCAATAGGAGTAAACCGGCCTCAACCGATGAATATTTTCCCGTTAAGATGGTGCAGAAACAATCAGAAACTAAGTAACAACTTTATTAAGACACCTCTCTAGTTCAAGTCAGGAACAACCGAACAACTGCATGCTCTTCCTCAGCTTATGTTTCCTCAAACTTTCAGTCAACATGGTTAGTCTCGGACCAACTGTCCTTTCAATTTCAAAGCTCCAAGAAGAGGACATTTTGGTCATGATGGTATTCTGAACATGGTAGTCATGAAGGTTACAAAAACACAAACAGGTGTCTCGTAGCTAAAAGACCAGCCATGATGCTTAAGTTGGCCATAACTATGGTCAACATCCTGCTCCTTCAGACATGCGTTATTATCACGTTCTCTCTTATTCGGGTTCCTATCATATATTTTGGATCTAATTGAGATGCTATTCATTTCAAGTGTTGCTGTTACATACAGTTAACCAGCCAAAACAATTTCTTTTTTAACATTTTAATTTGTGTCCGCAAAGTGCCTGTCCATGTTCCACATGCTGCAATGATTAAATGTTCTATTTACTTTTCTATCAAAAATATATTCTGTGTTTCTTACCCCTAATGCTGGCATTTCCAGATTTGATTTTTCAAACTCATATATATGGTTTGAATTTTACAATGCTCCATTGGAAAAAGACGTCTCCTTAATTTGTGATGTAAGTAAATTCATCCTATCACTCTATTTTGTCGTACATCCTCCACGATG
Source organism: Trifolium pratense (assembly GCF_020283565.1). Taxonomy (NCBI): domain Eukaryota; kingdom Viridiplantae; phylum Streptophyta; class Magnoliopsida; order Fabales; family Fabaceae; genus Trifolium; species Trifolium pratense. Next base: position 44,404,306 of record NC_060062.1, on the reverse strand, counting down.
CACACTATTAGGAAATTTTGGTCTTTGTAGGCTATTCGAGCATGGCACATTGTAGGACGTCTTGGAGGATGCAACGCCATGAACATGCAAGTAAGTTGTTTTTCTCTTCTGCCATAGAAATTGGAAACCAAAATTTCTTTCTCTCTCATTTTTCCTTAATATTTATAGTGAATTTTTTCAAACATGATTGTATTGCTTATAGAACTGGCATGATTTTGACAGTTGTCACAGTCTCCATTTGAAAAACGACCAAGTTATGATTATATTCAGGGAGCGAATGTAACACCAACTACATTTTACAACATTGGGGATCTTGAGGTTCAAGACAACTTGGCTCGAATATGGTGCAGCACTAATTGCATATTCCTTTAATGCTTTGTTGTACATATTAATGTAATATGAAATGCAAATTCTAATAGTTTCTTCTTGTGATATTACAGGGTGGATATTGGAACTAATGAACCATTGATTCTAGATGTTTTGATAAATGCGTTGACCCAGATAAGTTCTGAGTATGATCCACTAGCTCTGTTCATTTAGTTAACTACTATTTTGTTTTAAAGACTGCTTACTCACTCCACTCGCGTCCGCACATTTGAGTTTTTGAGCTCGTCTCTTCTAGCCTATCCTTCTCTCCTAGTCCACATGTTTGCTATACTAAATAAAATGTGTTTGCTATCAGGGTTAAATAGCAACTATAGCGCTCTATAGCGTAGCAGAATTTGAACAAAACATAATTGTTCCGCGATACATTATTTAATACAAATTTTTGTCAAATAGCTGCTGTAGCAGCGATATAGCACTATTGTGTAGTAGAATTTGATCAAGCCACTATTTTCCGCGATTTACATCATTCTATCTTAAATAAGATATTTGAATGGTCTCATGTTTCTTTTGAGGTCCATGCCTCTCACTATTTGCGTGTGTTACCTATGCGGGAGGGTAACTTGCTTTTTAGCTTGTTCTTCCTTTAGTACTCATGTTTTGTGCATCAGATAAAACGTTTTAGTCTTCCTTTTCTTTCTCACTACATATTTCTTTTAATTCCATTAATTGATTTGGCTCTTTGTTTTTGATAGCTTTGTTGGAATCAAGCAACTAGTGTTTGGTGGAGAAGAATTTGAGAACTGGAATGAGGATTTAACATCAGAGGATACTGGTTATGGTGTTCACAAGGTCTAACTAATTGTCTAGGCATAGTCATATGAAGAGAAAATCATGATATGTATCTCTTTTGGTAGGACTGTTCATGGTTCAATTCAGGCAGAAAACCGAACTGAACAATAACCAAAGTTGTAAGCATGTGTCTATTAACTCAAATAGTAAATCATTTGACCAATAACATTAGCAACAAATTCCATGAACAAGCTATGAGGAGTGAGTAGATATATAGAGGATGAAATTAAATTTTGAAAAGTGTTTGCAACACTCATTTTAACACCCATTTCAACATAAGCTCTTTTATTCACATGTGGGTCCTATCAGTTTATGTGTGACTTATTTAAAAAATAATTAATTGCATTTGGTTACTTATATTTATTATACGTTTCAATTTGTTCTCTTGCGTTTAAAAAGTTTCGAGTTAGTTTTTTTAGTCAAATTTCTATTTAAATTGTTCATGTGGCTAACTTATTTGTAGATGCACACAATTTAGGAGGTACTACGTGAAAGTTTAAGACGAAGTTAATTCAAAATTTAACGGAAAGTTAGACAAAATTAACTCAAAATTTAACAAAAATGAAGAACTTATGTTGACATCAATAATGTAGGGGACCAACTTAAAACTTTTTAAACGTAAGAAACTAAATTAAAACTTAAAATAAATGCAAAAGACTAAATATGCAATTACACCTTTAAAAATGGTATGAATTGCATGAATTTTATATAATATTAAAAGAGTCTTAGAAAGAGAATGATAAAGTGTGTTCCTTCACTTCTTGTAGTACATAATTCTATAAAATTTCATTGAATAACATAAAGTAATTTTTTAAAATTCATTTAAACCCACCTAAAAACATGAAGGTCTAAATTAGCAAGGTGCACCTTTTTATTTGAACAACAAATACCCTTGTCACTACTCAAACCAATTTTAAATAGAAGGGTAATTATGTGAATTTCATTTCATTAATTAAAAAAAGGGTTTTTCTAACCTGTGCAACATTGCACAGGATAAGAAAGGGGTAATTAATGCATTCTTTTATCTTTCTCCCTTATTTTTCTCCTAATTTATTAAGTTGCAACTAATGCCTATTTTTTTCTTCTTTTCTTTCTCTCTCTCTCTTCACTCTCTCTCTCTAATAATCTCACGCTCTCTTCTTTTTTTTCTCTCAAGAACACATTCATGTATTCCTCATGAATAGCAAGAACATTGGCGGCGGACCACCACCTGGACTAGATTCCGGCGGGATCTCGCAAACCGCCGCCCAAAAGAATCTGGCAGGAACCCAAAACAAACCACAAAAACACTCAAATCAACCCCAAATCCCTTCTAAACACTTATTTACCGTTTTTAAACACAAATCAAATCCCAAACAACGAAATCGAAACAAACATATCAAAACCCAAAAAAATAATTTTGTTCTATTACCTCTTGTTTCTTTTTAAATTTCTGTCTTTTTGTTCTTTTTTTTTTGTTCTCTTTTATTTACTGTTTTGTTTTTTATTGTGTTTCTCAACCAAATTTGAAAGAAAGAGGAGAAGAGAGCGTGAGATTAGAGAGAGGGAGTGAGTGAAGAGAGAGAAAGAAAAGAAAAACATTAATAGTTATTACTTAATAAATTAGGAGAAAAAAATAAATTAGGAGAAAAATAAGAGAGAGAGAGAGAGAAAAGAAGCATTAATTACCCATTTCTTATCGTGTGCAATGTTGCACAAGTTAGAAAAACCTTAAAAAAATATTAAACCAGATCACATACCATGTACAATGGTTTTAACTTTCAACACCATTTTTTTCAACTCCCAACACTTCACGTTATTTTCTCTTTCTTCCACCTACTCATTCAAGTTTCAACACTCATTCAACTTTGGACAAAACTTACATGCATTTTCATACATGCATTTCTTACTTTTCCTCTCACAAAGAGGTAGTTTTTTTTATTAAAATTAATTTTCTTTTATTTTTTCAAAATGAAAAAACACAAATAACCACCTCTTTGTGAGTGGAAAAGTAAGAAATGCATGTATGGAAATGCATGTAAGTTTTGTCCTTCAACTTTTACCCTCTCCAATAGTTTTTCATTCAACACTCTACCTCACTATTTTTTATTTCATATTCTTATTTAAATTTATATTTATATTTTTATGATTACATAAAATTACAATTATCGATTAAAATTAAATTAAAATAATAAACACTTAACAATTTTTTTTTCAGTTTTTTGTAATAAAAACAAAATTTATTTAAATAATTTATACGATACAAAACATCTTAACTTAATTTAAAATATAGCACACAAGTAATGTAATTAGTACGATACAAGTAATTTAAAATGCAATACACACACAAGTAATGAAAAAATTGGTTTTTTTTTCGTGTCCAAATCAAATAAACCAAGTCTCTATTTATAGACAAAAATAAATCATGAATTTTGGTAAAAAAATAAAAAAAATAATTTGCAATGAAATAATTGAGTTCAAAGTATGGATGAAATAAAAATTCGAACGACCAATTTCAGCTCCCCACGTGTCCTTCAACAGCTTCTCTCTCCGCGCACTTTTTCTCGCCGACACGCCCTGTCTGCGCGTGTGCGGCACGCGCCATGGTTGGACCACAAAACTTGCGCCGCGTGTCCCATGCTTCAGCATTCAACACAGTTGAAACAATTCATTAAGTTGCAACATTGCACAGGATAAGAAAGGGGTAATTAATGCATTCTTTTATCTTTCTCCCTTATTTTTCTCCTAATTTATTAAGTTGCAACTAATACCTATTTTTTTTTTCTTTTCTTTCTCTCTCTCTCTCTTCACTCTCTCTCTAATAATCTCACGCTCTCTTCTTTTTTTTCTCTCAAGAACACATTCATGTATTCCTCATGAATAGCAAGAACATTGGCGGCGGACCACCACCTGGACTAGATTCCGGCGGGATCTCGCAAACCGCCGCCCAAAAGAATCTGGCAGGAACCCAAAACAAACCACAAAAACACTCAAATCAACCCCAAATCCCTTCTAAACACTTATTTACCGTTTTTAAACACAAATCAAATCCCAAACAACGAAATCGAAACAAACATATCAAAACCCAAAAAAATAATTTTGTTCTATTACCTCTTGTTTCTTTTTAAATTTCTGTCTTTTTGTTCTTTTTTTTTTGTTCTCTTTTATTTACTGTTTTGTTTTTTATTATGTTTCTCAACCAAATTTGAAAGAAAGAGGAGAAGAGAGCGTGAGATTAGAGAGAGGGAGTGAGTGAAGAGAGAGAAAGAAAAGAAAAACATTAATAGTTATTACTTAATAAATTAGGAGAAAAAAATAAATTAGGAGAAAAATAAGAGAGAGAGAGAGAGAAAAGAAGCATTAATTACCCATTTCTTATCGTGTGCAATGTTGCACAAGTTAGAAAAACCTTAAAAAAATATTAAACCAGATCACATACCATGTACAATGGTTTTAACTTTCAACACCATTTTTTTCAACTCCCAACACTTCACGTTATTTTCTCTTTCTTCCACCTACTCATTCAAGTTTCAACACTCATTCAACTTTGGACAAAACTTACATGCATTTTCATACATGCATTTCTTACTTTTCCTCTCACAAAGAGGTAGTTTTTTTTATTAAAATTAATTTTCTTTTATTTTTTCAAAATGAAAAAACACAAATAACCACCTCTTTGTGAGTGGAAAAGTAAGAAATGCATGTATGGAAATGCATGTAAGTTTTGTCCTTCAACTTTTACCCTCTCCAATAGTTTTTCATTCAACACTCTACCTCACTATTTTTTATTTCATATTCTTATTTAAATTTATATTTATATTTTTATGATTACATAAAATTACAATTATCGATTAAAATTAAATTAAAATAATAAACACTTAACAATTTTTTTTTTCAGTTTTTTGTAATAAAAACAAAATTTATTTAAATAATTTATACGATACAAAACATCTTAACTTAATTTAAAATATAACACACAAGTAACGTAATTAGTACGATACAAGTAATTTAAAATGCAATACACACACAAGTAATGAAAAAATTGGTTTTTTTTTCGTGTCCAAATCAAATAAACCAAGTCTCTATTTATAGACAAAAATAAATCATGAATTTTGGTAAAAAAATAAAAAAAATAATTTGCAATGAAATAATTGAGTTCAAAGTATGGATGAAATAAAAATTCGAACGACCAATTTCAGCTCCCCACGTGTCCTTCAACAGCTTCTCTCTCCGCGCACTTTTTCTCGCCGACACGCCCTGTCTGCGCGTGTGCGGCACGCGCCATGGTTGGACCACAAAACTTGCGCCGCGTGTCCCATGCTTCAGCATTCAACACAGTTGAAACAATTCATTAAGTTGCAACATTGCACAGGATAAGAAAGGGGTAATTAATGCATTCTTTTATCTTTCTCCCTTATTTTTCTCCTAATTTATTAAGTTGCAACTAATACCTATTTTTTTTTTTCTTTTCTTTCTCTCTCTCTCTCTTCACTCTCTCTCTAATAATCTCACGCTCTCTTCTTTTTTTTCTCTCAAGAACACATTCATATATTCATCATGAATAGCAAGAACATTGGCGGCGGACCATCTCGCAAACCGCCGCCCAAAAGAATCCGGCAGGAACCCAAAACAAACCACAAAAACACTCAAATCAACCCCAAATCCCTTCTAAACATTATTTACCGTTTTTAAACACAAATCAAATCCCAAACAACGAAATCGAAACAAACATATCAAAACTCGAAAAAATAATTTTGTTCTATTACCTCTTGTTTCTTTTTAAATTTCTGTCTTTTTGTACTTTATTTTTTTTTTTTGTTCTCTTTTATTTACTGTTTTGTTTTTTATTGTGTTTTTCAACCAAATTTGAGAGAAAGAGGAGAAGAGAGTGTGAGATTAGAGAGAGGGAGTGAGTGAAGAGAGAGAAAGAAAAGAGAAAAAAATAGGCATTAATAGTCTCGCAATTCCTTTGCGATTGGACAGTCTCGCAATGCATGAAGCGATGTTTCCTCCACATCACTAGAATGAGAACACATAGCATGACCAATTCTCATAACATTCTTAATGGAATTAGTAAGTAACCTACTGTGCATTACTCGAAAGCTTTGTACTGACTTGAAAACCTGAAATTTGAAGTAATTTCATCCGCATACTCCTTTCAACATTTTTAGAGAAAAGAATACTCGCTCTATCAATGCTTACCTCTTGACCGGACCGGACATATTACAAAATTGGTTTAAAGTGTCTATCACACACTTCATCTGTTTTCATTAGCTTCACCAAACAATAAGAGATCATCTGCAAACATGAGATGCGACACTACGGGGGGCCACTTCTTCCTGCCTTAATACCTTTCCACTTACTATCAGCAACTGCTTGAAGGATGAGATGCGAAAGTTTATCCGTACACAAAACAAACAAATACGGAGATATCAGGTCCCCTTGACGAATGCCTCTCTGCAGTTTAGTTGATATATATTTTGTTCATGATTACTTGCCAAAATATATGTGATATGTTACAAATATTTGGAATGATCTATTTAAGATTTCTATTTATTGTACATAGTAGACACTTTGCTGTCATATAGATTTATATGGTTATAGGGCTTAATCAACTCTCTCATGGTTTCTTTCTGCAATTAAAACTATCATTTAGCTTTCTTTTTTTGTTTTACGAGTATTAAATTTTAGATTATTATGAAAATCAGCATGAACAAAAACAACTATATATAGAGATGCAAAGTACTATAATTTAGTGGATCACTCAATAATCATATATTAATTTAGTTGTTATAATAATAATATAACAATAACATAGTTCATGTTGATTTTTGCACAATGATTGGGCTCTTCACATGGTGGGTGCCATCTGACCAAACAAGCGAGGATGAAATCGCAGTTTGATTTGATATTGCTCTCCCAACAACAGTGACAACAAATGATTGTTTCTCGTTTAATGATCTGAATGAGAGAACATTTGGTTTCACACTAATCTTGATATTTTGAATTGGTATGATAGTAGCCCTGTAGGTGGAGTTGCGAGCGCCAACATTTGTAACTGTTCTATGAATCTTGACATTGAATCGTTTACCAGGCTCAATAGGAATCACCAGTGAAGGATAATTTAGATCTTTCAGAAATGATATGTTGGAAGCTCCATGGCAACTTGAATTATCTCCACTGATCTTCTTTATTTTGTAAGCATCATAACCATAATTACAAAGCATTTGCACGTAATCTTGCTTAGTGATGTCATAAACAAGTCCAGGGTGAACAGCTTGATGTGGATTGATATTCCCCGATCCGTAAGCAAACTCACCTGCCATATCATTATAAGTACCATTTATTGGTTTCGCTGTGGTCATAATGGCAGATTTGATAGCTGCAGGTGACCAATTTGGATGAAATGATTTCACATATGCAGCAACTCCAGCAACATGAGGACATGCCATAGAAGTTCCAGATATTATGTTGTATTTGACGCTTCTTTTGTCATCCGGATCCCCTGTGGGTGATGCTACAGGTGAAAATGCAGCCAAGATATCCGATCCCGGGGCACTTATATCTGGTTTCATAATTTCTGGAACCAAAGAATTTGGACCACGTGAAGAGAAAAAGGGAATTCTAGGAGCATTGTTGTCATGGAGAGTTTCTTCACTCTTCAAAATTTCAGCTACAGGGTATTTAGTGGAATTTGTGTAAGATTTAACATGAGCATAGTTTTCTGGATCCATGTTAAGTGAAGGTTTTGCAGTGACCACAGCAAGTTCATTTTGAGATTTTGGAACTTGAACGATTGAACCAATTGCACCATTCATATAAGCCAATACTTCACCCCCTGGTTGTCCACACAAAACAAGCTTACCCCTTACCATATTTTGGTCCATACAACCACATATTTCAGGAGTTACATTTGCAACTTGGCAAGATTTAGCATTATGCACAGCTATTGGAAGTTTTCTTCCATTTGAGGGGATAGTATTAATTGACTTACCAATAAATGTCTTTCCATTTCCAAGAATGACCTTATCAATAAATTGACGATCAATGGAACTTGCAGCAACACTAAATAACCAAGGTGCATTACTAGAAACACTACTTGGCCTGGGACCATAATTTCCCGCTGCGTGTGCTGTGAGTATCCCTTTCTCCATGGCATGAAAAGAACCAATGGCAATAGGATCTTTCAAAAATTCAACGGCAAAGGGGCTCCCAATTGAGATTGTGAGGATGTCAACTCCATCAGCAATTGCATCATCAAATGCACCTAAAATATCTTTGCTACTGCAAGTACCATCTCCTTTGCATACTTTGTATACAGAAATCCTCGAAGACGGAACTCCACCTCTCGCAGTGCCTTTTGCAAGACCATAAAAGCTTGCATCTTTCACCTCTCTTCCACTTGTTGTTGATGCTGTGTGGGTTCCATGACCACCAAAATCTCTTGCAGTCTTTTCTTCATCGGTGTAAAATCGTGCACCAATGATCTTGTTGTTGCAACTGAAGTTACCACCACCTGCGCAAACTCCCTTCCACTTTTTTGGAATCGGACCAAAACCTAATCGATCATAGAAAACAAATCACTTTAACAAATCAATACACTCAACATATATAGATGTTGCATTTTCTTCCTACAAAATGAACAATAATACTGCTTCAATTTTTTTAGATACTCATGAAAGCTTATATAAATAATTACTAACAATGCTAACTATATAATATATGAAAGTTTACAATTGAAAAAAAATATTTTACGTTTAGAAAAACATCATTTATAAATAATTTGACGTAAAAGAGAAAGTTAATTAGTATATTCATCACAAATTATTTTTAATTAATTGACTATGTATCATTTTAAGAGGGACTGATATTTCGTACCTATGAATAATAAAGCATGATAATTCAACTATGATATTATGACTAAGACTAATAACATTAACATGCATACCTTTGTCATTGAAACTTTCAGCTTCTGGCCATATTCCGCTGTCTATGACTCCAATCACCAAATCGCTCTCGATGGTTTGATCTCTTTCGATTGATCGAGGAAATCCAAGGAAGTCCCATGATCTTGTAGTTTGTAGGTGATAATTTTGGCTTGGAAAAACAGATAGCACACCTCTCATGCTAAGAAGTTTTTCCCTTTGTTGATCGTTGAGTATGGCAGCAAAACCATTAAAACTCCTCTTGTAACTTCGAACTAAACGATTTTCTACATCGTCGCCATCAATTACTTGTTGCAAGATACTGAGATGATGGTTGGTTGAAAAATATGATGCTCCTGTAGGAAGTGAGCCCATATATACGATGTAAAGTTTACTGCTTTCATCATCCATTTCAGTGCCATCACACACTAAAAAAATTGTTGATGACAAAACCACAAACACAAAGAATAATAAAAGAACATTATGCTTAGACATTGTTTTTGTGAAATACTGAATAGTTAGCTCATACTGAAGCAATATATGTTCACCTATATATAACAAAAAAACAAGACCATATACTATATCATATATTATATCCGATCTTTTTTATTAGAGACACTTTATTTTTTTAGATTCATTAAATATTTAATGTATTTAGTCTATATTGTATATCAGATACATTAATTATTCAATAAATTTAAAAAGATAAAATGTCTCTTATAAAAAGGACCGGGGGAGTATCCAATATAAATAAAGAAAAAAATCATATATTCAATGAACCTAAGTAAAGAAAAAATCATATATTCAATCGAAGTAATTTGGTCAAAAGTTCATCTTTAAAACAAAATCATGAATTAAACTCTCTAAATAAGTTACTATAAATTTGAGTAAAAAAAAAAATATAAGTTACTATAAATATAAATGGAAATACATTCAATTTATAAAATAAAAAAAAAAAACAGTTTACATAATTGTTTTTTTACCGAAATAATATTAAAACTATATTAGTATAAAGTTATAATAACTAAAAATGGTTTATTAAATATTTTCTCTGTTCTTTATTATAAGAAAAAAAATCTACTTTTTAAGTTTATTGAATAACTTATGTATGTGGTACATAATATATGCCAGATCAATTATTCAATAAACTTAAAAATCAATTTGTTACTAAAAATGGTTAAATACACATTAAGGTGGATGTCGGTAAGACACACCTCCATAAATATTAGTGAGTGTACATTAAGAACATTCACCTTAAATGTTATTTAACCATTTTAATTATCATTTGTTAACACACCTTCTAAAAATAGTGAGCATTATAGCAATTACATAAAGAAGTTGCTAACTTACACCCAGGGCGGACCAGATTATCCGTCGGGTTAACAAATTTAGGCACTATTGAAAAACAAAATCATAATCATCCTAATAATTAAGTGCGTAAATAAGTTTTTACCCCTTGTAAAGTAGACGAGTTTTGGTTTACCCTTGTAATGTGAAGATTCTCAAGTTTACCCCCTCATGGAAAATGTTGACTTAAGATTCATCATTTTGTGGAATCTTAGGTCAACATTTTCCATGAGGGGTAAACCAGAAAATCTTCACAATACAGGGGTAGTCCAATTTTTGTTTGCAAGGATAAACCAAATTTCGCCTACTTTGCAGTGGGTAAAAATCTATTTACCCTAATTAAGTTAAACAATATATGAAATTACTATTAACACAACATGTATATCCTAAAAAGCAATGAAGTCGCCACCAAAATTTATTAAAATAGAGAAAACGTCGGAAAAATCCTTTAAAATGGAAAAACAATATTTGAAATCATATTTTGAGTTCGAGAATAGGGAAAATATTAGCACTCTACGACATTCGTTCGAAAACAGTTACCTCTAATTAATTGTTCAATTTTTTTTTTGGTTTTCAGCACCAGTTTAATCTGGTTCGGGGGTCAGTTCTGGCATCAAGTGATTTCATTCCCCTCCCGATCGCAGTTGCGGGAGATCAGTGCATGTCCATGTTCCACATGCTGCAATGATTAAATGTTCTATTTACTTTTCTATCAAAAATATATTCTGTGTTTCTTACCCCTAATGCTGGCATTTCCAGATTTGATTTTTCAAACTCATATATATGGTTTGAATTTTACAATGCTCCATTGGAAAAAGACGTCTCCTTAATTTGTGATGCAAGTAAATTCATCCTATCACTCTATTTTGTCGTACATCCTCCACAATGCACACTATTAGGAAATTTTGGTCTTTGTAGGCTATTCGAGCATGGCACATTGTAGGACGTCTTGGAGGATGCTGTTAGATAATAATTATATTATTATTGTAAGGGTAGTTTAGTCTTTTATAATTACTAGTTTATATACTCTATTGTATCTATTATTCTACATGACTTTTTGGTTCATTATAATGGAAAACCCTAGCCTCCTTTTTCTCTTAGAATAGTTTAACATGGTATCTAGAGCAAGGTTCGATCCGCATTGAACATTCCGTCGCTGTCGAGTTCCCAACAAAAATTGGGAATATATTTGTTGCCGAAAATCTGATGAGAATAAATTTGGTTGAGTTCTTGCTGCTGTGCTTTTGATCTCTCTAGTGGTGATTTTTCCGTTGCGGTAAATTTTAGGACTTGTAGCTTTTTTTGTTGGTTTCGTTTGCCTTTAAGAAAGGGGAAGAGGTATATATATATTGGAAATTTGCAAGCTGGTTTGTTTGATTTAGAACGAATGTGATGCTGATATAATACCGTGTGGTATTTTAGTCTGTTGCAATTTGTGATTTGATTTGTTATTGTTTAGAAGGTTGCTTCTCTTTATTCTGATCTCAATTCTGATTTCACTAATATTTGTCATCAACAACAACGATCTTCAAACACACGTGGTGGCAAATAATCAAAATTCAAAACCCTCTTTGTTATTTTGTAGTAGTATTGTGTTGAATGTTGATGTGTCTTTGTTGAAGTTGAACAACTGTTATGATGGTAGTTAACAACTATTGATTAAGTGACTGTTCGCTTTTACTTGAATTCTTTGTGATATTTCTATTGAGAAGCAATTTGAATATCTAATTGGTTGGTTGGTATATTGTTGATTGAATTCCTTATTGGTTGGCTCTATTGTTTTGGCATTGTTGGTGATTGGTTGGATTTCTACGATTGAAATAATTGTTTGTTGGTTCATTTGATTGTTTGATAATATGGCAATGTCTTTGGTTGCTCCTCTTCCTGTTGGCATTGGTATTGATCATGTATATCCACATAAGACTACTTCAAGAGTGTTTGATCTTGCTGCACAGTTCCAAAAGTTTCTCGCCACCCAGCCACATGCAACGTCTGTCTCCTCTATTAAAGGTTTGACCCCTTCTGATTATTCAAGTATTTCCTCGATATGGATCCTTGATTCTGGAGCATCACATCATATGTCATATGATCGTAAGTCTTTTTTGTCTTTAAATTCTACATCATCCATCTCAGTTATGACTGCCGATGGCACTCCTATGCCATTAGCAGGAATTGGATCAGTGTCCACATCTAATTTGTCTCTTTCTGATGTTTATTATATTCCTAATCTTACTTTGAGTCTTGTTTCTGTTAGTCAGTTATGTGATTCTGGATACTCTGTTACGTTTTCTTCTACTCATTGTCATGTGCAGGATCAACATTCAGGGAGGTTGATTGGGAAAGGTCGTAGACATGGGGGACTCTATGTTCTGGATGAGCTTAGAGTTCCAAATACTGCAGCCTCAACTTCTACTTCCATTGATTTATCATCTTTTCGTTTGAATTTATCATCTTCTAACTTTTATTTGTGGCATTCTCGTCTTGGTCATGTTTCTGCATCTAGATTAAAATACTTGGCCTCTACTGGAGCTTTGGGAAAATTGCAAATTAGTGAAATTTCTGATTGTTGCGGCTGCAAACTTGCTAAATTTTCTGCTTTGCCGTTTAATAAAAGTACTTCTATGTCCAAAGCACCTTTTGATTTAGTTCATTCTGATGTATGGGGTCCATCACCGGTCCTTACCAAAGGTGGTTCTAGATATTATGTCTCTTTTATTGATGATCATACTCGTTATTGTTGGGTTTATCTAATGAAAAATTGTTCTGAGTTTTTCGGCATATATCAAAAGTTTCGTGCTATGGTTAAAACTCAACATAATCCTGTTATAAAGTGTTTCCGTTGTGATCAAGGTGGTGAGTATACTTCTAATAAATTCTCTGAGTTGCTTGCTTATGATGGTACAATTCACCAGACCTCATGTACTGATACTCCTCAGCAAAATGGCGTTGCCGAAAGAAAACATCGTCATATTGTTGAAACTGCTCGTTCTCTTTTGTTGTCTGCTTCTGTTCCAACTGAGTTTTGGGGTGAAGCGATTCTCACAGCTGTACATGCTATTAATAGGATTCCGTCGTCGGTCACCTCAGGTTTGTCTCCCTTTGAAAAATTGTATGGTTCTAGTCCTGATTATTCTTCTTTGAAGGTATTTGGTTCTACCTGTTTTGTTCTTCTCCCACAAGTAGAACGAAATAAAATGTCTCCTCGTTCTGTGATATGTGTTTTTCTTGGCTACGGGGATGGTCAAAAGGGTTATCGTTGTTATGACCCTTCAAGTAAAAAATTGTATGCTTCTCGTCATATTGTGTTTCTTGAGCACATACCATTTTTCTCTCTTTCGTCTGATACACATACTCCTAGCTTGTCTGAACTAACGAATATTGATCCTTTCGGTGTCGATAATGATATTTCTGCTGACTGTAATTTTGAGAACTGCAGGGATGATACTAGTGCTACTCCAGATACATATGCCCCTTTTGTCCCATCAACTACTCAACAACCTCCTCTGACTGTTGTTCCTACTGCACCACCTCCACCACCAACACCACCACCTCCTCCTCGTTATCCTTCTCGTGATCGTAAGTCTACTCAATTGCCTGATTTTGTTTATTCAATTTATTCTGCTTCTTTTGCTTCTTTTCTTACCTCTGTTCATAGTTTGTCTGAGCCTTCGTCCTATAAAGAAGTTATTCTTGATCCTCTTTGGCAAAAGGCTATGGCTGAGGAACTTGCAGCTTTGCACAAGACAAATACTTGGGACATAGTACCTCTTCCACCAGGAAAACGTGCAATTGGGTCTCGTTGGGTATACAAGATTAAAACTAAGTTTGATGGGTCAGTTGAGCGTTACAAAGCTCGTCTTGTGGCTAAGGGATTCTCTCAACAATATGGTATGGATTATGAAGAAACATTTGCTCCTGTGGCCAAAATGACCACTATTCGCACTCTTATTGCTGTTGCATCTGTTCGTCAGTGGGATATTTCTCAAATGGATGTTAAAAATGCGTTTTTAAATGGTGATCTTCAGGAGGAAGTTTATATGGTACCTCCATCAGGTGTTTCTCATAATCAGGGTGAATTATGTAAGTTAAAAAAAGCTCTATATGGTTTGAAACAAGCTCCAAGAGCTTGGTATGAGAAGTTCTCTACTGTGATTAGATCTCTTGGATTCTGCTCTAGTGATCACGATTCTGCTTTATTTGTTAGGACAACTTATCATGGTCGTATTATACTCTCTTTATATGTTGATGATATGATTATTACAGGTGATGATGTTGATGGAATTAATGAGTTGAAATTACAGTTAGCTAAAAGATTTGAGATGAAAGATTTAGGCCCTCTTCGCTACTTCTTAGGGATTGAAGTTGCCTATTCTCCTAAGGGTTATCTCTTATCTCAATCCAAGTACATTGCAAACATTCTTGAGCAAGCACGTCTCTCTGATACTCGAGCAGTAGATAGTCCTTTAGAGTTGAATGTGAAATATGTTCCCTCTGATGGGATTCCTCTACCGGATCCTACTTTGTACCGTACTTTGGTTGGAAGCTTGGTCTACCTTACTATTACTAGACCTGATATTGCTTATGCAGTGCATGTCGTTAGTCAGTTTGTTGTTTCTCCCACTACAATACATTGGGCAGCTGTGCTTCGTATTCTCTGTTATCTTCGGGGAACTCAATTTCATAGTCTTTTGTTTCCGTCATCCTCTTCCTTAGAGTTACGTGCTTACTCTGATGCTGATTGGGCTGGTAATCCTACTGACCGTAAGTCTACCACAGGCTTTTGTATTTTTCTTGGAGATTCTCTCATCTCTTGGAAGAGTAAGAAACAAGACATCGTTTCCCGCTCTTCTACAGAAGCTGAGTATCGTGCTATGGCATCTACCACTACTGAAATAGTTTGGTTGCGTTGGTTAGTTTGTGATATGGGTTGCGTTGGTTACGTTGGATACAGAAGCTGAGTATCGTGCTATGGCATCTACCACTACTGAAATAGTTTGGTTGCGTTGGTTACTTTGTGATATGGGTGTGCCTCTTTCTGAACCAACCCCTATGTACTGTGATAACAAGAGTGCCATTCAAATTGCGCACAACTCTGTATTTCATGAACGTACCAAACACATTGAGATTGATTGTCACTTCACACGTCACCATCTTCAACATGGTACCATTACTTTGCCGTTTATTTCTTCCTCCTTGCAGATTGCTGATTTGTTCACGAAGACGCATTCTACTAAGCGTTTTCGTTTCTTAATTGACAAACTCTCGATGCTTCATGTTAACACATCGTGAGTTTGAGGGGAGATGTTAGATAATATAATTACTAGTTTATATACTCTATTGTATCTATTATTCTACATGACTTTTTGGTTCATTATAATGGAAAACCCTAGCCTCCTTTTTCTCTTAGAATAGTTTAACAGATGCAACGCCATGAACATGCAAGTAAGTTGTTTTTCTCTTCTGCCATAGAAATTGGAAACCAAAATTTCTTTCTCTCTCATTTTTACTTAATATTTATAGTGAATTTTTTCAAACATGATTATATTGCTTATAGAACTGGCATGATTTTGACAGTTGTCACAGTCTCCATTTGAAAAACGACCAAGTTATGATTATATTCAGGGAGCGAATGTAACACCAACTACATTTTACAACATTGGGGATCTTGAGGTTCAAGACAACTTGGCTCGAATATGGTGCAGCACTAATTGCATATTCCTTTAATGCTTTGTTGTACATATTAATGTAATATGAAATGCAAATTCTAATAATTTCTTCTTGTGATATTACAGGGTGGATATTGGAACTAATGAACCATTGATTCTAGATGTTTTGATAAATGCGTTGACCCAGATAAGTTCTGAGTATGATCCACTAGCTCTGTTCATTTAGTTAACTACTATTTTGTTTTAAAGACTGCTTACTCACTCCACTCGCGTCCGCACGTTTGAGTTTTTGAGCTCGTCTCTTCTAGCCTATCCTTCTCTCCTAGTCCACATGTTTGCTATACTAAATAAAATGTGTTTGCTATCAGTGTTAAATAGCAACTATAGCGCTCTATAGCGTAGCAGAATTTGAACGAAACATAATTGTTCCGCGATACATTATTTAATACAAATTTTTGTCAAATAGCGGCTGTAGCAGCGATATAGCACTATTGTGTAGCAGAATTTGATCAAGCCACTATTTTCCACGATTTACATCATTCTATCTTAAATAAAATATTTGAATGGTCTCGTTCAAATATGTGTCGAGAAGCAATAATATTGGGATCTTACACTGTTTTGTTTTCTCAAATACACTGTTATTGTTCCTACTTTCATTGTTGCGTACCCAGATTGTAAAAATTCGAACCATCCTTAATCAAATCATGGCTTATAATTGCCATCTTGCTGACTTATAATATCATTGTAGAATATACTATTGTCTTGGGTTGTTGCCAACCACAGGAAATCAGTTTTTTGTTTTTGCTAAACTAATGGCTTAATAACATAACTTTGAGATGAGAAGAAAACATAAAACTTAAATGAACAGAAGTAAAGTGAACGTGGCTAACAAAGAGAAGAGGGAAGAAAAAGAATGCCGGCTGACAACAACTCTCCGGTTGCTAGTCACCACCGCCGGCTTTGTTGTTTCGGATCTGAATTTGATAAAGGGAAGAAAAAGGATGTAGAAACTGTTCACGCAAAAATTGTGGTGATGGGATGTTTTTCCCTAAAAAATAATTTATTTCTAATATAACACAGTACTCACCACTAGATTGATCCAACTGTAGTTATTTTTGCAGCAGAAACTGCAGCAGTGAAAACTGCAGCAGTGAAAACTGCAGCAGAGGATCCAAACACGATATATAGAGGATGAAATTAAATTTTGAAAAGTGTTTGCAACACTCATTTTAACACCCATTTCAACATAAGCTCTTTTATTCACATGTGGGTCCTATCAGTTTATGTGTAACTTATTTAAAAAATAATTAATCGCATATTTGGTTACTTAATTATATTTATTTTATGTTTCAATTTGTTCTCTTGCGTTTAAAAAGTTTTAAGTTAGTTTTTTTAGTCAAATTTTTATTTAAATCGTCCATGTGGCTAACATATTTGTAGATGCGCACAATTTAGGTGGTACTACGTGAAAGTTTAAGATGAAGTTAACTCAAAATTTAACGGAAAGTTAGACAAAATTAACTCAAAATTTAACAAAAATGAAGAACTTATGTTGACATCAATAATGTAGGGGACCAACTTAAAACTTTGTAAACATAAGAAACTAAATTAAAACTTAAAATAAATGCAAGAGACTAAATATGCAATTAAACCTTTAAAAATGGTATGAATTGCATGAATTTTATATAATATTGAAAGAGTCTTAGAAAGCGAATGATAAAGTGTGTTCCTTGTAGTACATAATTCTCTAAAATTTCATTGAATAGCATAAAGTAATTTTTTAAAATTCATTTTAAAAATGTTTTGAAGAAAATAAAATATATATATATATATATATATATGAGGAGGGTTATATTTTTTTTTATGGAAAAAATATTATTAGCAAACTAAGAAGAAACAATGAGGCTCTTATCTTTTTGTATAAGAAACCAAATACAAGGGGGTGTAGTATTTAACCACTCTCTATTGGGCTCGTGTTCGGCTCATTTTGCTAACTCATGAGCAGCCTTGTTTGCAGCCCTAGGAACCCAATTGATGTTGGCTTGAGGATTCACATCGAGAAAGAGCTTGCAGCGACGAATCACGCAACCCCATCCCCTTCGAATCATCGCTTTCTCTTTCACAACTTTCACTATGATTTGAGAGTCCAGTTCAAAGATGACCTTGTTTTCTCCTAGCTTTTCAACCCAGTCCATGGCGTCGTTCAATACCATCGCCTCTCCTGTTACCGCGTCCGCTACCCCATTATGAACCCTAGTTGCAGCTCCAACGGCACTTCCATCCGACCGTCTCAGAACCAACCCTGTTGACCAATGGCCATCACTGCTTAGGTGAGCATCCACATTGATCTTCAGGGTGCCCCTAAGCGGTGGACTCCAGCTAATGTTGTGGCTGCGACCAGTTGATTTTCCATTGGAGTTTTGGATTTGTGTCTCGGAGCTGTGTAATTGGTATTTGTGAAGTTGCTTCAGAGCTATGGAGTTGATGTCTTGTGGAGGTAAGGATTTTTCTTGAAAAACTAGCATATTCCTTGCGTACCAAATTCCATATATAATTGCTGTAATTTATTCTATGCACTCTTGGTTTGTTTTGTTGATCATAGAGTCCAGCCAATCATAGAAGTTTGTGTACTGGTTGGTGTTTAGGTTTAGAGTTAGGGGAGGCAAACCAAGCCCTTTTTGACCATTCACAACCTAAGAAAACATGATAAGTAGTCTTTGTGGTGTTTAGGCAACGAGGGCATAGGGGGTCACTTCTTATGCCTCTTTTGAAAAGGTTGCCTTTAACAGGTATGACATTTCTGATCACCCTCCAAAGGAGGTGACTGTGCTTAGGAGGAACATTAAGCTTCCATAGTATATTCCATATCTTCTGAGAGTTGTTTGAAGATGAGGCATTCTGGAGGTTGTCCCATTCCTTGATGGCTTGATAGCCAGATTTTACAGAGTATTGACCATCTTGAGTGCCATCCCAAGTGAGGATATCAGGTTGGGTTTTATCTATGATAGGGATGTTAGTAATCATGTGAGCTTCATGGGGAGAGAAAACTTGATTGATGATGCCTTCATTCCATTCATTGCAGTCTGGGTCCATAAGCTCCCTAACTTTTTGAAGGTTTAGGTTATTTGGCTTGGGTCTACCCCTATGGGAGTTTCCTTTTTGTTGTATCCAGTTATCCTCCCAGATGTTGACATCTTGGCCAGACCCAATGGACCAGTAGCTACCTTTGATCAGTATCCATCTAGCCTGCATTATACTTCTCCAAGTATAACTCATAGATTGCTTGTGTTTTGCTTTTAAAAAATCTTCATTAGGATAATATTTTGCTTTTAGGACTTGGGCAACTAGTGAATTTGGATTAGTGATGAGCCTCCATCCTTGCTTGGCCAGGAGGGCCTCATTAAAAGCACCTAAATTTCTGAATCCTAATCCTCCCTCCTTCTTATGAGTGCAGACCTTTGACCATTTGAGCCAGTGCAATTTTTTCTGGTCAGTAGTACTTCTCCACCAGAAGTTGCATATCATTTGTTCTAGTTGATCACACACCCCTTTAGAGATAAGGAAACTGCTCATAAGATAAGTAGGGATGGCTTGGGCCACAGCTTTAATAAGAGTACCCCTACCTGCAAAGGATAGATTTTTTTCCTTCCAGCCTTTTAGTTTCTTCCAGATTTTTTCCTTCATAAAGTTAAAGATCTGTTTTTTGGATCTTCCTTGTACAATAGGCATGCCAAGATACTTTGAGAAGTGATCAACAATTTGCATAGGTAGGATGTTTGCTACTTCCTGTTTTATATCATTTGGAACACCCTTACTAAAAACCATTTCTGATTTGGTGAGATTTACCAGCAGCCCTGAAGCATTTTGGTATGCTTGGATTATTTGGTAGATGGTAGATACCTCTCCTTTAGATGCCCTGCAAAAAATTAAACTGTCATCAGCAAAGAAAATATGGCTAATCTCAGGAGCCCCATGAGAGATTTAAACTCCATGGATTAGTTTTTCATTTTGGGCTTTTGAGATTAGCCTAGATAACACATCTACACAAAGGATAAACAGATAGGGGGAGAGGGGGTCTCCCTGTCTGAGGCCCCTCTGAGGGATGAAAT
Source organism: Trifolium pratense (assembly GCF_020283565.1). Classification (NCBI taxonomy): domain Eukaryota; kingdom Viridiplantae; phylum Streptophyta; class Magnoliopsida; order Fabales; family Fabaceae; genus Trifolium; species Trifolium pratense. The sequence goes on along the minus strand of NC_060062.1, from coordinate 44,384,104 downwards.
CTTTAGAGGGGTAGCCATTGATGAGGATAGAAAACTTGACAGAGGAGACACACTTCATGATGGTTTGGACCAAAGTGCTAGGGAACCCCATTATGGATAAGGTAGCTTCCAAAAAATCCCATTCAATTCTGTCATAAGCTTTGGCCATGTCTGTCTTGAGGCCAACAAACCCTGCTTTTCTTTTAGTGTGGGAGAGGTAATGGAATATTTCAGAGGCAATAAGGGTGTTGTCAGTGATAAGTCTGCCTTTTATAAAGGCACTTTGGTTGGGGCTAATAATATCAGGGAGGATTGTTTTGATTCTATTTGCTATTGTTTTTGTAATAATCTTCAAAGTGACATTACAAAGGGATATGGGTCTGAAATCACTTGGAGATGTTGGGTTGTTTATCTTAGGAATGAGGCAGATGTGGGTAAATTTTAGGTGGCTGGGGTCCCCCTTATTGTTCAGGACATCAAGCACCATCTTTGTTATGTTCTCTCCAATGATCTCCCAATAAGTATGGTAGAAGAGAGCAGGTAGGCCATCAGGGCCTGGGGCAGCCAGAGATTTCATGTCCTTTATGGCTTGAAACACTTCTTCTTTTGTAAACTCTCTATTCATCTCTTGGTACATATCTTCATTTAATCTGTCAGCTACAACCTGAATCGTTTCAAATATTCTCTCAGTATCCTGTTTTGTATACAAGGCTTTGAAGTGGTCAACCAGCACTTTCTCAATTCCATCCTCATCTTGATGTGTGTGGCCTTGTGAATCAGTGATTTTTTCAATTTTATTTTTACATCTCCTAATATTTGCCTTCATATGGAAATACTTGGTGTTTTTATCACCATGTTGTAGCCAGAGTTCTCTAGATCTTTGCTTCCACCAGGTCTCTTCACATTCTAGAATGTTGTCTAGTTCTTGTTCCTTATCCTTTATCTGAGTAGAGAGGTCTTGGGCACCATTTTGTTCATTCAATATTTGTAGATCCTCTTGTAGAGATTTTATTCTTTTTGGAATGATACCAAAGATGTTATTGCCCCACTTATGGAGAGAGGATAAGGTAGTGGTAAGCTTTTTGGATACATACATCCCCTCTGCTGGAGAGCCAAGTGTCTTTTACAATTTGATGATGTTGTGGGTCCCTGGTCCATATTTGTTCATATCTTATAGGTTTAGGTCCTTTAGGTCTTGTTGTCTGGCCTGCAATAGTATTAAAAACAAGTGAGATAGGCATATGGTCAGATTTGTATCTAAGAAGGTGAGAGTTACAATGAGTTGGAAAAGAAGTTTTCCAAGCTGAGTTTGCAAGAAATCTGTCCAATCTAGCTTTAATTAAGTGTTTATTTTGTTGCTTGTTGGTCCAAGTAAAAATGTCTCCCTTGTATCCAAGGTCCTGTAAATCACAAAAGGTTAGGGTAGATCTAAAGAGAGAAGTGATGTTGTTGTCAATGGGATTTCCCCTAAATTTCTCAGTATCACTGATAATGAGATTTAAGTCTCCAAAAAGGAGCCAGCTACTATTGTAGTTAGCATTATAGAGGGACTTAATGAGATCACAAGTGAGGTTCTTGTGCTGGTGTTGGGGGTAGCCATATATCCCTGTAGCTCTCCATTGTATAGAATTAGATAAATTTGTGACAAGCATATCAATATAGTTGAAATTCATATCCTTTATTTCTATATTGCAGGTACAATTATTCCATAACAGAATGAGGCCCCCAGATTTCCCATTGCCTTCAGTGATGATACAATCGACAGAGTAAATACTGTAAGTAACAGCAAAGTTATTCTTGAAATTTGGGGATATGTTGTGTAGCTTAGTTTCCATAAGAAAAATGATATCAGGCTTGTTTTTAGCAATGAGTTGCTTTAAGGCTCTCACTGTCCTGGGGTTGCCAAGTCCCTGACAGTTCCAAGATATGATTTTCATTGCTTCTGGCCAGCCTGTGCTCCTAGGCTTGCCAATGATTGTATGTCCATGTTGCTTCTACTGTCTGTGTTGGAGTCATATGCCATCTTCAATCTTTTGACTTGGTGGTTGTCTTCTTTAGTAGATTTTCCACTTTTATCTGTATTTTGGTTGTTTTCACTGTATTGCTGACATTTTCTGTCCAAAACTAGTTGTTGATTGGTGTTTTTTGTATTTCCATTGAGGCATGTTTCCTGTTGCTCGTGCTCCTCCCTTGGTTTAGCTTGATTATTGTTCTTAGGTGTTTGGTTTTGTAACTTTATAGCATCCAGTTGGGCTAGTAATGCTTCAGGGACAGGGGGGGCTGTATTTACCAAAATTTGGTGAGTGAGAGGGGTTGCTGTAGAATTTCCTATCTTTCTCATCCATCTTCCTTCTTCCATATTGTGTTGATCTGATCCATGGACCTAGAGGGGCTGTAGTATCAGTGTTTAGAGCTTTGTTTCTGCACAATTTTACTTCATGTCCCACCAGCCCACAATTAAAACAGATTTGTGGTAATCTTTCATACCTATAATCAATCCAGCAAGTGTCATCAGTTGGATTACCAACATGTATCCCAAAAATTATTGGCTTGTGAACATTTATAGCCACTTTAATCTTGACAATAGTTTGTTTCCCAGGGTATTCATATATTTCAGATGCCTCCACTTCTCCCATAAGAGATCCAAGATGTATTCCCATGGCTTTTGTTTTACAGTGAGGGGGCAGGCCCCATAGTTGAATCCAAACAGGCACATGATCAAAATCCAATGAGTTTGGGTCAATTTCTTTGTCCCATGGTTTCACTATCAACCAAGAGTTTCTAAAGATCCAAGGGTTTCCATGTAGGATGTGATCTTGGTCTTCAATGTTGTTCATGAAGAATTGTAGAATTTTTCCTTCAATTTCTTGAATTTTGAAGCCTGATGGAGAACCCCAGATATTCTCTAATCCATTATGAATAGAGCTAGCAAAGATAGACTTGTTGGTGATGATCTTTCCTAGTATACTGAGTTGACATGCCTTTAATCCTTCTTCAATGATTTGTTCAGGGTAATAGCTGAATTGGGTGGGGTTTGTTTGATTATTAGTTCCACTGCTCTCTGGTATATCTTTGTGTTCATAGGGATGTTTAGGATCATTGTTTTGTTGAGTTCTTTGGGCTGTTTGGTTGTAATTCATGTATGTGGAGGTATGTGCCTTGTTTTGGTTATATGTTGAGTTTTGAGTGTTGATGGAATTAGGCATAGTCATGGTGTAGTTTTGTTGAGGGATGATGAGGTTGTTGTTTGTTGTATCATTAGGTATTTGGATGTAGGTTATGGCGTTGTTTCTTGAATTTTGAGGGTTGTTGATGGGATTGATGGGATTATAGTTTGTTGATTGTATTGTGGAATTTTCAGTGATTATAAGTGCTTTGTTTGTAGTTGGTTTTGATGTCATGGTGATATGTAACAGGGTTAGAAGAGAAGGAGGATGTAACCAGAGGGAACCAGAGAGAATGCAGCAGAGAGATGCAATAGTGGTGCTGAAAAACACCCAAAAAATAATGCAAGAAGATGAAAGAAGGATACAAACCAGGTGAGAGGGCCAAGAAACCAGCAGATGCAGATGGTTGAGGTGCACCTTTTGATGTTCAGAGATGAGGGAGGATAAGCCTACACATCCACACGGGAGATAACAACAAAAAACAACTCAAGATGGAGGAGATTGAAGGTTGAAAGTGGTGGAGGATTGGTGGAGAAAGAGGATGAATCTTGGAGCATTCTTGCTTTAGCCCAATTTGATCTATCATGAGGAGGGTTATATTGACTCCAAGAGTAAGTTATAAACGCTACTCCAAATCATGACTTTTGTTTTTAATTTCAATTAATGGCTAAGATTGATTTATAATAATTAGTTGGGTGAGACTTATTTTTTTATCACACTAGAAAATGAACATTATCAAAACATTCTTCAAATTGAAGAGAATGAATTAATTATAATCATTAATTGTCAAAACAAGATCCTCCCTTGTTTTTTTTTTCCCCACTTCTACTTGCATATTACATGAATCTCTTCAAAAACATTGACATCCATTACTAAAAACTTGTTTGTTTCTTCAACAAAATCATTACAAATTAAATTATTAAATTAACCTATTGTTCAAATTTGTAAGAAAAGAAAACAAAAAATATTGAACTAATAACAAGAAAAGAAAAGTACGAGCAAAGAGTAACAAAAAAATATTGAACTAGTAACAAAAAAAGCATACACCACAAAAAAAAAATGGTACACTTGTAAAATTGAATAAAAAAAAAGAAGTCTTAATTAATTATTATAATTGATTCATTCTCTTCTATTTAAGGTATGTTTTGATAATTTTCCAATACAATAAAAAAATAAGTCTCACTTTGTGTTTTATGATCAATCAATCTTAGCCATTAATTGAAATTAAAATCAAATGCCATGATTTGGAATAGCTTTTATAACTTACTCTTGGAGTCAATATAATCCTCCTCTCTCTCTCTCTCTCTCTCTCTCTCTCTCTCTCTCTCTCTCTCTCTCTCTCTCTCTCTCTCTCTCTCTCTCTCTCTCTCTCTCTCTCTCTCTCTATATATATATATATATATATATAGTTCTTCACACCGTCATGAATGAGTTAGCTTGCATTCGTAAAAATATAATAATTTTTGACTTTTCTTTTGTTAGAAATAATAATTTTAGATGTTAATGAACAAATATATTCCCCCCGTCCTAAAATATAAGTAAAAGTTGGTCAACAAAAGTGAATGTATTTGGTTTAAAATTTAAATCTTTAACCAAATACATCAAGTTTCTTTGACTCATATTTATTTATATTTTGGGATGGAGGGAATATGTATGTTATTATTGTCTTACTAATCATTTTATTTTGTTGCAAAAATTTGATGTTTTTTTATTCTTGTGAATAGTTCAATTAAACTATCAAGACAGATTTGTTCTAACGACAGAGGGAAATCTCTTATGGGATAAAAAATCTAGAGTTTAATTGTTGTGCACCGTCGGTGTAAAAGTTTTTTACACGTACATCCAATAACGCATTGCCACATCACTTAATGAATGTGACACATCATGTGTTTTTAATTACCATACATGATGTGTCGTTATATTATTGGACGAATGTGTAAAATAACTTTACACCGACGGTGCATATAAATTAAATTCAAAAATCTAATCAAGACCGTGTAAAAAGTAAAGCAACATATATCATAATCTTTGGTCTCGTATCTTAATTATTTATGTAAAAAGTTTCAATAAACATATCAAAAGGAATTTGATAATGATATAATGAAGAAGTTAATCGCTTACGGTGTGAAGAATTAAATCAAGTTGGCGTAAAAAGTAAAGCAGTTGAGACCACAATCTTAATCTCACATCTTTATTTATTTATTTATTTATTTCTAAAAAATTCAATTAAAATATTCAAAGAAATTTCACATAATAATTTATTTCGGTATGAATAATTAAATCAAACCGTGTAAAAAGTAAAGCACTTTGGACCATAACCTTAGGTCTCACGTCTTGATTATTTTTTGTAAAATGTTCAATGAAAATATTGAACAAAAGTTGGTCAACAAAAGTGAATGTATTTGGTTTAAAATTTAAATCTATAACCAAATACATCAAGTTTCTTTGACTCATATTTGTTTATATTTTGTGATGGAGGGAATATGTATGTTATTATTGTCTTACTAATCATTTTATTTTGTTGCAAAAATTTGATGTTTTTTTATTCTTGTGAATAGTTCAATTAAACTATCAAGACAAATTTGTTCTAACGGCAGAGGGTAATCTCTTATGGGATAAAGAATCTAATCAAGACCGTGTAAAAAGTAAAGCAACATATATCATAATCTTTGGTCTCGTATCTTAATTATTTATGTAAAAAGTTTCAATAAACATATCAAAAGGAATTTGATATAATGTAGAAGTTAATCGCTTACGGTGTGAAGAATTAAATCAAGTTGGCGTAAAAAGTAAAGCAGTTGAGACCACAATCTTAGTCTCACATCTTTATTTATTTATTTATTTATTTCTAAAAAATTCAATTAAAATATTCAAAGAAATTTCACATAATAATTTATTTCGGTATGAATAATTAAATCAAACCGTGTAAAAAGTAAAGCACTTTGGACCATAATCTTAGGTCTCACGTCTTGATTATTTTTTGTAAAATGTTCAATGAAAATATTGAACAAAAGTTGGTCAACAAAAGTGAATGTATTTGGTTTAAAATTTAAATCTATAACCAAATACATCAAGTTTCTTTGACTCATATTTGTTTATATTTTGTGATGGAGGGAATATGTATGTTATTATTGTCTTACTAATCATTTTATTTTGTTGCAAAAATTTGATGTTTTTTTATTCTTGTGAATAGTTCAATTAAACTATCAAGACAAATTTGTTCTAACGGCAGAGGGTAATCTCTTATGGGATAAAGAATCTAATCAAGACCGTGTAAAAAATAAAGCAACATATATCATAATCTTTGGTCTCGTATCTTAATTATTTATGTAAAAAGTTTCAATAAACATATCAAAAGGAATTTGATATAATGTAGAAGTTAATCGCTTACGGTGTGAAGAATTAAATCAAGTTGGCGTAAAAAGTAAAGCAGTTGAGACCACAATCTTAGTCTCACATCTTTATTTATTTATTTATTTATTTCTAAAAAATTCAATTAAAATATTCAAAGAAATTTGACATAATAATTTATTTCGGTATGAATAATTAAATCAAACCGTGTAAAAAGTAAAGCACTTTGGACCATAACCTTAGGTCTCACGTCTTGATTATTTTTTGTAAAATGTTCAGTGAAAATATTCAAAGAGATCTGATCTAACAGAAGAGGATAATCTCCGACGAAGTGAAGAACTAAATCAAACCTATGTAAAAAGTAAAACAATTGAGATCATAATCTTAATTGGGTCTAACAACTTAATTACTTTTGTATAAAATCAATCAAAATATCCAAAGAAATTTGTTCTAACGGAAGATGGTGATCTCTTACGGTGTGAAGAAATAAATAAAGCTCGTGTAAAAAGTAAACCAATTGAGATCATATTTTTAAGCCTCACGTCTTAATTATTTTTTTAAAAAAGTTCAATTAAAATTTCAAGAGTTTTTTTTTAAAAAAAATATTAATTTCAAGAGTGATTTCATCTAATAGAAGAGAATAATTTCTTACGTTGGGAAGAACTAAATAAAGTTATTGTAAAAGGTTAAACAATTGAGACTATGACATTAGGTATCACATCTTAATTGAGACAACATCTTTACAAAAAAAAATGTGTGTGACTTATAATTTGACTAATAAAAAGATTCAATATTGTTTCTACATAATTTTTTTTAAAAAAAAATAATATATTTTAGGTATTTTTATAAATTATAGATCGTAATTGTAATTAAAAAAAGTATCTCAACATTAATCCATTAACATTATGAAAAAAAAAACCCCAAAAAAATATAAGACATATAACGAACTTAATTTTTATATAACAATCAAATTCTCATTTTATTTCCTACTACTTATCCTAATATTTATTTTGTTACTTATCATAATCTTAATATGCACTAATCATTCATCATAATCCTAATATGAACCATTAGAAGCTATACAGACTGACCTACATTGTTTATTTGAATTAGTTGTTTTGTTATCTCAATATGTACCGATTGCTCATCCTAATCTAATTATTTATATTTTTTGTTTGTCAATACATTGAATAAATGGCAAAAATATTCAATGTATTCCTGTATGTAATTCAAATTCAAGGCAATCCTAATAATATCTATATTTTTTTAACAATAGATTCAATAATTTTTAAATAGATATAGATATAGATTTGAGTGTGACCAAATAGAATGATCAATTTGTTAAATTTTTTAAATTCAAGAATGAATAAATATTTGTGACCATTTTTTTTATACGTTAATTATAGACCATATAGATATGTATCATCTATTACTACTATATTATTATTATTATTATTATTATTATTATTATTATTATTATTATTATTATTATTATTATTATTATTATTATTATTATTATTATTATTATTATTATTATTATTATTATTATTATTATTATAGTGTTACACGGGAGCAGATCCTCTCCCGTGAAAATGTGGTCTAGTGAAATCTGGTTCATTATTTTTTTTTATGTGCTACTAAATAAATGGCTTTAATGCACTTTTGATCCCCTATTTTGAAAAACATGAACTTTTGATCCCCCTATTTTAAAATCCAACTTTTTGATCCCCTATTTTGAAAAATATGAACTTTTGATCCCCCTATTTTAGATTTTTCTGAATTTTAGTCTCACAACTCAATTTTGTAAGATTTTTGCTGATGTGTCAAGCTCATTAATGGCGTGGCAGTTTCTATGTTGACAAAACATTTCCGAAATTCTCATAATCCGAAATTGTCCGTTCCGTTTAACCTTGCCACTTCGAATTTCTCCGGGTTAATCGTCATCTGATACCAATTGTTGACACATCAGCAAAAATTTGACCAAATTGAGTTCGGGGACTAAAATTCAGAAAAATCTAAAATAGGAGGATCAAAACTTCAGGTTTTTCAAAATAGGGGATCAAAAGGTTGGCTTTTAAAATAGGGGGATCAAAAGTTCAGGTTTTTCAAAATAGGGAATCAAAAAGTTGGCTTTTAAAATAGGGGATCAAAAGTTAAGGTTTTTCAAAATAGGGGATCAAAAGTACATTAAAGCCTAAATAAAATATTAAAAATCTAATTAATGGTGATGATGGGCACTGCAGGGCCTCCCGTGGAATCCTCACAGGAGAGGATCCTTGCTCGTGTTAAACCATAGTAAAGTATATTTTGATTAAAAAAATGTATATTTTTAGCGCTAGACCATGGTAAAAACAAAATTATCATTTTATATATTTTAGATCTCTAACCTGACATTTAGTTCCTTAGTTTGAGCCTTTTATCTATACCTATAATAAAGAGGATATAAAAGTCGGGTCTTGCTAACGAGTCCCCCGGGGTACTCTCTAAGCATTCCATTTAAAGAAACTTTTTATTTAAAAAGTTAAACATCACAATTTCCAATGCATTGACTTTACGCATTCCGATAAAAATTCTATAAAAACTTACTATTTAAGGGCTTAAAGAGTGCCCCGGGGGCACTATTTAGCATTTGTCATAAAAGTTTTAGTTTCGACTTTTCATATTATCAACAATCCCCTTGATTTTTTTTAGTAGCAACAAAAATCTTTTATTAACAAACTCACCATAAGATAAGACACATCTTTATTTTTTAGCAGCAAAATTTTTTTATTAACAAACTCACCGTAACATAAGACATTTTTTTTTTTGGACATAAGTTAGACAAAAAAATGAGTAAATTAAGGATTTTTATTTTAACAAATTTATATCTTTTTATGTACTTATAATATACCAAAATGTTCACAATAAAATATTGAATAATTACTCTTATAAAAAAAAATAATAATGCTTCAAAAAAAAATTAATAATTACTATACGCTAAGTAATATACATCACTTATAAAGATATAGGTAAAAAACTTCGGAAGTAGTAGATCATTGAGTGATAATAAATAATTATAAGCGGTCTAAAATACAGATGAATCAATCTTGAAAAAGCCATTGTGAATCAATTTTGAAAAAGCCACTAAAGAGGCGACACGTACGTAGACGCCACATTAAATTAAATTATTAAAAAAAATGTCACATAAGAATTTGATTGAGAAGCAATGTGAGAACGTCAAGTGTACTTTTTACTTTGAGCAGGGCAAATATATATAGTATAGATATGAATTTGCCCATTGAGAAGCAACGTGAGAATGCCAAGTGTACTTTTTACTTTGAGCAGGGCAAAAATATATAGTATAGATATTGATGTTAGTAATCGATTCATAATTTGATAATTTAATAGAGGATATACATCTAACAGTTAATAAATTATTAAATTATTAACTTTTTTTTTGTTTGAAAGATCTATTATTAACTAACTAATTCATAGAGGATTATCAAAATAATATAAAAACTAATTCATAGAGAATTAGTTATTAAATTATTAACTATTAAATTTTTTTGTTAAATTTATCCGACCTATAATTTTTTTTTTTATAATTGATTCATATTTTTTTTGTTATAATAGATTCATAGATTTAATAAAAGATAAAAAATTGAAAAGAGACGACACGTAGACGCCACATTAGATTAAATTATTAAAACAAATGTCACATAAGAATTTGCTCATTGAGAAGCAACGTGAGAACGTCAAGTGTACTTTTTACTTTAGCAGGACAAATATATATAGTATAGATATTGATGTTAGTAATCGATTCATAATTTGATAATTTAATAGAGGATATACATCTAACCGTTAATAAATTAATAAATTATTACTATTTTTTTTGTTTGAAAGATCTATTAATTAGTTATTAAATTATTAACTATTAAATTTTTTGTTAAATTTATCCGACCTATAATTTTTTTTATATAATTGATTCATATTTTTTTTGTTATAATAGATTCATAGATTTAATAAAAGATAAAAAAAAATTGAAAAGAGACGACACGTAGACGTCACATTAGGTTAAATTATTTAAAAAAATGCCACATAAGAATTTGCTCATTGAGAAGCAACGTGAGAACGCCAAGTGTAATTTTTACTTTGAGGAAGGCAAATATATATTTTTTTTATAAGCAAAGGAAAATATATATAAATATTGATGTGAAGAATCATATATGATTTTTTTTAAAATGTTAAAAAATAAAGATAAAAAGTTACAAAACTCTGGATTGAAAATTCAAATTTTGAGTTTTTTCCTTTTCAGATTAATTTTTTACAATGTTCTAAACATGAGTGCAAAAAATTATTCAAAGATACACACATTGCTCAAAAAACAGTAGTGGCTTAAACTTGTCACATTTGTTTTGGTAGATAGACAAAATGATAAAGTCATTAAAAACTCACACACTGACATCATTTGGGCCAAATTATTTTACATGACGCTCTTATTAAAAAAAAGTGACTTAATATTAATGAAGAAAAATAGGAAAAACCATTGAAAACTCACTGTTGGACATAAATTTGGTATTTATCAATTAAATATAATTGGTGGGTCCAATATTTATTTTGGGGGTTATATTATCAAAACAAAACTTTCAAAGTTGATGTCGAGAACTCCCTATGTCGAAGCAGAAAAGCGTTTCGAGAGCTGTAGAAGATGCGTATAGTTTTGGTTTTACCAGGAGGCTATCGAAGGCGCAAAATCGAATCGAGAGATAGTTGGGCCAAGCCCAAAAAAGAAACAACGAATGGCCCAAAAGATCTTGGCGCGCGCTGAAGGAATGAAAGATGAAAGTGGAGAACGTGGTCGACGTGGCAAATGAAGGAGCGTCCAGATGATCGAGAAACAGTTACCACTTAGTAGTAGTATTTATAGTAGTTTTTCATTCGGAACAAGGGTCACAAAATTTATACAAACATTCTCTCTAAAAATTCTAAGTACTCAGCGATCGAACGAACGGAATTCGAAGGAGAAATGTATGTTTTGTGAACCATCTTTATTTGTAATTGTTTTTCATTCAATGCAATGCAATTTGTTTTCCAGTAATTTTTTCTAAGTCTGAATCCAGATACTTGCTTGAGAAACTGCTACTTCGAGGCGATTCGAATTAGTTTCTCTTGTATGCTTTAAAATATTTTAATTCCTAAGTGTTTGTTTCCTTAGTCAAACGAACATTCAAACAGTTTTCTTGAAACGAATAAACACAAAATTGTCCTGAGATTTACTAGTTGATCTCGCGAGTTTAAATACTTAAACTAGCGGTTGTTTACCAAATACCAACGTAAACAAATTGGCACGCCCAGTGGGACGGGTTTTGTGTTTGTTAAAGTTGTGTTTATTGTTATATTGTGGAAAAAAAAAAAAAAAAAAAAAACTTGTTACTTGCATATAACTCATGATAAGTTAGGTTATGGTTAAAACTACTCAGAGATCTAATCCTAGTAAAACTCCAAGTTCTAGTGCGATGAGTAGTGAAGCAAGTTCGAGTGGTGGAGTCGATCCGCCTCCACAAAGTTTGGTAACATCTGAGTTGGTGAATGTTCCAATATTCTCCAGTCCAACCATTTCGACTGTGCATGATGTTATTCCAACTTTGCCAGTACCCACTATGGCAATTCCGTCCGTAACTGCTGGTTTTGGACGTTCGAAACCACCATCAGGTCAGGGCTTTATGTATGGGCCTCCCCCCACACTTGGCTTAGGAATGCCAAGTTTCGAACCTGATAGGTATACTTCGTCAAGGGTAACTCCCACACCCTTAACGACTGCATCTGTGCTGTCTTTGAGACAGCAAATGGATGAGAGCAACCACGAAATGGTTAATCTCTTAACACAACAAATAGGTACTGTGTTTAATCCATTAATTCAGAATACCAATGAGAGTTATCAAATGTTGGCATTTCAAATGAGTCGAATTGCAGATTTTTTTGGGACACCTCCACCACCTCCTAGAGTAAATCCCATTACTCCACAAGTAATATTACCTGCAATGTCTTCGACCCCAGTGCAGCAGAGGCCAACCTATGTGGCTGCTGAAACAGTTCCTAACCCAACACCTACGCCAGTTGTACAAGAGGAAACCTATTATCCTCACGAGGGTAATCAAATGCCTCAAGTGGTAAATCAAAACCCTCTTGTTATGAACCCAAATCCACAAATGGTACATCAGAACCCCCCAGTGGTAATGGTTAGGAGGAACCAGGATCCTGACGAGGTAGTGCGAGAGGTGCAAAACAATAATTTGCTTGGCCAACACAATTTGGCTAACATGGTCGAAACGATTTTGGCCCAAAACGGCCCAAACACGGGTTGTCGAAGGCCAAACTTTGTCTCTGCTTTCACTGAATATGTGCTGCAAACCGAGTTACCAAGAGGTTGGAAAGTCCCAAAATACACTAAGTTTGCTGGGGACACTAATGAGTCAACCGTAGAACATATTGCCAGGTATCTAGCTGAGTCGGGGAATTTGGCGAATAATGAAAACTTGCGAATGAAGTATTTTCCTAATTCGCTTACCAAGAATGCATTTACTTGGTTTACAACTTTGCCTCCCAATTCGATCAATAGTTGGGCCCAATTGGAAAGGATTTTCCATGAGCAATTTTATATGGGCCAAACTAAGATAAGTCTGAAAGAGTTAGCCAGTGTAAAAAGAAAAAACCAAGAGTCAATTGATGACTATCTAAATAGGTTTCGTTTGCTGAAATCCAGGTGCTTTACTCAAGTGCCTGAACACGAGCTAGTGGAAATGGCTGCTGGTGGGTTAGATTATTCAATTCGAAAGAAATTGGATACCCAATACCTTCGAGACATGTCACAGTTGGCTGACAGAGTGAGACAAATCGAAAGGTTAAAAGCTGAAAAAGTTAGAAATTCTAAGTTTCAGAAAAAGAAAGAAATAGGTTTTGTTGACTCCTATGATAATGAAATTGATTATGAAACGAGTGATGAATACTTAGATTTCGACGATAGTGATATTAATGTGGCTGAATTAAAGCCTGGGCCTCCTTACACTTGCAAATTGTTGAGGCCGTCGAATGGAAAAAATCCTATCGAACCAAAAAATGATAAGTTTGTTACGAAGACTTATACTTTCGACATCACTAAATGTGATGAAATTTTTGACTTATTGGTGACTGACGGCCAAATTATTGTGCCAAAAGATATGAAAATACCACCAATAGAACAAAGAAAGAAAAGAGGTTATTGTAAGTTTCATAATTATTTGGGACATAAAACTTATCAATGTGTTGTTTTCAGGGATTTGGTGCAAAAAGCGCTGAATGAAGGAAGGCTGAAGTATGCTGATAAGGCTAAGCCTCCAATGAAGGTAGATTCAGATCCTTTGCCACCTGCAGACGCTACCTATGTCGAAGTCTATGACTGCAACATGGTCGAAGTGATAGATGCTACTGCTCCAATCAAGGCTGTGCCTGAAGAGGAGTATGAAAAGAGGGTACGTGAGGTGTATCCCAATGCTGAGGAAGAATTGGTGGACTTCCTAAATAGGTGCAAGCTGAAGAATGCTGAAGTGATGCTTTGCCCTAGATGCAGTGCTGTGTGCGACAAAGAGGCTACTGCAGGCCTCCAAAGTGTTGTACCTTATGCTGAAAACAAGAGGAAATGGCCAAAATCTAGGCCAAATCAAAAAGCTTGGCCTTACAGAGGAGCCAATTGGGGAAAGCCTATTACCAAAGGCCTTTCGATCCAGCAAAGGCTAGGCCCCCAGAACACTTTCAAACCATCTGGGAGAGCACCTGTTAACCAATGGGTGAGTGGACAGTATGTCACTTTCAATCGAAGGATGATGGAAAATGGAAGCTCTAGCAATGTTAACGTGAACATTGTAGCTGAACCCAAGGGTTCAAAAGTGGTAGCTGGGAAAGAAACAGTGAATGCTGCCACTGAAGTCAACAAATACTCTTATAGGAATAACTATAAGGGAAAAAATCCTATGACCCGCACTCAGTGGCGAAGGTTCCAGAGGAAACAAAAGTTGCCAGCAAAAGAGGCTGGGGGCAAGGCTGTTGCAACCCAAAAGGTTGAAAAGGTCGAAATGGCCAAGAGGCCAGTAAAGCAGAGGCTTTCCATAATATTGGAAGAGCCAATAGCTGAAAATGCCCAAGGAGGGGCAGAAGATGAAGATGACATGGAGGATGATGATCTCCTGGATGAGGGGTCTGATTTTGATGTCATGGTCAATGTGGTGTCGATTCTGCCATTGGAATATGATATACCTACTGAAGTCAATGAGCTGGAAGAGGACTTCGAAGCCCTCAATTTGGCTGATCATAAGCCAATGTGTTATTATGTTATGCAAAATGGTTGTGTCGAAGAGCAAAAAGCTGTCTTCGAAAAGCCAGATCTGGGAATGCAGAACCACTTGAAGGCTTTGTTTATTAGGGCAAAAGTCAATGGTGTGGGAATCAATAAAGTCTTAGTAGATGGAGGAGCCGTGGTGAATATCATGCCTCACTTTATGTTGAAGAAATTAGGTCTCTATGACACAGACCTTCATTCCCACAATGTGGTGTTGGCCAACTATGAAGGAAAAACTGGTCATTCCCTGGGGGCAGTGCAGTTGGAAGTTTGTGTTGGTAGTACAGTTCGAAAGACCTTATTTATGGTCATAGCTGCCAAACCTAATTACAATCTGTTATTAGGTAGAGAATGGATACATGGTGTTGGAGCTGTTCCCTCAACCATGCACCAAAGATTAATCATCTGGAGAGAAGATGGTTTAGTCGAGAACGTAGAAGCAGATCAGAGTGCATATGTTTCAGAGACAGGCACTGTGACTTTACAGAATTTCGACAAAAACCTGGCCTCGATTGCTCCTTGTGGTGAGCAAGATGCTGCCTTCGATCCAAATGAAGTGGTATCAAAAAATGTATACCACTCAGTTAAGTTGCATCCAACCCATGGCTTTTGTTGGGAAAGGGAAGACATAGAGAAACCCTTGTGTGAGGATGCATACCCACCAGTGTCTGGATGGGTCAACCATGATGAGTTTGATGATTGAGTCCCCAGCATGGGATCGAATTACGGCTTACGCAGCCGAGAATAGAATCAAAATGGCTCTTGAAGCCATTAATGTTCAAGAAAATATGGCTGTCGAAGCCAACGATGACTTAAGGGATGAACTGGCCTTGGAGGCTAGTGAAGTAAATGATGGGAAAGAGCAAAGGTTAGATTGCATCTATGATGATGAGCCTTTGGGTTTTGAGAAAGATCCACATAGTTCGATTCAGAGAATGCAAGCCCAAGACCCTTTGCAGGAGGTTGATATTGGAGATGGCTCTGTTAAAAGGCCAACTTACATTAGTGCCAATATAGACCCAACCTTGAGAGAAAAAATGGTCGAGTTGCTTAAGACATACAGAGACTGCTTTGCATGGGACTATAACGAGATGCCTGGGTTAAGCAGAAATCTTGTCGAGCATAGGCTACCCCTTCGACCAGATAAGAAACCTGTAAAGCAGCTTCCAAGGAGGTTTGCACTGGAAATCATGACAAAGATCAAAGCAGAAATCGAAAGGTTGCTCAAATGCAAGTTCATTCGAACAACCAGGTATGTGGAATGGTTAGCTAACATTGTTCCTGTTATTAAGAAAAACGGATCACTTAGGGTTTGCATAGACTTTAGAGATTTGAATAATGCTACACCTAAGGATGAATATTCCATGCCTGTAGCCGAAATGTTAGTTGACTCAGCAGCAGGGCATGAATATTTGAGTATGTTAGATGGCTATTCAGGTTATAATCAAATCTTTATTGATGAAGATGATGTGCCAAAAACCGCATTTCGTTGCCCTGGCGCTTTAGGCACCTATGAGTGGATAGTGATGCCTTTTGGATTAAAAAATGCTGGAGCAACATACCAAAGAGCCATGAACTTAATTTTTCATGATTTTATCGAAATATTTATGCAGGTTTACATTGATGATATTGTTGTGAAATCCTCTTCCCAGGATGAACATATCGAACATCTTAAAAAATCGTTCGAAAGAATGAGAAAATGTGGATTAAAAATGAATCCACTGAAATGTGCTTTTTGTGTACATGCAGGAGATTTCCTTGGCTTTGTCGTGCATAAGAAGGGCATAGAAATTAATCAAAATAAGACAAAAGCTATCATGGAGACAGAACCTCCAGGAACAAAGAAACAGCTTCAATCTTTGCTAGGAAAGGTCAATTTCTTGAGAAGGTTTATATCAAACCTAAGTGGCAGAGCTCACCCTTTTTCTCCACTGCTGAGGCTCAAGAAAGGTGATGTATTTGAATGGGGAACGGAACAACAAAAGGCATTTGATGATATCAAGGCATACTTGTCAAAGCCTCCAACTTTAATGCCTCCTATTCGAAACAAAGCAATGAAGTTGTACATTGCAGCGTCAGATTCGACTATTGGAAGCATGCTCGCACAAGAGGATGAAAATGGCGTAGAAAAGGCTATTTACTATCTAAGTAGAATCTTGAATGATGCTGAGACTAGATATAGTCCAATTGAAAAGCTTTGTCTATGTTTGTATTTCTCTTGTACCAAACTTAAGCAATATATCAAACCAGTTCATGTTTATGTTTATTCTCATTTTGACATCATTAAACATATGTTATTAAAACCAATTTTGCATAGTCGAATTGGGAAATGGGCGTTAGCTTTAACTGAATATTCATTGACGTACCAACCCCTGAGGGCTGTAAAAGGTCAAGTAGTGGCTGACTTTCTTGTTGACCACTCGGTGGTTGAGACCCCAATAACATACGTAGAACATGAACCTTGGGTATTATACTTTGATGGCTCGAAGCACAAACATGGTACAGGAATTGGAATCTTAATCATTTCTCCTTCAAAGATTCCAACAAAGTTTAAGTACAAGATTAATGGAACTTGCTCCAATAATGAAGCCGAATACGAGGCTTTAATTGTAGGTCTAAAGATTATTTTGGACTTGGGGGCAAAACATGTTAAAATCAGAGGAGATTCTGAGTTAGTAATAAGACAATTGACAAAGGAATATAAATGCATTCAAGAACACTTGATGAAATATTTTGTCATTGCCTTCTCGCTACTAAAACGATTTGATTCATGTGACATTCAACACGTGCCTCGGATCGAAAACCAAGAAGCAAATGACTTAGCCCAAATTGCTTCTGGTTATAAGGTAACGGGGAAAAAATTAGATGAGATAGTTGAAATTAAAGAAAAACTAATCTCAGGTGAGGTAATACCCCATCAGCTGGGGGCAAATGAGCTAAATGTCGAAAGGGAGTCCGAAAGGGCTGATGCACACTTTGATGAAGCAATGACTGAAGTCTTCGTGATCGACAATTTGGCTGACACGGACTGGAGACAACCCATTGTTAAATACATAGAAAATCCAACAGGTACAGCCGATAGGAAAGTTAAGTATAGAGCCTTGAACTACACAATCATGGGAAATGAACTATTTAAGAAGACTCCTGAAGGGGTTTTGTTGAAATGCCTAAATGAAAACGAAGCGTATGTAGCAATTTCAAATGCCCATAGTGGAGCCTGTGGTGCCCATCAAGCAGGCCATAAAATGAAATGGCTTTTGTTTCGACAAGGTTTGTATTGGCCTTCCATGCTTAAGGACTGCATAGAATATGCGAAAGGCTGTCAAGAGTGTCAAAAACACGCAGGGATACAACGCGTTCCTGCCAGTGAGTTGCATTCGATTATCAAACCTTGGCCTTTCAGAGGGTGGGCTTTAGATTTAATTGGTGAGATAAAGCCCGCGTCATCCAAGAACCAACGTTATATACTAGTTGGGATTGATTATTTTACCAAATGGATAGAGGCTGTTGCCCTAACAAACGTGGATCAGGAAACAGTGATCAATTTTATCCAAGATCATATTATTTATAGGTTTGGGCTTCCTGAGACGATCACTACAGACCAAGGAACGGTGTTTGTTGGTCGAAAGATGCAAGATTTTGCTGAACAATTGGGTTTTAAGCTAATGACTTCGACGCCTTACTATGCTCAAGCAAATGGCCAAGTTGAAGCAGCCAACAAGGTTATAATTAGTTTAATTAAAAAGCACGTTGCCCAGAAGCCAAAGAATTGGCATAAGACCTTGGATCAAGTCCTATGGGCGTGTAGGAATTCTCCTAAAGAGTCAACAGGTTCGACACCTTTTCGACTAACATATGGTCACGATGCCGTGTTACCTGTTGAAATAATGATGCAGTCGATTCGAGTACAAAGGCAATGGGAACTACCCCCTGACCACTATGAGAACATAATGTTAGATGAGTTAACAGACGTGGACGAGGAAAGGTTGCAGGCGTTAGATGCTTTGATTCGACAAAAAGAGCGAATTGCTAGAGCATATAACAAAAGGGTTAAATCCAAACTCTTTGACGTAGGAGAATTAGTTTGGAAAGTCATCCTCCCCATGGACAGACGAGATCGAGTCTTTGGAAAATGGTCACCCAATTGGGAAGGACCATTTAAGATTTCTCAAGTTTTGTCAAATGGAGCTTATGAGATTGAAGAGTTAACCCCTGAGAAACGTTCAGTCAATATGAATGGCAAATATTTAAAGAAGTACAAGCCAATGTTGCAAGAAATAACCATAAAAAATGAATAACGCAAGAGTAAAATTTGCGAAATGGTAAAAGGAAATGCCAATAA
Source organism: Trifolium pratense (assembly GCF_020283565.1). Classification (NCBI taxonomy): domain Eukaryota; kingdom Viridiplantae; phylum Streptophyta; class Magnoliopsida; order Fabales; family Fabaceae; genus Trifolium; species Trifolium pratense. The sequence continues at coordinate 44,364,915 of NC_060062.1, read as the reverse complement.
TCAAGTTTTATTCCGTATAAAATCAACAATACAACCAATCATTCAAGAATGTTCAAGAAAATACAAGAAATGGTTGAATTGTTGAAAGATAACCACTTAAGGTTTACCCTGAACCCGAGTTCCCTCATCCTTCGAATCAGAATTGGAAAGTTCTGAGATCTGAGAGTCTTCATCCTCAGAAGAAGGAGTTGGAGTTCCTGGGTATTCTTCATCAGGCTCTAGGGTACTGAGGAACTCAAGGTAATCCTCATCTTCATCATCTGAACTAGAGCTTGAAGAATCAGAAGAGAGAATGATGGTTTCTACTACCTTAGCTGGTGCCGGCCTAGGGCGAAGGATTCTAGTGCGTGGAGGTTTGGAAGCTGGAATCTTGGTTCGTCCCCTTCCAAGAGGACGTGGTGTACTTGAGCCCGGGGTAGAGGAAGGAAGATTTTTCTTGCTATCCATTCTTTGTGGAGAGGTGTTGATGCGTTAATTGGTGCAAAGTGCTGAACAAAAGAGTTGCAAGGCGTGGGTATTTATAGAAGGGTTAATACGCGTTAATAGCTAGGCAGTTACAACTAACCACGGTCAGTTTGCATGGGAAATGCCATTGCATTAATGCTTGAAGCTATGTAGTCAATTATGTTGACTGCTTTGGGAACATGTTCGCTTCATTCCTTACAAAGTGCCGTTAATAAGGCTTGGGAGAGTGGCCCAAAAGAAGGAAAGCAAACAACAACAAAGGAATAAAAGACTCAGCCAATATATAAACATGCAGCATTAAAAAGTCAAAACGGGCATATATTCAAAAAGCATGTGCGAAATTGTTCGACAGTTGCTAGTGTTAGAAGATTCACAATTACAACATCCAAAAGAGAACAAAAAACTTAAGACAAAAAGAAAATTTATAAAGTCAAGGTTGTTGTTGAGATGGTGAAGGAGGCTTTCGATTGGCTGCTTGGAATTGGTAATACTGAGTTCGAATAGACACCAGTTTACGCTGTAGCATGTTTTTATCACTAGCAAGGTGCTCAACTCGTTTCTGGACAGCTAGGCCATCACTGTAATGTTGGATGCCTTCACGTGCTAGTTCATCAAGCTTGACCTTTTGTGCTTCGATAGCTACTGCAGCTAGCTTTTCCATCTTAGCCTCTTCCTGTCGAACCTTTTCCTTCAGCGCTTCGATTTCAGATTGCCATTGAGCAATATTATTCTCACAAGCCACAAGCTGCTCAAGAGCTTCATCAGAGGCAGCTTTGATAGTTGTGACTTCTGCATTGCAATTATTAGCTTGCTCGAAATGGTGCTGCTGGGTTGCAAGCAGAGATGTCAAAAGGCTGCTAGTCCTGGTTAGGAGCTGAGACTGACTAACGAATTGTTCTAAAAAGGTTTCAGCCTGAGTCACTAAAAGGAACATGGCTTCGTCAGTCCTTGGGTTCTGCAGCTTGCGAAACAGGGCTTTGATATTGTAGTATATAGAAGAATCATGTTCAAGCAGGCCCAGCATATCCCCATTAAGGATCTCTCGCCTAAATCTGATTTCGTGCTCAAACTGTTCTTGCGCAAGTGCATCTTCCTTGTCTTCCGTGTTCCCAACAGCAGAGCTAGAGGCGCCATGACTTGATAAAAGCTTGTTGAGTGCATCTGCCGGGGTTAAATCTCTTAGCTCTTTGGCAAGTTCAGCCGGTAAGACAACAGTAGGAGGAGGTTTCGACACAGAGGTTCCCTCTTCACCAAGTGAATCACCAATGCAGGAGTTCCCATCATCAGAGTCGAAAAGGTCAGCACTGGGTGAACTGGACTCATGGTTTGACCCACTTGGTTGTGGTTGATTGGTAGTGGAATGTTCGCCATCAACAGTTGGCCTTTGTTCATTGGAAAGGTTGGCAGCAGGGTCAACTTGAAAATTGGTTGGAGGATCATTTTCAGCTAATACTTGGGCAGGGTCCGTCAAAGGACTTTGTTGCGGTAGGCCTTGATCAAGTTGGTCTTCTTCATTGCTAGGCTTAAGGGTATCATCTTCGAAAGCGTGGTGAGGCGAGCCAAGAGCTTTGGGTGGTGATGAGGTTTCAGTAAAGACGGCCGTTTCGACAGGCTGAGGAGATGAAGGTTTTTCTGCCACACTTGCAGGATGCGTACCACTTGGTCCTTCGACCATCCCTTCAGCCGCTTTGCTAGGAGCAGGCTCATCTTGAGGAATAACCTGGGCAGAACTTTTTGACTGAAATAAATGAAACCATGAAAGAATGAGTAACACAGTCAAGGGCTGAAGAAGTAATAAGAAGTAAGAATGGCCTACTTGGGCTTGAGGGGTAGCAGAAGCTTCAGGCTGTGAAGTTGTTTCTTTTGCAGTAGCAGAAGCCTCGACAACAGTGGCTGCAGCAGGAGACTTTCTGTGCTTCTTTTTCTTCTTTTTCTTCCTCTCCGATTGCTCTAAAGGAGGGCCCTCAGGTGATGCCAGAGTATCAGGTTGTGCCTCAATCTCAGAGGACTTGTGTTCAGGAGTACCTTCTTGGTTGGGTTGGTGTTCTTTTTTCTTCTTCTTCTTTTTCTTCTTCTCATCAGTAATGGGTTCAGCGTTATGAGGGAGATCTTGAATAATGGCAGCGTCAGTCTGCTCAGGGATGGTCGAAAGAACAGGAATATCCTACAGGCCACAGTTTAGTAAGTTCACATTCAAGACAAAAGAAAAAGAAATCTTAAGCTAAATGGATACCTTATCTGGAGCACTCGAACAAGTGGCTGGAATAGGTCTTTGTTTCTTCGAAACAGAAGGAGTTTCAGTTGAATGAGACCTTTTGCGCGAAGCAATCTGGAAAGGGCATATCAAAGTTAATATGGACACCCTACAAAAGTATGAGAAGCCACAAAAAAGGCAAAGGCCTACCTTTAGTTCAACCTTAGGTGGTGGAGGAAGAGGTTTGCTAGAATTGCTAGAACCTGCCTTCGACTTACTCCCTGCATTGGAGAAGTGCGCATAAGAGAAAAGCACGCAAGGTGAAAAAATTATGCAAGTAAAAGTAGAACCAAAAGAATACCTCTGGCGTTCAATTTCGACTTAATCTTGTTCAGAATAGATGAGTCGAACCCATTAGTGATAGCAGTGAGTAAGGCAGTCTTGTCAACCAGGCGTCCTTCATAGTGTCGAGACCACCAGGTAAAAAATTCCCTAGTGCAGGCATGTGAGGGAGCGAAGTCGAATGGGGTAAGCTCATAAGAAGGTTGATTGAAGTGGTTCAAGAATGAATGGAACTGTGGTTCTGTCATGCCATGCTTGCCTAAACAAACCTCCCTCTCTTCCAAGTATATGCTCTTAGGGAGTATTTGAGTTAAGCCAAATTGGCGAGACACCAGGTTTGGGAAGTAGCCAACTAACCCAAAATCTCCAGAGGTCAAGCCAATTCGACAAGACAAGACTGTAGGCATCAAGTAAGCATTCCAAATGTTGTTGGTTATCATCTCAAATTCTGGTGGAGAAGGAAATCTGTGAGTAAACCAAGGAGGACCAAGTGGCCTATCCACAAAAGGAGCAAAGCTAGGCTTGAACTTCTTCAGGCTGAGAAAAGCATTAAAATACTGTTGGAAAGCTACATCATAACCAAGGCCTCTTTCCCTAGGAACCATCCTCGCCAACCTTGTGCCTTCGATTTGGCGCGTTCTCGATTCCTCATAGTATGGCTCAGGCAAGAAAAGGTCGAGCTCAGCATGAAAGGTAGCAGTTAGCCATAATTGCAGCAACCAAAAAGGGCCAGCACCCAAAAAGGTAGATCCATCGCCTGTTCTCTTAAGGTGTTCGCAGGCATCCCTCATGGATTCATAAAGACATCCAAGCACAAGTCGAGCAAAATTGAATTGCTGACATTCATGTAGTTGAATAGCCATAGGGATGAATTTCTTGGCTACTTGGAGAGATTGAGTGCAGAAGACATACTGCGATAGCCACAAGGTTAGGAAAGCAACGTGTTCTTCGTCACTCACTTCGTCACTAGTCTTTCGATTTTCCACAATGTATTTGGAGTAAGACTTGTTTCGAAAATCAAATTTGATGGTGTCGGAAGCCTTGCAAGGATCATAAGTGTCGCCAAGAGGCGATAAGCCAGTAATGGCCGCAACATCCAACAGTGTAGGAGTCATCATGCCACATTCGAAGTGGAAGGTGTTGGTAGAAGACTCAAAGAAGTGTAAAGCAGCAATAATCATCTCTTGCTGGTATTTAAGGCCTGTCCGAGAGAGCTGAATAAGGTCATAAATACCACAGGCTTGCCAAATATCAGCCTTATCACGTTGTACCCTGTCTAACCAGCCAAGGTATTGGTCATTCAAAGAAGGAGCCGATCGAAACACTCTGTTAGGCGCCTTGATATAGCTAAAATTATAGGGTTCACTAATGAAAACCCTAGGAGCACAAGGTTTATAAACAGGAAAGATAGACAGAACCTTGGAATTACGGCTTTTATCACTTGGTTTAGGTCCCCCAAACGCATGCACCAAGTTATCAACAGAATAAGGAAAGATTAATTGACTTTCCCAAAACTTTTGCAAGTCCAGACGCAACGATGGTTCTGGAACCACATCCTCATCGTAAGAAGAAAGAGTGGAGGCGGTCCACTTACCGGCGTAAGGAAGGAATTTTCTGACACCTGAATCTGACGCCATTGATGAAGGTGTAAAGATGGTGTAAAAGAATGGATTAGGGTTAAATTTGGGAATCACAGGTTGTTTGAGATAGTTGAGGAGAATTCAAGTGAAAAGGAAAGTAATAGCTTGGTGATAAACAAAAAGGTGAGAACAAGAAGTCTTTTGAAAGCAAGAATTCAAGAAAGAATCGCAGAAGATGAAGAAGAAGATGAACAGTTGACAGAGCGAAAATTGGAGAAAAACGCAATAAAGGAAGAATCTGGCTATTTATAGAGGCACACGGATTGAGGAAAATAGCAAAGTTTTTTCAACTTCCTAGGTTGACAAGTGTCCAAACCCCTTGACAGGGGGAAAGAAAAAACAAGTTGTGGAGCCAATCCAAAGTTTTGAATGGCAGCCTAAACGATAGGAGAGATAAATGGAAAAGAAAGTTATCCATTAATACTTTCAAAAATGCCACTTCCTCTTTCGATAGACACCGTCGAAAATGGCATTTTTGGGGGGCAATTTGTTGGACATAAATTTGGTATTTATCAATTAAATATAATTGGTGGGTCCAATATTTATTTTGGGGGTTATATTATCAAAACAAAACTTTCAAAGTTGATGTCGAGAACTCCCTATGTCGAAGCAGAAAAGCGTTTCGAGAGCTGTAGAAGATGCGTATAGTTTTGGTTTTACCAGGAGGCTATCGAAGGCGCAAAATCGAATCGAGAGATAGTTGGGCCAAGCCCAAAAAAGAAACAACGAATGGCCCAAAAGATCTTGGCGCGCGCTGAAGGAATGAAAGATGAAAGTGGAGAACGTGGTCGACGTGGCAAATGAAGGAGCGTCCAGATGATCGAGAAACAGTTACCACTTAGTAGTAGTATTTATAGTAGTTTTTCATTCGGAACAAGGGTCACAAAATTTATACAAACATTCTCTCTAAAAATTCTAAGTACTCAGCGATCGAACGAACGGAATTCGAAGGAGAAATGTATGTTTTGTGAACCATCTTTATTTGTAATTGTTTTTCATTCAATGCAATGCAATTTGTTTTCCAGTAATTTTTTCTAAGTCTGAATCCAGATACTTGCTTGAGAAACTGCTACTTCGAGGCGATTCGAATTAGTTTCTCTTGTATGCTTTAAAATATTTTAATTCCTAAGTGTTTGTTTCCTTAGTCAAACGAACATTCAAACAGTTTTCTTGAAACGAATAAACACAAAATTGTCCTGAGATTTACTAGTTGATCTCGCGAGTTTAAATACTTAAACTAGCGGTTGTTTACCAAATACCAACGTAAACACTCACACACTGACATTATTTCTTTTTTTTGTTGGTAGAAATTTTTTTTTCCTAAAAAAAGACTAAAATAAGTTTTTTTACGCAAATAATTTTGTTATGAAAAAGTAAAACCGTTACACGCACGTAGCCACGTACTACGCATTGGAAATTATAAGTGCGGCTTATCAAAAAAAAAAAAAAAAAAAAAAAATAAGTGCGGCTTTGCTTACAACTTTTCAATATATATAGATGTGTGGCACATGGCAACAATGAATCTAAGGGCTGAGATTAAAATGTTAAAATTTAATTGAAAAAAAGAAATAGAAAGAGAGAAACTGTGTTAACGTTCTCTTCGTTTTGAATCCCTTTTAATTTTGTTCACATCACTCAATTTTCTATTTTTTTTGCATTCCTGAGGATGACGGTGATGAGAGGAGCCACGGCGGTGGCAACGGCTGAGAGGAAGAGGAACAGTCTGGATGAGGCGCTGATAGGAAAAGGGAGAAAGAAGAGAACGCCTTAATCGCATCCCTTAGATTCATTGTTGCTAGGGTTTTCTATTTTATGCTCGATCGTTTGCTACGGTAATTTTTTCAACTTTCTTTCCATATATTTGCATTTTGATTCTTCATTAACACAACAATATTCAATCTTCTGCTTCATAAATTCAAAACCCTTTTTTCTTTTATTATGAAAATTAGGGTATAAACCCTAAATCAAAATCCATTCAATTTGATAAAAGATATAACTTTACCCATTTTTTTTCTTTCATTTTTGATCATTCAAGAACATTCAATCTTCTGCTTCAGAAAAACTAAAAAAAAAACCTTAATCGTGCAAAAAGACAGTTTTGGGATAATTATGGGATAATTCAAGAAAATTCAATCTTCTCCTTGAAAACAGGAAACTTTAATTCAAGAAACGTTTTCTGGCCCAAAAAATTTCAATCCTCTGCTTATTGGTTTATAATCAATACCTATTGGAAATGATCAATGATGGGTTTTCGATTTTCTCATGCATCTATAATGTCTCCCTTAACTTGAAATTACCTTCTAAATAGTGTGAACACAGACACAACACTGACACATATAATTACATAATTTACATTCAATTATTCCAAATTATTACCGGTGTCGACATTTCCGTGTTAGTGTCATAGCTATATCTATCTCAATGCTGATATTTTATGAAATAAAACATATATCTAGACAGACCCAAGTGAGTAAATACTGGTTTAACTAAGTTTCAAATACACTTCTTTACAGGATGTAGCTGAAGAAGTTAAGCAGATTCATAATGTTATGGGAGCTGGTGTAGATGTTACCTTTGATTGTGCTGGTTTTAACAAAACCATTACTACAGCATTGAATGCTACTCAACCAGGTGGCAAAGTTTGTCTAGTTGGAATGGGACATTCCGAAATGACTGTGCCACTCACACCAGCTGCTGCAAGGTAATCCGACTTCGTCCAAAAGTATGTACCAAAGATACTTACAGGGACTAAAACTAAAGTGTTATATTAGCAGGGACTAACATCATATCATATTTAAACCAAAATTAAATAAAATGTTATATACTGACAAAATGTATATAATGTGACTATATTATAGACCCCTTTAAAATATTTACATAAATTAAGAAAAATAAGTATGTGTGTATATAATGTGATTATTCATAGTGATGCATGGATGGATATATAATCTTAATGACCCTAGTCCCTGAATGTGAAAGTTAGTTGTTGCCTTAATTGCTACTCAAGCAATTGTCTAGATCGGTGTCTGATTTTGTATTAAAAAAATTATGAATTTTTATTCATAGTGATGCATGAATGTATATATATATATATTCTGCTTTGATGACCCTTAGTCCCTAAATTCAATTATGCAACTGTGATTAATAGAAAAGTTTTGTAAAGGTTGGATGCCTCAATGACCTTTGAGAAAAATGCATTATGAATTCCTTATTCATAATGGAAAAATAGGATGGTGGCTGTACAATTGATTTTGCATTATGAACTTAATGACCCTTGTCCCAAATGTTATATACCAATTGGAAATGTTGGAAGAACTTGATGACCCTAGTCCCTGAATATGAAAGCTAGTTGTTGCCTTAATTGCTACTAAAACAATTGTCTTGATCGGTGTCCGCTTTTCTATTAAAAAAAATTATGAATTTTTATTCATAGTGACGCATGAATGGATATATATTCTTAATGACCCTAGTCCCTGAATATGAAAGCTAGTTGTTGCCTTAATTGCTCCTCAAGCAATTGTCTCGATTGGTGTCCGCTTTTCTATTAAAAAATATTATGAATTTTTATTCATAGTCATGCATGAATGGAGACATATTCTTAATGACCCTAGTCCCTGAATGTGAAAGCTAGTTGTTACCTTAATTGCTACTCAAGCAATTGTCTCTATAGGTGTCCTCGTTTCTATTAAAAAATATTATGAATTTTTATCCATAATAATGCATGAATGGGTACAGATTCTGCTTTGATGACCCTTAGTCCCTAAATTCAATTATGCAACTGCAATTAATGGAAAAGTTTTGTAAGGGTTGGATGCCTCAATGACCTTTGAGAAAAATGCAATATGAATTCTTTATTCATAATGGAAAAATAGGATTGTGGCTTTAGAATTCATTTTGCATTATGAGCTTAATGACCCTTGTCCCAAATGTTACATACGTTGGAAATGTTGAATGAACTTAATGACCCTAGTCCCTGAATATGAAAGCTAGTTGTTGCCTTAATTGCTACTCAAGCAATTGTCTCGATCGGTGTCTGCTTTTCTATTAAAAAAGTTATGAATTTTTATTCATAGAGATGCATGAATGGATATATATTCTTAATGACCCTAGTCCCTCATATGAAAGCTAGTTGTTACCTTAATTGCTACTCAAGCAATTGTCTTTGTTGGTGTCCACTTTTGTATTTAAAAAAATTATGAATTTTTATTCAAAGTGATGTATGAATGGATATATATTCTTAATGACCCTAGTCCCTGAATGTGAAAGCTAGTTGTTGCCTTAATTGCTACTCAAGCAATTGTCTCGATCGGTGTCTGCTTTTGTATTAAAAAAAATTATGAATTTTTATTCATAGTGATGCATGAATGGATATATATTCTGCTTTGATGACCCTTAGTCCCTAAATTCAATTTTGCAACTGAAATTAGAAGTGATTTTGCATTATGAACTTAATGACCCTTGTCCCTAATGTTAAATAAGTTTTGTAAGGGATGGATGCCTCAACGACCTTTGAGGAAAATGCATTATGAATTCATTATGAATTCTTTATTGATGATGGCTTTAGAAGTGATTTTGCATCATTGACTTAATGACTCTTGTCCCAAATGTTACATAAGTTTTGTAAGGAATGGATGCCTCAATGACCATTGAGGAAAATGCATTATGAATTCTTTATTCATAATAGAAAAGTTGGATGGTGGCTTTAGAAGTGATTTTGCATTATTGACTTAATGACCCTTGTCCCAAATGTTACATAAGTTTTGTAAGGGATGAATGCCTCAATGACCATTGAGGAAAATGCATTATGAATTCTTTATTCATAATGGAAAAGTTCGATTGTGGCTTTAGAAGTGATTTTGCATTATGGACTTAATGACCCTTGTCCCAAATGTTACATAAGTTTTGCAGGGTATGGATGCCTCAATGACCTTTCTGGAAAATGCATTATGAATTCTTTATTCATAATGGAAAAGTTCGATGGTGGCTTTCAAAGCAAAGCAATTTTAATATGAAATTTTACTCAAAATGTGGATGGTGTCGGTTGTCTTTTTATGACCGTAATTGTGAAACTGTCACTAGTGGTATGGTATACATGTTCAAGATTCTAATAGCAACCATGTATTCTACCAAATTACCCAACTACATCCCATTTTAATGGTATGACGTGGAGAACTAGTTGATTCTTATTGGATGTCAGTGTAACATTAATTTACACTGACAAAACATATCCAATAAACTCAAATTGAAAGTTGAACTGTGGTAATTTTCATCGGCGGCAGATTGCTGAAGGCCAAAAATATTCCAACCACACCAACGTGGCAAGTCACCTGTAGCGGTTGACCAAAAATCTGTCACGCTACAGTGGTGCCATCGGCCTTATTCAACAACACTGACACCGAGTACATTGATTGTGCAACTTCGTCATTAATCGAATGCAAAGAATCCAAATGTAATATTTATGTTAAATCATTGGCTTACTTAATTTTTTATGTTTGAAGGACCTCATGATGTCAGAATTAGAATGATAGCTGTTGGAATCTGTGGGAGTGATGTTCACTACCTCAAGGTAGATATTGTTACCGTTACATCCGATTTCAATATTCGACAAAAAAATATAAATCCGATTTCAATTTCCAACATAATCTGTATTCTGTTATTTCCTGCACTTATCCATGTTCTGTCTAGTAAACAGTTTCAATGTTTATTGGATTATTTGTATTACTTTAAGACAATGAGATGTGCAGATTTTATAGTTAAAGAACCGATGGTTATTGGTCACGAGTGTGCTGGGATCATAGAAGAAGTCGGTAGTCAGATACAGACTTTGGTGCCTGGTGACCGTGTGGCAATCGAGCCTGGGATTAGTTGTTGGCCTTGTGACCATTGCAAACTTGGTCGATATAATCTTTGCCCTGAGATGAAGTTTTTTGCTACTCCACCAGTTCATGGTTCCTTGGCTAATCAGGTTGGTTGAAACATTCACTTCTCAAAGTATTTCCTTTGCATGGTTACGTTCAAGGTTGCGGTTATGTTGCAAACCTTTGTACTGCAGAAAAATGTGACAGGTGCCGGTGCAATTGTGGTTGTGGACACAATTTTGTTAATTTGGAAGAGCATTCAATCTTCTGCTTGAAAACAGGAAACTTTAATTCAAGAAACGTGTTTTGTCCCAAAAACTTTCAATCTTCTGCCTATTGGTTTATAATCAATACATATTGGAAATGATCAATGACGGGTTTTCGATTTATTCATTCTTGATTATTCAAATACTTTCAAATTTCTGCATCAATAAAAAGTGAAATTTCAAATTTTTTAAGGATTGGATGTCTTGATGCCTAAAAAATGTTGGATAAATTACTTAATGACCCTAGTCCCTGAATGTGAAAGCTAGTTGTTGCCTTAATTGCTACTCAAGCAATTGTCTCTATCGGTGCCCGTTTTTCTATTAAAAAAAATTATGAATTTTTATTCATAGTAATGCATGAATGGGTATATATTCTGCTTTGATGACCCTTAGTCCTAAATTCAATTATGCAACTGCGATTAATGGAAACGTTTTGTAAGGGTTGGATGCCTCAATGACCTTTTAGAAAAATCCATTATGAATTCTTTATTCATAATGAAAAAATAGGATGGTGGCTTTAGAATTGATTTTGCATTTTGAACTTAATGACCCTTGTCCCAAATTTTACATACGTTGGAAATGTTGGATGAACTTAATGACCCTAGTCCATGAATATGAAAGCTAGTTGTTGCCTTAATTGCTACACAAGCAATTGTCTCAATTGGTGTCCACTTTTCTATTTAGGTTTCCGCTTTTCTATTAAAAAATATTCTGAATTTTTATCAATAATAATGCATAAATGGGTACAGATTCTGCTTTGATGACCCTTAGTTCCTAATTTCAATTATGCAACTGCAATTAATGGAAAAGTTTTGTAAGGGTTGGATGCCTTAATGACCTTTGAGAAAAATGCATTATGAATTCTTTATTCATATTGGAAAAATAGGATGATGGCTTTAGAATTGATTTTGCACTATGAACTTAATGACCCTTGTCCCAAATGTTACATACGTTGGAAATGTTGGATGAACTTAATGACCCTAGTCCCTGAATATGAAAGCTAGTTTGTGCAAAAACCTCACTTCTCTAATATCAAGCTTCAAAATTAGAGGTTGGAGGAGAGTTTGATTGATTAAGAAAAATGGGTAAAGGTGGAATGTCAGTTGATGATGATCTTGTTGATCAACAGAACATGGCTGCATGGCTTGTTGGTTTAAACACTCTCAAGATTCAACCTTTCAATCTTCCTTCTCTTGGTATTCTTCTTAATTTTCCTATATAAATTCCATTCTATTACTATTATTATTGTTGTTATTGTATTGATTAAAATATATGATTCAACATTCTATAACATGGTTTGGATTAAGTTCATTGTTAAAAATTTGGGATTTGTATTTTCTGTAGTTGAAAAATTAATCAAGTTTACACAGTCAAGTAATTCTGAACTTTGGATTAATTAATAAATTGGATTCGAAATTTGGAAATGGTTTTCGGATTAAGTTCATCTTTAAAAATTTGGGATTTGGATTCTCTTTAGTTGATAAAAAAATGATGATGTTTACACAGTCAAGCAATTCATAAATTTGATCAATTAATATATCGGATTCAAAATTCAAAGAGAAAATAGGATACACACTCGCAGTGTAAAATTATTGTACACTATCATCCAATAGCAATCATGTATTCCGCCAAATCACCCCACTATATCCCACTTTAATGGTATGACGGGGATAAATGGTTGATTCCTATACTGACAAAGCATATCCATTAAACTCAATTGAAACTTGAACTGTGGGAAATTTCATCGACGGCAGATTGCCGAAGGGCAGAAATCTGCCAAACACACCAATGTCGCCTATAGTGGTTGACCAAAAATCTGTCATGCTACGATGGCGCTATCGCCCGTATTTAACAACACTGATTCTGAGTACGGTTTGGATTGATTGTGCCAACTTCGTCATTAATCGACTGCAGAGAATCCAAATGTAATATTTATGTTAAATCATTGGCTTACTTCATTTTTTATGTTTGAAGGACCACATGATATCAGAATTAGAATGAAAGCTGTTGGAATCTGTGGGAGTGATGTTTACTACCTCAAGGTAGATATTGTTACTGTTACATCCGATTTCAATATTCGACAAAAAAATATAAATCCGATTTCAATTTCCAACATAATCTGTATTCTGTTATTTCTTGTACTTAACTATGTTCTGTCTAGTAAACAGTTTCAATTTTTGTTGGATTATTTGTATTACTTTCAGACAATGAGATGTGCAGATTTTAAAGTTAAAGAACCAATGGTTATTGGTCACGAGTGTGCTGGGATCATAGAAGAAGTCGGTAGTCAGGTACAGACTTTGGTGCCTGGTGATCGTGTGGCGATCGAGCCTGGGATCAGTTGTTGGCGATGTGACCATTGCAAACTTGGTCGATATAATCTTTGCGCTGAGATGAAGTTTTTTGCTACTCCACCAGTTCATGGGTCCTTGGCTAATCAGGTTTGTTGATGAAATTTGCAACTTCTCAAAGTATTTCCTATGCATGGTTGCGTTTGTGGTTCCGGACACCACAAAAACCTTTATATTGCAATTGCGGTTTCTGACCGCAATTAAAACCATTGATCTTTGTCCAAATGGAAGTTTATTTTTCATTTCTAAATATAAGAATTGTCGAGGAACGATGACAGTATGAAGTTAAAACTCACATACAAGTAAGGTATCATCAGGATGCAAAACAGGATTATCTTTATCTGCAGAATATTAAAATGACTTTACAAATATTGTTAAAATCGAAAATTCAGCATAATGAAAGCAGATAAATAAACGCATAAAAGCACAACAATTGATAACAAAGTTTGCAACTATGCTTATGTCTCCAATATGAGAATGACTGTTGTAGTTTTATATTATGTAATATTCTGGGTTACAGAGAATAAAACTGTGTAAATTCTATGATGACGTTCTGCTACGCTCGTTGCACTTTTAGCTTCACTTGCTCTGTTACACCACACTTGATGGTCTCCAGCAAATATGAACCATACTCGATAAATATCTAATAGATGAAAATGATAATATTGAATTCCATTCCATCGGTTCTTGTTCTCAGATTTGTTTTCTTTATTGACTCACATCAACCAATAGTAGCATTGTTCATCTTAGCACTTGATTCTACAATTGTTCTATATATAAATGTATAGTCGGTGGAAGAATATATTTTGAAATTAAGTTATACCCTACAATTGATTATTCAATTGTTCTTATAATGTATTCTGGTGAATTGATCGTTTTATGCAATCCAGATATTCTGCAGTGAACCCTAATTCAGCCTATAGATACCCTTTTCGGAGCTCTTTAAGTACCACGTCATAACACTTATCCACATTACTCAAATGATAATGTTGAACACTGGTCTCATATGCCAGTACTTGTATATATGCATGTCACATACACTATCTAACAATATTTGTCTGCGGTTAAATCAAATAAAACTATGTTTGAGTTAGAATTTCTCTCTTCAGATAGTACATCCAGCAGACCTATGTTTTAAATTACCAGACAACGTGAGTTTGGAGGAAGGGGCAATGTGTGAACCATTAAGTGTCAGCGTTCATGCGTGTAGGCGAGCTAGTATCAGACCAGAAACAAATGTGTTGATTATGGGAGAAGGACCTATCGGACTTGTTACAATGCTTTCAGCTCGCGCTTTTGGTGCACCTAGGATTGTCGTTGTGGATGTGGACGACCATCGTTTATCTGTTGCAAAAAGTCTCGGTGCAGATGATATTGTTAAAGTTTCAACAAACATTCAGGTATTTTCAATCAGAAGTTCGTTGTTAAAAATTTGGGATTTGGATTCTCTTTAGTTGATAAAAAATAATGATGCTTACACAGTCAAGCAATTCATAACTTGGGAATTTGGATCAATTAATATATTAGATTCAAAGAGGAAAGAGGATACGCACTGTCATCCAATAGCAACCATGTATTCTGCCAAATCACTTCACTACATCCCACTTTAATGACATGACGTGGAGAAATGGTTGATTCCTATTGGATGTCAGTGTAAAATTAATTTACACTGACAGAGCATATCCATTAAACTCAAATTAAAACTTGAACTGTGGGAAATTTTGACCAAAAATCTGTCACGCTACGGTGGTGCCATTGCCTGTATTTAACAACACTGACACTGAGTACGGTTTGGATTGATTGTGCCAAAATTGTCATTAATCAACTGCAGAGAATCCAAATGTAATATTTATGTTAAATCATTAGCTTACTTCGTTTTGTATGTTTGAAGGACCCGATGATATCAGAATTAGAGTGAAAGCGGTTGGAATCTGTGGGAGTGATGTTCACTACCTCAAGGTTGGTATTGTTACTGTTACATCCGATTTCAATATTTAAAAATAAATAAAATATACATTTAGATTCGGTGAGTTTGATGATCTTAATCTGGAAGTGATTTCCTACATAATCTGTATTCTGTAATTTTCATTCAAGATGTTATCTCCTGCACTTATCTATGTAGTATTTTATTACTTTCAGACAATGAGATGTGCCGATTTTATAGTTAAAGAACCGATGGTTATTGGTCATGAGTGTGCTGGGATCATAGAAGAAGTTGGTAGTCAGGTACAGAGTGGTGCCTGGTGCCCGTGTGGCGATGGAGCCTGGGATCAGCTGTTGGCATTGTGACCATTGCAAACTTGGTCGATATAATCTTTTCCCTGAGATGAAGTTTTTTGCTACTCCACCAGTTCATGGTTCCTTCGCTAATCAGGTTTGTTGAAAAAATTCACAACATCTCAAAGTATTTCCTTTGCATGGTTGAGTTTGTGGTTCCGGTTATGTTTCAAACCTTTGTATTGCAGAAAAATGCGACCGATGTCGGTGCAATTGCGGTTGTGATATTGTTGCGGACACTGCAAAATCCTTTATATTGCAATCGCAATTGCGGTTTCTGACCGTAATTTAAAACCATCTTTGTCCAAATGGAAGTTTACTTTTCATTCCTAAATATAAGAAATGTCGAGGAACGATGACAATATGAAGTTAAAATTCGCATTCTCGCATACAAGTAAAGTATCATCAGTAACCAAAAACAGCATTATCTTTATCTGAGAATATTATATGAATTTCACAAATATTGTTAAAAATAGCAAATTCAACCCTCAAGAAAGAAGATAAATAAACACACAAGAACACAACAATTGATAACAAAGTTTGTCAACAATGCTTTAGCTCCACTTGCTCTGTTACACCACACTCGAGCGTCTCCAGCAAATATGGACCATACTCAATAAATATCTAATAGATGAAAATTATAATATTGAATTTCATTCCATCGGTTCTTGTTAGATTTGTTTTCTTTATTCTTTTACATAATGTGCTTTTTCTTCATATTTACTCACATCAACCAATAGTAGCATTGTTCATCTTAGCGCTGATTCTACAATTGTTCTGTATATAAATGTATAGTCAGTGGAAGTGTATATTATGAAATAAAGCTATACTCTATAATTGATTCTACAATTGTTCTTATAATGTCCTCAGGTGAATTGATAGTTTTATGCAATCCAGATATTCTGCCGTGAACCTTAATTCAGCTTATAGATACCCTTTTCGGAGCCCTTTATGTACCACGTTGAGTTGTCTTTTCTACTCAAATGTGTCGGTCATAACACTTATCCACATTGCTCCACGTGGTAGTCTTTAGCTATCTTTTATATACCAACTGGTTTTCTCGCATGTGTTGAACACCGGTCTCATATCCAAGTACTTGTATATATGCATGTCACATACTCACACTGTCTAAGAATATTTGTCTGCGGTTAAATCAAATAAAACCATGTTTGAGTTACACTTTTCTCTTTTCAGATAGTACATCCAGCAGACCTATGTTTTAAATTACCAGAGAATGTGAGCTTGGAGGAAGGGGCGATGTGTGAACCATTAAGTGTCGGCGTTCATGCGTGTAGGCGAGCTAATATCGGACCAGAAACAAATGTGTTGATTATGGAATCAGGACCTATGGGACTTGTTACAATGCTTTCGGCTCGTACTTTTGGTGCACCTAGGATTGTCGTTGTGGATATGGATGACCATCGATTATCTGTTGCAAAAAGTCTCGGTACAGATGATATTGTTAAAGTTTCAACAAGCATTCAGGTATTTTCAATCAGAAGATTCTTAATATCACTTGAAAGTGAGGTTGGTTTATTTCGTATATTGAAAGAGGAATTGATACAAACCAAAATTCACAGATAACAAATAAAACAGTAATATAATAAGATGAATATAAAAGAAAGTTTTATTGATGAATTTGTGGAGTGAAGGTAAATACAGAACAGGAATAGAATTTCCAGATCTGACACAGGGTCACACCCCTATAGGAAGTTAGTACAACCTCCTACCCTTTCTCAAATATTAGCGCAATCTGAGATAATTCTTACATTCCTCTCTCCCCTCCTTATATCATGGAATTTGGTGGAGTGCTCTCCCTCACTCCTAAACACGTCCACAATCTTCTAGCAACCTTAGCCACTAAAGACTTTTCTGCCCTTCCTTCTAGAATATACCAACCAAGGTTTGGCCCTACTAGTCACTGAATGAATTAATTGCTGATGAGGTAAATCATCATTGGTTTGGGTCCTATCGATACTTCCTCCTTCAAAATGGACCTTGTCCTCAAGGTCAAATTTTGGAAATTGACTTATAATCATTAACTCCTCCTCCCAAGTTGCTTCCTCCACATTCTTGCCCTTTCAATGAATTAATAACTGTTTCACTTCCTCACCTTGCTGCTTCACTTTTAGTAGCAAGTACAGCCTCTGGTTCACAAATTTCTATTTTCTCTTCCAACAGGTCTGGTAGCTCTTTGTCTTCTTGATAATTTCCCACAACTTTCTTTAATAAAGATACATGGAAAACATGGTGAACTCTAGACCCCTCAGGCAGCTTGAGTTTATAAGCTACTTCCCCTACCCTTTCTATGATAGGATAAGGACCATAATACTTGGCTGCTAGTTTGGCATTTATTCTGTGGTGACTACAGATTGCTTCCTGTGAGCTCTAAGCTCTAAGAATGGTAAGTAGTGTTAAACCAGTACTCACCCCAATGAATCCATGTCACCCAAGTCTTTGGCTGATCAGCTATAAAACATCTTAGATAAGTTTCTAAACACCGGTTAACCACTTCGGTCTGCCCATCCGATTCTGGACGATAAGCTGTACTCATTTTAAGTTTGGTTCCTTGTGATTTGAATATCTCCCTCCAAAAACTACTTGTGAAAATAGGGTCCCTATCACTTACCATAGACAAAGGAATACCATGTAATCTGACTATTTCCTTACAAAAAATCTCTGCTATGCTTCTGGCTTGTATATGGATGCTTTAGTGGAATAAAATGTGCATATTTAGACAATCTATCAACCACCACCAAGATGGCCTCAAACTGTTTGGACTTGGGCAATCCTGTGATGAAACCTAAGGATATATCTTCCCATATTTGCTCAGGAATAGGGGGGATTTGAAGCAAACCCCCTGGGGAAGAGGCCATATATTTCTGTCTTTGGAATATATCACATTGCCTCACAAATTCCTGTATAGTAGTTTTCATACCAATCCAATATAAATTTGCAGCCATATATGTTTTGTAAAAACCTGAATGCCCTCCTTGAGGAGTAGAATGAAACTCTTGCGGTAGAATAGGAATGAGTTTAGATTGGCTGGAAATTACCAACCTATTTTCATGAAAAAGAGTACCTTTTTTGTAAATATATTCAGGCCATGATAAGGGATCTTGTTGAATCTCTGCAATGATTTTTTGTAATTTCTCATCTCCCTTTACTTCCGTTTTGATCTGCTCCTCTCGTGCCCAGGTTACTAAAGACCTCATAGTGTTCAATTCACTGCCTTCATATACTCTAGATAGGGCATCAACACCTTTGTTGAGCTTGCCTTGTTTATAAATAATATCAAAATCATAACCCATCAACTAGGCAACCCAGTTCCGTTGCTCTGCTGTTACTATCTTTTGCTGCATTAACTGCTTGAGGCTCCTTTGGTCAGTAGACATAACAACTGGTCTCTCCAAAAGATAAGGCCTCCAATGTTGAATTGCTAACACTACAGCCATTAACTCTTTTTCATAAGCTGATTTAGATAAGTTCCTGACTCCTAAAGCCTTGCTAAATTAAGCAACTGGTCTTTTGTCTTGCATTAAGATAGCCCCTATTCCTGTGCCTGAAGCGTCACATTCAATAACGAAATTTTTTGAAAAATCTGGTAGTGCTAACAATGGTGCCGTAGTAAGCTTCTGTTTGAAAGTATCAAAAGCTAACTGAGCCTCTTTATTCCATTTAAAATCATCCTTCTTAGTCAATTCTGTCAAGGGTTTGGCAAGCTTTCCATAATCCTTGATGAACTTCCTATAATATCCTGTGAGCCCCAAAAATCCTCTAACTCCTTTAACATTCTTAGGTTGTGCCCAATGAAGCACACCAACCACTTTACTGGGATCAACAGCCACTCCATTCCCTGTTATCACATGACCTAAATACTCCACTGAATGCTGAGCAAAGCTGCACTTCTTTTTGTTTACCACCAAACTATGAACAAACAGCAACTCCAACACCTCTTTAAGATGCTTCATATGAGAATTCCACTCTTGGCTATAAATCAGAACGTCGTCAAAAAACACCAAGACACTTTTTCTAAGCAGAGATATGAACACATTATTCGTGAGATCTTGGAATGTTGATGGGGCATTTGTTAACCCGAAAGGCATCACAAGGAACTCGTAGTGTCCCTCGTGAGCCCTAAATGCGGTTTTCTCAATATCAGAATCCTTCACCCTTACTTGATGGTAACCCGATTTAAGATCCAATTTAGTAAAAGAATTTAGCTCCATGTAATTCGTCTAATAATTCTTCAATAACAGGGATAGGAAATTTGTCCGGAATGGTTACCTTATTAAGCGCTCTGTAATCAACACACATTCTCCATGTGTTGTCCTTCTTCTTCACCAAAATAATGGGGCTAGAAAACGAGCTGGTACTGGGTCGAATGATCCCTGCATCTAACATCTCTTTGACTTGCCTTTCAATCTCATTTTTGTGGTGATGGGGATAACGATATGGACGCACATTTACTGCTCCATGTCTGTCGATGAGATTGATGGCGTGTTCCTTCTCCCTTCATGGAGGTAGGCTCCAGGGCGTTTGGAAAATGTGAGCGTACTTACCTAACACCTCCTCCAACTCCTGGTGTTGGTGTTCTGACAACACAGATTCGCAAATTGTTTGGAAAACGTTTGCGTACTCACCCATCACCCCCTCCCAACTTCGGTTTTGGGCTTTCTGACTTAACGAATTCACAAACCACCTTAGGCTCGACCCCCTTAATTCTCCACACCTCTCTTTCCTTCTTGGGCTTGGGCTTTTCTAAGACACTTTGTAATGCAACTATGAACTTTTTGCACCCCTCCTTACTTCCAAGCGTTACCCATTTCCCTTGCTCCCAAAAACTCATAATATGTTGCTTCCAATTAATAATGGTGTCTCCCAAAGTTTTTCACCATTTGTGAAAACTGAATATATTATTATATTTCAAGTTATGAATAATTTACAATCACTAATGTGTTTATATAGGCTATTCTAACCTAATTAGCTCATGGGCCGAATACAAATTACTAATAGAAGATTACTCCTTATAATAGAATATTTACTATTTATTTACAACACTCCCCCTCAAGCTGGTGAATGAATATTTATCATTCCCAACTTGGAAACAATTCTTTCAAGGTTATTGCCGTTCAGTCCCTTAGTTAGAAGATCTGCAAGGTTGCCTTGGGAAGAGACATATGGAGTGCAAATTAGACCACTATCTAATTTTTCTTTGATGAAGTGTCGGTCAACTTCAATATGTTTGGTCCTATCATGTTGCACTGGATTATGAGCTATGCTAATAGCAGATTTATTATCACAATAGAGTTTCATTGGTTCATCACTCTTTATCCTCAAGTCTTCCAAGATGCTTTTCAGCCATGGTAATTCACATATACCTTGTGACATTGCCCTGAACTCTGCTTCAACACTAGATCTGGATACCACGCTTTGTTTTTTACTCTTCCAAGTCACAAGATTTCCACCTAAAAAAGTGCAATATCCTGTAGTTGATCTCCTATCCACAATTGGCCATGCATAGTCAACATCAGTATATGCTTCAAGTCCCACACTTCCATTTCGTTCGAACAAAATTCCTCTACCTGGAGTTCCTTTCAAATATTGAACAATTCGGAGTGTAGCTTGTAGATGAATCTCCTTTGGTTGGTGCATGAATTGGCTGACCAAGCTTACAGCAAAAGTAACATCAGGTCTAGTATGTGATAAATATATTAGTTTGCCGACCAATCTTTGATACATTTCCTTATTAAATGCAACATCTTCTTCTGCATTCCCCAACTTTATATTTGGATCAATTAGTGTACATGCAGGCTTGCATGCTGTCTTGCCAGTCTCTTGCAAAAGGTCGGTAATGTATTTTTGTTGGGATATGAAAATTCCTTTCTTAGAGTGATCCACTTCTATTCCCAAAAAAATACTTCAATTTTCTCAAGGTCTTAATCTCAAATTCCTTGGCTAAGTGTTGACTTAACATTTGCTACTCCTCTTCATCATCGCCTGTTACGATAATGTCGTCCACATACACCAATAACACTATGACTCCCCCTGACTCAGAGTGTTTAACAAATAAAGTATGGTCTCCTTGACTTTGTTTGAAGCCCAAACCAACCATAACTTTAGTGAATCTTCCAAACCAAGCTCGTGGTGATTGCTTTAGTCCATATAAAGCCTTTTTTAACTTACACACGATGTTGGCAGCAATATCTTCACGATATCCAGGGGGTACATCCATGTAGATCTCTTCTTCAAGTTCTCCATGAAGGAAAGCATTTTTTACATCAAATTGCTGCAAGTTCCAATTGTAATTAGCTGTTAAAGATAATATCACCCTAACAGTATTTATTATTGCAACCGGAGCAAATGTCTCTTGAGTAATATATTCCATAAGTCTGAGTGAACCCTTTGGCTACCAATCTTGCCTTATACCTCTCAATAGATCCATCAGCCTTGTATTTTACAGTGCATACCCATTTGCACCCTACAGGTTTCTTTCCATTTGGTAGAGACACCAATTCCCAAGTATTGTTCTTATCAAGTGCCTCTATTTCCAAATCCATGGCTTGTTTCCATTTCCTGTCAGATAATGCCTCAGACAAGGAAGTAGGTATTGTGGTAGTGTTTAGACTTGTGAGGAAGGCTTTATGGGTAGTTGATAATTGTTCAAAGCATAAGTAATTGGATAGAGGGTAAAGTGGCTTGTTGGTGCAGGTTCTAGTTTCTTTCCTATGGGCAATTGGGAGATGCGAGTCTTTAGAGTGTATTGGTGTTACTTCTCTTGATTTTGGTTTTTTATGTTTTATCGGGTTGGGTTCTTGTAAGGTTGAGCTAGATTCTGGTACCTGAATAGGAGAAAATTCGGAAATTGAATCACTAGATTTTGAAGGGTCAAAGAAAGTTTCTTCATGTAATGTTGGATTGGATTCATGGATATGAGTAGATTCAGGAATGATATTCTTTTTCCTTGTGTATACTAAATTCTTCCCATATCTTACATCAACACCAACATTTCCATCTTTTTCGGAATCAATTTCAGTCTCAACATTGTCACCTCTAGTTTCAACATTTTTAGGATCAATTTCAGTCTCAACATTGTCACTTCTAGTTTCAGCCTCAACTTCTGGTCCGAGATTAAGGTCAGGAAGTATAAGAGACTCATCTTCCTTACTTGTGCTCTCCCCGTGAAGATGAGTTTGAGCGAAGTAACTTTCTTGTTCATGAAAGGTGACATCTCGAGAGACAAAGAATTTATTAGACGGTGGATGATAACATTTGTAACCTTATCCGAAGCAGAATCCAGTATCCAATATTGGTTATAGGGTTTATCCGAAGCATTAAATCCAACAGAAAATTGTGACTTACCAAGAGAAAGTGGAAATGGAAATATACCTGAATATGCCAGAGAAGTTGTAACCGTTGTTGGTGTCTCCAATTCACTAAGAAAAGATTTCAACATCTTTATTTCATCTTGGTTGAGTGGAACAAATCCTTTTTTTGACATATTGACCGATGTCATGTGATTGTCTTAATAAGGAGAACAAAATAGCAAAAAAGCCATGTTTTTTTTTTTTGAATGAACAATGACGCAGGAACAGTACTGCTATGAACAGTACGAGTGTGAACAGGGTCGTGGATGAACAGTACCACGTGAACAGTGATTTCACAATTGTTTACTGAAACTGCAATAAAGGCAGTAGTAACAAATCATAATCCTGCAATGAAGGCATATGACCGCAATGAAGGCGGCTAGGGTTTATGCGGAAGCAAGGCCCTCAAAGAACGAGAGCTCTGATACCATGTGAAATCTGAATATATTATTATATTTCAAGTTATGAATAATTTACAATCACTAATGTGTTTATATAGGCTATTCTAACCTAATGGGCTCATGGGCCGAATACAAATTACTAATAGAAGATTACTCCTAATAATAGAATATTTACTATTTATTTACAACACCATTCAACACCCAACACCACATTAATTCCTCCTAATTCAAATAATTGTAGATTTGGACTTAGTTTGTAATCTCCAATGTACATTTCTAACTCTTTGCCACCTCCCTTGTGCTTCTATTTGGACCCCATTCCCTAATTTGACCCTCATTTGCTGGGTTTGTTCAATGGGCCAGTCCATGTGATGCACTAGACTTTGGGAAATAAGCTTTCTCTCCCGACCCCCGTGATTCTTTTATACCCCCAATATTCCAATTTTTTCCCTACAGAAAAATTCGGTTCGTAGAAATCGAATTTTTTATAGTGTAAATTCAGAGTAAATTTCGGTTTTTAGAAACTAAAATTTGTTTTCAAGGCAAAAAAAAACTTCGGTTTCTACAAACCGAAGTTTTTTCAAGGGTAAAATTGGAAATTCATGGGGTATTAAAGAAACACGGGGGGTAGGGAGAGAAAACTATCCACCAGAATTAGGAGCTCTACCCCCTTGATTGTGCCTTGAAATTTCATGGTTTGGTGATTTTCATGGGCTATATGATGCAAGTCCAACATGCTCATCTCCTTGCTTCTCCATCCTCCTCACATTCATCATCCACCACTAATACTCTAAGATGTTTGTCTGGGCATTGGTGGGTAGGATGAAAAGGATCACCACATTTAAAACACAGCCCTTTCTTCCTTCGCTCCATAAGTTCATTGTAAGAGAGATGTGTAAACCCTCTGTCACGAGGCCCACCACATCTCCTATTATTATGGGCCTGTTTGTCAACATTTGACCCATTCTTCACACCATTGTTTGCACCCCTTCTTTACTTTTTATCATAACCCAATCTGACCCACCTTTATTTCTTGTCCGATAAGGCCCATTTTTACGCCCACTTATCCATTTCACCTCCTTCTCCACAGCACACGTTACTTGAAGTAACTTGGTCCTGCTCATTTCTCCCATGGTCGCCAAGCTCCGAACCTTCCCCCTTATTTCAGATTTCAGTCCATGAAGAAAATAACCACGAAATTGTTTTTCCGGTAACCGTGGAATTTGAGCAACTAAATACTCAAACTCTGTGATGTAATCCTCTACTGTTCCCGTTTATTTCAACTCTGTAAGTTGCTCGTAAACATCACCGTCGTTGTGACCCCCATACCTCTCCAGTAATGCTTCCTTCAACGCTTCCCAAGTCAATCCTTCTTCTCCAACTATCGAGTTAAAGAAATGGATTGTGGGTCCTTCTATACACAACTGAGTTAAATCGACCTTTACTTTCGACGTAGTGTTTTGTACACGGAAATAAACTTCAGCTCGTGAGATCCAACTGGAGGGGTCTTCTCCGTCGAACGAAGGAAGCTCCACCTTCGCGGAGTGATGGAATTCACTCAACGTATCCGCTCGTGACCCGTTTGATGCTTCTCCGACTTCATTCTCTGTCACATCAATGATTTTCCAATACACTTCTCCAACATCGCCATCTGACTAGCCTGATTCGCCTTCGCCTCTTCATGGAAACTCTCCAAGGAATATCGAACTACCGAGATCTCTCCTTCCAGCGCGTTCTGATAGAAACATGGATCAAAAGATGGGCCTTGAAGCTGAGCCCAAACCAAAGAAAGAAAAGGGAATTAGGAATGATGAGGTGGACAAGTGATGATGTGCATGAGAGTGGGTGCTATAAAGGTGGTGTCAGTGAGGGAATAATATTCATTCAGAATTGGTTATTTTGTGGGGTCACTTTGTGACTTAGGGAGCACTTTGTTGCTTTTAGGGCTATTAGCATCTTGCTGATAGTTTGTTACCAGTTTGTTATGCTATTTTCTCTTTGTAATTGCAGAGTACCATTAATACAAACTCTATTTTCCTATTTCATTACTATATATTTCACTGTTTGATTCCATAATTCTTACACAAACTCATCAATTGGTCCGACCTACCGGATCCGACGGAGAGGGAGAGCCGATGGAGGACGTTTGGATTATGAAGAAACAATTACCCGATTTTATGGGAACCGATCCTGTTGGGTGGATCGCTGCGGCCGAAAGGTTCTTTGAAAAGAATGAAGTTCCTTCTCGCGATAAGCTTCAGTGGGCTTTTATGAGCATGGAGGATAAACAAGCGATGCTGTGGTTTTATAATTGGTGTGAAGAGAACCCAGATGCAGATTGGAAAACATTTTCCATGGCTATGATTAGACAATTTGGAGCAGAGTACTTGACAGAAGAAACACACGATGAGCCAAAGTTGAAGATGATTGAGGCATTCACTGATGACCGAGAAGAAATTCGCATCAAAGAAACTGATCGTGAATCTGAAACGATGGTGACTGTGATCCCAGAAAGGTTAGAAACAACTGAGAAGGAGCAAAAGATGAATGAGTCACGATCCACCTTCACGTTGGAAGATCGAACTCTGTTGAACGAGAAACAAATGGCTTGTGACGCGACGATGGTTCCACCACCTCCGCCGAACTCCATTAATCCTTTGATTGCGATTTCACAGCGTGTACGACCACCGTCGAGACTACCAAAGTTGAACAACCATCACCATGGGATGCCACGACCTCCGTCGAAACCGCCAGACGCCGGTAAACCTGCGACGTTACTACAACAACAAGTTTCACCATTCAAGCCTCTGGAAAAGTTGGACAACACTCAGTGTGTGGTGGCCCGTCCACAACCGGAGATGATGACGGCCATTATACTTGTGACGGCGGCAAATTCGATCTCAGGTGAGTGGATGCGTTTCATGTCTCCGTTGGTTGGGAAGGATCTAGAAACATTATGGGTAAAATGGGTAATATATGCAGTGGATATTTCCTTAAACTTAATGGGCAATATGCATAAATCTGTACCGTTCATTTTGCACAACAATAGAGTGGTACAAGTGTCTTCATCAGGTCAGCATACATCCTCTCTCCTCTCCCACATGTCACACAATAAACACTATTTACCACTTGATCTACATCATGTTAACATAATTGCAATCCACGTGTTTCCTTTAATTGGTGGGTTGGTTATCTTTTTTATCCTAATGAGCCAGGCCCAATACAGTAAAGAGAGTGCACTTTGGGTAAATTTTGAGTGGGATATACTTTCAAAAACAAATTTCTTAAAGGAAGAATTTGTGTTAGCAAATTCATTCGTTGATGTTCAGGTACGAGCGAGTGAAAATGGTGTATGTCATAATAACTTCTTCACATTAACTGATATCTCAATCCTTGCATCCTTCATTGATATTTCCCCTCAATATCCTGGAGTTTTTGATTCACCTGTCCCATTAAGCTATCAGTTCAGTTTAATGTTTGAGTTGAATCCTTATTGGCTTTCAGATGCAAAGGGGGTGAATATCATTAGTCCAAATAAGGAGAGAATTGTTGATTTATATGGATATCATTGTATGTACTTTATGGGTATAGGTATTCATGAAGTGAATCATCTTGTTTACGGAATCCACACATATGCTTTTAGAAGTGGCGGAGTTATACCATTGATTATAAGGATAGTAGCTGCATCAGATAGATTCTCATGTCTCTGTTGGAGCAAATTTGCAATATTTCTTTTCATGAATCCCTTGGAAAAATTGAGGGAGTATATGTCAGTCTTGGAAGTGGAGGAATATACAAGGTTAGTTATTATAATTCATCACATGATGCAGCCAAGTGTGGATAGATATAATAATGGGAATGAGATAAATGTGTGTTTATGGAGTTCTTTGGCCGATAGAAATGATTTGTTACCAACTACTTTGATTGAAATGCTTATGCAATCTTGGAATTTGGAAGGAATGAAGGTTGGGTTTGCCTTAGGAATTATGGGTAGCCATGCATTCATACAATGGGATCCAGGAGAACTCATGATTCTTATTGAAACTACAATAAAGTCATCAACAATGGTAATATCTTGGGATCCAGGGAAGTTCAATACTCTTATGACCAAAAATGCTTATCAATGTTGCTTGAGAAGTGCTCTTCCACTTCCAATCTATGATTTGCTTAATTTAGTATATGACAGAGGAAAGGTTTGGCGCAAAAGCATTTGGGTGCTGATTATGTTGGTATATGATAGAGGAAAGTTTTGGTCTTCAAGCATTTGGGTACAAATCAGGTTCAACCTTAGTATCTTCAATGACTTGATCTCTATGTATTTCTCAAGTGAATTGGCGGATCACCTAGCAGCAAGAAGAGTAATAGAAACCTCTCCCAACCTTGAGGACAAGGTTGTTTTTATGGGGGTGGTATTGATAGAAACATGGATCAAAATATGGGCCTTGAAGCTGAGCCCAAACCAAAGAAAGGAAAGGGAATTAGGAATGATGAGGTGGACAAGTGATGATGTGCATGAGAGTGGGTGCTATAAAGGTGGTGTCAGTGAGGGAATAATATTCATTCAGAATTGGTTATTTTGTGGGGTCACTTTATGACTTAGGGAGCATTTTGTTGCTTTTGGGGCTATTAGCATCTTGCTGATAGTTTGTTACCAGTTTGTTATGCTATTTTCTCTTTGTAATTGCAGAGTACCATTAATACAAACTCTATTTTCCTATTTCATTACTATATGTTGGCTTAACTACACATTTGGTCCCTTACGTTTATTTTAGGTTTCAATTTGGTCCCTTACGTTTAAAAAGTATCAATTTGGTCCCTTACGTTTATTTTAGGTTTCAAGTTAGTCCTTTCCGTTAGTTTTGTCACTAACACCGTTTGAACAGTACACGTGTCAGCATGTCAAAGTGCCACGTGTCAGTCCACGTATGCAAATTGACTGCCACATGTGACAAAATTGACGGAAAGGACTAACTTGAAACCTAAAATAAACGTAAAATAAACGTAAGGGACCAAATTGATACTTTTTAAACGTAAGGGACCAAATTGAAACCTAAAATAAACGTAAGGGACCAAATGTATAGTTAAGCCTTAGCCCTATATGTTTCACTTTTTGATTCCATAATTCTTACACAAACTCATCAATTTGGTCCGACCTGCCGGATCAATCCATGTTTTGATCCATCTTTTGATCCATGTTTCTATCACGTTCACCCTCGCTTCCATTCTAGTAAAAGCTGCTATGGTGACTTTCTTACCTCCGTCGACAATCCGGTACGTCGGACCACTTGATACAAACCAAAATTCACAGATAACAAATAAAACAGTAATATGGAATAGAATTTCCAAATCTGACACAAGGTCACACCCCTATAGGAAGTTAATATAACCTCATACCCTTTCTCAAATATTAGCACAATCTGAGATAATTCTTATGTTCCTCTTTCCCCTCCTTATATCATGGAATTTGGTGGAGTGCTCTCCCTTACTCCTAGACACGTCACAATCTTCTAACAACCTTAGCCACTAAAGACTTTTTTGCCCTTCCTTCTAGAATATACCAACCAAGGTTTGACCCTACTAGTCACTGAATGAATTAATTGATGATGTGGTAAATCATTGGTTTGGGTCCTATCAGGAATATACAATGTATATATACAAATACATGAGTCACCAAAGAGGAAATAAGTATCAGTCATAAAACCATAATATGCTTGTCATAAATATAGAATATCTCAACACTCCCCCTCAAGGTGGTGCGTATATATCATATGCATCCATCTTGTCACATATGTAGCTTATCCGAGGATTCCGTAGAGATTTAGTAAAGATATCAGCAAGTTGATCTCTAGAGTTGACAAAAGAAGTTTTTATAATTCCGGTGAGTATATTTTCTCTAAGAAAGTGACAATCAACTTCTAATATGCTTTGTCCTCTCATGAAAAACTGGATTGGAGGAGAGGTGCAAAGCTGATTGGTTATCACAAACTAGTTCCATCGGGCCAATTTCACAAAAATGAAGTTCCTGCAACAAGTGTTTTAACCACAAAAGCTCACATATGGCATGAGCCATAGGCCTCTATACTCGATCTAGCAACTACAGTTTGTTTTTTGTTTTTCCATGAAATCAAATTTCCACCTGTGAAAACACGATAACCTGATGTAGATCGTATTGCCTCTATCAGTAAAAACAAACCCTTTTCCGGGCGATCCTTTGACGTACTTGATTATCCGAATAACTGCATTCCAATGACTGTCACAAGGAGAGTTAAGGATCTGACTTACTACAATGACTGGAAAAGATATGTCAGGTCTGGTCATGGTGAGATAATTCAATTTTCCCACAAGTCTCCGGTATTTACCTGGATCAGCTGCCCCTGATCAGGAAGGAACTTTACATTAGGGTCCATAGGAACAGGTTTGCAATCCGTAAGAGCATACTTCCTTTGGGAGATAGCAATACCAAACTTTAATTGAGCTACCTCAATCCCAAGAAAGTAACGAAGAGGACCTAAGTCCTTAGTCTGAAAGTTTTGAAATAGGTGTTATTTTAGAGCCTTGATACCTTCATTGTCATCACCTGTAGATAAATTTATTTGATGATGAGCATTTAGAAAAAATGGAGTGATCAGCCTCGCATCGGATCATCCCAAATTGTTGCAAGACTTTGCTAAATCTTCCAAACCATGCCCGAGGTGATTGTTTCAATCCATACAAAGACTTATGCAATTTGCATACGAGATTACACTCCCCCCGAGCAACAAACCCAAGAGGTTGCTCTATATAAATCTCCTCCTCCAAGTCACCATGTAAGAATGCATTCTTGATATCCAACTTAAATAAAGGCCAATGTTTCATTGCAGCCATGGCCAAAAAAAGACGAACAGATGCCATCTTTGCAACTAGGGAAAAAGTACCACTGTAATCTTGACCATGAACTTAAGTGTATTCCTTTGCCACTAGGCGAGCTTTCAATCGATCTATTTGACCATCCGGGCCCACCTTAACATTAAATAACCACCACCTGCAACCAACAATAGATTTCCCAGACGGGAGTGAGACATGCTCCCAAGTGCCATTAGAGTCTAGTACTGACATTTTCATCAAGTATGGCCTGCTTCCACCCTAGATGTTATAATGCTTCCTGAATAGTCTTATGAATAGAAACATATGAAAGTGCATAAACAAAAGTGAAATTCTTGGCACACAGTAGACATGTGTTGAGCTAAGTGTATCAACACTTGTCTGTTACACATTAGACAGGTGTTGAGCAAAGTGTGTCAACACTTGTCTGCACGCATAACACAAATAAATATGACAAGAAAATAAATAAACAAGTAGAGTTGTTAACCCAATTCAGTGCAACGTCACCTACTCTGGGGATACCAATCCAGGAATGAATCCACTATAATAACTCTAGTTCAAAGCCCTCAGCAAACACCTCGGTTTAAGACTTATCACCTAGACATTACCCGCGCTAATTCTACCTAGGAACTCCTAGATATGAGACCCCGTCCCAATTCCCTCTAACAACACAGACAGTGTTGTTATCAATACAATGAGAACCGATGGTGGAGACACCCTCCTATGAAACTAAGATTCACACACGACTCTAGAACTAACTCCGTACTTCAAAGCTTAGGAGAAGTTCACAATTACAACTCAATAAACTCAGGTCCTAAGCTTGCATCAATGAGATATAAGAAAGACTCACAATTAACACTCTAAAACCCTAAGAACACACGCTTTGTAATACCACGGTTTTAGATGCTCAAAACCATATGCTTGTCTTCCTATTTATAGCAGCGAAATAGCTTGGGCTTTAAGTCAGAATTAGGTTTTCAAAACCTTGCGGCAGCAGCAGATATATTTTTGAATCAAATAGTATATTTTCTTAAGTTATTACATTCCTTTAGAAAATAGAACTAGGGTTCGGCTGCCTTCAGAAACTAATAGACCACGTGCGTCTTGTTGTATAAGTAACAACAAAATAATTCTTCAAACAAATCTTCAAAAGATTGAATATAAAATAATAACTCTAGCTGGCGCGCAGTCAGATCACACATGTGTTGTTCCAATGTGTACGTACATCTGTCTCAACACTTGATGTATGCACATATATCTCAACACTTTGGCTAAATGATGTTTTTGCAAAATGTAGCCAACATACAAAAACCCAACAAAAAGCACAATATGTGGGTGATAAACAATGCTATGAAAGGAAATTATAGATATGTTGAGGGTTACAGGTTGAACGATTACCTTTGCGGATGACAATGGGCAAATCAGGAGCCAAAGCAGGGATGGATACACTTGGAGCAGGAGCTGAATCATGTGGTTTAACCCTTTTCTCATAGGTGATTCCATATCGGTTGAAAGGTGGTGGAGACTCGATTGATGACGATGTATCTAGAACTTCTGGAGACACAAATGACAGAGGAGTAGACTCAACATTTTCAAAATAAGGAATAGGCAGAACCTGATCTAGGTCAGGTGTAGGATCCTTTGAGTTGGCAAATATGGTATGTCCTCAAAGAATGTAACATCTGCAGAGGTGTAGAAACGATGTGTAGAGGGATAGTAACACCGATATCCCATTGGCAGTACGCAAAATGCGAATTGTTTTTTACCAAACTGAGTCATAATTTCAGAACAATAATTCTTAAAAATATCCAATACATCTTGAGAAATCATCAATAAAGGTGACATAATACTTATATCCTAAGGTAGAAGGGACGCGACTAGGACCCCAAACATCATAATGAATAACATCAAAAGGAGACATGCTTCCCTAACTGACAAGACTCGCACTGTAAGGACTCTAACTGCGGAAGACCAGACACCATTTTCTTCAATTTTGATAGACTCGGATTGTAACACCCAAATCCATTATTTATATAATTCTACCTTTAGTAAAAAAATCTTTTTCAAAATACGCAACGGAAAATCACAATTTAATTTATAGAATATCGGTTCGAGTATTACATTCTTCAACCAAAATAATACTAATGTAGTTAATTTGTAAAAATGCTTGTTTATACAAATCTTTAAATCAAATAATGTATTTATTGATTATACAAAACAACCTAGACAATAAACTTTATATACAATATAAAACTCTTTTCCCGTGTCACAATCAGAGAGTTTCACCGAAGACTCGACATCGATATACACAAAACCTGTGAATTTGGACCCCCAAAGGTCCAGCACATAACACATAAAAGAGAGTTAGATAACATACTCAAAATATACAAGTGTAAGTAAATGATACTTAAACACTTCACCACAATTCATGCATATTCATAATCATAAATATACATCATCATCATCTCACATCAATTAGGAGTTACAACATAATTGTAAACATACATCATCAATCTCATTTAATTATAAGCTACAAGAAGTTATAATCAAATATCAATCATAGTCCACAAACATCAAACATTTCCAATTATGTGTCACATATCATTTATCACCAAAATGTACACATAGCCTAATGCATTCTGATGCCACAATCTTCATGCTATGTCCCTAGACATATCTAATGCATGTGGTACCATCGTCTTTATTAGAGTATCTCACCTCTAATATTCGTCTTTATCGCATAAATATAATCCGATATCCGTCTTTATTGGAATATCCAATATACATCAACAATTCATGAATGCATGTATGTAATTCATGAATTTACACTCACACAATTAGCATTTTGCTCGTCATTTATAATGTGGAACACTATCCAACATTTCGTCTTTATTAAGATAACACTATACCTTAGTATCCTTCTTTAATAGAATAACATAATTCTAATATCCTTCTTTATTAAGTTGATTAACACCTTAATATACTTCTTTGACATTTTAACAAACATCATCAACACAATCAACAACAATTATATTCCACAAATATAATCAACAATTCATCAACACATCATCACAATACAATTAATCATGGTTATAAACACTTAATTGTATGTTAGAATACCCTAATCACATGTTACAAGTGTCCTAATGCACTTAAAACAATTAACAAAAAGTTGCAGTCCCAGTGCTGCTCGCTGAGCGAGCCCGTGGCGAGTAGTGGCGAACCATACCGGTGTAATATTGGCTCCTGGCGAGAAGCAGCGAGCAGACGGTCGCCACCCGTTCACTGAGCGAGGGCCTCCTGACAGGCCTGCTCTAAATCGCTATTTTGATCGTAAAATCACCCAAAAATCCATAGTTTGATGTTCCAGACCCAAAATGAGTTCATATTCAAGTGCAATAAACATATCTAGACACAAAAAGACGGTTCATTTTACCGATTTACCATTTTTACTACGAAAAAAATAGAGATTTACCATTTTTAGCTCAAAAGCTCAAGAACACAACAACTCATTCAAAACATAACAAATTCCCACTTTTAACCCACAAAATCGTTTGTATAACATGTTAAGAGTGTAATATACATGTTTTAATCAATAGATTTCACTTTTGTTTAGAAAAGATCCCTCAACCCAAAACGAAAATGGAGTGGAGAAAGTTCGGGTACGGAGAAATCAACATTCTCCCCTTTCTCGAGTCACTGACGAATATGAAATCTACTCTCTTGCCTTATATCGACGAACTCACGAACTTTGCTCTTGGATCTCTAGATTTCTCTCTTGCCCTAGCTCTCCTCAAGCTCTCCCTTCTCTCTTCCTCCTTCACAATGTTGAGAAAATGAGTTTCTCTCTCTAACAAGGCCATAAGTAACGCCCCCCACACATGAGACAAGGCCCATTGGGCTTCAAGCCCAATTGCTCGACCCAACTCGCGTTAGCTCTCACAAACTCGCGCGTTAACTTAAGTGCTCGATAAATAACTTAAAGTTACTATCTTACTTAAAAACCACGTCACCAAATAATTAAACACTTAAATAACGAATAATAAATTTGGGTCGTTACACGGATGACCTAAACGGCGATGTAGAAGCTCAGGAGATTCAGCTGCAACACATATAGTAGTGGTGGAAGGCTGGAGATAGTAAAGACCACGAGATTCTGTCCCGTACTCTGGTCCTGTATCAAGAAAGAATCAGAAGTAAAGGTTATGGAACAGTTTAAGTAACACGTTAATTGACTTATAGAAATCAAATTGAAGGGACAATTAGGAACCAATAAAACAAAACTCAAAGAGAGTGAGGAAATAGGTGAAACTTGTCCAACACCAGTTGCTTCAACTTTAGACCCATCAGCAACAGTGAAATAATGTGGATATACAATGTGGTATATCCACATT